>NW_027072078.1:12297072-12897072 GCF_038088225.1 Cyrtonyx montezumae | reverse complement strand
ATATTTAGAAGTGACACTGGAATCTCTTTCTCTCCAAGATTTGCTTCTTAGCTATTTGGTGCCTGTATCCAAGGACACTGGACTCTCCTCCTTAAAGTATATCCAAAATTCTATGCAATAGCTTTTACTATTCAGTTTTAGGCAAAAGGATCAGATAATGTGTTCCCTACAGATACAGATTTCTTGGGGATTATGTCTTAGATGGTTTGCCTAGGCTTACTTGAAACTGTTTTGTCTCTAATGGTGATATTCTTAGGCTAGTTAAGCAGATTCTGAAGCCTTGCACCTTTTTATGACCACTCAGGGGAGAGATGAATTTGTTCTGCTTGTGATCATTAATCCCAGAGATGTATTTATTCATCAAACCAAGCAGAGGTCAGAACTAATGTTAGATCTTCATATGAATATCCATACTTAAAGATGAATTTGTTTCCTCTGGGGGAGAAACCCACAATGGGGCTAAGAGTGCTTGTCATCTTTGGGTTAGTGAGCTATGTTCGTGCTTTTTTTTTTCCTCCTTCTGTTACTTGAACTTAAAACAAGGTAACTTTAATAATGAGAGCAGTTCCTCTTCACTAATTCCTAATGTGACAATACCATATTTTTACACGTTCATTGTATCTGAACTTCTGTTATTTCCAGTCATTGATGTCAGATCTTGTGTACTGTCCAACACAGTCTGACCCAATTCCATCTATGTCCCTTCTTCCCAAAGTAGAGTGATGCCATTCTCTGTAGGATGAGAGTGTAGCTGAGAAATTTACTCTTTCTCTTCTCCCACCCAGAAAACAGTCAGAGCAGACTTATCATGCTAGAGGATTAATTTTGGTTTGCTAGAAGTCATAAAAGACGGGATCAAAGGAAAGGCTTGTGCTAAGGTCCAATAACCAGGAAAGTGTAAAAGGTAGTGGAGCTCAGAATGACCTTGAGAACTTGCAGCCAAATGGTTCAGTAGCAGAGAGTTCATAGTGATGAGACGAGAGACAGTTATACCTGCTGTCCCCAGCTTATTATGTCCACCTTGACCACTTTTTGGAATAAGTTAGTACAGCATTCTTGGTGCTTCATAGAATTGTAATACTTTTTGTAGTCATTTTGTGAGAGATTCAAGTAGATCACCACATTTGTTTCCAAATATATGGCAGAAATGTCCTGCTCTTAGCAAGGTGGGAGGGAACATCACAACAGATCTGTCTGAAATTGTTTCCTTTGCACCGATGTGAGGAAAAAAAGCCTGTGTCTTTATTGTCTGCTTTACCTAAAGCTTCATTGTGTGCTTTCGAATATCTTATCTTGGAATGTGGAGGCCTTCTTTGCGTGTGAAACTTCTTTGATGCAGAAATGTGTTGCAGACATCTTGCTATGGAAAGATTAATTTGGAAAAATTTTAGTTCTTCAGCATTTTAATTCTCGGAAGTGCTGTCCCTGAAACTACCGGGATTTTTGTAGCTTTGTTTAATTTGAGAAATGATTTTTCCTTTTGTATTAGAGTTCTTGCTTAAAAAATGAGTACTTGTTTGTTTGTTTGTTTACAAGAAAAATATTAATCAGGTAGATTATCCAAAAAATATAACTGTAGAAGCAGCTTTTACTGAGAGAAGACAAGACATAAGAAGTGGATTCGTTCTGAATTCATTTTGAAAAGCTGTAACGTTTCTGGTTGAATTACATATAATGAATATTATATCAATTGTCTTTACAAAATCATGCATTATTGCATATTTAATAGCAATTAGTAATTAATAATAGTAATAGTAATTAGTAGTATTAATAGTAATTAGTATCTTCTTTCAATTACAGTTCATTGCCATGAAAAGGAGGATATGATACTTTGCCCTATGAAACAGGTTTATATGTGAAATCTGACAGGTATGTGTTTCAGTATGTGAGTAAGCAAAACAGCACAAAGTAGAATAGTGTTAGTATCCATTACTTCATTATTAAATATTTTTTTTAACTTCCTAGTAAATCAGTTGTATAGCTGATATGTTACTGAAGTATGTGTATGTTTTTGCAGTTACATTTGTAAAGGAGTACATTATGGGCTATCTGCTAACTTTGCTTTCTTTGAATAAAAATACATTATTTAAAAAAAAATCTAGCTAATCAACCATTTTCATTTGTTGGCACTGTGGTCTTGAATGCTCATTGTCTGCTGCTTTGTTCTTTTCTCAGCAAGGTAATTATTGCAAGTTTTTTTTGTTTCAGTAGCCAACTGTCTTGCTAAGTTTTTACATGCCCTTCACAGTAGCTCACATTATGTACAAACACATCTTTACAATTGAGATGCATATTTAAAATCTCTGTCTTTATTTGATTTTGGCTACAAACTTACTGAGTTTGTAGTCCAGATGCTACTCACGTGCTGGATATTCAGATTCTTAGAGCAGTCAAAAGGCAGAAGTTCTTGCTCATAGAATATTAAACTTTTCTGCGGATGTTGATATATTGATAATTTGTTGCAATATTTGTAAAATGCTTTCCACTGTCATTTTAATTCAGGTAGCACAACGACCTGTGGAATATGAGTGATGACAAACCCTTTTTATGCACTGCCCCTGGATGTGGCCAGGTAATGGTCTGTTTTGACGTTATTAACATTGATTGAGTAAAAGTAGAACTGTGAAGTGTACTTCCAGAGTCTGAAGAAAAGAGACGTAATTGTTTCAAAGTATCAATGCTTTCCTGTTCTGCTGAAAAGCATGTGGCAGCAGGAATTTTTGGCATGTGAGTTGTCAGTTCATTCAGAAAAATGCCATATAATGAAGACAGTTTCCTTTCTTAGCCTTGTCTTATTTGTTGTCATTAAAGAAGTGTGTGTGTGTATATCCCAAAAATGGGCAGGCAACCTATGTTTTTCAGTATATTTCAGTGTTAATGGGGAGCTTACTTTGAAATTTGCAGGTGTTCTGTGTTCTATAGGTCTGTTAAAAATTTCAGTTTCCTTTGACTTCACAGTAGTTTAAAACTAATTAATCTTCCCGTCTATGGTGTCTACAGATATTTAATTGATTCATTTTTATTATTTATGTTTGGTATAAGGGAAAGTATTAGTATTATGCATGCCACAAAACATGGTTCAAATCCTATAGTACTTCTAATATATTCTGTTAAATAGCATTAGTAGGTGTAGCACTAAATGAGCAGGAAAGAAAAAAAAATTGTTAATGAATGCTTTAATAGACTGTTGCTTAAAATGAATGTCTTAACACTTTAACTTAGTAAACTCACTCATTTTCAGGTTACGTTATCTGCTGCATGAGGTTGACATTCCTGCTGCCTTTGTATAGAACCATTTTCTTAAACCAGCTGCATTTTTTCCATTATATTGATGCACTTGGATTGATTTGGATTTTGAGGTCAAAATATTTTCATATTTGTTCTGAAAACTTATTTTTATAATGTCTGACAGCATTAATGTTACATTAATGGAGCATTTTGTACATAGAAAGGACTCATATTTGTTATCATGTCTAGTATGTTCAGAGACATCAGAAGAAATAGGAGCTGAATGCCTTCTCCTAAGCAATATGTTTGTCCCCACCCTATCCAAATCTCATTTTGATGTAAGCTCTGTTAGACCTAAGTCTCATAGAAGATATACTGTGGGGCTACAGCTATCCTTTATTCAAATGAAAGAGAAGAGTGAAGTTTGTGTCTCAGAAAATGGGCAGTGTTTCTCCAGATGCTGGATCATGCTGTAGAATAGAGATCCTGTTCCCTCCAAAGAAGTCTGTCTGATGTGTAGTAGGATGTAAAGGTGTGTTTGAGTCTTAGTGTGATAGAAAAACAACATTTCTGCCTTAAGGCAGAATGTCTTATCTGGAGTTAAGATGGGAGCTATGGATAGTAATACTAGGAAACATTGTTCTAACAGAAGAGCTTGGCCTGTATTGTGCTGTTTTTCAGTAGTCTTGCATTTTTAAATCTCCTCCCAACTCCATGTATACATCTCTTCTCACATAAATATTCTAATGACAATACTTGGAGGTCAGTTAAGCTTTCTTTATGTAAGGTTTTGTGAGAGATGATGCTTGGTGGGTTTCTCTGTCTAGTTATATATGGAGTGACTTAAGTGACTGAGGAAAATTCAGAAATGTTATGTGGGCCCCAGATGTTCACAAAGGAAAGTAAGGATTCAAATATTCCATAGAATGTGGAAATGTTTGATAAGACTTTACTTAGTTTATTTCAGTTGTTTCGCTAACTCTACCCACAATCAAAGAGGCATAGCAAAATTCAAGTTAATAAAAATCTGTTTTACAACACGTAGTTTATCTGTTTGCTGCTTCCTTCATGGATTGTACCCTAAATCGTGGAAAAGTGTACAAAATGCTGCTGGGATACTTCTGTAAACATGGGAGCTTTTTAAATTGATTATTTAGTTTTGTTTGTTTGCAGCCTTTCAGTGGTTTGATGATAAACCAGTATTTCCCATTCCATCTGCCTCACGTTAGATAGCAACATGTCAGGGGCAGGAGTTATGTTTTGTTATTACGCTATTGCATACAGTAAATCTGTTTGTGATTACAGATCAATTATTATTGTGATAATACAAACAATGCAGATATCAAATAGTGATAATCAATTACTAAATACTGTCAAGATCCGTTAGCATAGCAAATGGCTGTTCGCTAGTGGTTGAAGTCTGCAGCACTCTGAAATATTATCATGGGCTTTTGATGAGAGCAGGTACTTATGCTGCCATTTCACCAATACTGTTGCAGTTTGGTTTCTATGGATATTGAGTTTTATCATTTTTGCCTGGTACTGTTGACCAACAAAGGTATTCCTAAGAGTTGACTGTTAACTTAGTAACAACTGTTTTATATGTCGTAAAAGTGACTTTCTGTAGAGTTCTATTTACTGTGTTCACATTCAAAATTACATTTCTTAAAACTTTCTGCCACAGCGTTTTACCAATGAGGATCATTTGGCTGTCCATAAACATAAACATGAGATGACACTGAAATTTGGTCCGGCTCGTAATGATAGTGTCATTGTGGCTGGTTAGTATATAATTTTATAACTAGTTTATTCATTTTTTTCTGGTGGAATGTGCATACATTTGTTTTGTTTTCTGTACTTAATGCATAGGTGTACTTTATGAGACTGAAATATTTTCTTCATTGTAGTTGTCTGCAAGTGTTTCGTAAATGTTTTCCTACATTATTAACTTCTTTTAAAATCTGTTCTTTTCTTAAAGTTAGATCTCATGATTAAATAGTATTCATATATCAGTACTTTAATAATTAAATTGCATAGTAAGTGTTCAGTAAGAACAGATGCTAATAAAGGCTATGCCTAACAGACCTGTCACTTGATGGTGCCATATTAAGGCTTACAATTTAACTGGGATCTCTTGTCCCTGAAATTTTAAGTACACTGTTTTTACATGCTGTGATGATATTAGGAGGATGAGTTAGTAACTACAAGAAAGAAAACAATAGCTTTTGTTGTTTGAAGCATTTTTAAATTCCAACTACTTTCATTGTATTTCCGCCTCTGAATTCATGGCATGTTCATGGTCAGTTGTGACTTTTTTGTTTGTCTAGGATCACAAGTAGTTGCCAATGAATCATAATATACTTTAAAGCTCTTCAGTGAAGATAGCACATGCTAATTATTGTTTCAATCAGAATGCTCTTTCTTGATGTTAGAACGGTATAAATGAATAAATGAATGCTGCAAAGACTTTCAGATGTTTTCAGAGAGTTTTTGTTTTAGGAAGCTAATTTGTTAGGACAAACAGACAAAAAAAAAAGTTACTTTTTCCCTAGCAGTTACATTTTAATATTCTAATCTCAGTCCTCAACTATTAAACCTTAAGAAAGTAAACCTGCCCGTTATCAGGTGTGTGAGAATGTAACTATGATGTCATTCTGTCTCTTTGCCACTACATTCCAGTGCGTGAATCATAAATGCTAGGTTGTATTAGTAAAGATGCACATAACAACACTACAGATATTTCAAATGAAGTTACACTGTGGCAAATGACCTCGTAATAATAGTGAAAAAGTCTTTCTGTAAATTTACTATGTAAATTCCTTTCTTTTGAAACTACCTCAGGCATTATTAAGCAGGATGCCAGAAGTCTTAGAACTGCAGCTCAATTGTACAGATGTTACAGGAGCCTTGTGTACAATATCACATCTCCTATTATTGTGTTAAAAAAAACTAAAGCCTTTGTGTAGGTCTTGCTTTTGAAACCAGAGCCTACTAGCTCATCAAAGTGACATGCTATGCTAGACTGGCACTTGAGAAAAGCTCCCTCTGGCTGATGGACATGGACAGAAGAAATCTTTGATATCCTTCCAACACTGTAAGGAGTTAGTGGTCTGTAAACTCCAACTACTTGTCTCCAGCAGGTGGAGTATGCCTTGTCTGATTTTCCTGCAAGACAGAAAGGAGTGCACTTTCAAGGCATAAGTGTTCTTAACCACGTTCCTTTTCACTGCCTGTATTTCTCAAAGTGAAACAGTTTTCTCTGTTTCTAATCAGGAGTCTAGTTTTGTATGAAAACGACAGCAAAATGACAGAGAAAAACAGAGCATGATGATATAAATGCCGTATGTTACTATGTTTTGTAATGCAACTGCTTTTTATTATCTACGTGGTGTTGGTTGGCCAAGAATGAGAAGATAATTCTGTCTGAAATGAGCAAATTTTCTGGAAGGCTGTTAGGAAAAGAGAACTGCTGTACAACTACAACCATGAGATTTGGGGTTTATGCTTTCATTCCAAGTATATGCACTGATATACCTGCTATGAAAGCGCTTATTTGGCCATTTCAATTTGGTGTGTGCTTCATCTTTTGAGAGTGTTACTAGAGTATACATTGTGAGAAAATCACATCTTTTAAGATTTTCCTCTTTTAATTGATCTTCAAAATATGTACCTGATTAACAGTTTACAGGCAAGTGAATGCAAGAGCATTCAAAACATACAAAAATACCCTTGCTTTGCATGCATTTGATTTTCTGAACAAAGTGAAGTAATTTTGAATTGAATTACTTAGTAACTTGAAGTATTAATACATTCATCAACTATAAAGTTGTTTAAAATGACCACATTGGTATCATCTTTATGTAGGCTAAATATGGATTTCTTAAATTTATAGATCTCCTTGGTATCATCCTGTTTTTAAGTTAGAAGACATCCTTTGTAGCGTCAAACCCACTGAGGTTCATGAATAATTATCTGAATAAATTCAGATTTTTTTGACTGTACGTTAGCTAGCCTGGATTAGTTTTAGTGAAAGTTATGTATTCATATAATTACAAATCAGTATCTTGATATATTGGTGCTGTCTCTGTTTACTCTGAAAATTATTTGCAATGAATGTGTTCTCAAATAGTATTTTAGAAGTAAAACTGTGGGGTTTGTGTAAACTTTATTTCAGATCAGACACCAACACCAACTCGATTCTTGAAGAACTGTGAAGAAGTGGGCTTATTCAATGAATTAGCAAGTCCTTTTGAAAATGAGTTTAAAAAGGCTTCTGAAGATGACATTAAGAAAGTATGTTGATATCAATGTTCTTTTCAGTCCTACTGTTCAGTTGAGAAAAGCAATCTTGAATTTATATGTTGTCTTTTAAACTTAAGCAGCTGGCCAGTGACTACTGGTTTATGTCTTCTATGAAGAAAATACAAGGTTAAGTTAACTTTTCTGAAGGTTAGTTTACTTCAATTTACGTAAGTAGAATGGACAGTGGAGCACAATGACTTTGAATTCTTTAAGTATCAGCCGATATCTGTTGAAGTTCATCACTGCTTTGATGGAAATTTCATTAGGCCCCAAATAATTTTTAGAAGTCTGAAAACTAATGGTTTTTTGCAGGTAAACTTCTGAGAAGAAATGAAAGCAACAGTATTGTATGTATTATTATACACATACATTATTTTTGAATGTGTTTAGTTTTAAAATAACCATGTTATTATCTGGATCTGCAATAATGATAATGAGATCAAATACTCTAAAAATTCAGCAAAACTGCTGAATTTGGAGATGCCAGTAATTTGATAACAATTATGTTCGCTTTGTCAGTTATATAATCATTTTTACCTTGAAATTACTGATAACAACCTGAAGACCTACATAGCAATTTTTTATTGTAGATTAAAATCTAAGCAGAACTCACACAGTTTCTGTTCAGCAATTTTTCTTCTGTGAGGATCTATCTGTGAGTTTGAATGTATTTTGTTCTAATTATTTTTTAACTTCCTGGTTGTAACTTGTTTAGGGCCCAAATGTATAAAATGTTCTCCAAATGAAAATTTGTATTGTGTCCCCTTTTGAATAGTTTTACTCATTTGACTGACTGTGTGCTTTAACTTCCATGGACAATGACATTAAAAACTAAGTAGTCTTTTTTTATACATATGTTTGGATAGATTTTACAGAGTCAGTGTCTGTTGTTCTTTGTTTAAGTAAAGGTATTAGTAGGCACTTGTGAATAGGAGTAATTTCTGTGTGTTCTTGATGAAGATTCACCTTTGCTTTACTCTCACAACTATGCCAAATCTTTTTTAGTTGGTAACTTATCTTAAAATCATACATAATACCAATTCTGGCATCAATACTTGATTTTCTGTGTATTTCACCACTTTCTTGGAGGAGGTTATAGTTATCACAAAGCATTTAAAACATTTCAACAGCTTTTAAAATTGATACTAATTTTCCAAGCTGACAAGTAAAAGAACACAGCAATAAAAAACTTTTTCAATAGTTATTAGCTGTACTATGTTTGAAATGTTAAGTTCCTACTTTGAAAATTAAGATTTTATGCTTTGTGGCATGTAATGTACTTTATAGAAGGATGGTGTTTTAAGAGTAGCCTTTAAGAGTAGTGCTGTCCTTCCCCAGTTACAACATTCCTTTGAATCTTGCAAAAGAAATACTTCAGAAGAATTTTTAACCTGGCAATGGGAATTGAAACACCAAGTCTTACTGAAAGTTGGTATTTATGCAGATGCTGGAAAAAATTATACATGACTGCTAACATAGCTGCATCAAGATCTTCCAGACATCAGCACCTCACTGTTTGTTAGTCTTATTGAGTTACTTATATTTTTCTTTTTTAGTGATTGATTTTTTTGCACTATTATTACTTTTAGATGCCTCTAGATCTGTCTCCTCTTGCAACACCCATTATAAGAAACAAAATTGAAGAACCTTCTGTTGTAGAGACAACTCATCAAGATAGTCCTTTACCTCATCCAGAGTCTACTACCAATGATGAAAAGGTCAGGGTTGTTTTTTCTTTTTGGAATTCATTATCTGAATCTTTTGATGGTCTTTAGGTTTCTTGTACGTGTTGATACTCACACTACTTAAGTCACTGAAAGTAAAAGACTTCTTGTTGATGACATTTCCTGAATACATACTTAATGTTTTCAGCTCTTTATTTAGCTTTGCTCAGCACAATTCTTTGTCTGCCTCACAGTGATAAATCAGTAAAGCTAGAAAGGAAATCATATTTAGTATTTCTGCTATGTTTAAAAAAAAAAAGTCTTAATTGGACTCTTTTTAATACATCCTCAGGCAGTAGTCATGAAAAAGCAAATAAAAGCATAGTTTGAGACTCCATGTGAACACTTCTGTGTTTATCCTGTGTTTTCTCATGAATAGTTTTGTGTAACAGCATGAGATGTTCTATAAAAATGTACAGGGGTTGAATGGGCAGTCTTTCAAAATTAAGCAGAAAAATTTTGTTTTGAAATCCATACCCTGTCAGCTAAATCAGTGTGTTCAAAAATAGTGGTCTTGGGCAGTTGCTTGTTTAGCATTTACCTGGAGGTATTGCCTGTCTCAAGAGAATGTTGTGATTAAATCAATTTCAGAACTACTGCTCTGGTAGTAGTAGGAAGAAATAGTTTGATAATCAGATTGATGCTTTTCTTGCTGTGTTTTCAACATACAAAGTTCTCTTGGAGAGCACAAAACTGAGCAAAATTAATGGAATGAGTAAATTATTTCTATTTCTACTTCATTCAATAAAAATACAAGTAGCAGAGCATAGTAAGCAGCATGGTTGCTCTGGTCAGGTTTTCTGTGTGCCATACTTAGTGAACAGTTTGCATTTGAGGGACTTAGATACTGTATTTCCAAAAATTAGTAGACTTTTTTTGGGATTACGAGAATTCATGTTGAAAGGGACTATAAGATGTTCCTGTTCTAACTTCCTGCTCAAAGCAGGGATTAGATCTGAGACCAGACCAAGAAACTCAGGGCTTTATGAAGTCCAACCTTGACACCTCCAAGAAGGGAGAATGCATAGCGTCTCTGCTTGACGTGTTCCAATGTCAGACTGTCCTTGGGAAGGAAATGGGTTTTTTTGTGTCCAGTTTACTGTTTCCACTTGCACTGCCTCTCTTGTCCTCCCAACAGACACTGTTATGTGACAGAAAGTCAAGGGAGTTTTGGTAGCAGTTTGTCTTCAGAAGTTTGTGCTGATTTTTATAAGTTAGCAAAGATGAGTAATCATGGCTAATCAAAGTGATCATGTAGTCAA
Source organism: Cyrtonyx montezumae (assembly GCF_038088225.1). Lineage (NCBI taxonomy): Eukaryota > Metazoa > Chordata > Aves > Galliformes > Odontophoridae > Cyrtonyx > Cyrtonyx montezumae. The sequence continues at coordinate 12,886,556 of NW_027072078.1, read as the reverse complement.
AAATAATAAAACTGGTTTAAAAGAATACACATAAAGAGCTGCTCTGGTCAAGCAAATCATAGTCCGGATCTTAAATCTTTTTTTATTTCATAGTTTGGAGAGGTTAGTTTGTTTTTCTCTGCAAATAATTGTTCTAAGTATTCAAGTTTTGTCAGGAGAAGATATTAATGTCTTACTTTACAGTAGTGCTTCGGTATATCATTAGCATCATTACGAGTACAAATTGTATCTAAATGCCTGGCAGTGCTTATGAACTTATTCATCATGTAATTTCAGTGTTGTCACTGTAACAGTGCTGAAGTGAGAAGCTGCTGCAGCTTAATGTTGTTTTGATGGCTGATTGTGGCCTGCAGAAGTTGAGAAATGTGAGCAGAGTATTGCTGTTTTCTCAGTTAGATTTTTATGTTCTTCTATAGTTGTATTGAAGGGAGGGAAGGTTTGATGATTTTCTTTAGGGCACAGGTGATTTTAAAATTATACATACCACTGTAACCACCTCCTTGGCTGAATATGTTTTAGTGGTCTTAACTGTCACAGCCTGTTAATGTATGTGTAAGAAGGTTCTTATTTTCTTTGTAGTTGTCAAAGGAATTTCTTAGAGACTCTTGAAAATCATGCTTCATTCTATTTTTAGTATTCTGTGAGAGTTTTCTTAGTTCCACGTGGCTTCAGTAACAGTTGTTACTCCGTGTTGAATGGACTGAGATACCACAAGAAGGACCTAAAACCTTTTAGCTGTAAAATAATAAGCAAATAAAGCTTAATTTATTATTCCAGAGTTTCAAGCTCATTATAGTTTCTTATTAATTATATTTTAGAAGGAGACCCTCAACAGAGTTTCTCAAGTTGTTGTTCTTGTTGCAGGGTAGCTAATTCCCTAAACTAATTATTTCAAAACCATTTGTTTTCTTACAGCGCTAATCAATTACAGCAATAATTCTGGCCATCTGCCTTTATGAAGAATTCCAAGTATTCATTGATTGCATTACAAAGTAACGCAACGATCTTGAGTTGAATTCAGAACAAATGATAATCAATATAGCTTAAGTGACACAGGTGTGAAGTTCTAGAGTTCCATCTGAAATGCTGTCTAACAGCAGAGCAGCTATAATAAGTTAGTCTGAAGAGTGTAGCTTTGTGCCCTTGTCTGTAGAGTTATTGTAAAAATGCTAAATAACTTAGAAGAATTCTGTGTAAAGACAAATCTGAAGTCTGACCACATGAAAGGTTTCCTGAGAATGCGTGTGTTGGTTTTGGTACGATGCTTCTGATTTGCTACATTCTAATTCATAATATGTGTTACCGTATTGGTGTTAACTTGGCATTAAGAATTGTAGTGAGTTTTGTGTACTGTCTAGTTTTAGCTAAGGGAATTCAATTCCTGTGATCAGATCATTTTCTCTGTGTTAGGATCCCCAAATATTTTGCAGAGCTATCCACGTAACATTCCAAGAAATTGTTGTTGCATAACACTCTGTTTATAAAGCATACATGAGTCAGTTATAAAGGATTATAAATGTTTTTTCCCTTTTTACTAAGAAGTAAACCTATTGTGCTTTTGTTTAAATATGCAACAATAGACTGAATTTGAAATGTGCATAAGGACACCATGAAGGTTTTTCTTTGATGTGGGTACGATGAGGCAGATAGCACTGTGGATTCTTGGTATAAAAATATTTAACTAATAATTAGATTTGATTGGGTATTAATAGTAACATTATCATAAATTGAGCCAAGATTGATCATAAAACTAAAATAACACTGGTAGAATTTCATTTTAGTGATATAAATGTTTAATCCCAAGGTTTTTAGTTTTTTTAACTGTATAACTGATTCTTCTTGCTGATTCACCTGTTAGAGAACTTCTGATATATTCTATTAAATTACTTTCCTTTTGCAGTGTGACTTAATGGTGTATAACTGTATTTTACAAACTGACTAATCTTTGATTTCTCCTCAGGAAGTGTCACTGCAGCAGACTGCACAGCCCACATCAACAATAGTTCGTCCAGCATCGCTACAGGTTCCTAACGTACTACTTACAAGTTCTGACTCAAGTGTTATTATTCAGCAGGCAATACCATCACCAACGTCTAGTACTGTTATTACCCAGGCTCCATCCTCTAACAGACCAATTGTGTAAGTTACATATATCTCGATGTAATGCTTTCTTATGGATTCTGGAAAGATTGTCTTGTTAACTGTCAGTTACTGTTTCTATAATTATTATACAAATTTGAGATGCTTGGGTGAAAGTGGTGCTTTGCTACATCTGAAATAGTATTTTGTATTCTTCACATCACCAAGTTCATATTTTTAATCTCCTAAATATCACATTACAACTGCTTTTATATGTATATAATTTATGTATTTATACAATGAATAAGCTTGTTCTCTTCTCTGGATACGTTTTCACTAATCTATGTAATTTATTTTTCAGTCCAGTTCCAGGCCCGTTTCCATTGCTGTTACATCTTCCTAATGGACAAACCATGCCTGTTGCTATTCCTGCATCTATTACAAATTCTAATGTGCACGTCCCTGCTGCAGTTCCAGTAAGTAAGCGTGATGTTCTATTAATTTGAAAAATGTAGCAGGTTTTCATAACTTTAAACAACTGTCCTGGTTTCAGAGGGTAGTGGTGTCATATACTCTGTATTATGATAACATACTCAGGCTTTCTTCATTTTTATACTTTATCTGGTCAGCTTGTTAGACCTGTCACCATGGTGCCTAGTATCCCAGGAATCCCAGGGCCTTCCTCCCCACAGCCAGTGCAGTCTGAGGCTAAATTGGTAAGTGAAAAACTCCATTATTCCTCAAGAAGACTAACTTGAGAAATTGATTAAATTTTATTGCTATTTAAAATGGCTTTAGTTTTCTTTTGGTAGTTTAAAATCTGCAACTACAAATTTAATGAAAATGGAAAGTAGCTGCATTTGGATTTTAATTCTTTCAAATTCCAGTGTATGTCATTCTTTTAAATTGTGAAGTCTTTCTTGCTTCTTGTGTTGGAGGGTAAGAAATGTTAGTAGTTAAAAGAAAGAGAGGTATACTAGCTTGTCAGTGGTGAACGCCCCCTTCAGAGAAGCAGAATAGTTCCTTCTAAAAGATGTGATGTTTCTTGGTCTAAAAAAAAGGTCTAGGAAAATAAAACATTGTTAACGATATTTTCAGAATCTCACATATACTCCAATTGACAAGTTTGTTTCTAATGCACATTACTGACTTTAGAAGTTGAATTGTGTGTTTTTTGTTGTGTGGGGGCTGTTCTGTTAAGGGGGCACTATAAGGGGAAATTGAGTAAAATGGGCAAAGATTTAAAAAGAGAAAAAAAACAGTGATCAAGTTATGTTGGTAGTTTTTTAAATTAATTCAATCAGTTGCTTTTGTGTTTTTGTTGGCTTTTTCTTATTGACTCAACTATTTCAAAAAAACATTATTAAAAATAATCAACCTATTTACTTAGGTGTTAACAAAAACGTAAATTGCATTTGTCTTGTGAAGGTCTTCTGAAGAACTAAAAAGGAATCGAGAACGACTAGCAGATTTTTTTTTACTTTATATTTTTGTGCAGCAGTGTTGTTGAGTGGGAGGATTATTAACTTATTAACATTTTTAACATTCTTTATCTTATTTCTCTTTACCTTTTCTTACTCATTTTCTCTTCCCAGACATTTCCTAATTCTGTCAGGTTATCCATTCAGTTTTATTAAAATAGCGTAGAGAGGGGAAAGAAATGATAATGCATCCTTATTCTACTACTAATGGAATCAGAATTACAGAATTGCTTGGTTTGGAAGGAATCTTAAAGCCCATTCAGTTCCGTATGTGGGCAGTATTATCACCTACCAGATCAGAGCCTGGCCTTAAACATCTCCAGGGATGCAGAATCGCTCTGGGCAGCCTGTTGATCACCGTATGAATAAAGAATGTCCTCCTAACATGTAACTTAAATGTGCCCTCTTTTAGGGTAAAATAATTTGCCCTTGTTACATGGTCTGATATAAAACAAGTTCATCTCCCTCTGTTTATAAGCTCTCTTTAATAGCTTAAACAGTCCTCTCCGTGCTGAACAAGCCCAGCTTCCTCAGCCTTTTTTCACAGGAAAGGTGTTCCAGCACTCTGTTCATTTTTGCGGAAAAGGTCCTATTTTGTGATCAGGTCCTATTCTTGACCTGCTTCAACAGCTCTGCTTCTTTCTTGTACTGGGGGCCCTGGGCCTGCTAATGACTTCAGTGTAACCAGGTCTGATGGGATAAAATTATTCATCTTAAATATGGGAGAGAAAAAGGTTTAAAGTTTTTTTTTTCCCCACAGATATTGCACTTCTGTAGTTATTAGGAGACTTGTGTATTAAGTTTTGCTTTATGAAATAAGAATAAATTATTACCTAATACGTACTTTGTATTGTTGGACAGGAAGTTAGGTTCTTAAGTATATTACTCTTGAGTGATCATTCTATCATTATGAAGCTTTAAAGCAGGGGAGAAAATACACGTATGTAGTGAAGATTTTGATCTCCCATTGAAGAAGCAGTGACTTGTATGGAAAGAAAAGCAAAGATCATTGGACTTATAATTTAATAGTCTAATTAGTCTTCTCGTTAGAATTTAGCTAATATATGCACTTCAGTGATTGCCTTTTTTTTAAACGAGACTGTAAAAAGTATATTTGCAGTTATTTCTTCTTTCCTTCCTTGTTTCCTAATACAAAGCATGAGCAGAATTCAAGAATATCAGAATTATGTATATTTCTTATGCTCATTTACTTTATATAGTGCCTATTCACAAAAATAAAAATCTTCATTTCTTATTGCTCCTCAAGTAGAGACAATTTAATGAGAATTTTAATGTTTGTGCAGAGAAGCTTCTGAAAGGATGCTCACTATGCCGTGTGATGCACTGTTGACAGATACATTATAGTTTACTAACTGTAAAGTTCCATTTAATTTTAAAAATCCGAACCTTTCGTGATGCCAAGTACTTTTTTAATTTTGATTTTCTCTTGCATCTCTTTAAAAATATTTTTGCTTGCTACAGACCAAATTCTTCAAAGGTATAGTATCAGTTTTATTTTTTGTTTGTGTTCCTGGATAAGCCACAAGAAGACTAAACATCTACTTTTACAATGACTTGTTTCATTTTTACTTTGATAGTTCTCTTGAAAGGTGAAATATAAGCTGTTATATTGAGTTGAATTTAAAAACTGAGCAAATGATATATGCTTCATGTACTAACAGTAGACTCCAATTTATGGGCTTGTTTGTATGTTTAAATAAGCAGAATGAAGGAACGGTTCCTGCATCTTTTTTGTACTGTATCCACTTGTCAGGATGAAGTCTGTCAGCCTATTATTCTTACTGTTTTTTAAATGGAATACTGAGTGAAGGGGGGCAGCTGTGATGTTGCTCTCTCAGCATTTAGGCCGTGGGAGTCAAGATTTTTATAGATCTTTGCAATTCTCTTGTCTTTTTTTTCCCTAATTATTTATTATTGGAGATATTTTTGTTGTTCTTTACAGACAAATGTTGCAGTCTCTCAGATTTTTTTCATATTGTTATAAAAAGTAGGTACAGAATGGGTAGCAAATATTTAAAAATAAATAAATAGTTGCTCATATGTCTTCCTAACATTGCATCTGCTCTGCAGTTAAGGTAATTTTCAAAATGTTCAAGGTGCAGAACAGTGGAAGTTCATGTGTTTAATGCAACTCCAAGGGGTTTTGTTACATAGGCTTTTGGCCATAATTAAATCTTTCTTTTCTTTAAAGGCCATACTTTCCTAATGCAGTAGTCTGCATTTTCTACTGTGTGTCCATATGTGTGATGATACTATTTTGAGGTATTCTTAAGACACATCTATCTGCTTCAAAGATTAAGTAAAATTATTGAAGAGCTGTTAGAAGCTACTTTTTCACTTGAAGATACAATAGCCTCATATAGCATAACTTTGTCAAGTACAGAGCTGTCCTCTGTAGCAGAGCTCTGTATATTTTGGATTACGTACTTTGCACAAAGCAACATGGGAAGCAGGTCCTTCCCTTCATTTATACTTCGTGCCTTTCTTTACAGAGGTCATTTCTGCCATTCTTTTTTTGCATGAAGTTTCAAGGAACTGATGTATGTTAGAGTATGATCAGAAAGCATGTTGTGCTCTAATTTAGTTTCTCCTGTCTATTAGTTTTGCTCAGCTGTTTACAAATGACTACTGTTTTAGACATTCATATTTTTTAAAAGTAAAGGTGAGAACTTTGACATTTACAAAAAATTCTTTTTCTTTTTTTTTTTTGTAGTGCTGTTATTTTCAATGGTTGTAGAGATTTGGTGTTTAAATATGGGTTTGGGTACTTAATTTCTACTGGTCGATGTAAAAATATCCAAATTTTCTTATAATTTGATGGATATTTTCTTATGAACTACTTAGGAGTTGCATATTCCAAATTATATATACAATATCGTACATTTTTATTATAGTTCGCTCATATATTATATAAACAAAATTGACTTTCTGATTTCTAAAAGCTGAAGGCTAATATAACTTGCAGAACTCTTGTTTCATAGTGGACGTAGGGTGCATTTCTGAAGCACAATTAAAGTTTTTCTTCAGCTGTCCTAGGAGTTTATAACCCTTACGAGATCTAATATAGGTGCTGAATAACTCCCCCCACCTCACCCCAAAAATGGACAGCTTTTTGAAGTCAATTTCTAAGTGCACTCTCTTTTCATTTATATTACAGCGTCCCAGCTTAGTGAACAATAATATGAACTATATTTGATAGAGTTTTCAATGTAATGTCAAAGTCCTTCAGAATGACAGTTTTGATTTTCCATGTGAGGAGAAGAATTATTGAGTCATCACTTTGTGAACTCTGTTGTCTCTTTGTTAAAGTTGCTGGACATTAAAAAATCACATGAATTCTGAGGAGGGACAGTCACATATGAGAACAGGTTCACTGAGTGAAATAGCATACAAAAATGTCAACCAGCTGCAAAGCAGATAAGATAAAAGCTATGAGACAAAATTTTATATTGTCTGTGTAATGATCCACATCCTTACAGCTGGTAACCTTGTTGCTCAATGCTTTCAACTCAAACAGATGAAATTTAGTGGAAGAAGAATGTGTTAAGCGCATTCTTATGTGTCTGCTTCATTGCTGAAACCTATACAATGTTACATATACAGTGCTATATATGTTTCATTGCTGTGGGTTGTGTAAAGTTAGATTGTATTTTTATTTTATTGTACACTGTTAGGCTACTGTAGCAAGCGTGTTCCATCTGCATGTGTAGCAGGCATTGTTACTGCAGTTTTGAATATGCTTGGAACCTGTAACTTGTTGCTTGGAGAATTGACTGAAATATGACTAGAGATTTCATACAGTCATGTTTGGTCTTCTGGTTTTCTTTTGAATGTATCCTTGTAAATCTACTGAGAATGACAGTTGGAGTGAAAATGAGTTCAGATTTCTGCAGCGTATTTAATACAAATTGTCCAATTTTATGGCATGATTTCATATTTGTTGTGCTGAGGAAACTAAATGCTACGTAGTTAAGTAAAATAAAGTGTACAGATGAGTCTTCTAATATTTTAGAGAGTCTCAGAAGTAGCTGTTAAACAAACAACTTTCTCAAGTAAAGGGTGCTGGAGAGTTAACAAGATGCTGTTTCGAGGTTCTTTCCAACCAAAACCATTCTGTGATAAAATGTGCAATTCTAATAACTGTATAATTGTTTCTGATCTGTTTGAGAAAAGATCTGAAACTGTATTCCTTCAGGTATTAAATCTCAGCCGTGAGCTGTTCCTAGCTGTAATGCACTCCTTTTTCCTGAGTATTTGCATTGTGGCTGCAGACATAATGCTCGTTCCGTTCTGCATGGATTGCAGAAGTTTCTTAGTAGAAGAAAAGTTGTTCTAACTTCTACACTGAATGATCCCTCTGCCTCCTCCCTCTCCCCATGTGAAATCTTTTGTCACAAACTGAGAAATACATTGCACGCGGTGGGCAGCCAGTAGGCTTTCTGCAGGAGGATTCTACTGAGATTTGACAGGGCAGCTTGGCAAATGTTCAGAAGCCTGCATTAACTTGCTTGAGCCTGGCATGGGACTCTGTGTTCAGCAGAATTCTTCTGACCTGTCTCTCTGCATGCTGAGCTAATCAGCAAACACCTAATGAGCCTACTCTAAAGAAACAGACCTCCTCACAACCTACTTCATTTTCATATGTTCTCTTGGGGTGAAGAGACAAGTCTTCATAAGGACTGATGATGCTGCAAAGACCACAATAATGATAATTAACTTGCTGAATTTAGAAGATTATGCTGTTAATTAGTTGCAAAATAAAGATAAGTAATAGAGCAGCAGATGGTAGGATAACACCCAGGAGAAGGAGGGTTATTACTCTGATGAGCTTTTGTGGCAGATATGAAATATGGATCTGAGTTTTTCATGAATTGTTTCTGGAGAATATTATCTTGTTTCTGTGAGCTCTTGATGAAATGATCTAGTCCAACCAAATTTTGACAAATATAGTGAGGATTTGTTTCCAAAGATATACTTGAACAATAAAGTCTTGCTGATAAAGACTTTAAAAGCTATTAAGCTATTTGAAAGTACCACTTCTAGTTTGCCTGTAATAAGCAAAAAATGTCAAACCTAGTTTATCAACTTTCCCCACACATAAATGTTTACATATATTTATTTGGATATTTGTTTTGATATGGTTGATTTTTAAAACAGATTCCCAAGATTCCTATAGTGTTTAATTTCTCACTATTCCCAGGAGGTGCAACATCCACATAGTATTTTGTTCCAGCATTGCCTTCTGATATATGAAATGCTTGAATTGAATATTTCCTTGAGAGAATGTGTAGTGGTTTTTTTCACATTATTTCTCACTTGTTTGATAGTTTGAATCGTAACTATTTCAACTTTGAAACTGTGGTATAAAGCTAAGGCATTTCTTTTTCCAAAAGCCTCTACTTTGGTTTAACAGCGTAAATGTCAGAAGTTTATTTACTTACAAACAATACAAAACTGTAATATTTAAATGTTAGCATTACAATATAGAAAACCCTGCTTTATTTCTATATCCATATGCCTTTATGTTTTATAACAGTTTGGTATTTACTTCATTTTGTCAATTTTCAAATTAAATGGACAGCATATGAATTTGAAAGTGTTAACATTTAGTTTAACTTTGCAAAAAAAAAGTCTGCAACACAGAAATGAAGAGTTAAAAGTATGAACCTAGATGTTAACAAATTATTTGGCTTATGTGAGAAAACAAAAACAAACAAAAAAAACCAACAAAAATCAAAACCCACACAAATAATAATTGCTTTATTTAATCTCTTGAATTTTCTGAACTTACCCAGTCTTTCACTAGAGAAGTGGATATACTAAGTGAAACTTTTTTAAATAGCTGGATTTATGCAAGTGCTACACAGCATTTCTAATGGTTCACAGAGTTCGTTTATTACATGCTGGATGCTTACATCAAAGTTTGCTCATACAGCCACAAGCAGAATTGAATAGGCATGCTGGCCATTCACATACTATTTGTTATTGCTACACAGCCATAAACATTAGAATTTAGAATTTTGTTGTTGAACTTACATGTCCAGACAGTTAAGCTGGATGAAATCTAATCACAGTGGAAGAGGAGAATGCCTCTATATGTTAAGTTACTATGTTCTGGTTGAAAATTATTAATAGATGGTAACACCTAGAGTGGTTTGCTCAACGATGCTGTGGATGCCCCATCTTTAGAGATGTGCAAGGCCAGGTTGGGTGGGACTCTCAGTAATCTGATCTAGAAGTTTGATTAATAAGGTCATCATGTCAACATTTTTATTTTTATAATTAGATCATGGAGTTTGTTCTAGTAGTTTCGGTTAGAAAGTACTGGAGCCTTTCTGTTCTTGTTTAACTGTAGGCATGGTTGTTTTTTTTTTTTTTAGCTTGTGTTTCCAGGGTGAGTTAGGAAGGTACAAGTTGGTCGTTGCTAGTTTGCTCTTCTTTTGTAAAGAAGTAGTTAAAAACTACTTAATGCTTTAGGATTTTCAGAGTACTGTGCACATACTAAGAATTGTGGGCATGTTATCTTTCAAAGTGGGATCATCCTGCCTGAAAGCCTGCTTCGTTACAGGTTCCACACATAATGTTCATCTGTTCCCCTTTTTATGTTAAGTATCAACCAGCATTAAGAAAGTGTTGGCAAATCTGTAGACAATCTGATGTCTTGATAATTTTACCACAAAAAAGTGAACCAGCCCAAAACTTATGTCTCTGTATTTCTATAGGTTGGCTTTGTTTGTTGTTCATACTCTTTAATTAATAGTTCAAAGATCAAACTGTTTTCAATTTTAAATAACCACAATGCATAAAGAATGTGTGCAGCTGTTAATTTTGAATGTCAAGCTTTTGAATGATTTAACTCTGTTTTGCTAGTGTATAGCATCCTATATTCTTAAATGATGCAAGTGCTTGAAAGGTCACACTTTAATGATTCCAGTCCTTGGATTATCAACCAGAACTAGGCTGTTAGAAGCCAATTATTTATCTGATGGAAAAATGCGTAAAGCTTGACAAAGAGTGTCCATACAGAGCTGTAGGGATCTCTTAGATTCTTCTTTTCAAGAACTTATATTTGGAACTTGAGTGGTCCCTAGATGGGGTGATGTGTATTAAGTTGTCAACATTTAAAATATGGATTCAAAATGGAAATTTATTAGCCAGCTTCAGACCTAAGTATTGTAGCTGAGTACTTTGACAGTATTCCTGGTTTTGTATATGTCATTGCAAGTGTAAGACAACACCAGTTTCAACAACTATTACTTCATAGCTTTTGACTCATCTCTTTGTGGGAACTATTCATCACCAAGTAGGCTTTTTTGTTTATTTCTCCATGAAGCTTACAGTCCTTTCTGAGATGCTGTTATAATGATAGCAAGAAGCTAATGATTGCACATAGATATATGTCAGTACTGCTATTGAAAGCCTGTAAAAGACAAACAAAAAGTCTAGTAGTGATAAAGATGGAGCTCCTGTTCGCCAAGTGGAGTGAAACTAACTAATATAAATCATTCATAAATCCTCAAGTTATCTTGTGATTATGTAATGATATTATAATATTTCCATTGTGTTGAGGGGGAAAAAAAGTTTTATGTTCTTTCAGAGATTGAAAGCAGCCTTGACCCAGCAGCACCCTCAGGTAACAAATGGAGATACTGCCAAGGGACAACCAAGTGGGTTGGTTAGGACTCAATCAGAAGAGCCACGACCACAATCACTACAGCAACCTGCAACTTCAACAACTGAAACACCGGTATGACAACAAAGTGGAAGTGTATTTCCTGTCTCATTCCTTGTTATATAATTTTTTTTTTACTGTTGATTTACAAAGCAGAGGTTAATAAATACTATAAAATACTCTTAGGGCTAGAAGTGTAAGGGACAAATGGACTGCACTGGTAAAACGTTGGCAACATTTTATTATATATATAGTTATGCAGCAGACTGCTTTTTCTAGATAATTATATGTAATTTTGACAGATTGCTATGTCTGTACTGTGTGTGTTCTACTGTCATATCAATATTTGTGTGGTAACGAAGTGCTTAGAATGATGTTCTTTCTACAGTGCATTATTCAAGATGATAATTTCAAAATAGGTATTATCTGTCTGTTTAGATTTAAAACTAGCTCCAGATTTCTGCAGTGTGCTAACGGGAATTTTTGCGATAGCTGAAAATTATACCACTGGTTTATATATAATTGAAAAAAAAAAAACCAAAACCTTGCTTTATTTTGCATTTATACAACATCTGTCTACTGTATTTTCTATCATAAGCACTCTTCTGAACTTTTTAACTGCATCAAGGGTAACGCTTGTGCTAATTGCTTTAAGGATGCTTTTTGCGCTTCCACAAGAAGAGTGTCAGTACTGTGTCTTTCTGAACACAGAAAGGAGGTTAGTGAGCTTAGAAGTGGTAGTCTTTTCATGTGGGCTGACAGGTGAAAACAGAAAACTAAAGGACAAGAGCTCCAAGTCAGACTAGAAGCACTGCTGGAAGAGGTGTTTCCAAAGGTGAATTCCAGGCAACTGCTATTGTGCTTCTAAGAAACCTGTTGGAAAAACAGTTTCTTATTAAGAAAATACTTGTAGATGACAGTGAAAACGGTCACTACCCTTGCACAGAAGGCTGCTGAAACAGATATGAAGGTTTATCATGAGACTTTGATGTGTTTTAGGGTTGTTTTGTAGTGCTTTTAAAAACTTAAAGATTATTATGATGATAACTTCTTTAATACTTCTTGCTGTTTTCAGGCATCACCGGCTCAGCCTACACAACAAGCACCAAATACAGGTGGTCGGCGAAGAAGAGCTGCTAATGAAGACCCTGATGAAAAAAGAAGGAAGTTTCTGGAGCGAAACCGAGCTGCTGCTTCCAGATGCCGACAGAAACGGAAAGTCTGGGTACAGTCGTTGGAGAAAAAGGCTGAGGACCTGAGCTCACTAAATGGCCAGTTACAGGTATACATTTATTTCAAGTAAAAATGATTAAATTGCTCTTGGACAGTGATTCTGGATCGATGGATCTTAAACTTTGTATGAAATCTTAAATATAAGCTATGTTTAAATGATGTCTCAGGTCAGAATTGAAAATACACCAGTGAATTGCATATTCCAGCCAAGTAAATATAAAAGAGTGTTCTGATTTTAAGATGTGTAAACTTAGGATCATTCCCATTTCTCCTTTGTTCCATTTTAAATAACTTTCAGACAGTGATACTAAATTACGTGATTTGATGGAGTAAAGGCTTGATAGCCTTACCTTAAAAAGCACCCTACAATTATCAATTTCTATCACAGTCTGAGTTATTTAAATAATAATTGGTTTTATTTCCTTTGGTTCTTTTTAACTTCACTGTTTTTTCCTTTAAAGTGAATGTAGTGCTCGTGAAAGGTGCCAGATTGACATCACTGGAAACTGAAGGCCTCTTTTGTCCACAGAACAGGTACAGCACAGGCAGTGTCAGTGCAAATTTCACCACGCTGCCCTTCCAGTGTGCATAAATCTTAGAGGGAGAGATGTATACTGTAAGAGGGTGGTCTGGTACATATCACCAGTTATTTCTCCACCCCATTCGAGGTTACCAGTCATTGGAAAGTTGTCATGTTTTTCCCCTTAAACAATCCACAACCCTTTTGTTTAAATTGCTACTACTGTTAAAATATACTTTCTTAATCTTTTACTGCAGCACACAAGGATTGGCAGGAAGTATTGTTTCAAAACAAAAGGTCTAAAAGCATCTTTTTAAGAATTATGGAAAGGAAAGCTTGATGTTGTTTCCTGTCAAACAGTTTACGGGCTGTTTTGGCCTGGTTCCATGACAACTGATACGGGGGACCCACACTGTGGGAAAGGGGAAGGGAGAAAGGGAAAAGGGAGATGGACCTAAAAACAGAACAGCAGCAGCGATCTCAGGATAAAAACTAATTTACTAAATAAGATATTGGAAAGCAAAATGACACAATGTAATACAATAAAATTGGAATTAAAGCTATTAATTCAAATAAAAGTGAGCAAGAGAGAGTGTCTGATAAACCGAAGGCCTTAAACGTTGAAGGCAAGACGGCCGTGCGCACCTGCTGCTGGGTTGATCCCCAAAGGAAACAGAGTGTCTCGTGACATGCAGACAGTTTTTATCTTTCTCTCTGAGTGGAGAGATGTAAAAACATAGAGCAACGCAAAGTCCTCTGGGGAATGTAGTTCTTCTCTTCTGAGACAGCTATACCCATAACTATTGATGATCCATGGAGCCTGGAGCATTAACTGTTCAGTTCTTAGTGCACTACATGGTGTTATGATGTGGAATACCAATACCAAAAATCATAAAACCATGACATTTCCTAAATGAAGCAGTTGCTTAGAAAATGTAATAAAAAGTGTTTTGGTATTTTAAAGTTTATCTTGTTTCCTTGGAATTTTTCAGTGAGTCAAATTCATAGATCGTTCCTATTAAAAACCTTCTTTGGCACTATTGATGAAGATATCCCAGCTCAACCAACAGAATAGTAGGGCATGTTTTACCTTGTAATCAACATTAAGTAGTATTGGTCATCTTCAGCTTCCTGACTAGAATAGAATAGTGCATTTAGAAGGGACTTGCAAAGGTCATTGAGTCCAACCGAGACTGCTTCAAGGGTAACTAAAAGTTAAAGCATGTTATTAAGAGTATTTTCCAAATGCTTCTTGAACACTGACAGTTACGAAGCACCAATCACCTCACTAAGAAGTCTGTTCCAGTGTTTGTCTGAACTTAAAGAAATTTTTCATAAAAATAAAAAATATCTAGTCAGTCTGTAAACATTCTCCGCATCTCAGACTGTAAAATATAAGAAATTCATAGCTAAGCACATAATATGAAATTATTACTTGTGTTCTAGAATCACTATGTGACATCATGGCATTACTTAGATTACTTGAAAATGCATAATCTTCTCATCCCTGTTCACTATCTGAGGTCTTGACTTCTATGTAGTCATGGCCCTCGCTGTAAATCCATTCATTGCAAAATGACATGTAGCACTACAGTTTAAAGAATATAAGAAACAAGTGAAGGTAGAATTCGGTTTTCTATCTGTCAGAAAAACAAAGAACAAAAACAATTGGCTGTATTTCTGTTTTCTTAATGAAAATAGTTTTTGGCAAGATAAGAACTACCTTTAGCTTGTACATATCAATTTTTATAATTGGAAAACTATGAAAGTACCATATCATCATTGGTAAGAAATTGTCACTGTTGGTTTGAAACCAATAACTCAAGTTATCATACAGTTTGATTTACACACACCTTGTTTACTATAGCTTCTAGAGTACTAACAGTTGCTTTTATAGTATAGTTATAAAATTACGTTGTAGTCTTGCTTATTAGAGAGGGAGAGAGCAATCCTGGTTTCATTGTGTGCATGTTCAAACACCCATATAATAGATAAAATGTAGAATTAGACTTGTTTGCAGATTATTTTATTTAAAATAATGCACCTATATAAAGGTATATAAATATTGTTGTATTTATTTGTGTGCATTGCTTAGACCTGTAGTTGCATCTAAATCTTGACTGTGGTTTTTAATTATTTGTTTACGTATCTGGAAACCAAAACATTTCCAGATTTACAAGGAGTAATTCTGTAATAGTTCAAGAAAAAGGAATTCCTTGGTATGCCAAAAGCAAAACTGTTAACTGTGAAGAACAGAATGATTTGAAGAGTGTTGAATGTCAGAGAGAGAAACTCGTATGTGAAAGCATTCATCCATCCTGAATTTCCATAGTAATACTTTACTTAATAATCTAACACAGCTGATCAGCATAGTTGGTAGAAACGACCCATGGTTATATTTAATAGTAAATTTGTTACATTTAGAGTTTTGCCTTAGTACAGCTCTGTAGACTGAGTGGTAGGGATTAGCAGGACTTTTTTACTATCTAAATGACCTGTTGAGATTTCATAATTATAAAATAAGGTTAATACCAAAATGACTAGAAATTGCAGTGCTTTGTATAACACTTTCAACTTCTTTCAGCACTATAGTTTTCATGTTATATTTGTGTCAAACCTTTTAATATAGATCTTAACGCTTTTAAATCTGTAAGCTCTCTAACAGTACATATAGATTTGAAGAGCCATAGTTGGTTGATAGATATTCCTTTGTTCCACAGTTTTCAGCTTTCTGTAGATAAATTTGTGTAAGAAAATATAATTTATTCAAGCTTTTTTCTTTTTTTTTTACTGAAGTGAAAATTTAAGTGAAATCACGTCAGTAACATTTATTAGAGTGGCTTTTACCAATCTGTACTATAGGATACATGTTATTTCATTCTTCCAACTTTAAGTATGTTTACTGTTTTCTTTTTGTGTTTTCTACACGAATATTGACTTGTTTTATGATCTGAGACTTGTTATACCTTGTTGTGTTGCCTCTGTGCCTTGCCTGGATATGGTATGCTGTGTAACATGTTCTTAAGGAGCTACTGATGATGTGTGCCAGTGGCTGCTCAGTGGTAATGCAGTATCAGATGCCAAAATCCATAGCAAGTTCCCTCTTTGGTCTCTATCACTTTAAAAACTTCAGAGGGCAAAGAATTAGTGAGTTTATATTAGTTCTGTGTAGTAGAAGAATGGTCTGTCTTCCTTAGGAGGTCTTTCTGGGCTTTAGATGTCCATTCTCAGCAGTTGGTGGCTTGTGCTAGTGCTACAGAAACTGCTTTAGGAAGACTATATAAAAATAAATGCACAATCCACTATCCCCATAACTGCCACATCTGCCTGTTTCCAGTAATAGGCCTGGTAAATATACCTCACAAACGTTGTCCAGCACCCTACTTAGTAAGGATTAATGTGGTCTTGTTATTAAATGTACATTTTGAATACAGGGAAAACTGACAGATACAGAAGAACATATTGTGCACAGTGTGATATATTTTCCCTTTTGTATATCACAGTATCTTTTGAAAAATGGAGTATAGGTGGAAATAGATGTGCTTTCTTCCAGGATCCTGGTTTCCCATGTTAGCACACGTTTGAAATGTGTGAACATAAAAATTCTTCCAGGTAGTATGTGAAGTATATTTCAAGCTTGTTTAAGGAAACACTGATACCTGCTCTTCACTTGATAAATGAAGTGGGCTGTTCATCTTCTATGTGCAAAAAGTCTCAATCTTTCTTCATGCCAACTGTTGAATTGTTTGTTCTATGTGTTTCTTCTTGTTAGCCTGTTTTCCATAAAGGCCACCTGTTAACATATTTTGAAAGAGCTGTAAGGATGTGATATTGTCAGATGCATGATAAGAAAACTGCAAGGTATATAGAAGTTGATTCTAACAACTTGCTTTTATTACCAGTCCAAAGTGGCTCTTACTAGTAGCATGTGAATGGCAGCCATTGATTTCTTCACATTCCACATACCAAGTGTGTCTGGGACTTATTCTTCTTATTCTCTTCTACTTTCAAGAATGGTTTGTAAATTGAATATGATGCTATTGGCAGTGTTGATGTTACTAACAGTGCTAGCTATGTTGTCAGGGAGTATGCCTCAACTTTTTAGTTTAGTATAAGAACGTGTTTCAATTTTTTTTTTCAAATATGCTTTTTTATATTCCTTTTAGCAGAGCACTGTCTTTTCAACTATTTTTCATGAATACTAGATTTGTTTATGCTGTTAAACAGCTGCTTTGTTTTTGTATATTCTGGTTATGTATGAAATTCTTCCTTAAATGGGGGAGATGAAGGTAGAAACTTTCTGAATACTTTTTCCTGATGTGGTCATTTATTTTGCCAATGTTCCTTTAAACTAACGGAAGTATGATTCATGTTCTTGGACATTGCTGCTTCTGTATATTATCAAGAAGTGTCTCAAAACTGCATCGGCACTTTTCTCTATCAGTTCTGTGCAGCTGCCTGCTTGGCATCCAGACACGTAGATCCTCAGTAAATAATGTGGTGAACTAAGAGAACTGAGAGCTGGAGGCATCAGTAGAGTGCTCTCTTTACAGCCCAGGATTTCAGGACGTGCAATTCCAGATGGTAGATACTTTGTGGGTGATTTGTTTTTTTCTTTTTCATGGTAATCACTGTTTTCTTTTATTAGAAACGTCAGTGAAGTCAAATTTCTCTCTTTCAGTTCCTGTTTTTGTTTTAAAGTTTCTGCAAAGGATATTTGGTACAATGAAATAACTGAATAGAAAATTAGTCCTTAATAGTTTTTAAGAAGATTTTGCAAATATAAACTCTTAAAATCGGTCTTCTAATTCGAGGGAGGAGGGCATGAAGAAAAGCTGTGTCTTACAAATCTGATATTTTAGCTACAGTATTTTTAAATTATATTGCTTAGTGTAAGTAAAGCACATAAATCCTATTCTTGAAAATGTTCTCATTATTTTAGAATCCTTTTAGTTACCATTCATCTCTTCTGACTGCACTACGTTAGGTTGCAGGGACAGATTGGCATTTGCATGGTTGTTTTCTTTTTTCCATCTAATTTTATTTGTAATCTAATTTTCCTATGTTTGCTTTTCTTTAAGTTGCTTCCAAATGCATAAACAAATGCATTCATGGGTAATATATATTTTACTTAAGTGCACAGGTTCATATGGTTTAAGTAACTTCAGGTATTTCATATCAGTGGAAAAGACATTTAAAATAAACTACCCCCTGAAAAAAAAATCACATATCAAGAGGTGAGGGTCAAAAAGCATTACAGATAACCTGATTCAGTAGTTACCTACAGGTTTTTCCTAATGTTCTATGTGAAAATTAATCTATCACCATGCCATGCTGTTCTTAATTTGGAGTGTCACTGTAGTTATGTACGGCTTCTCATCCATAGATATCAAATTGTTTTACAGGGAAGGTAAGTATCATTGTCCTCCGTCTTACAAATGGGGAGATTGAAGCACAAAGAAGAAAAATGACCTTCCTCAAGGTCACCCAGTAGTGGAAAGGCATAGCCTGAGAATGAGCACTGCCACTAGATTTGGCAAGTGCTGTCTCTTAGATTACACTCCACTTTAGCGGTATAGACTGACGCTTCAGATTTTGACATTGTTTTTAATTATTCCTTCATACAGTACTTGGTTTATACATGACTATTTCAGAGAAAGGAAATGTGAAAAATCAACAGATATTTTCTAAATGATTGTCCATTACTTGATATTTTTGGAGTCCAAGTACAAATATAGTTCCCAAAACCGGTGCTGCATAGGCTTCCTTAAAAAATATATGTATTATTGGCTGTGGCATCTGTTGAATGTGGGTAGCTAAATGTAGATTTACTCTGATTAGAATTCATAAAACTCCATGGAAGAGTCTTACAGTAGCTGGATCACATGAATGAGACTATATGTAGACTTGCATCTGGCATCTGCAAACTGAAAAACATGATGCATTTTCTATAAATGCGTTTCCTAAATTAAGAAAATCATTAAGTAAGTCAAGTTTCAGGTAAGATTGAAGTATTATAAGATAAAAGAAATGCATACATTTTTGCTATACGTACACCAAATGGAAAATTCTTGAATTTTATTTACCCTTAAATAATCAACTGAAAATCCTATTAAACTTAATACTTACTTTCAAAAATGTGTTTAGTTTGAGCCTGGTGAAGTACATAACTTTCTTCTCCTTTAGAACGAAGTCACCCTGCTGAGAAATGAAGTGGCACAGCTGAAACAGCTTCTTCTGGCTCATAAAGATTGCCCTGTAACCGCCATGCAGAAGAAATCTGGCTATCATAGTGAGTAATGTTCCATTACCTATAGCCTTAGTCTGTATCAATGAAATACTGCCAAAGTGAACTGAATCAACGTTAAAAAATAAGAAGCGTAGTTCTAATATTACATTATAGTTTTTTTAATCTCAAAGGTTATTAGAAGGCAGGAATGAATAGGGAATATTTAAGGGAATATATTTTTAAGTCCTTTCAGTCGAATTGTATAACATTGAGGGTTTTATGTTTTTTTAATAAATGCATATGGTAATTAGCATGTATGGACTGTAGGCTACTACATCTGCTTTGGAAAATATAATTAAAGTATTAAGAGCACATGATAAACTGTTCTTGTATACCGTATCATAGCCTAGTATGGAGAAAGGTCCTTGTGGGTTTTTTCTTTATTGTAATGAGACTTCAGTAAAGGTAATATAACAGCTGTCCTCACTTACCATAACATCCAGGATCAGTCAAGCTGTTAAAGTAATCAGATGCAGGTTTGTGGCTCCTACTGTACAATGTCTTCTAGGTTGTTTTGATTTCCATGTTTAACAACCTCTTTTAACAGGGTATCTTAAAAAGGGAATACAAAGGGAATACCAAGAGCTTCAGTTAGCATTTCTTTTGCAATACATATTTTTGCTGAAAGTTGCTTATTTGATTTTTATCCTTCCAGCATTTTAAAGGTTAATTATGCTTTCCTGACTTGTAACTTCATTTTTGGATATGATACACAGTGCTAGAACCAGCTGCTGCTGCTGTAGAATAAATGGCCAATTTTGTCCATTGTACACAAATTTGTTACAAATAACTGAGCCGGGAATGCATTAGGCAACATTCATAATATATAACCCACAGCTTTCGTTTTTATGATTTAGTGATATTTCAGGATATTTGTAAATGTGAAGATTGTTTCTGCCATATGTAGCCACTTCATTTTAATTTGCCAGTGTCAGTAATTCAGGAGAATAAAGGAACATTTTGTATTGCATGCAAACAGATCCTCAGGTGCTTGCGATAAAACTTAATGGCCACCATCTTTACTTGTAGTCATTGTAAGCAGTTTCATCAGAATGGGCAATATTTTTTAATTTAAAAGATTCAGGAGATTTAGCAACTCACTCTTGCCACGTATATTTAGAATACTGATTTTGTCAGTTTTGAGCTTATAAATCTAGGTCCTTTGATCTCCTGTCATTTTGACAAGACAGAAAATAGCATCTTGGAGCAAATTGGAACAGTATGGAAATATGTTTGGGATTTATATTAACAATGATTGCTGCAGGGATGAGGCCATTATGGCTCCCATCTGACAGCACAACATAATTTCATACAGAAGGTACTAGGGAATGACATTATGCATGCAAGATTTTCTGAAAATAAATAAAAACCTAACAATCCCCTCCTCCCCCCCCCCCCCCCCCCAAAAAAAAAAAAAAAAAGAAAGCTAGCAACAACTGTGGGCTTCTTGAATTTTGATGTTTTGAGGAAACATGTTTAAATTTTTTTTTTTTGCGAACGGGAATATGAGCCTTAAACTGGCAAGCTAGTCACATGCTAAGGATCTCTTTGTTAAAGTACTAATGGCAAACTTTTTAGTAACACTATATTTTCTTCCCTCTGAAAAGGGATTGTAACATTCCTAATAGACTAAAGGAAACAAAATGAATATGTGCTACAATGCTAACTGGAAAAAGACTGCTTTAGAAAAAGGATGAAAGTGGGCAGCATAGCTCACTTAGATTCTTTTGGATTTATTTTGTTTGTCTTAGTTTAGCTTGGTGTTTTAAAAATTTTTGAAAGCCAAAGTTCAGCATGAAGGATGGTTGTAGTGACATACATCTGAAAAAATTCTGTCACATCATCTTCATAGGAAAACATGTTAGCTAACTGATTTACCCACAGTATAACTTATGGATGGAAAAAATAGTTTCAGCTGACATACATGATCATGAAAATGGTGTAGACAAAGTATTTTTAAATAAACTTATTAAGTACCTCAGGTCATGTGAGTTCAGCTGCTTAAGAAAGTATTGAGTGGTTTAACAGTATCTCTGTGGAAGAAACTGACGACACCAGATTACAGTGCTCCTGCAGTGCTGAATATTATGTACAGCTGAGATGGTGCTACTTTATACTGGGCAGACTGTTATTTAACAGCTAAGCCCACAGTTTAGTAGAGTTTCACTTACAATGCAGTTAAATAGACAGAAATAATCTATTGCTTTGCAGGATGTTTCTGCCACCTACTTAGATATCTTGTAAGATCTTTGGGATTTTCCAGGCACATTGTTGCCTTTTTGCCTCAGGGTAAGTGAAGAAAGCATAATGGTGAAGAAATACCTTCTCTGAAAATTGTTCTTGAAGTCATATTTGATATTTAAAAAGTCTTTGGCCTACTTCAAAAAAACAGAAGGACAGGAAAAAATATATACATTATGGTGCTTTGAGGTACTATGGGCAAAATTTCAATTTCTGTGTTTTCAGATGGTTTAAGCTTGTTTTAATCTCAAGGAAGAATAGAACTGTTTCTGAATTTATCTTTAAACACTGGGGTGTTGCAACGTATAAACAGTGTTTGGATTGTTTATATTTTTCATTTACTTTTTCAAAACCAGATTATTTCTAAAAGTTTTCTGCAATATGCAGAGATTTGTTTTTTGGTGGGTTTTTTTTGGACTTGAAGCGAGGTTAAAACTTGTGAAAAGGAAATGTGGAAATTCCTGTTGGAGGAAAAGAAAAGCTTCAGATATTTTTCAAAAGGATGTCATAATCTTCAAGAGTGAAGTTTTATACAAAAGTGATATAAAAGAAGGTAGTGACTGTAGCACAGATGGTATTAAATGAAATGTGTGTTCTTTTTCAAGTTAGTTTAAAAAAAACAGTAGATGGTGACTAACTAGTTTCAGACCTTGGGTAACCCAAACTACTCAAATGTTCCTAAAACCTGTTTTGTATAGGCAACAATCCTTCCGTAAATTGTGAATATGCATTTGCAGGGATACAGCAAATTCAAGCCTAGAAATGATAATTTTCCAGTGAGTTCCTCTGTAGTCCCTCTATAGTTGACAGTTACCATGACGTTTCCTTTCTAGAGATTATCAGAGGACTAGATCTGGATATAGGAATTAATATTTGGGTTTTTATTCTCAAGTTGCAACTCCCTCTTTGCTTACATCACGGAAAGCTGCCTGTAAGCAATGGTTAGAAGTAAATAATAGCAAGATGTTACTTCTGTAGATTCACTTCTACTTTGGATCTTGCATTTTCCTTGGTTTAAGGCAAAACTAGGGGAGACATTGAAAAAGTCCAGGCTCTCTACATAGTTAGCAACATTATGATTTTGATATGCATCAGTTGAACTCTTGAATTTCAACCACATGCAAGAAAATTCTCTGAATTTAAATGTTTTCCATTGTTCTTCTGAGTGTCTTTGTTGTTTTTTTTATATAATCTATCTTTGAGCTTAAGAAGACAAATCACCTTTGTAATGAGGTGACTCTAAGGATACTATGTATTCATTGCATAATTTTTCTTGTTTTGTTTTGATTTTTCAAGTGAACTTTTGTGTTCAGTGTTTTGGCTGCTGTTCCTGTTAATTTAAGACTATTAGGAATACAAGCTATTCTTATGGACAGTGCCTCATTACAAAAACTGTTTTTGCAGTTATTGCCAGGACTTACACCTCCAGTCAAACTCACTGCTATAAACTAGCGTTAGATCTGTATCTCACATAGTTGTCTGACAGTTACAAGCTCCCTGGCACAACAAAGTGTCTGAAAATACCTGAACTACATCCTTTTATCTCTTCACTACAGTATATTCAACTTCTCAACTATATGAAAGTTTCTGTTTTAGGTTGGTGGTCATAAGTATTCTCTTAACTGTTTCTTCTATTGCACTTAAGGTCATTTTGCAAACAAAATCAGAAAGTCAACTATTTTTGCGTTCTTTGCTGCTGTGATGCTATTACAAACATTTATTTTGAATTAAGGGCATAT
This sequence comes from Cyrtonyx montezumae, assembly GCF_038088225.1. NCBI lineage: Eukaryota > Metazoa > Chordata > Aves > Galliformes > Odontophoridae > Cyrtonyx > Cyrtonyx montezumae. The sequence goes on along the minus strand of NW_027072078.1, from coordinate 12,863,281 downwards.
ATATTAAAAGATACGGAACAATGGAAGATCTTTCCTCTGACTGAAAGATGATCTTCTTTGCATCTCTGGCTTGCAGCATATAAATCGTGCCCTTTTTTGAGGATTTTGCCACCAAGAAAATCGGGGGATCAGCAAAAAAGATAGGAAAGTTGAGATTCATAGAAGAACAACAGTCTGAAGAGGAGTATCAGGTGTGATAGTGGGGAGACTTTATCCTACAAGCATCCTAGTTGTGGCTGTTGCATTCTGTCTGAAGGGAAAAACGTGCTGCTCTCATAATTAGTAATTTCAGTTAGTATTTTTCAGTTCCTTTCAATTTATCATTTATCATTTTTCCTGTTCCTTTTTATTTGTTTTTGCATCAAGTCCTGCAAGTCTCAGCTAAGTGTAGTGAAAATTAAATTCTGTAGAATAGTGTGAACTGAATTGGTCCTGACCCGTTCTTCCTGTTCTTGAATGGACAAATCCTATAAAGGATCATGAACATGTTTCAGAAGTACTTTGGCTTCTTACTGTATTCACTTGCCATGAAATCTTGTAGTAGTTGTCAGCAGATGTACCTCAATTTATCTATCTAATGCTTTGGACATACAGCCATTTTGTTTACTAACATATCTTCTTTGACCTTAACTATTCTTTTCTAAAAGCATTTGATAATAACAATGGCAAGGAGCTGGTTCTTAGTACGTATAGGGTTGCTTCAAATATGTTTATGTTGTGGGCTTGACTTGCTAATTTACAGAGTTTTCTAGTATGTCATATAACCCCAGTGCATCGTAAACTTGTTCATTGTTTCTTCGTGCCTTGTTTTCATTTTAGTTACTGCTGTTATCCTGATTTTGTATGGTAATGAGGCTATGGTATCTTTCATTGATAGTGTCATTTTTTCTGATCTCTTCTACCCTGTGTAGCTTAACTTTGCAGGCCAATCTTGAGCAAATCTGAAGAGCATTACAAAAACAAATAGTGAAAATCAAGCTTTCAATTGCTGTGCCACCCACAATGGTTCTTGCTTCTTCTGTCTGTCTATATCTATGTTTTCAGATTTTGCAGTGGTTAGTAGTGGTTTAAAAAGGTCTTCCCAGTCTTTCATCATCTGTATGTTCAGGTTTTTTTTCACAAATGCTTTATGTGGTGACTTTTAAGAACAGTAAGTAGCACGAAGTTGTACAGAAGAGTTATAATTAAATTTGATCTTGACTCAAAATTAGAAGTGTGAACAACAGTAGATTTATTTTCTTTTTGACTTCTAGTCTTTAACTCAGCTTTTTACTTGTTAGTGTTAGCATAATGTCTTGGCTAAGTTGAAATTCTGAGGAAAAATGGGATAATTTTAGCATGTTATATGAGAGACATTTTATTAATCTTGCTCACTTTGTAAGTTCTAATTTTGCGTAGTAAAAAATTTTTTTAACTTTACCCTCTGTCAAGAGGAAAAAGTGAGGCAATTGTGTGGCAAATTCACATCAGTCAAAGTGAATTATTCTTAAAAGATATTAGAATAAATACTTTTAAATAAATTAGAACTTTTATTTAAAAACAAATTTAAATCCTAATGAGACATCTGTGCACTAAAAAAGTTACTGAACTTTAATATATTATAAGAATGAGGCCTGAAAACTTGTGGAAATATTCTCTAATGTATAAGGTTATAAATGCCACCTTTTCCAGAGAAGATATTTATGATCTTTGGACATAAAACTGGTCTCTTGATTACTGAGCAAATTGAAGTAAATGACACCTGTTAAAAATTAAGGCCAGGTAATATAGCAGCAGCAGACCTGGTAGCATTTTCAGTCTATTGGTACTGCTTATTGACATGACATGGACCCAACCGTTCAGTTATTAGGTGGGAAATCAGATGGCATTAGTCATGATTTTGAAGATGTGGAAATGTTCTTGTTTACTGCATAATCCATAATGCAATTTATATCTTTGCTTATGAAGTAGTGTTTAAAAAAAAGAACAGTAATGAAAATTAGATTGTTTTGCAATTTGCTGTGCTATGTGTTACCAGGAATGGTAATTGTTTAGCAGGCGACCACTGTTATGTGGAAAGTGGTTTTGTGTAATGAAGGGGAATGAAAACTAACCCAGTTTCTCTTCTGAAGCTGCAGATAAAGATGACAGTTCAGAAGACATCTCAGTGCCAAGCAGCCCACACACGGAAGCTATTCAGCACAGCTCCGTCAGCACTTCCAATGGTGTCAGCTCCACTTCCAAGGCAGAGGCAGTGGCCACCTCGGTGCTCACGCAGCTGGCGGACCAGAGCTCGGAGCCTGGGCTTCCCCAGGTCGGTGTGGCACCGCCCTCCCAGGCGCAGCCCTCGGGAAGTTGATTAGGAACTTGGTTGCATCCTTTTCTTAGGTATTCGTTTGTGACTTTAAAGGGAAATCAACGAAAGACCAGACTCTACCTAGGAGAAATTGTAGCTTAAAATTACTTGGTTTTAAAATTCAAACCCAAATTTGGCTTTAACGATTGGCAGGTGCAGGTGAGACAGAACACCAGTTACAAGTCTCTTTGTAAAAGACTTTTTTTTTCACTTAAGTGTTAGGTTTACTAGTTATTTTTTGTGCTTAATGTGTAAAGTGTATGTACAGTACAATGTGGTTTATTTCATTTTTAATTTGGTATTATTTCAACAAACATTGGGGTGAGTTACTAAAGTTCATCCCCCAGACTGTGATAGTAATATTGTGTGACATTTTATACCAAAGTTCTGCATAGTCCCTATTGACTTTGTAACATGAGCAAGGTCATAAAGCACTAGGCAAGAGAAAGACAGTAACAGTAAATTTGCTTTTAGTCTTTTTGCCTTTTTGTTGTTTTGCACATTATGAGGAAGAACATTGGGAGAAAAATGTTTGGGTTTTTTTATGTATAGCATTTTGGTTGTTTTTTTAACCGTTGGGTTTTTAATTTGTTTAATAGGGCCAGTACAGTATATGAGATACAGTACTCTTATGCACATACCTATCCTAAATGAGGATCATTACTAAGTAGATATTTTTTCTTAACTTGTCAGGTGTTGTTTTTTTTTTCCCCTCCAACACTTTCATTACGAGGGGAGGAGAGCTTTATTTCTCCAGTAAGCATAGGTATCTGTAACTACTCTTTGTTGTTTGGCTGAAACCAGTAAGCATATTGTAAAATACGGGGTTATCGAGTATGGAATACTTAGTATTCCAAAGTAGGATGATATTTTGTGGATTTTTGAGTTGCAGACTGAGTTTACTCTTGGTTTTGGATGCCAGAAAAGCCTAAAATCCTTCAGACAACTCAAGACTTTTTTTTGTCATTGTCTTGTATTTGCAAGCTAACTTGTACTTAATTCTTGTGTAAGCACTGTCATCTTTTAGTAGCAAAAATTTTGATACCTTTCTTGTGGGAAAAAAAAAAATCAGTATCTACCGTATCTTGGAAACAATGTAATTATAATGTGGTGTGTGTGGCGTGTGCGTGAGAATGGTTCAGTAGTTAATGCCAGCAGTCTTTTGCTTGAATGTTTAAAGATGCCTTCAATGTGATGCTGGCTGATAGGTGATTGCAGTTTTAAAATGTTATTTACTGTGCAAACTTGGATAACTAACATTCCATGATGTAGTTTGTTTCTGATGAAATGATTGTAGGTACACTTCTTCTCATTATCCAATCATCTGTAGGATATTGAGTTTTTTAAATGTGCCATTATCTATTTTGATTCTGTAATCATGTTCAAAATACAGTACAATATTTTACAATAGATTAAGTTGTTTAAAAAAATATAGATGTGTGCTTTCAGGTCGGAAAACTTTGTATAATAGCAAAAACAGATGCATAGTAGCAACTGGCAGTAAAGCAGGATTCCATTATGTATATAACAAAGATTTAATGCATTTATAATGAGTTGTGTACTTCATTTGTTCTTCCTTCTCCACACTATACAACATGTTTTCAAGTGTCAGTGCCATCAGATTTCTATTTGATTCAGTTTAAAATCTGAAAAATGTAATTGATCCACAGGAAAATCATGATTTCTACAATATATATACAACCGTACTATGATGAAACTGGACAAAGAGATATCTAGGTCATATGTGTATTGTTGCAGGGCTTTAAGCTTGCAAATAACAAGGATTCTAAATATTTTGCCTTGTAAACTGAGTTGAATTGATACCCTCATGTGTTCAGAAGTCTTACTTTCCCAATTTCAGTAATAAACAGTAAGTTCCTGATCGTTTCTGGGATGGGTAACACACAGTGGGCATCTTGTGAGAAGGAAATGATTGCAAAGGCACAACATGTGAATTCTGCAGGAAAGCTATACAGTCACTCTTCATTGTAGTTTTGGTGGACTAGGCACGGCCTTATTGATCGCGCTATAATTTGCTCTCCGAAACACAAAGGCTTTTTAAATCATATTTATATAAGTGGAGTTTTTTTATAACAACTATCACGCTTGTAAAATAAGTCTTCATAAGTGTATAGGAGACATGTAAACAGTAAATGAATTTCACAGTGGGGCTGGAAAAAGAACCATTAGAATCTGTGTTCAGCAAATAGTACGGCTAATAACTGTTTTCTACCATGGATTCTGTTTGGAGACATATGTCACACTAATTCTGTACTTAGCGTTTTGGGTCTTTACATTTGACATGTTCACAAACTGTACTGTTTTCTTTTATGTGCAGTTTGCATGAGTAAATCATCAAAGAGAATAAAATCTATCTTTAAGTTATGTTCCTATTTTAATGAAATTATAATTGTTCTAAAAGGCAGCGGTGTCTTTGAACTTATTTCTTTATCATTACACTTATCAGCATTTATTTGGAAGTTAATAATATTTCATGAGAACAGGTTGTTTTGAAAATTAACTAGATTTGTTGCTTTGCAGTTGACACCCAGCACCTTTTGAGGAGTTGGGCATATATCTTTAATTCTAGGAACCGAAGTAATCCACAGAAGGAGTCTGTCTACATGCAGCTTGGTGATCATAGGCATTGCTCAGCCATCTCTGGTTGCTGTGAGTGCCACTGCAGAAGTGTTGTATGTGTGTAATCAGAATTTCCAGCTAACATTCAGGTATCTCAATCTCAGCATATGTGAAGCTAAGAAATAGCAGATGAACTGCTGACAGTTTTGTTGTGGCATATTGAGAAGAAATCGCAGCCTTGTGTTTGTTTGCAATAATATGAAAATTAGTTTGGTCTTATTTAGGAATGTTGGAAACCTGATAGATGGGGTGCCACATCCTGTTGTTGTTCGAAAAGGTCTTGACTGGATTACAGTATAGAGACATTAGGAGGAATAAAGAAGTAAAGTACTTGAAATTATCACCTGTTTTAAACAAAGGAGATCAAATATAAACTGCATGCAACTTTGAGTTTATTGTAAGAATATTACACAGGGTTTTTTCTTGATCTGGAAGTCAGCAACCCTGCCCATGGCTGGGGCTTGGAACTAGATGATGTTTCAGGTCCCTTCCAACCCAAAGCATCCTATGATTTTATGGTAATTTTCTTTAACTATGAATTATGGTCATCACTTCAAGGAAGAATCATGAAGTCTGTGTGACAGAGGGGAATAACTGAAGGGAAAAAAATATCCACTCTTCACTGTTCCCACTGTTTAAAAAAATAATAATAAAAAAGAAGAAACAGAAAAAACATCTATTCTGATTTTACATGTAAATATCCAATACAAATAAGCTTTTTCTTTTTAAAAATGTTTATATAGGCTGGGCAAATAAAGATATGAAGATATTACACTGATGGAAGGAGCTGACAAGTGTTGGATGAGTGGTGATTTCAGCTACTGGAATTACAGGAGTAATTTGCCTAGAGGCAGATACAAACATTTTAATTGGTCATCATAAATGATAATGAGGAGAAAACATGGTGAAATTAAGTGCATCCTAATAAAGTAAGGTATGTTAAATTGTGCTGAAGGAAACTCCAGCAATGCTTCTTGACATGATTAATATACTCATGACAATGTGTCTAATGAAGGTTGTTTGCATTTATGTGCTGCCTGTTGCCTCCCTCTGTAGAGATAATTTGGGCTGCTCTCATTTACATTGCAGAGCATGAAATGTAAGATAGCTTACAGTAGTTTTTTCCTTTACATTTATTTTTATCCACAGTGTCAACAGTCATGTAGGTAAGATTTAAATGGCCTCATATAGCACTGAGTAGGGTAGGTCTGAATGATACCATCGTGAAAAATAAATTGGATTTTCAAAGTTTTTTATTCTTTAATTAAGAAGACATTTCTTGTCCTTATAATTGCACTTTTTAATGTGACTACTTTAATTCTCTTAACTCCCAGAATTTATAACCGTGACCTTTCTTGTTTTTCACTTTATCTCCAAAATACGTTTCTTAATGACAAGCCCATGAAAGTGCATGTAGATATTTAGTATGGAATTTATTGGTTTTATGCATGACTTCTTCCTTGGCTATATTAACTCTATAACAAACTTTAGACCTTGCTTAAAGTCTTGTCCATCATCTATTGTCATTTTTATAATGGCGTATGCTTTTTCCAAGCACTTCTTTCTATTTGTTTTTGGGGTAAGGAGAGGGAAAAAGTTTTAAAATAAAATGCATGTTGCAGATTTAATCTGGAACTGAATAGTTAATCAGAAGAGTTTTGTGAAGTGATTATTTTAAATATCCCTAGAACACAGAGTAGGGAGCTGGTAGTATTTGCTGGCTTTGGCCAACAGGGCCTTGTGGTGCTCCCAGCTTATGATTAATGAACTTAAAGGATAGTACTGTGCAGCTTAGGGAGATCAGTCAGCATTCAACTGAGCAGATGAGCTTCAGGAACAAGAGCTGTCACGTAGATGGCTTTGGAGTAGAATTGCAGGGAAGCAAGTTTTCCTCGTGTAACTCCTGCCTGCGGTGAGCTAAATATATCAAAGTGCAAGCAGGAGCTGTTAGACATCCATCTACTGCAGTGTGTACCCAGGTGTCCTGAATACTGTGATGTGTGCCTTTTGACCTACTCATAAGGCAAAAGTTAACTTACGTTTTCTTTTTCCTATCTGAAAAGTTCTTTCTCTTGTTTTGCAGCAGGCTGGTATTTGCTTGGTATGTAAGTAGTATTTTTCTCCCCTTATCTGAACTGCTCGTCCTAGACCATTTCAGAGGCAGAATACTGTCCAATAAATCCCTGGGCTGATACATCTTTAGAAATTGAAGAATTCAAGAAAGCTAGTCATTTGTTTTATTATCATTAGAAGCAAAATGAAAAATCACATCGGGGTCATGCATCGCAAGGTTCTCATCAGGAGAAGAGAGGGGTGAGTGAAGAGGATGAGCCTTTGTCATTAGCAGCAATCACAAATTGGCCTTTCAGAACAAATTACAAAAATGAAGTGGAGCTAACGTCATTGCAACTTGTTAACTGTTTCCTGTGGAAAAAAAAAATAGTAGTATGTTTCACTTATTTATACCACCCTTTATCTCTGATCATAAGATACATTCTGTAATTATTTGTTTCGTCAATTTGTTTACAGCATTGTTATTAAATGTTTTGATCCCACTTGGGGTATGTAGTAAGAGCATGGCCTTGCTCTGAAGGGTTACATAATGTATATATAGTACAGCCATTCTAGTTTTTTATAAAAGGCCAACAAACTGTAATTGGCATGGCTATGATTTCAAAACCAGGCCAGTGTTTTAGTTTTCATGTTCTCTATGTCTCTTTCACCAGAGTTATTTTAAAGAGCTAATGATTTGCTGAAAAAAAAGAAATAGATAATCCTTGTAAATGAAGAACAGATGCTATGTGTTTCACGGTGTGATAGGAATGTTTTTAACACTTGATCATTTACTGACTGTCAAGGCAGTAAGGTCACATTTTATGGTTTTCATGTACGTGTGAATACATAATAGGTTTCATTATGCTGCCTCTTACAGTTTACCCAAACTTTTTGGAGCCCTTGTTCTAATAGGACTTAACTCTTTTTTGTTCTGTAAACTATACAGCAGTCTCCTGCATGCTGTGTAAAAGTTGTTATCCAAGGATCTGTTACAGCTCTGCTGCCAGTTACCGTGCAACTGGAGTGCAGTTTGAGTTGTCAGCATAGTCGTTGCTGTTTCTGCCTATCATATGTCACAGCATTGGTTTCCTTGGGATGCTTCTTTTCTACGTTCTCTTTGAAGCACAAGTACCAGTTAGTGATAAATTCTGGCCTTTTCCTTTCTCTGTGTGCCTGGCAAAGCTGTTTTGTTGCGAGTAGGACATGCACAGTCTGCCTGCTCTTGTAACTTCGTGTGTGGCTTTTGTGGGATTTTTTTTTTTCAGTTGTTTTCATGTTGATAGAATAGACCAGGCACTAGGTAGGAGCACAAAATACAGGGGATCTTGTCTTCCTAAGAAAATATCACTGCTTTGGCAGGGTTAAATTGGTGTAAACACAAACCTCCGGAGAATTTTCTTTTTGATGTTTGCTGATTTATTTCAACCCAGCACGTGTTGCTTGAGAATAGAATAATAGTACTAAGCTGAAGTTGAAGAAAAAAAGAACAAAAACCACCAAATAAAACCATATGTCCTTACTAAACCATTATATAAAAAAAACAAACACATTTTTTGCAGTACAGTTTTTAAAACTATTTAACTTAAGCTAAGGCAACTTCTCTAATCAGTGCTTAGTTGCTAGTCACTGTCTGTGCTTCTATCTTGCTGGAAAACAATAATTCAGTAAAAGGAAATGTAAAGGACTTCTGTGTGTCATCATCATATGTTTCTTCTTTTAACTCAAGATTGCACTTCTTTCCTCAGAAGTAACTGTAGTACCTGGAACCTTGTAGTGGCTCAGTGTAAGCAGGAAATCCTTTTCCTAAGTATTTTCTTGATTTAGATCTTCAGGTGCTCAGAAATCTAGGAGTTGAGCATTTGTGGGTTGAGTACTGCCATAAGGCTCCACCCTTAAGGATTTTGGTACCTTCCCTTGTCAGCAGCAGCACTGATTGCTGTGGCTGCTGTTGCTGGAGCTGAAGAGCTGGTGTGAAATGTATGATTCAGATGCACTGAGTGTATACAAAAAAACAAACAGACAAAAAGCCTGACAGTTAAGAATTTCTGAAGCATGTTGGAGTGCAGTTTTACATTACTTGTCAGGAGGGTTGGAGCCAGATGATCCTGAAGGTCCCTTCCAACTCAAGCTGTTCTTTGGGTATTATTACACCTTATTTATTTTTCAAACGTCATGTGTGGAATATCTTTTGGGTTTTATTTTGGGATTGTTTTTTTCTTTCAGAATTCCGTTGGAAAATTAAGTTAATTGTAAAAACAGTGCTTATCAGAAGGCAATTTTATGGGGCTAATTTACAGTGCTGAGGATGGACGCTGGATGGCAGAGGGATATCAGCCCTCTCTGAGCAGGTCTTAGGTTATGGAGAGCCATGACTTTGTTCTCTGCCATAGAAAATGCTTTATGTAGTAGATAAAGAGCTTGGTTCAGGGATTGCTTTTGATGTGAAATGCTTTGCTACCAGAAATTGATTTTATTTTTTCCTTAACTTTGTCTGGGAATTAATTGCAGCCGAGCTGATTCTGGGCATCCAGCAAGCAGCCCTTCCTTCACTCCTGTCTCCTCTAGCATTTCTTTCCTTCACAGGTTTTGCGGTGTTGCTATATCAGTATTCAGCTGAACACCAGTCAGTATTCAGGCTGCTGAATTTTGCTCTGATTAACTGTTGAACAAATTGCACGTAGTGCAGTGGTGCTTATGATCCTCTAATGACAAAAAAAAAAAAAATCCCCATGATATTGCATTGATTTGCATGCAAGCAACATTTAATTATGTTTATCGGTGCTCTTTTGACATTCCACAAGTAAGAATTAAATTTGCTGTAGTCTCTCCTTAGAAGTTGGTAATTCACCTCTAAGTCTTCTGTTTTGCTGTACATTAAAGGAAATCTTGTTTTGTTTTCATCAGAGCAACTTGTGGACACTGAACAAGCCATCCCCACCCCACTCTAGGGGGTGAAAAGTACAACTGCACTGCACATCTGAGCACAGTGTGTTTTACCATGCAGAGATGGAGAATGGAAATGTCATCTTGTGCATCACAGCTTGCTTCTCCATGTTGGAATTCAAATGACCTGGCTCAAAGTATAATGTCTGTAACTGGGGCTTGTAATAGCTTTAGTTCTAAGTGGGAATTATTTTTGTACTGCAATTTGTATTGAGGCTTTATCCAAAAATAACACAGGAAGTGCAATGCACAGTTAGTGAAGCGGAGCATTTCTGGCAGATGTCCGTTGCATGCTCCAACTCTGAGGACTGGCTTACATTTGTGTTTCATTTAAAAACGTGGTAAAGACTTTTGCTAAGTGCTGACTGCAGCTCTGCTCCTCACCTACTGAGCAGAGGGGGCTGGAGTGGCGCTGCAGTCTGTAGTTAAAGGAGATTTACAAATTTGCAAGTAAAGTTATCTTGTATTAGTGATGTCTTCCTTAGGCAAGACGATGGATAATAAATTATTAACCAAATGAGGTAAGTAAGTTCATTTCCTACTATTTCTTGCAGTCTATAACATGTAATTCAAAATCTGGAAGTCTAATTTCTCAGGAACAAAATGCCATCTAGTGGTAACTGCTAAATGTTTTTGAGAAAATACGTTATTTGTATTACCAAAAAGTTATATATTTTTCTGTACTTAAGAGGAGCAGAAGAGGCTGGGGAGCAGCACCTATGGGGCAGTGCTGCCTGTCTCAGTGCTTCTGGGAAGCTCCCTCCCTTCCTGTGTCCTGCTGTAAGTAGCTGAGCTTTCCCCTGCCAAGGGTCAGGTAAGCTTCCAAGCGCAGCTGTCAGGCTGCATCTCATTGTTACCCGATGGTAACATACAGTACTGTTAGCGTGGCCTGGGCAGGGAGCTCTTGAGAAAGGTCACTGCCACAAACAAGCCTCTGGTTTTGAATAACTTTGCTATTACAGCAAGAACAAGTAATACGGTTTTTTCCTGAAATGATACTGAAATGCATTTGTGACTATAGGCTTGGGGCTGGACCCATCAGTCACACTCTACCTGAGCCCACACATGGGGGTACTTGCATGTTACAGACAGAGCTGCAGTGTTTCATCTGGTTGTTTTTCTCTAAATCATGATAAGGTTTTTCTACTTTTGCTTATGCATCTGTTTGGGTTTTTTTGTTTGTTTTGTTTTGTTTTTTCCCCACACACAGTTTGAATTTCTCCATCTGTTACCCTGTTTTCCAGTTACCACAAACATCACCCAGGTATGTTGTGCCAGGAGAGCCAGCAGTAGCTCACATCTCCTTGGATAGCAGAGGAGTGGGGCCTGGTGGCTCCTGAGCCCAGGACTCAGGAGCTCTATGCAGGAAGTGAAAGGTCATTTGAAGCAATGCAGTGGAGGAGGAGACAGGTTTTTCTGTATGAAAAGGATATTTTGTCCTCCCTTTCCCTCTCTGTTCTATGCTCTTACTCATGTGTTCCTGTCCCCGTATTTGGTGAAGATTTTTAGGCTACAAAAAAAAAAAAAAAATTAGAAAAAGCAGGCAAGTGGTATTTGCTGGGCTCCTGGTAGTAGCAGCTGGTGAGGCCAAAGTCCTCATCTCCAAGGTATGTGGGCCCAAGCTCCATGCTACGTCTTGTACCCACGTGAGCCCTGCCATTACAGTGCAAAGGTCCAGCAGGCTTCAGCTGCAGAGCTGGACTTCATCCAGGTGCCACTGCCAGTACCAGGGAAGTCATTGCTGTCTTGTGTTGGTCCCTGGGTACCACATCTGGAAGATAAGAGCCAGAATTCTAATGCAATCCCCATCTCCCATGCGATAACAAGGGGGATCAGTATAGGATGGTTGCAAGTTACAAAGTTTACAGGGATAGCATAGTGCATTGCTTTGGCACCTCAGGACAGAAACCCATTCATTCTTTTGCAATTATGGTCACAAACCATCATGATAGCCAGCTTTCCTTGTGTCTTAAAACCACCTTGCTTTTCTTGTGCTGCAGAGTTGTCGAAATAACCAATACATTTTATAGTTCTATCAAGAGAATCAATAACACACAAAGTCTTAGTAATTTTCTGGCACTGCCAATTTAGGGCCTGGATATCTGCTGATTTACTTCTGCTTTGTGAGGTACTTTCCACATAAGCAAAACGTTCACAGTCAAGGGATGCACCTATTTTATTAGTAAAAAAAAGGAAATAACATTCATTTTTCCCCTTTCCCTGTCCTCCTCTCCCCAGCAAAGTGGTGACATCAGTTACGGAAGTTTCTCTCTGTGGAAACCACCTAATAAATTATGCTTTTTGGCACAGATAAAAGGGCTTCAAAGGGATCAGATAATTCTGTCCCCTCCTAAGGAGTCTTACTGCTGTAATTTGCAGATCACTAAAACTATTTTGAAACTGGCAAATCAATTAACAAATAGTGAAAATCTCAAATCCTAATTAATCCCCCTATTAATTCCAAGAGTGGTTCGTCTCCTCTTCAGGAATAATACTTGATTTAAACAGCTTGTTTGTTTAACAGGAGAAGCTATTGATCCCTCCAATAACACTTTAAAGTCATTATGAGAAAAACTTCACCCTCTTCCAGCTCTTTGAAGTTGCTTTAGTTAATACCATCTCCCTGTGAGCCAGAAGAGCTAACACAGGACTTGAAAGTCATTTCCAATGTTACTCTGTGCTTGTTTTGCTCTGCTGCTGTTAACCTGACTTCTAGCAGAGCTGCCTGCGGTATATACAGCAAAGCTGAAAGCTACCAGTGATGTTTGCTTTTGTTTGCTCAGTTTGAAAGGTTTTATGCTCTCCTTTGAAAGTCTTTGAATTGTTTGATTTGGAAGAAACCTTTGAAGGACATGTAGTTCAAGTCCCCTGCAATGAACAGGGATGTGTACAGCTTGATCAGGTTACTCAGAGCCCTGTCCAGCCTGACCTCGAATGTCTCCAGGGACAGGGCATCCACCACCTCTTTGGGCAACCTGTGCCAGTGTGAAAACAAAAACAGCTTTTCCCTTACGCCCAATCTAAATATCCCCTCTTTTAGTTCGAACCCATTTAAACAACTCAACCACAGACTCTGATAGTCTGTCTCCTTCTTTCTTATAGCCCCCATTTAGGTACTGAAAGAATGCTATCAGATCTCCCCAGAGTTTTCTCTTCTACAGGCTGAGCAGCTCCAGCTCACTCAGATCCTCCTTGTAGGAGAGGTGTTCCACCCTGGGGTTGTTTTTGTGCCCCTCCTCTGGATGTGCTCCAACAGGTCCACATCTCTCCTGTACTGAGGACTTCACATCTGGATGCAGCGTTCCAGGTGAGGCCTCACCAGCACAGAACGGAGGGGCAGGATCATTCTCTCAGCCTGCTTCTGTGCTTCTTTCAATGCAGCCCACATTGCAGACTCTTGATGCATTCTTCTTGGTGGAATGCATGGAAAACATGGCTGAACTGTGGATCAGTTCTCTAAGGCTTTTGCTATCTAAGCAGTCTGAGATTTGGACTTAGAAGCATCTTTAACTCATTAAAGTTCATTCTACAAGGGCAGTTGATGTGTTTCCACTTGACAGCTAGACTGTAACTTGTGTAGAAGGAAATTCTCAGAACATTCCTAAAGTTCAGTTCTCCCAAGGACCATTTTATATAGTAATATATATATATATAGTAATATATATATAGAGAGAGTAATATATATATATATATATATATATATATATATATGTGTGTGTGTGTGTGTGTGTATATATATATATATATATGTGTGTGTGTATGTATTTTATATATTTTTATATATATTAAATACATATATATAATGTATATAGTACAAAATCTGCATTGAATTTGGAGCTGAATTTTGATTTAACAGGGCCTACCCATCCTTGTTCATATAAAGCAAATTACTGAGCTTTAAAATACTCTTCAACATTTCGTGTGCTCTTAAGCTTGAGCATTCAAAGTCCCCTAAGTGCCTAGGAGATGCAGCTCTGGGAAGCAAGATGTGTGAGTATTGCCTGACAACTAATTCCATGATTAAAAACGTTCTGTTTTTATTATTGAATGGCTTCAGTAGCATTGGATTATCTCAGAATGTAGAAATAATTTTGAAAGCTCTGGTATTAGAAAATCAAATAATTATACTAAGAAGTATTAAAAAATAAAAGTTGCCCTAATGCAGCTAACAGAGTTTTCCAACATTTACTGGGAATTAAAACTTCCAGTTGAAGATTTAGTACGGAATATTTCTCTCTAGTGAATGTTCTACACAGCACTTCAGAACTGCAGTTCTCGGTTGCTAATGAGAGTGTTTAATACCTTTGGCAAGTCTTCGAAGCCATCCAGAAGATCTGGAAGAGGATGTAGAAGCTTCAATTTATTGCATGAAGAGCCACCGCCGTTTCTGTGGCATAGTTTACGGCTTCAACTAGGAGCTCATCTGCTGAGGGTTAAAGGCATTTTCAAAGTCAGGACTAGAAATACCTTGCAGATTTCTGAATCCAGCTTTTTCTTGGATTCTGGTGTTTATGGATAAAATTGTAAGTTTATTCCCAAAACTATCTTGCACATGGCTTACCTTCTGTTTTTTAAATTGTAATTACCTTTTTTTTCCCAAATGCATACAAGCACTCTTTCGATTAATGCCTGAATTGTTCTAAATGTGATATAAAAAGGAAATATGAAAGTTAAATAGAACCTATAAGCTGCATTTTATTGGTAATATAAACACACTTAGGTGTTTTACAGCCGTTGGTGTTATCTCCTTTGATGCTTGAAGCATGCCCCTGGGAGACAGAAAGCAGAAACTTCCTGGAACTTCTTTAATTAGCTTGTTCATTTCACTTAATAAAACAAGCAATCAAAAACATATTGTGTTTCGTATGCAGGACTCTTAAAATAAGAGAACATACCATTCTACACACATCTGAGCAAGTACAAGCAGTTTTGAAATTTCCTTGGATTTTATTAACATCATGAATAGCTGAGCTTACATTAGATGTATCTGCTGGTAAGACACACTAGTGAGTGTACATGTGAGCAGTAACAAAGCTCACGCAGAATCACAGAATGGCTTGGGTTGGAAGGGACCCCAAGTCCCAACCCCCCCCACCATAGGCAGGGACATCAACCTCCAGATCTGGTACTAGACCAGGTTGCCCAGGACCCCATCCAACCTGGTCTTGAAGGCCTCCAGGGTTGGAGCATCCACAGCCTCTTTGTGCAGCCTGTTCCTGCACCTCACCACTCTCTCTGTGAAGAACTTCTCCCTGCCATCCATTCTAAACTTTCCCTCGAGTTTAAAGCCATTCAGCCTTGTCCTATCAATGTCTACTCTTGTAAAAAATTGTTTCCCTCATCTTTATAATCCCCTTTTAAATACTGGAAGGCTACAATGGGGTTTCCTCACAGCTTCTCTTCTCTTGGCTGAACAAACCCATATCCCTTAGCCGGTCTTTGTAGGGGAGGCTCTCCATAGAGTCCAATGCTAAAGTATGTTCTGACCAGCTGCAAATAATAATGTTTTTTGCAGCTCTAAGTGGTTTGGTTGCTTGCCCGTTCTTGTGCCGTTTGCTCTCAATGTCCCCTGCAAGCTGCTGTGGGAGGAAGCTCCATGGCTCACATTGGCCATCCTTCTGGGCTCCAACCTCATTTCCAAGCTCATACCCTCATGAGGATTGTGACCTTATGAGAGGTAAGTTTGGGTCAATGTTGGTCAAATCTAGCAATTTATGTGATAATGATAATTTTTAATAATAAAAATTTTGTATAGTATTTCATTTTCCCTTCATTTTCCAATACTTTATTGGCTCCTGCTCTTACTAAAGCAGAAATAATGAGTGTGCTCTGCAGAGCTGTATTGGAAGTACTTTTAAATTCACGTTTGCAAGTATTAGAGGAGTTTTGATGATATTAATCAAATAAAGGGGTCAAAAACTAAAGAGATGATTTAAGGATTCTGCATCATTAATTCCTATGCATGAGAATCATTTTTAATCTCACTGTTATTCTGCTCTTAAAATCAAAGTTACTAAAGGTGAAAGCTTGGAAAAGATGGGGATGAGGTGGTACTTGATATGAAGGTGTGATCTCTGAACTAGAAGACAGGGAAGAGACTGTCTGAACTGGAAGCTGTCTGTGAAGAGTAATTTGGGTGCACGTTTTCTTTTTAATGGGAATTACATAGAAAGAGTGAGATAATTTTTCCAAGATCCACAGGTGGTGTTTACTACATGCTGCTCATGGTTTGTAGTGTAATTCCCATCACGTTTATGCAGATGCCTTGAAAATCCCATTAAGTGGCAGCCATAATGCAAAAGCCCCAAAGAAGCATCTTGGAAAGGGCTTTGCTCAGGTGGCACAGAGGAGAATGAGCTTTTCTCTTTGATGCCATCAAAGTCTAAAATGGCATCATGTTTCATAACATCCATCTAAATGGAGCAAATCTCTTAGATGTGATTCACTTATCTGGACAGCTTAAAAATATAATAATAATAATGTCACAGAAATCCCCGGAACAGCACCAACGTGAGCAAGACACTGACTGTGCCTTGGTTTGTGAAGCTCACTGATTGCTGCTGCACTTCGATCAGGCCTCCTGTCTTCCTCTGTGCCTGTGCAGAGCTGGATAATATTTAAGTGCCTTGGCCATTGCTAATGAACAACAGCACTGGAAAGATAAGTTCAAATGCCAGTTCTCTCATCAAAGCAAAGAACATTCAAAATACTGGTAGCATGCAATGACAATTGCATATTTGTGGTAGGCCTGATGTTATGCTGAAGTAGCTGTGCTTACTAAATGTTAATTTTAACTAGAAAGCTTAAGAAAGCTCAGCAGTCAGTCTTCCAGCTTTTTACTGATGACCTGTAAGTTAGGTGGAACCACGGAGCTATCTCACTGAGCAAGTGCTAGAAACCTGCCTTGGCTTTTCCAGGGAGGATATGCTGTGCTGCAAAGGATTGGAGCCATGGAGGTGCTGGGTAATGCAGCCACTGGCAGTTATGCATAGGTTTCTGCTGAGCTGCCCTCCTGCTGCCAAGGGAGCTGCTGTCATGGGATGCTACCCCTATTCATCAGGTAACATTTCACTATGTCTTTGCTTTTACAGTTCCCTATTAATACAGGACAGCTTTAATTTATGTTACTTTTCCTTTGCCTAATATTGGATTTATAAGCTGGAGACTTTTCTTTACAGTTGGGTATAAATCTTTGTAGATGTCAATAATTAATTTTAAAATCTCATTTATCAATATATGATGAGTGAATTAGTTCAGGTTTGAAGAATAAATATCTGGTCATTAGACGCAGTTTTGTATCAGGCCCTCAGACAAGCAGCTGGATCAAGGAAGGACCATAGTGGGTAGTGGGCTGTGCCCTGTGCCTGCAGCAGAAGTGAGGGGCACGGGGCAGGGGCCACAGGGGTGAGGTAGACATTGGCAGCCAGCCCTAAATCCCAGTATGGAGATTTAAAGCAGAGAATGAAGCAGTGGTTACTGCCTCTGGAATGTAAAGAGCCATGAGGCTCAGGGGAGGAGGTGAGAAAGCAGCAGAAAGGACATGGTGTGGAGCAGAGAATAGCATCCTGTGTCTGTATTGCTCTTCCAGAGAGTGCAACCTTATTATGTACACTCTGAACATTGCTACCAGGTGGCAAGTGTAATAATGCTTCTCCTACAGAACATGGTGCTAACAAACCACTTCGTAAAGGGGAACCAAATACCAAGATCATCCTTGCTTCCATGTGAAGCAATGGCAAACTGCCTCAGTAGTGCTCACTAAGGAAATTCCCAGAATAGTTGCATTATTGCCAGTGCTCTGAGGTGTGCTGGATTGCTAAGGTATTATGTAACTGTAAGATACTGTTGTTGTTAAATGGGAATAGCCCATGATGATTTTAGGTCTGTTCAAAAGCAGGGCGTGGGAGACTTGCTTTAGAGGACTCTATGCTGTTTGGGTGCTTCTTCCTTCTGATTTGCACCTGATTTCTTCCTGATGCGTCAAAGCATTGCTTTCCCTGAACAAGAGAACATTTCGAATATAAACAGCTAGTTATTGGGCAAAGAAGTTGCAGTAGTGGAATAGAAAATGCTGGCGGTGGGTCTGCACGGCTGCCACTGACGGAAGTTGAGGAAAGGTTTTGTGCTGCGCGCACTGGATGTGGATTCGAATCGCGGGAGTGCGAGCGGCAAAGCGGCGCCGACAGGCGGGCAGCCATCGCGTCACCCGTGTGTGCGAGAACCAGCCCTTGCTGTAAGCGTTTGCTCCCGCAGCTTGCGGTGACAGCTGGCGGCCGCAGCGCTTCGCCCTCGGAGCGCTCTCAGCGCGGCGGGCGGAGGACGAAGGCCGCCCGGCCGACCCCCGGGGCTGCGCACCCGCCGCGCGGCGCTCCTTTGTGCCTCGGCGGCGGCGGGGCGGCCGCGTTGCTATGGGAACGGCCCCGCCGGCTGCGGCAGGAGGGCGGGAGGCGGGTCGAGTGGCGGCGCAAGATGGCTCCCCGAGGCGGCGGGCCGCACTGAGAGCGCGGGCGGGCGGCAGGGAGGGCGGGAGGAGCGGCCGCAGCCGGCAGCTCCGCGGCCGCGAGCGTTGCGGGCGCGCCCTGCCGCCGCCGCGCCAATGCAAGCCCCGCCCGTGCCATGGCTCTGACCTTGTTCGGTGAGTAGCGGCCCGCGCCCATTGTCTGCGGCGGGGCGGGGAGGGGCGGTACGGGCACCGCGTCTGCGGCAGCGGACGAGTCGCTTACGTTCGTCCCGCGCCGCTCCGTGAAAGAAAGAGCGTGGTTCCATCCCTTTTCCTCGAGAGCTGGCACCTGGGATGTCGCTCCCGCACGCCGGCCCCATCCCACAACAAGTTGAGCACGTGTTGAGAAATAGTTCCCGGGGCTTGCCGCGGTGCTGCGCGGGGCCGCGCGGTCCCGGCCGGGCTGCGGATGTCGGGCGGGGCCGGCCCCGGGGGGACCGCGCTCAACGCCTGCTGCTGAAAGCACGCGCGGGCGGCACGGTGAGTAGCTGATGTATCCTTGCAGCCTTTGGCTACAAAGTTACGAGTGTTGGAAGTTCGGCTTTAAACGGAGTAACGCTGTTCTTAGCGGGGGAGTTGGACCGGGCGACCTGCGAGGTCGGGCTCCAACCGCTCCTCCGTAGTGATCCTCCGACACCTGCAAGTCGAGCGCCTGTTAGGCTTACCCGCGTATTTTTTTAATGTATGCGCGTTTTACCTCAAATGACATTCTTTTATCAATAAATTTGGGTTGCAAAGTAAACTGAATCAGGTGTTTGTTGCGTGCTCTCGCATCTCCCCGTAAGAGTAAATGACGTTGATGCGTGTTAAAACTAACGAGCAGGCAGAGGATGGAGTGGAGTGCCCTGCTGTGCTGAGGTGCTAAATAAATTGTTGCCAAAGGTAAATAAATAATAATTTTAAGATTGCATCCCTTTAAGGATCCGCAGAGGGACAATAAAGCGATGCTGCGTGTAAGACTACTATACGTTAATAAATTAATGTGAAACCCTTTGTGAGTGTAAAAGCACTCTTTAACTATGAGCACAGGAGCATGAGAGGGAGCTGGGTTAATGCAGGAAGCGCACGTTATGTATGCACATGAAGCTGTGATTCACTTACAGCTAGCTGAGCTATCACAGCTTCGCTTGTTGCTGCGTCCTCTGAGCTGCTGTAGCTTGCTGTTCAAGAGGCAGTGTACATAACAACAGCAGCAGACCCAAAGATGCTTGCATTAAAGTAGAAGAACAGCCATCAGCTGTTATTTTGGATGTGGCTGCCTGTGGATGGACATGTTTCTAGTTACCACGCTGCCTCTGACCCATAGCAACTCAGTGCAAAAATACGTCACACAGGAATATATTTTTTTAAACCAATTTCAATGTTATCTTCTCCCAGATCAAGATCAGCAAATCTGGGAAAAAAAAAAATAGAGAAGGCATACCTAAATGAGTATGTGTGTTCCTGGGCTTTAAACAGATATAATTTTACTATTTTAAATTCACACCCCTGTTACTCCAGTGAAAGTATCCTGAGTGGAGAACTCCTTCAGGACCTGTCTGCTGTGATTCTGCACCTTTGTGTAAATTCTAGGCTCAATACTGTGTTTCTCTAAGTATGTCTGAAGCTAATTTTGCATATTCTAGGGCTGTTTCTAATAGGATGTGCCATAAAGAGAATAAAACTTGAGATAAATTACTGTGTCAGCTTGGGAGGGAAATCCACCAAATTTGGTGGCTTCCTTTCAATTAATGTGTGTATGTGTCAGTAAGAGTGAGGAGAGGGATGGGAAATGGCACAACATGTCTTCTGCATGCTCTTGATATTGATTTATGGTTATTTCAGTGCATAGGCAAAAGGCTCCTCTAAAAGGGGATGGGACTAGAGAGCAAGGTGACATCATAGGTTCCAGCTCAAAATGGGCCTGTGGTTATCAGGCAGTTGGAAGGGCGGGTATGCTGTGTTTTATCTCCTTGGTAGAGTGGCTGAGAGTTCTCTGCTCCTGTTGGAGTCTGCCCTTCACTGCAGAGTGCCAAGCAGCACTGTGTAGCCACTGGAATGCTAGCTGCAGGTGGGGCCTTCAGGGTGGCACTAGGAGACTCTTGGAAGGTTGGCTGTACATTTGGCTATCACAGCCTTGTCAGCAGCCTTTTTTTCCTCTCTGCAACCATTTCTTCCTGCCTGTTGCAGCAGCTGAATGGAGTTTAAGCTGTGTCCACCCCTGCCATTTCAGCACAAAGCCTGTGGCTTCTTGCACAAATATGTGCAGAGGCTGCATGCCTGGCTTAGCTGGGAATCAGCTGAAGGAACTCACAGGTTCTGCTTTGCTGCGTCTGTGGATCCTTTCAGAGAAAAACAGAGCACACAGATGTGTTTCTGTGCCTGGATTTCCTGAGGCCTATCTGGCAATAGCTGAAGCTGTAGGACGCTACAGAGGCAAAGCTGAGGTGTGTGCTGTCACACCATTTGAGTGGCTGAAGTATGGGAAAGATAACAAAAGATTTAGAGGGTAAAGGGGAAATGCAAAGATACACTATTGCTACAGCTCTTTGCTGAGAGTGCTTTTGTCTCTGGCTGTCCTGGGAAGTGTTTAAAACAAGCCAGGATTGTTGGAAGAATTTTTTTTTTGTCTGTTTGCTTACTGTTTGTTCGCTAATAAACTGCCTTGTGCAAACTAAGGAAGACATCTCAAAATCACCAGGAGAGCTCTTCATGACTGTATTTATCATTAGTTATTCACACCGCTGCCTTCTTGTTCAGAGCATGAGTAGATGAGAACTCCCTTCTGAACACTGGTGGTAAGAAGTGAGATATGAAACTGCACATAATTAATCTCCTCTCGATCTATCTGTTGCTATGGGTATGAGGTAAGCCTTTGGAAATATTGTTTCGTAGCTGAGGTGCTCGTGAACAAGTGACCGTTTTCAGTTCTGTGCATTTGTGATTGCTGCTCTCCGTGCAAACTGCACTGTGTCACTGCTGCCCAGAAAGGTGGGATGTGCTTCTGCTGGCACAGCACATCTTTTCTGTTGTTACAATCATCAAGAAAGAAGGGTACTTAGAGTATAGGACTTAAGGGTATGGAAGTTAAATCAATTCACTGTTCTCCAAGTAAATGTTTTGCCTGCATGAGGAGGGCTTTAATTCTGCTGTTCGGTTGGCTTAGTGAAAAGAATGTGGAAAGCCAAAGTTCCTCTCAAGATGGCTACCTTACAGGTAGTGCCTGTGGGTTCACTACAGGGTTGGAAGCACTTAGAAATGAATGTGATTATTTCTTGCTGCCTGCACAGAGCCACTAGGAACGGGGTAAATAGATGGTGCACAACTGAAGTTGTTCTCTGGGTAGCCTTGAACTACTTCTAAAACTAAAACTTGTGGTGAGCTGTCATGGCAAGTGTTTACAACAAGTAATGTAGCTAAAGAAACAATTCATACTAGAAGAGTGTTCTTTCAGTCCATTCCTGCACAGAAAGAGGTGGTGAAGGTTTTCTCAAGGAATCAGTGAGTTTTTGATGGGATTTTTATCACTACCAGGATTATAAGTGTGGTGAGGTGAATGAGTAGCCTCAGGCTGACTAATTTTAAGGGAGATTTAAACGTGTCAACATCTAGTCATGAAAGGAACTTGAAATTATTCAATTAGGCAAAACAGTAGATAAGAGCAATGTTTATTTATTTATTTTTTTTATTTTTAAGCAAGATTTAGATGTGTTTGTTAAGATTTGTTAACTGTGGATGGAAACCATGATAGAGGTGAATTTGACTGATCTTTCAAATCCCATTCACGTAGATGGGAAGGAGAGTATCTAAGTGCTGGGAATCATAAAATTATTTTCTCCTAGGTGCTGTGCTAATCCTACCTAATGTGTAAGACCTAACGAGGCAAATAAGGACAGCAACCTTGAAAAGCTTTTGCTGGCAATGCAGTCTCAAGGAAAAATAGAAACAAAACCTACTTAGGAGCAGGGAAAAGAAGATGGATCTATTAAGTGGCAAATGGATACCAATTGATCCAACTACTAGAGAAGCGACAGTAACGCTTATAAATGAGGTGGAAATTTTTCACTCGTGGCTTCCTAGCTTAGTTCTTGGAGTTGTTCTTCAGGCAATGGCTAGCATAAAATTGTGTTTTTTACAACTATGAATATCGTAGGAAATACTGTGGAGATGGCTGCTGAAGCTGTAAAGGTCAGATCTAGTTGCATGCATGTGAAATTAATACAGGGCTTTGGAATGTTCTGAAAGAGATAGAGATTGGGGAAGAAAATGTTACTGCTGTGCCTTGTGCTCTCCAGGAATGTATCTGTTCTTAGAATAAGTCAAAGCACCTGTCCAGATACCAGAGGGTAGAATTAGGTCAAGATTTGTGTCTAATAATCGCCTTGCCTTCTTTTAAGTAAACCAAAGAAGAGAGGAAAGAGTATACAGATAAGCAAAATGGAGCATGGAAAGATTTTAATTCCTGCCAGCTAAAGCACACTCCCTCTGAATTCGTCCCCTCCTAACGATTCTCTGCAGTCAGTCTTTTATCCTGTGGAAATTCTCTTGCAATGTGGTCAGCTCAGGCACACCACAGAAGTGCATCCCTTTCCTGCTTGCCATCAGATGAGCTGCTCACACGTGGAGGCAATCTGCACAGCACGGACTCTCACCTGGCGCTGTCAAGGAGGGCTGTCCACTGAGTTGTCAGATCAAGTAGTTCCCAGGTTCTGCTGATGCAGGCTCCAGGTCAACCAGAGTCATGTTTCTATTAGGTTTTCTGCTCTTTGGTTTGGACTCAGCTGATTCTTTCTGCCTTGTTGGATATGGGGACTTTGTTTTCTCACCACCTCTCTCCAGGAGTTCTTAACTGCTTTTTTTAGGAATACTAAAAGATTTTTATGTGATAGAAAACATCACAGTGTCCAGATTGCATTTACATATAGAGTTCTATATTTTAATACTGTCTTGATCAGTAATCTCAGAGCATAAGCCTAGTACAAACCCTTTGGAAGATCGTGTTACTTGTGCCAAATGAAAGCACGTGTATCAGAATCCTTCAGGAGCACAGGTAATTTCTCAATAAGCCCTTTCCCTGTCAGACGATTTTGGTTTCTTTTCTTCCAGAACTCGAGGCTTAGTGTATGCATCTCGAGCTATTCAGCTGCTCCACCTCGTGGACAGATATTGCAGTTCCACAGAAGCAGGTTCCAGATAAAGCAGAGCAAGACAAACCCAAGAGCTGCCCGAAGAGCTTTGCAAGCATATAAACAATGTAATTATAAACTGGCATAAAGGCTCCTGGCCAAGAATTCTGCAGCCACTCAGAATCTGTAATTTCTATGGGACGCATTGTATCGGTCTTGCACATCTTCATAAATGATGGCGGAAATTTAAGAGCCTTCCAAGTTTTGCCTTTCCAGATCTGTCTTGAAACAATTAAAAAAGTAGTTTAAAGTCACTGAAATATTTTATCTGCTAAAGCTGAGTGCTAGACTCTGGGAGGAAGGCTGGTTGCCTCCAGCTGGGCAACCTGCAGTGTGATGTGCCAGCCTCTGCCAGCACGGAAGAGCTGATTGGCTTGTGACATTTCCACCATTCAAAGTATTTGTTCACATCATATCTTAATTGGAGGGAAAAAAAAAGAAGGAAACTTATGAGATCATTTCAGAATTTCTGGAAAACTGCTTACCAAATCCTGTTTGTTCCTGGGGCACTGTTTCCTAAGTGCAGGAGTTGTTTGGTTACACACTGAATGGTGTTGTGCTATGGTGGCATGCAGAGCCACATCTGCAAGCATTTAAATCGTGTAGCAAATACAATAGGGCACGGGCTAGCAAAGTATTGAGCAGCAATGCTGCAGCAGAAAAGAGTTACCAAAGTATTCTGTCTGCAGAATAGGTGGGAGACTGAAATTTGGAGTAATAGTACAGCTAGAAAAAGCAAACCCATGGTTAGTGCTGTACCTAATAGTTCCTGGCTCTCATGTGGCAGGGTACGACAGTCTTCTCAGTGCTGAATTAATATCTGATAACTATACAAGCCAGAGCAGACTATAAAAGTTGCTGATAGTTATGTGAAAGAGGCAGTCTTCCATACTTATTCATCTGCACTTTATGGCTTCCATGTGAATCTGGACACAATACTTCAGCACAGAGTTGGATCGTTTTTTCACTGGAAAGCAAAACAAAAACCCCACCAGGATGTAGCTCGTCCTTGC
Organism: Cyrtonyx montezumae; assembly: GCF_038088225.1. Classification (NCBI taxonomy): domain Eukaryota; kingdom Metazoa; phylum Chordata; class Aves; order Galliformes; family Odontophoridae; genus Cyrtonyx; species Cyrtonyx montezumae. The sequence continues at coordinate 12,838,630 of NW_027072078.1, read as the reverse complement.
CTCTGCCTTGCTTACTGAACATACACGCAGTAAAGAAAGCACATTTTTGACACAGCAATTGATTTTACTGATTTCCTTTACAGGATTTTCAAAGAGTATGTTTATAAATGTAATTATGAAGGCATTGAAACCATCTTCCATGTTTCAACAGGAGCAGAGAAATATTTCAAAATGTAGTGATGAAATAAAATGGTTGTTTTATTTCCGTTGAGGAGATATTTGTAAACTTTGTGCTGGATGTCATTTCAGAGCCAAAAGACTTCCCCCACCCACCCTAGGCCAGCTCTAACCCTGCACTGGCCTGGGATGGTGGTTCTGCCCCAGCTTGCTCCTTGCAGGCTCAGCCTTGGCAGCAGGTGACTTGCAGCCTCCATATGCTGACAGCATCAGAGGGTGTGGTGCTGCTGGAAGATGGCACGGGTACCATCCCAATGTGTCTGAGGTAACTGGTGATGGGCTGCTCTAACGGAGAACTTGTAGGTCACAGTGGCTCAGAGCTCTGTTAGTGTCTGCCCTGTTTCTGTGCTGTGATCTGTGACAGTTGTGTGCAGCATTCTGCATCCCCATCTAGCCACATAGATTGGCCAGAACCATTTTTAAACTGGAATTTGGAGTCTTGATCTGTCACACCCTATGGCTTTCCTTCTTGTATATTTGTGTTTTTCCATGCTGCAAACTGCTACAATGGAGCTCTTTTTATGAAGTCAAGGTAGAGCTAAGTACACCAGAAGAGGTTACACTGAGAGAGAGTGCTGCTTAGGGCATTGTTGGATTGGCAGGACTTGGGAATAGGAATACTAGTTTTTCATCTATAGAACGATTTAATCTATGTGAGCCTCTGCTGCTTTTGCCAGCAGCTGTTCTTATTTTCTATCTAGGCATCATGTTCCATAGGACAAAATCTCCTCTGCCGGTGGGTATTACCATGGACAATAATGATTTTGGTTCCAGTAAGGATGGGTTGATATCCCAGAAAAAAAGTTCAGAATGGGTAAGAAAGCCATCCAAATGAAGTATATGGAGAGGAAAAAAATAAAGTGGAGTTACCCAAAAAGAAGACTTGGAGCTTTGCAGACAACATTTCTCTTCTCTGTGGGCAGCAGCCAAGCTTTGTGCTGAGAGCTGCTCATCCTCATCTTCAGAGTTCAGCCTCCATCCTTAGAAGTGCAGCAAGAGCTGAGGACAAATGGAAGGCGCCTCTCATGCCTCACAGTGCTTCCATAGCCACAGGAGAATCTACAGAGAAGATTTATGAAAAAGATGTATCTAATGCTATAAACAGGGAGAGGCTGATGGACAAATATTTTTTGCTGTAGCTCTTTGGCTACAGTTATATTGGTGAGCCATGAAATTGTCAAAAAGAAAGGTGAGGTTTTCATCTGCTCTACATGGAACATCCTATTTTGAATCCTTGGAGACCTCTTGAAGGCTTTGTACAAAACCAGAAAGAGGTAAGAAATGATATTTCCAGCTTTTGGATTGGACAAAAGCTTACAGAATCTGGGGAATTACATTTGGAGGAAAAAAACCTAATTCCAACTCAAGAAAAGGCATTCCACCACATTGTGTCCATTTCCCTTCTTCTGACATTGCCAATAATGTGTTTTAGGAGTTTCCCTCATAATATTATAAAGTGATCCTGGTTCCAGACTAGACTTAGAAAACTGTCTTCCTTCCATCCATGAGCACTGATGTGTTGCATCTGGTCTGGAAATAAGAACGCAAACATGAGCCATATTTTTGCATGAGCAATGGCTTGTGTTATTGACAACTGTTTTAGAAAATGAAAAATCTGTTTGTAATAAGAATCATAATAGATTTGTTATAACTCTGATGGTCAAAGAATGTAAACAGGTCAAGTTTGGGAAAGGAGAGGCAACAGCATCTATTACACTATTATGACAGAGAGAGAGACGTGCTTTGTAGCAGGAGTCCATTTTGAGACTGTTATGTCAGCAGTCAGAAATCAGATCTGCTCTTAATTTTCTCTCGGGTGACTCTGGTTTTGCCTGGGCTGCTAATGGGTGGTTTTGTTTTGTTTGTGTTTTTCCACAGGAGGCTAATGAATTCACAGCAGATATCTTGGTCTGAAATGGAAGGGGAGACAAGTTCTCAGCAGATTTTTACCAATGCATGGGGAGGCAGGAACTTCACTATGCTCTTTTGTTGTAGTTCTGCTTTTAGTAAAGCCACAATGCTATGTTTTAGAGCAGGAAAGTGAATGTATGTTCATTATTTCAGTGCTGGTTGTGAAAAACATTTGAAGCAACCAAGCAAATAGTGATAAAACATGCCTCTCAGTTCAGTAAATTAGGGCATTATGCAATTGATAGAGGGATTGTATTTCAGAAGTGCCTGAAAGCTCTTCCTTTATTTAGGGTCTCCTCTATGCAACCTTGACTCGACTGGTTTCTTATTCAGGGGAAGAGATTAATTTAGAGCTAGAAGACACTTCTGTAACATCATATTGGATTTTTTTGCTATTAGAGTGACTGGTCAGAATATTTGTGTAATCAAGTTCCACTCAAAATTGCCCCTTGGAGAATATGTGAGAGAACTTGAGTCAAAAAATATTTTTGTGAATGCCTTTAGGCTGTGATTATAGAAGTTGTCACTGGCTGGATGTTAAGGTAAAAGTGATTGTGCCTTTGCTGGCACAAGCATTTGTAAGAACTAAAACCAAGTGATGGGATGTGAGCTTGGTACCCAAGCTGGAAGATTTTTAAAATAGGAGACAAAGAAGGAATTGTGGAAATAAATAATAAGAAGGGAAATACAGAAAGGTAAATACTTTCTCCTATGTTTTGACTTGCTCTTACTAGAGTGAAACCTGCATAAGAGCAATAGCTTTGACAAGGATTGCTGCCTACTTCCAAACAATCTCATCTGACCATGATCAAAGCAGTGGGCAGTGTATCTGATGAAAACCAGCCTGGATTTACACTAGGGAAACTTGATTACAGTGTTTAAGTTCATGTTACTTGATGTTACTTCAAATTGCTCTGAGTCTTTACTGTCCTAACATAGAATTTATTTGGACAAATGATCTGTTGGACCTAGAAGATGTGATTCATCCAGCAAAGGCATATTTTTGTCAACTTTGATCTTGCAGAATTTGCTAGCGAAAGGCTGTTCACGTACCCATAGGAAATTGTAAGGAACTGCCTATCTCATTGTTTCAGCAACTTGGGGCAGCAGACAGTGCATTCAGCTTTAGTACAGTGTGTTAAATAAATAATTGACAGGCTGTTCTTTGCTGAAATGGAAAAATGAAAGTGGCAAATTTGATTTTGACAGCATTATTTTGACAGATGGTTGAAAGATCTATCATCAGCCTTACAGTGGTCTGCATCAGAGGGTCAGAGGCAGCTACCAGTTGGGTTCCCATGTCAGCACCTCCAGCTATAGCCCAGTTTGTGTCGGGTAGTGGTGCCATTGAGTGGCTTTTCTTTTCTTATACTGAGAAGATGATGTACTCAGAAATGCTGGAAATTCCCTGCAGCCTGTTGTCAGAAGGCAGAGGGAAACCTCAAAAAAGAGAAAATAAAATTCTGTTTGTTAAATGTCCACAAGATGGCACTTGGCATCTTTTTTGCCTCTCTGAATTCTGCTTTTTATGCATATTGTAATACTGAGAAATAATTTTAGAGGTGTTGAAACTTCTCCTAAACAGTCAGCTAACTGCTTTCATGGAACTGTATTCTTTCCCTTTTAAACTTCTGCAGGAAAAGGACAGCAGCAGCCTTTACTTTACTTGCTATTTCAGACATGAAAATTCCAGTTGCTACAAATCTCAAAGTAATTTTTTTTAGATCAGTATATGTATATATGTATTTTTTTTTAATTTTTATTCATCATCATCATTCTTGTCATCAAATGCCACAGTATTTGTGCAGCGAAGAGGAAGAAAAACAAGTATTTGCTTCCCATACTTCAGTTCAGGGAAAATCTAGAAACTGATTAGCTGCAGCCTGGTCTAATCACATAGCAAATTATTCCATTTAGCAGCAGCAATGCCAATGATAGGTAAAATATTTTGCCTTAAAGTTTTCCCATTATTCATTATGAAGCGGTAATAGCATACCTGATGAGAAAAGACACTGGAATCTAGCTGTTTTCAGTGGATGTCTCATTCTAACCCATTAGAAGGACTTCCACTGAATTTATCTTCTTCAGAAAAGGCATTTGTAGACTCTAGGATTGCAGTGTGATTTATTTTATTTTTCTCTCCCCTTCTGGGCTGATATTAGAGTGTGGCCTTCTTTAGGACCCTCCACTTTTGCTGAGTGTGCTTAATTTTGTCCCACAGGCAAAGCCATCTCTTGGTTGCATCAGGGGACTGGAAGTAGCCCTTCTAGCTTTCCTGTGTGTAGTTCACAGCTGCTTTCTCTTAATTATTTTACTTAAGTAAAAGTTAGAAACCTAATTATACTTGTTTGGAGATATAAGCAAAAACATGTGAGGACAAAAGGGTGAAGGAAAATAACTAAATGTTGTCCTACTACAACGTTCCTAGGTCAGAGTTGTAGTGTGACATAGTGCTGTACCACAGCTGCTCAGAGTGTGGGACTGCCCAGGGGGCTGATGGAGTCCCCGTTTCTGGTGGCCTTCCTGAACAGGGTAGGTGTGGCATGGAGGGACACGGGCTTGGGGCACAGTGGGGATGGGTTGGTGGCTGGACTCAGGTGAGCTAGTGGTCTTTTCCAACCTTTATGATTCTATGAAGGAATGCTTTATTCCTGTGGGGACAAGAAGGAAACCAGAGGTGATTTATTTGGGAGCGTTTACACTGCAGCTCTTTTCAGTATGTAGCAGTGCCTTGTCTGAAGAGCAGCACTGATGCATCTGAAAGTTTTCAAAGCTTTTCTTTTTTTTTTTTCCTTCTGAATTCAAAGGAATTATCCTGCCAAGGATAACGTGAAAATAGCATCAAAGACTCAGTAGCGGTCTAGAAGTGTCAGTCATCATGGCTGAGTGTCAAACAGCATATCGTATGTTCTGGAGTGATGAGAAAAGGCCAAGAATAGCTGCTACCCTGCAGGAATCATCCTGTCCCCTGACAGACCCTGCAGTGTCCTGTTGCGGCTTGTGAAATCCTGTGTGTTCCATTTGGGTGTGAGCCATCTGTACCCTAAGGTTCTTGGTCATTTCTCTTTTCATGTTCACACGGAGGAGCTACATGCTAAAAAAGTCTTTGTTCTTAGGAGCACATTAATGCAAGGCAGGAGAGCAGACCACAGCTGTCTTCACTGCTCACTGAGCTCGGGCTGAAGTGAACCTCTTTGCAGCCTTTGGTGCCTGTTACCTGCTGGTGGGGCTGGCTGCCTCACAGGAGCCACTGCAGCAGCCATCACCACACCATGCAGCTTGCTGTTTGCACTGAGACTCTGCCCACAGCCCATTTTGTTCACTGACTGCTAGTAGCACAGGTAGTAGATGGATGGAGGCTTTGTGGAAAAAGCTTTGGTCTCATCTGACAGTGGCAAAGGACCCTTGGCGTGTTCCATTTCTGCCACAGCACACATGTGAGGGCTTCTGCAAAATGCTCTGTGCTTCCAGGTGCTGGCAGAGGCAGAGACCAGCACCTTCTATCTACACTGAAGCCATGGTGCTGCATCCATCTGTTTTACTACTGCTGCCTAGGGCGGTGGCTACACTCATCCTTTAATTACTTTGATGCTGTTTGAGTTCTATTTTGGTTAGAGTGCATGAAAGTCCAAACTGCTAGGGGCCTGTATGCTGCTTAAAGCATTTTGTGATGGCTAGATTTTAGTTTCTGAAAGGCTGTTGGCACCTGCTGTCTGAGAACGGGGATGAAATGACATTCTCTGTTCAACTCTGATGTTTTTGTGACTTGAGAATCTCACCAGCAATATAAATTATAGCTTTATTTCTGTAAGTCGAGTAAACCCTTTGGGCATATAGAAGGTGCTAATATGCAACATTTTGAAGCTGAGGAGGAATTTTCTAGAAGCTTTTTCAGGGGCACAAGGAGGAGTCTGTTTAATGGGTCAGCAAACGGCCATGGCTGCTTGTCATCCAGCTCTCTGGGAGTTAAAATTTGACCTACACTGCTGCCAAATAAAGCATGATCTAGTATCTTAAAACAGATGCTAATGCTTACTAGGCCATAGCATACAGAAGAAGGTTTTTATACTTTCTTGCATCTTTTCATATTTACGACATACCATTCCTTGAGCCTAGAACTGTTCAGAAAACATGAAATTAGATTTACTTCTCCTAATCATATTGAGGTTTTGTGCACGTGGTTAAGAGTCAGCCTCTTCCACAAGGTTTGCCATTCGAGGCCTCACCTCTGTTTGACAGGGTTATTGCCAAACACAACCCAGGTCTGGGGCAAGAGCTGCTGTGCCAGCAGATAGCTGGTTATTTCCTTCCAGACAGCAATAAACTAATCTCCACCATGAGGTTACAGATCACCATGGGGCAGGAGATGACATACAGTAAAAGAAACACAAAACTGAATTCTCTGTAGCAAGCCTCACAGCAACCCCTAAATTACTTGATTGGGTTACCATGCATGGTTACACTGTTGCTGCTCTACCCCAGGGCTGGCTGGCCTTCAGTGAGGGAGATAGAAGGAGCCATTTCAAGCAGAGGTAAATATTTTTATTCTTTCTATAAAAGGAATACACAGAGACAAGCAGTCTAAACAGTTTGAGGCAATAGTAACAGTTTTCATATCTGCAGTTAAAACATGCACTCTAAGTACTAAAATTGTCCAGATTTATCTCATGGACAAAATGGCAGCCAGTAAGAAGGAGGAAAATAATGGAGGGAAATGCTACCTTGTAATGTCACAGTTAGTCAAAATTATGGAATGATCTGAGCTGCTCTCACAGTACTTGTGTCTATATGTGAACTTCTTAATGGCTGTGTGATTTTCTATTGACAGAAACCCTCTTCTGGTGCAAGAATGGATTTCTGACAGTCATCCTGCACTTTTCACTTCTGAATTGCAGGTAGTTCTTGCACAAGTTTGCTTAGTTTCCTTTTTCTTTCATTGATGTGTGCATTCCAAGGAGGTCAGGTTGGGCACAGAAGCCTGTGCTCCCATCTCACTGCAGTGTTTCTGCATGGGAGGGATCTGCTGCAGAGTGAGCACTGAAGAAATGGTCAGGGATCCCAAACCAGTGGCACCACAGTGTTACAGGTCTGCAAAAAGCTTCTCGCTTTGCAGACTGGTCTTGTTTTGCTATGGGTTCAAGTAAGAACTGATCTGCAGGATAGAGAACTGTACATTAATTTTCACATGTCCTGTGGCACTATTTCCCCTTACCCTTATAACTTTCCTTTGCTTTGAGATTTAAAGTGGTGATCATAGAATCACAAAATTTTAAGATCAGAATCAGTTTGAGATATTCTTACTCTTTCTGTATGGATATGTATTTATAATATGACTAGTCTGTTGAGGAACTTGAAAGTACAGGTTTTAAGCAGTCAGCTGTTTCTTATCTAGTCTAGAGTGAAAATTATTAAAGATCAGTATGGATTTAAGGTATAGAATTGGAAGAAGTCCTGATAAATCATACAAAAACAAAATCTCATACCTTTCTAATCAAAGCAAAGTCCTGAAGAATTCAAGATGTCTCTTTGCTTGGGATAGTGGGAAGTTATCAAACATTTTCCTTTCTAAATGTTAGGAAGGGTATTCAGCTCCAGCACCTGACAGCTTTAACAGGCCAAGTTTAAAACTGCAGTTTCTGTACATGGACAGCATATCTCATAGAAAATGATTTGATTTTGTCATGGAAACACTTAACAGTGTTGAGAATACTGATGGGAGCTGTTTGAAGATCTGAGAACTGACAGCGTGGAGTTCATTGTGTTAGTTGGAAGGTGATGCAGTGTTAGTGAGAAAATGTATTTTGGGTTCAGCATCTTCTGTGTTTTACTGATCATGCCTTAAAGTGCTTTTTGGATGCTTTAGGTGACTCATTGGAGGTACTATACACAGAGGCCTGCAATGTCTGAGAATCAAGCCCTTGGTAGATGGGACCACCTCAGTGAGTCTTTAAAAACAGGAGCTGACAGGACAATTCAATGCATGTACTCGTTACTTTTTGTGTAGCAGAGTGATTTTAGAACTAGAAACATCCTTGCACTTAAGGGAATGCTACACACCCTCTCCTTCCCTGCTGGTGCTGCACTATTCTTGTTGCTACACTATTTGTATCAGGTAACTTTTTTTTTTTTTTTTTTGAATCACAATGGGAATGACCTGTTTTTTTCATGTGGAATGGCCTGGGGGTATTCTAACACTGATGAGGCAGTAAAACTTACAGACGGATTTTCTAACAAAATACTTGTGCACAGCTGAGTAACACAAATCTTTCAATTTCTGAACGTTACATGTTTGTCATATGAAAGTTACTGCTGTTCTTGTCTGACTTCAACAAGGCTTGTTTTCTTTTTTGTTTGTTTGGCACAAATAATGCTGCTTTTCAGTTTTATAATCGTGCTTCCCATACCCTAACAATTACATGGCCTGGGTGTGAGCAAGTCCAGGTTAGACTGCCAACATGTTTGTATTTTCATATTTTACAAATGCAGTGTATGTTGTCCTTCACTTACGTTATGTATTTGTCAATGCAAATGGCGCCGATGTTGCGAAAAATGAGCTATAGCAAGAGGGAATCCAGCTAGGGAGATAAGAGTCATCTCCTGGGACTAAACCCATTATTTTCACTTTCATGTTTTGCCCTTTTTCCACATGGCAGTGCAGTGTGAAGGGATCTCGTTACAACCCTTCTGGAATGAATCGATTTGCACTGCCTTAATTAAAAATACTGAAGTAGGAGTGAGTGACCACTGCTGCATCTGTTGCTGCTGATCCTCCGTCTCTGATGGACAACTGAGAATCTCTGCAGTTTCGGGTGCTTCATTGTGTCCCCAGGACATGATGGCACATCTCCAGGGCCTTCCAAAGTCTCACTGGTCTGAGCAATGGCAGTTTGACCAAGTGCTGCCTTAGTGATAAAGGAATAGTGAACTGTGTTTGAAAACCCCACTTACACTGAGAGTGGAAAATATCTCCTTCCGCTTAGCTCTGCTGTAGAGAGGTTTTGAGGTGTCTCCATGTGAGAGAGGTGGACTTTGAAGAGGGCAGGTTGCTTTACCCTTGCGGAGGATGAAGGAGAGACTCTTCCCAGCTTAAGGCTTGATTTTAGGGGCCTGAAGGAATTTTGAGGCCAGAATTCAAGGACCAGGTTCCCAAGTTGCCAGATATTTATTTTAACTCATAAGAAAGCCTGCAGACTGAGGTTGTACTGGAGGTAGCAGATAGCTTCAGTGAGCAGATAATTGCAGAAAGCTGTGAGAAGAGACATGGCACAACATGTCTGACCTGGGGACTCAGTGCTCCATGGGACCTCTGGACCCAGTGGGGGGGAGCAGTGGTCAGGGATGGAGTTTGTGGCAGAGCTGTGAGCAATGTGTCAGAGCAGCAGGGATTAGTTCGAAAGGGAGATGGAAAACACCAATGTTTTTGGCTTTTTTCTTTTCTTTTTGTGAGAATTAGAATTATGAATTGGAAATATCCTCAATACCCACTGACTGCTTCCAAGCGAAGCGTGATCAGTATGGAAAAGTCTCTTTTTGCAGAACGTGGACTCCCATGTTGGATTTTATTCTAGGAGAAGTTAACTGCTGTCCTGAAGAGGAAGAAGCTAATGGCAGGAGTGCGCTGGGTGAAGGCTGATTTATCCGTATTAACTAAGATTGAAAAAAATCTTTCTCTTGTAGCTTAAAACAGAAGTTAAAGTATATTAGGAAGAAATTCTTTACTGTGAGGATGGTGAGACACTGGAACAGGTTGCCTAGAAAGGTTGTGAATGCCCCTTCTTGGAAGCTTTCATGACCAGGCTGGATGGGCTATGAGCAACCTGCGGTTAGTGGGGGCTGTCCCTCCCTATAGCAAGGGTTTTGGAACTAGATGATCTTAAATATCCCTTCCAACCCAAACCGTTCTGTGATTCTATGTACATAATAAAACACTACACATTACGTGTTCCCTCTGATGTTTTGGCTTATGATCTGCATGTTTGTCATTTCGCAAATAGTTTTGTTTCTGTATAAGGACAATATCTTTCCATGTATTCCATTAAAGTAAAGAGAATGAACTTCTGTCAGGCTTCTCTATTCTTCGTTTCTAAAAATAATTATAGAGTACAGGTACAGTATTTATCTTCATACTTCATGCTTCTGTGGCATTATTTCTGTGTTAAAATGTTTCTAACACAACATTAAAAACTGCCATTGTTCTTCCAGATACTGATGAATACAGACCACCTGTTTGGAAATCTTACTGTAAGTATCTAAACTTTTTATTTTTTTCAAGTCAGAACTAAAGAAGTTTCATCCACGTGCCTTAGAAAAAGACTCATTTTTCTTTTCGTCTGAGTTTATGAAGCACCAAAAGCAAAGGAGCTGGTAACCAGGCAGAGAGAGATGCAGTTGTTCATCCCCACTGGCAGTGCATGCAGATGAGGTGGTTCAGAGAGCAGCCTTGCTTCTGTGTAGGACTGCCCATTGTTGGTGTGACTCCATTTCCAACTTATGGTTAGTAGCACTGGGGAATTTTTGGGGCTCCTTTGTCTTAGTAACTCGAATTGCTGGAGCTGAGACTAGGGCTGATTAGATTAACTCAGAAGAAAGTTTTTCCTTGAAACTTGCTAATGTAGCAAAATGAGGGCATTTGTTTAGCATGGAGTGAAGCCAAAAGCAGGTTTTCTGAAGCCCAAGGGGGTATGGTAACTTTCCATCTGTAACGTGACAGGGATGACTGGGACCCAAGTCTGTTTGAATCACCATGTGTTGTACCGGTCAGCATAGAATGTGACTCAAGCAAACCTTTCCCATAGCTCAGAATTAAGTGCACAGTCACAGGGTTTGCTTGTTTTTCTCTCTCCTGATGGATGAAGGGCAATGGCTTGTTTGACTTCCCTAGTGATAATTGTAGCAAGGAAACTGATGTTGAAATTTGAAGTGCATACATCAATTAGAGGAGAAGAAAAACACATCCTGTTTTGTCACTTAACTAGTGTACCTGCTGTGCTTCTGACTGAAAGATGAGAAAAGGTGCTGTCTTCTGGGAGGAGGAATTTCTTTCCAGAAAACCTTTTCAAACCTGCTTGAAGTAAAGTGTGAAAAAAATATATAATTTTTAGCCAATTTCTGCAAAACATACTGATTATGCAGTGCTTTTCTTTGAAATTCAGAGATACCCATATTCACTTTGTGATTTTTTGTTGTTTTTTTTTTTTCTAACCTGACTCTATGGTTCTCAGAATAGGATGCAGATGAGGGTCAGTGCCGTCAGAAATGGCTTTTTACAATGGAAGCTTGAGAATCTGTGTGCTAGGCAAATAAAGGATCGTGCTATGCTTAGAAAGAAGATTGCTGTTTTATGTGTGTACATGTTGGTTTTCATCAATTGCATAAATCATTTTTGTAATACTGATGCAGAATGGTTAGGATTGATTTTTAGTAACATCAGGAAAAAAAAAACATTGGCTTTTTTTGTTTGGAACAAAAGGAGTCAATTTTTCCAGTTGATCTTACGATTGTCAAATCATTGGGCAGTTTGCCATTTTTTCCATTCTCGTGTAATTTTGCACATAAATACACTTATTTGTCAGTGGAAAAGCCTCATCATCAAATGAGAAGTGTGATGACCTCAAACTTTACTGGATATAGTAATGTATTGTTTTGTTACCTGAAGAAAGTGACAGCATGCTATGTTAGCCCTTGGTGTTAGTACTAATGATTGAAAGTTAATTTAATTTTAAAAATATTACAATTCCAAATACCTATTTTGTTGGTTCTGGTCCTATTCAAACAATACTTTGGTGCTGATAGCCTTGCTTTGAAGGTGACTTAGCAAACCAAACTGGTTTTGTGATAGAAGTTGACAGTCGCTCAGCTGGTATTAAACTATTAAGTTGCCATGAGCTCCTATTACTTATTTTGGCTTAATGAGTCTCATATTAGAAGTAAACATAAAAGAAATTTGGAAGATACTAGCAAGCATATGTTATAATTTATGCCTTTAGTGTTTTACCATGCTATTTCATCCCCAATGTCTTTAGATCTGCAAGCACAAAGGCCATTTTTCCCCTTATTCAGAAAGGTCACCGCTGAGTAGTGGCAAAAGCATAGAGTTTGGTTCTACAAAGTTCTGAATGACTCCTGTAAATTCACTGCATTTCAGGGGACCAAAGAAGGGTCTACTCATTGCAGGAAGTATGATAACTGCCTGATTTGACGTATAATAAACTTTAATTTGCATTTATCCTATTTCCTCTGATCTGCTTGGCTAGAGACTCCCTAGTACTTGAGCAACTAACTGTGAAAGTAATCAATAATCCTTGTTTGGATAGAAACATTCTCTTTTCTGACACCTTGTAAGTAATTTTGAGACCTTGATATATATGTATTCACATTAAACCATGCAATAAGTCTACTTTTACACAGAAAATATACACGAAAATGCCTAACACGTATGGTGATTCAGTATTAACCAGAATGTAACTTCTGCCTTCTCTCAGTGTATCAGCTGCAACAGGAAGCTCCCCATCCTAGAAGGATAACCTGTACTTGCGAGGTAGGTATTATTAATGTTCAGTTTTATAGAGTCCAGTAATTCTAAGTCTGTATGTAGTGCTGTGCAACTCAAGCAGCACTTCATGGGAGATATGGCAGTGTGATTGGAGTAAGTGATAAATCAACAAGCAGAAGTCTGTTATTTGAGTCTCAGTACATATATGGCTTGTCAGTACTAGTAGCTAAGCTATGCAGAGCCACAGCTTTTAAGGATCCAAACAGAAACAATGGGCCCCACTGATGGGGTGATAGAGAAGCACCTGCTCCTGACCAGGGTCATGTGTTGTAACAGACCCTGAATTGCCAGCACATCCTGCACAGTGCTGGAGCAAACCCACACCTCTTCAGAGCTGTGGTGCTGGCAGCTGTGGCTGGTACTGATACCCCTGCCAGCAAGGGTCTGCTTGTGCAGTTAGGAACCTGGGATACATTGATTTCAGTTACAGAAATACCAGAATGTTAGTCTTAAACAGTATTACAAAGCATAACTGTGTAACCACTGAAAATTATCACGTTGCTACAATAAAACTTAAGCATTTTTATCATGTGCCAAGAGAAAGGAAATTAATCCTTGAAATATGTTAGTCATTTTGATGTAGTATTAAATACAGAGGGACATAGCACTGTCAGGAACACTAATAGCTTGCAGTTTAGATCAGAAGGAGGATTACTTTACACAATTAAACAGGCGTTTTGCTGTCATCTTTTCAAATGCCCAATTGTGATTCCATGAAATAGCCTGTCAGCTTTTAAGATAAAAGGTAGAGATTTAACAGAAACAAAATATTTCATATACTGGAAGCACTCCTGACTTCTGTTAATTTGATGGATTTGTATTTTTATGAATGATGTAACAATAGCTGATTGCACTTAAGCAAAATTTAGCTCTAAGGAATAATGCATTAATTTTACAAGAAGCATTGTAGTCCTGGGTGATGGGAAGTCACAAGCAAATTTTACACGGTGTTTTTCAGCATAATATTCTTAGAATGCAATTAGCTGGGTGAATTCAGGCAAACAAGCAGAGATATAGACATGTATATTTGATCATTAAAAAAAAATTCCTTCTTCTGGGGTGATGGAAATCCTTCAGATCTAGTATTTATCAGGTACTATTAAGAGGCAGCAAGTTGAAAGATTGGACCAGTAGAACTCTAAAAGAAGGGAGACATTCCGTGTTTTAAAATAACTTTATCCCAGCCCTTGAACTGCTGAGCAAAGCCATGTCTGCACCATGATCATTGCTGTAGAAACTGAGAAATGAAATCTGCAGGGTTTAGAAATCAGTAAGGGCTTAACTAAGTAAAAGAGCTGTGAAAGAATCAGTCCTTTGCAGACATCTAGCTGCAGAGTAGCACATGTTAAGTACATTTTGTCCCTTTATGGTATCCATTAATCAGAAGAAAAAAAAAAACTCTTTGAAGGTTATTTTTACCTAATGAAGGTAAAATTGAAATAACGCATTACAACACAGATAAGTGTTTTTCATTATAAACACTGAACGGTTTTTGCAGCTGCTTCAGATTAGATGTGGAAATGTATTCACTGAGCAGTAACATGTTTAACCTTTCTCTGTGGTCTCAGCCTCTCCTGCTAGTGTTGAGCTTTGTGATCTGCTCTTTCTCAGCTGGGTTACTATTAGCAGCCATGCATGAGTCAGTGGGGAGCAGCGTCTTTTCCTAAGTGGTTGAATTATTCAGCTGTATAAACAAATTCTTGAATGTTAGGAAGAGAATTTTGGTCCAGAGAACATCAGAGAGGTCAGTGGGAGGGAACAACGTGTAATTTGGTAAGGTATTAGCACCTAAATTGCTCCCCTTGTGTTACTGTATTCCACTTGTTGAAGAAAAAGAAAAAAGAGAAAAAAACAAGATTGATGGTTAGAGGAAAAGCACTTGTTAACGAATAATTGGATGTCACACTTTAAAATAAATAAATCCCACTCTTATTTTAGGTGCAAAGGCACGTAGTGTACAAGTGCTGATACTGGGAGGTGTATTCAGCAGAATGACCTACTTAACACAAAATGCTTCTCAAATACAGAGAGTTTGAGCTGCTGCACCAGTTTTGTATCAGAGCAACACGCAGATCAGCAGAGTTACGCTGAGCTACAAAGAGCCGTGCTTCCTCTGGGCATTTTTGTTGTGAACGTGCAATACAGCCAAGCCTTTTAACACAGTGTGATGTTCGTTTGTAAACTTCAAAGTTGGTGGTTCCATAGTATGGTGAGGATGTGGGATTTCTGTGTGAGATTTGCATCAGTATTACAATGCTGATTGTCCAGTTAACACTGAATTACCTATCTGGAATTTATTTTTATTGTGCGTATCTTCTGCATACATATATGTGTGCATGCACATGCAGGCATATGTAGGGCATCCTTAACTGCCATCTGAAGACATTCTATGGTACATTTTAAATAATTAGGAATGGAAAATTATCAAACAGCCAAATGGAGGAGATACTTAAGATCGCTGCCCTTGCCTGCCCTATTAACAAAGCTTCATTTTCAGTGCTGGTAGTAAACAAGCAGTTAAACAGCATCTCTTTGTAGCCTTGTGAAAACGGCCTCTGCACACAGATTGGGCATGCATAGTGAACATCCATGTTAGAGCTGTTCACAGAGGTGGCCTTGTCTGAGTCATACCCAGAAGGATGTCACAGCCTTCATGGTATGTTGGCTTTTCTCCAAAGGAGTGGTTCCTGTAAGGTAATTTCCTTTATCTGTTCCTAAACTTGGTTATATTAGCTTCACCTCAATCTGTGGGGGAAAAAAGTCAGAAACAAAGCAGTGGTAAATAATTACATTCACCTTTGGGTTTCTTGTAGGTCTTGTTAAGAGCAAATTCCACACTTTCTTCTAGGCCTAAGGTATTACGAGCAAGTGTGCTGCAATGATGCTCACAGAAGTGTTGTAGAAAGCATGGTGCTAATTGTCTGACATGATAGATGTGGTTTACAAGAACGGTTTCTTTTCCTAAGTTCACATGAACTGCACTGAGTGTGTAGCCCAGCTAGTGCAGAGTGAAGAAGGCCCCTCCAGAGCTCAGGTGGAGTTGCCTTAGAATCTAAATGTACACATTCAGTCTGTGTGACAAAAAGCTAATATTATGATAAGTAAAAAAGTTATTGAAAAAGCACATAGTCGCATGCACAGAAAACCAGGCTGTAAAGCTAAGCCACAGTCTGAAGTGGGTTCCTGTTGCCCAGGATCTTATAAAAGCAATCTGTGTTGCACATCAACATTTGCACTGACGTTTTTACGCGGTTCATAAAACTGATCCGTAGAGACTCAGTATCAACCAAAACTGTTATTTTGCTCTCCAGCTCACAGTCCACCAAGGTGAACTGCAAACCCAGCTCGGATTGACTGGAGGCCCAGTGAGCTCCTGTCATCTGCCAATTCAGTTTTCAAGTTATCTCACAGAACACAATGTTACAGTTTCTCTTATGATTTGCAATTATTCTGAGAGTGACCTGTCACCTTACTAATGCACTGCTGAAATGGAATGCTTTTGCCTATGTAAACTTTCCAAATCTGTCTTACAAATTCTCTGTGTTGGCTGAGATAAAACATCAGACAGAAAACCAAATCTTAAACAGCATTCTTTTCTGAAAACTGCCCGTAACCGGCGTCTTTTCTTGAGAGTTATAAAGTTAGCTGTGCAAAGACAGGAACTGTTGCAAGTTTCTATAGTAACTACAAAATAATTTAACTTTCTCTGATTCCATACTGTTTTCCTTTTAATAAAATAGCCTAATTTTAACAACAACAAAATAAAAAAGTAAGACTTTTTTTTTCTTTTTTTTTGGAGTGATCTTTTTGACTTTTCAATATAGTTATTGCACCAGTCAACTCCTGTTTGGTTTTATGGGGGAAAAGGAAATACTTTTAGAACATTTTAATCTTTCCAGTGACTGAATGTTTTCACAGAAATGATGAACCATCACAACAGCTTTTTATTTGCTGGAGGTATGGAAGAGTTGTCACTAGACTGTAAATCAGGTTGTATTTTCCTGACGTTTTGGATGTATGAAGTATTTATTTATACTCCACTGAGGTAACTGGGGAGGGGTGCTAATTTTAATAGGCAGCTCGCTGAAAGATGGGAGAAGGAAACTAGAGTAGCAGTTTACTGCATCTACTTTTTATTTTATTGTAGCTGGGTCATTTTAGACTCTCGTAGTTCAGGTTATATAACTAAGTGTTGAATTTTATTTTCCAAAGATTTCCTTCCTTTCAATTTGGCGAAGAAGGATAACCTGGTGAGTTAGATTACTGAGCTTACTTGAAGGAGGTTTGCAGTCCCTCTCTTGTCAAAAACATGCCAGACCATTGCAAATGAGTTGTTTCATCGGAAATAGTTAGCAGGCAAATTGACTCCTGCCACCCTTTGCCTGGTGTGTCCATTCACAATGCTGGGTCTCTGGAGAATGGGATGCCTTGTGTTACCCGGTTGGACACTTTCATATGTGATGCTGTGCTCTTTTAGGTGATGCTGCAGGTCACAGTTCAGTGAAGTAGTACATGAGTTAGGCACTTGCTAATGATCCTTTAATCTGCCATGTGTCTTTGCTGGGTGTGACAGTGGCTTTGTTTCCCGCTCCAGTGACAGCAACAGCTGTGTGATGGAAGATACTGTGTACATTTAAGAGTTTTGCTGATGTTTCACTTAATATAGTACATTTCTGTGAAATCAGTATTTTATTTCATTTGTTGACAATTTGCACAAGCAACGCTGAATGCGTTTGTCAGTGTGAATGGAGCCCAGTGGAGGAATTGACCCAAGCAGCTCACTCCTTCTCACCCCATGTTAATCCTTTCAGAAGTACAGTGTTATCCTGAAGCTCCACCTTTGTCTCCCTGTATTCCACCCACAGGGATGGCCAGTGATTTTGATCCATACTTCACTTTCATGTCCCTTCCTATTTATAATATTCTATTAAGGATGATGATACACCTATAGACGTGAAACATCACAGTTTCCATCTGTGTTTTTTTTCTAGGTAGAGAACCGTCCCAAGTATTATGGAAGAGAGTAAGTAACATGTACCTCAACATGCTTTATCTCCCTGATGTTTTGGTTGATAATGTTTGCAGGAAAACCTGAAAGTGCTTGCTGTGGGCACCCTATTTTTCAGCATGGTTTGCACAGAAGCACAGAGGCTGGACGTGCCATTGTGCCCATCAGAGGCAGCTTCCTCCTCAGCAGGTGACTTAGCAGTGCTGTGCTCCAGTGTCTGCCCAGCTGCTGCTGTGTAAGACATTAGCGAGGTCAAAAGTTGAATTTTGCTGGCTGTGTATCAGCAGTCACTGCATTTGCACCTCAGCCCTGTTGTTTCTGCCAGGCTGCTCATTTTGCTTTTGCAGCAAGAGCCTTTGCTGCATTTTCTTGCAGCATGTCTCGCTCACCATCACATTATTATTCAGTACCTCCATTTTTGTCTACCAAAAATTACTGCTGCTCTTTCTGATGGCTGTAGATGTTATTGAGTGATAACTTAATTAAGAGAGCCATTTCTGCTTTCAGAGAGTAGACTCCTTTCACTCCACCCTCCAGTTGGCTTTTGCAAAATATGTTTGCATGTGAGAAAAAGATTTGAAATATAAATGTAATATAGATGGGTATCTTACATGTGTATTTGTTTTCAAACTGATAAAACAAAGATGGTTAGATTTAGTGTGGGGAGGGAAAACAGATCTAACTTGTGTATATTTTGGAAAAGGATGCATAGCTGGGTACTTACACCAGTAGTTACTAAGACAATATGCCATCCCCAGGATTTTAGCAAGTTGCCGCAATATTCCTGAATGTTGCAAAATATTGGATCACACGACTCTGGCATAAAAAGTTTGAAGCCAAGAGGAGAAAATGGATTTTTTTCTACATATTAAATTTATGGATGCAGATGATAAAAGTAATATGCTTATTTCATAGATAAAGAGAAGCCTTCCTGAACCATTTAAAGCAACTTGAAATACAGGGAGATGTATGTTGCTGCAAAACAGTCATCTTTATGTTAGTTTCTTTTTCAAATGCCATTGCTGGTGTTTTTCAAGAAGAAGGTGATTTAGAAGATAAAAGGCATATGTTGTTTCAAAATGGCTTTGTTCCTTAGATTTCATGGCATGATCTCAAGGGAAGAAGCTGACCAGTTATTAAGTGTTGCAGAGGGAAGCTATCTCATTCGTGAAAGCCAACGGCAACCTGGAACCTACACTTTGGCATTAAGGTTGGTAATTAATATTTCATTTTAAAATTTATAAAATATTAAAAAGATTGTACTGTGTTGCTGACCTTAATGCTTAAACTAAACTATCTTGTAATTCTTTTATTTTTTTTTTAAATCATGGCAAGCATTTAAGGAACCCACACTTTTTTACTCTAATTACAAATTTGGTATCTTTAGCCTTCCAAAGCGCCTTAGCCATTTCTGAAGTGCTAACGGCCCTTTTTCGTTTGGATTGCCAAGATTGTGGCAGTTGTGTTTCTGCTGGTTTTCCTTTGTTTTGCTTTTCTCCCCCAACCTTCCAGATGTGACCCCACTTAGACACTAAGGGAGCAGTCAAGAAACAGAAGGCATCTTACCAGTTCCCATGAGTAGTCTAATCTATGGGTTACTTACTAGCTAGCGAGCTGCTGCTGAAAAGCAGTTAGTTCCCTCTAGCCTCTCTGTGGAACAGCCAACAAATCAGTTCTTTTTGTCTGAACCTCTCTTAATTGACAGCATTTTTAGATCTGCTTCCTTGCTCTGCAAAATCCTAGCAGGTAGATCAGATAATACTCTCACTAAAACAAAAAAATTACTTAAATAGTTGTAAATCTATATAGTTTAATTTCTTTGAAAGTGACAGTGTTTATTTTGCTCTAAACTGTATACCTAAATAGTCAAATGGGCAATAGTGTTACTAGCACAGTTTTAATTCAAAGTTTTTCTGTCAAAAAGCACTGAAAGAGAAGATAGTTACTGAAAGCTTTATATGGGCAAAATAAGATTATGATTCAAATAAGAATATCCTGAAATAATAGATTCTCAGAAGATAGTTTTCCTTCTTAGGAAAAACTAAAGGTGTGTTGTATTAAGATACTTGTTTGCGTAATGATGAGATTCCAGGTAGAGACCATCATTTGTGTACGTGTCACTATACTGTCAGAAAGAAGAGATAGCTACAGCTTAGATAACTGCAGTAACAATTTGAGAATGTAATTTTCTTGTCCAGAAAGGAAATTTGTCTGTAGGATAGTTCGAATGGGCAAAACCTTTCAAAGTTTGAAAGAAGATTTTGATCGACTTTAAGGTCTCCAATTTCATCCTCTCTTTTCAAGCTGTGTGAATCAGTGTGATCTTCTTGGATGGAGCATAAATGCCACTATATCATTCCTGGAGTCATTTAAATTCTAAGATCACTTCAGTGTAATTACTACTTTCTTTTTGCTGTCTGCTGTTGTTTTACTCTTGAGGAGATGTAAGAGGAAAGAAAACTTGGTCAGCTATTAGAAACAGATAAAAGAAACATCCACAGAACAGTTTTCACCTTATTTTAATAAGCTAACCCAGTAGTGCCAGAGAAGTGCTCCAATCCTGCAGTAACTAACAGCTGAGTTCCAACTGTAAGACATTTTCAAGTTCATTCTTATATTTCAGTTTAGTGTTACTAAATTAAGTAAAGGTGTTATATACCCGTGCAGAATTCAAAAGGAAAATGTTCTGTTGTTTGAAATATTTACTTTTTTAATCTATTCAATCCTATTTAATCTGCTTCAACATCTGATCTATGATGTGTTGTTAAAGTTTCTAACATAGTTAAATTGAAAAAAAACCCACCAAAATCTTGACTACAAAGCAAGCTAGATCAAGAGATAGGCATAAAACTGCTTATTATCACTACCCAAACATAATTCTGAATGTATCATTCTCTATACTGCAAAATCCGATAGAGATTAATGAATCCTAGCTCGTCTTTGTACTGATTACTACAGAAGATCACCTCACAGAGAGCTATATCTTATGTCAAAAGCACCCACTTTCTCTTGTTTTATCTGCATCCTCATGGCTCATTCTCTTCTAGACTGTAGATAGAGTGGGCACCTTCCAGAGATAGTCATTGTCTGCTCTGCACTGAAGGTTTCCAATTGTTAAACAGCTTAATCTTCCTAGAAGATACCAAATAAGCTATTAATACCATAAATCATAACTCTTTTATAGGCAGTCAGAATTCACAGGTAGAAAAACATGTTTTTGTGAAATCTGGAATAGATTGGACAATCACATAAAGCTGTAGCTTCAACTATAGCAGAAGTGCACAGAAACCACATGCAGTTGATGCGTGACGGTTCTTGCTGATGTTCTTCCATTCCTAACACAGGTCTTCCACAATTTTTTTTTTTTTTAGCTTATTCTAAGGGATACCTTGTCATCATAAAAAGGACAGATCTGAGAAGAGGTCTCGTTAATTGTTTGTAAATAATTTACCTCCTTCAGTTTGTATAGCATTATTATTACATCAGCAAGTTGAAGATTTCTTCTCAGAATTACATTTGATGCTCCTTAGATTTTGTATTATAAGAAATGTGAATAACTGATCTCCATTTACTTTCTCTATGCCAGTCAAGTCCTTGTTATTCTTCACTTGGCAGGTCAATTGAGCCCTAGGCTATATATTTGGATTCTGTAGGGAAGCTGTTCCATACCTCTCATCGTCTCATTCACCTTTCTGTGTACCTTTCTTTTCCTCTGTGGTGATTTTTGGAGGTGAGGAGACCAGAAATGCACAGAACTCCTGTTCAGAATGAAATGGGCCATGAAGTTTTCTTTCTTTGTTCTCCCTGCCCTTTCTAATTGCTACTACTACTACTATTATTATTATTATTACTACTACTGTGGAGCATTAGGCTCTGATGCTTTATAGAACTAGCTTTAGTAAATCTGAAGGCCTTGCTTTTGAGCTGCAAGAGCTACAGACATAGCCTTGTACAGATGAAACGATCACATATAGGACAGGGCTACCTATAGCTTTTACAAACATAGCCAAGTCAGTCAGATATTCTTAGTGCAATGCTGTGGAACAGTTAACTGAGTTCAAAATCAAAGTTAGGAATATTTCTTCTTTAATAAGGTAGAACAAGTGATTGTCACCCCCAAGAACTTCTCATCAAGTTATGCTGCCTGTGAGTTACTGAAGAATCTGCTTGTAGCTTACATAAGAAGCTGCATTTTGATCATCTTCTGATGAGCTATTTTTGTCTGCTTTCATCCATTATCATGCAATTAGTTTGCTTCATGACTTTATTAAGATAGAGTGCCTTTTACATCTAACCTTGAAACAAAAGGGTTTTGTTTTCAGAAAACATTTTTTTTTTCAGAATTTATAACAGAATAGGAGTATGTTGTTAAGGAAAAAGAAAATGATGATTTGAATGTTGTTTTAAACACGTGTGTTTGGTTAAATATTCAAAGCTGTCCTTCAAATAAAATTGATGTTCAGAGCCTGATAAGGCCTGTGAAATTGTATCAGTTCAGACACCGGATGAAATAGAATGAAACGTAAACACACACGAGAGCATCATATCAGCACCCTGCTATCTCTAATGCCTGTACTTAATCATGAATGCATTTTTCCATCGTTCTTTTTTTTTTAAATACCATCAGAAACCACCAGTGTTTACTAACTAATTACTCAGAGAGTGCCACTGAATTTTTTTTGCATCTCTGAGGTTTAAAAAGAACTACTAACACAAGTAGATTATTGTAGATATGTTTGTGTGTCCATACGTATCGGAGTGTCTTTAAGCCTATAAAACATATAAAGTACATTTTGATGTTAATTAAATGTTTGAAACAGATGAAAGGAACTGAAAATTCCTAATTAACTCCTGGAGGTATTAGATCTGCTTTTAAAATTGGCAAAACAGTAGTACAGTGCTTAATGCTAGGACCTATAGCAAATGACAGTAACAATAAGACATGGTTTGCAATGTAGCCTTTTGTGGTTGAGAGCTTGTTTAATAATTAGGGTGAGGATAAAGAGGAAATGGGTAGAGATTGTACTAGCGGTAGGCGTTGAAGTGTGATGGTACTGCATGTTCTTTTGAGCAGATATCTGCTGTAGCACATTTAGTTGGTTACCATGGTTTCCCTTCCTGCAAATTCTATTGTTGTGATGCATAGAATGAATTGAAATAAGGTTCTGCTGCAGGATTTTTAAAAAAGGTAATAATGTTAGCTGTGATTATGAGTCATGTTTTCTTTGTGTTCGGGGGCTAGGGCACACAAGATTATTTGGCATCAGGAGAGAATTCTTAAGGCAAAATAAATGTCAAAAATTAGTAATGCTTAGCTTAGTCAACCAACTACATGTATTGTACAAGAAAGTGATCCATGTATCCTCTCTCCTAAATATGAAATTGCGTTAAGAAATTAGACACTGGTATTTTAAAAGGCAGTATAACTGTCAGGCTATTAGATTATAATGCTGCAAATGAACCTTTTTAATTTCAGCAGGCAATTGCTTTAATAGCTGAACGGTGCTCATTTTCAGTGGGCTCTTTTGGGACATGCATGCCATGCTCTTCCAGAAGATGTGTTGATAGCCCTGGGATTCCTTACACATCTAAAACCGAACATTGGTAAAAAGGTTTCTTGAATGCAAAGGTCAGAACTGAGTTTGTGTGTTCTGCTGGAAAGCCAGCTTTTGGAGATTGGGGCACAGGTGTGGAACTGGGGAAAGGGAATCCTTTGAAACAACTTAACATGTAATAGCAGCTGAAATACATTTTTTCATCATGAATGTTGCAAAATCCAGAGCTGATCTATGAGCAGACTGAGAGAGGGAGCCCTGTAGAACAGAGCTGACTTTCTGTTTACCTCAGTGACAGTGTGATATGTTAGTTGGTAGGGAAAAATGCATCATAAAGAGATTTTTTAAGACTAAACTTTGCAGGTCTTTCTGTATATTTTTATCCAATTTGCACCTCTGCACCAGACAGCGAGTGGCAGTAGTAAGGACTGAATTCAGTTTCTAGAAACCTTTCCAGAATATTTACACAATATCCCTTGGTCCCCAGCTGAGAAACCTGGGTAACTGTATACCTGTGTTTCTGTGTATGCATGTGCATAAACATACAGCCCTAAGTTTAGCTGGGTTAAATAGAACTGCTCCAAAACATGACTAAACTTACTTGTGGAGTATGCATGTTTAAGCCTGTCCCATTTTGATCAGTTTTCTTTATTCTGCATGAAATGGCAAAAGGGTGTTCCTCCTTTAGTGGTGAGCTGAAGCTCTCAGGGAAAAAGGCTTTCTTTTCCCCCCAGGCTTAGCCTGTCACACTTCCATGGGCACAGAATTCAGGTGAGTGTTTCAGAAATTGGCCACTAAGGTATCTGAGGCTTCTTTTAAGATGAAAGAAGCAGTTCATGCTTAAAGCTATTTTAATAGGCTAACATAACAGGTATGCCAGCTGATATGCTGGGCTTTTCTTTCTTCCTTGTGAATGGCCAAATATTTCTTTTATGAAGGCTTAAATTCTACTGAAACTAAAGCTGTCATCCTGTTGGCTGCATAAATAGCAAGAGCTAGAGCTAGCCCCAGGGAAAGCGGCATGCTGATAAATTTTGGATTTCACTTTTATGCTCTGAAATAAAACAATTGGACCTCTATTTAAATGATCTTCCCTGTAAAAGAAGTTTATTTTTCTATATAAAATTTTGTACTGAATAATATACTCTATTACTCTGTCAATAAAGTGGGATGTTCAGCTCCCAGTAAATAACATAGCTGTCCTGCTTGTTATCGGTCTTATGTAAGAGCAGCTGGGCACTACTAAAATGCATTCACTGAAGTATTTAGAATAATAATAAATAGCTACTAACCTTAATGAGTAATTAACTGGCTACCTAAGCCCTCCCACAGGCTAGAATGCTTTTTTCCTTATGGTTCATGTCTTCTTGCTGTGTTCCTGTTCTCCATCCCTCCTCTTCCCATCTGTTGTTGTTGTCAGCTCCGTTTTCTTCTGACTAGTGTCTAATTTATCTCTGGCAATTTGGTTCACTGCAGACTTTCTCCTGCTCATGTAAGTTCTTGGAGTATTCTCCACTTTGGTAGCAGTGTAAACTTCGTTACTTGTCCAAAAGCTGTCTGGGTTCAGTGCATGTAGCTCATGTACATTTTATACCATACTCTTCACCTCTGACTATAGCTTCTGCTGAGCCACAGAGATCTCTGAAATTCTGGTGCACAGTGAGGGCACTGAGCTTCTGCTGACCTCCACTCTCACAGAGCTCAGAAGACCTGAGTTCATCTCTTGGTTTCCCCTGTGACTTAGATCCAAGGCTTTTACATTCTCCATGTCTCACTTCTTCATTAGAGACAGTACTTTCTTTCCTATATTGTCTCACATACCTGCTTAGTATCTCTTAAAAATGGCCTAGGCAAAGATTAGGAAAGTTGTACCCCAGCTTTCAGGGCACGTCCATTAGAGCTCTTGAGCAAGAATCCATACTGTATTGTGCTGTTCTTAATGTCTGCCTGGCCACAAGCTTCTGAGCGCTATCAGAGTTGAAGCAATGCAACAAATCAAGTTACAACACATTCAGTTGAATGTACGTAGCATACACTGTGCTCTATTTTTCCTCCCTTTCCTTTCAGGGATGCATGCCTTTCTGTCATTGACAAGTACTGCTGAAGTGCCTTCTTGCTCTAACACCCTTAGAAAGTGACAGTTAGAGATCTATCTTCAAGTTAGGCCACTGGTTGGTCTCTTCTTCTGTGTGCTTTTGAAATACATACTTAGGGATCTTCGTGTTTGGAGAAAAAATTATTTTCCTGTGCCTCATCAGTAAGCATAAAAAATCCTTCATCTGTAGATACTATGGATGCTTTATAAGTATGCTTTCAAAATAGCACACAATATCTTCACATTGCTGTTTAATCTCATGATTGTTTTTATCAAAGAATTTATGAATTATTCAAACATGGAAAGAACTGACAGGAATAACTGTTATCTGGCCCACTTTTCCTTCTCCCTCTTACATACTTTGACGTAACTTTGCTGAGTTTAGTATAGTTCGTCCTGATTTCATTGACTCTAGGAAGAGCGTCAAGCAAATTTTTTATTTTTATTTTTTGTAGCTTGAGTTTAGAAATAAATAGAAACCTGGCCTACCTACTGCTGCGCTTGCACCAAGGAAGAAATCGTAGTCAAGAAAAAAGTTATTCTGTGTTGCAGAGTCTCATTAAAATAATAATAATAATGTGCATATTATTTTACAAAATTTTTTTTATCATCTATTTTCTTCCACTGTTAATTCAGAAAATACTTTAATGGAAGATTGGGCATCAACCTAAGATAATCAAATAATCATAGATGGCAAAATGCAGCAATCTAGTAATTAAACTATTCTCCTGACATTAATTTATATAGTCATGGCCAAGAGACATTATGGGGAGTTGCCTGCATTGAGCAGCTATTTTTGTCATTGCCAACACAACGCTGTTTTGAAAATAAAAGACACTGAATATATTGTCCTGTATAGTTTATGGATTTTAGTCTAATGCATTAAAATGAAACTTTATCTGAAAAGATTTCCTGGTACAAAGTGTTCTTCATGCAGATGTCATGTCACAAATCACAGTATGCCATCAGTTCCCTCTGTGTGCTGTGGTGTCCTGACAAAAAAAGCACAGGTCTCTGGCCCTGCCTGAAATATCTGTACCACCTTGATGTGCCAGTTGTACACATGTGCTGCAGGTTGGGCATGTCCAACAGCACGTACTGCAAGTGAGGGTCCTGCTCTGTGATATTGGCGGCCCACTGTCACTGCAATTCATGTAACCACACTCCATCTGAGCAGAGGCAGCAAGTGCTCAACTCTGTAGATGGAAAAAATACTATTTTAGACTTTTATTTTCCATTCAGTACACTCAGAAAACAGCTTTTCAGGAAGTAGCAAATAATGTAATAACTTTAGTTGAGTAAAACCTACTTGGAAGGTTGGGATTAACAGTGATTTTAAACAAATCAGATTTGACAAAATCTCTCTGGAACAGAAATCTTACCGTACTTGTTTTAAAAATCCTATTTTGTTTTTAATATAAACTTCGAGATATTAAATAATATCTTGTAAAATATATGTAATGAAAACAAACAGTTCAGAAACAGCAAAACCACATTTCTCCACTCCCCTTTCCATTTTAGCAGATAATGCAGAGGGACAGAATGGCATAAGTATCAATAAGTTAATTGCACTTTGCAAAGCTATTTAATAATACAGACCTTTCCTCAGTTTTCACTTTGTCTTCCACTAGTGTTTTCTTTATATAATGAACTAAAATATGTGTGTTGTTTTAGTAAGGTCTGTTAAGACCAGTTTACTATTAAGATAAGAATATCTGTAGAAGCATTTGAATTAAGGTGGTTATGAACCTCTCTGGAAGAAAGTGGCATAAATTAATCAAAAATGAACATTATGCTATGGCAGTTCTCTCTCTGTTTGAATGATTATAGTGGAATTTCCATTATAGACCTGATGTTGTTCTACTTCTAGATTTACTAGCCAAAGACCATCTGATATGATGTAAAATGAGAATGTTATGCATAGGCCAAGTAAAATTTGTACACACGTTTTGAAATTTGCAGAGCAGACACTGTTGATAATTAAGTAAAAAATTGAAATGCAGTTCTGCTTTAAAGAAATACAGGAACCATGGAGTTGTACTGTGAAGTTAACACGCAGAGGGAGGTGTTATGGCTTTTGGTTTTTTATTTTATTTTAGTTTTATTTTATTTTTGTTTGCTTTGGGAAAGAAGATAATGATCTGCTTAATGTGAAGCTGTGAAAGTTACTTATGTTCCTGCTAGTAACAGTTCCAAAAGGAGTTTTTTCCAGGCACCATGTAAAAATAGATTTCAAGTGCATCTTAATCACTAACCGTACTGATTCTTTTCCCAAGAAGCACCAAGGTCTTACCATATAGAAAGCTGTAAAACATTGCCCAAAACATTGGTATTGATTCTGATTGAGTCATCAGAGCAATCCCAGAGATGTCTTATCAAGTTTAAACAGAATAGGGCATGCAACTGCAGCACTAAGAAAGGTAGTACTTCTGTACAGCAGTTTCACGTCAGAACCAGAAGTTAATTTCAGTTTATCACTGATTAGAAACACTGAGAGTGGTTCTGCATGTTAAGTCATCTTTCTGCACACTAATAGCATACATGGTTATCAATAGATCAGCTGGCCTTTGTTCAGAATCTGAGATGGTGAGAATCAGCTGTTACAGCTGTTAAAAATAAGACATGGAGACAAAAGAAAAAAAAATCCAGTTAATTTTCTTGGATTTATTTATGAAACACAGTATTACAGTACCTAAGGCTGATAACAGTTTCAGAGTTCATTGTTTTCAGTAGCTGTTATCTCCTGCTGATGCCCTAGAGCAATTGTATCTCACTTGTGCTGTCAGCTCAAGATCTACAGGACATTGCCATTGCTCTGGTCCCCCCCTGCCACGCTACTTGCACAGTGCTGTTTCCTTTTTGGACAAAGGAGTTTGGGGAATGATACAGTAAAATAATCTTCAGCCTCATTTGAGAGAGTCGAGAGGCTGTTCTCAAGGACGCAGCACCAGTTTAGAATTATTTTACCTGATCCTAACCTGATCCTAGGTTTTGTCTACATTGGTGGAGAGTAGCCACATTTCAGTTCCAGCTCTGGGATTTGTTTTCTCTTCTGAAGGATGCCACATTTTTTTCCATGTTAATCTGAATTTTCATATGTTCATCCAGCCCGTGGGTCTGATGAGTTTTCAGGGATAACTTTACACCTAATTAATGATGATCAAGCTATAGTCAGTCAGTCAGCCAGCAAGTACTGCCCTTCCAGATGGCACAGGAAAATTGCCTCAGATGACTGTATTCTGCCACTTTTCCCAGCCTCAGCAGACAGTAGTGATTTTTGTCTCTGCTTTTATTAAAAGCACCTTTATTTTCAACTCCTGATGCATTTGATTTCTTTTATGCATCTTATGTTTTTGAGAATTACTGGGTTTTGGGGTTTTGGAGCTGATACTGTTCCTTCAGAGAGTACCCTGAGAAGAAGGCGCATTCCGCAGTTCCCTGGCCATCCTCAGAAATATTGGCAATAAATAATAAAACATTAATAAATAAAAACAAAAGTTAGCTGGTCTCAGGAGTCAGAGACCTTCTGGACTGACTGTGTAGGTTTTGGCAGCGTGCAAGATCTGCATTTTTTGACCAGGATGTTGGCCAAGAAGGGATCTGTGGAATAATTATTGTTTTCTTTCACATGAACACAGCATGATCAGGAGACATTCAACATTGCTTACATTTCTGTAGCTTTTTATGGAGTGTCAAGTCTCTTAAGTATTGAATGAGAGTTTTCAGAAGTTAGAGCTGAAATTATGGCATATAATTTTAAGCGAGACTTCTACCTCCTGACCACAAAGTGCATTAAGATGCTTTTATCCAAGGGAAGATTAAGTCCAAGCAATCTTCTGTTACATGCACAGAATTTAAGATTTTCCAGCTCAAAGTATGGGGATTACAATGTCACAACTAATGTAAGAATCACTGTGGAGTGCTAACTTTATGGTGTGGTGGCAGCTAAGGGTTTAAACAGTTCTTTTGTCTTTAGGTAGGGGCTAGATACTCTTCTCATCATAAAATAGCCTGTGAAAGAGGTGAATAGCTACTGTACTGTTCTGTGTTTGGACTGTAAAATCCATCATCTTAAATGGTACCGAAGCGCAGATGGGCTCTCAGTCCTTCACTTCTTCCTTTTGTTTGATCAATGAATGCTGCTTACAGAGTAGGTGGTGGAGTCTGAAGGCTGCCTTTCTCATGCTATGATACCTAATTCAACTCTTCGGTCCTTTATTACTAGCCACATTTATTCTACCATTTAATCCATTTTCCCACGTTGTATCCACTCTGCCCCACTGGAAACCAAGGGGACTAGACAGAGTGATTGCTTTTCAGACAACTTGGAATAAGAAAAGTCTTTTATCTGTAGTCCTGCTGCTTGCAAACAAACCCACAATAGATACAATGAGACTGTTTGACGTGTCAGAGGTCTATTTCTTTTTCTTGGAAAAACATCTAATGTTCTCTTGTTTAAACTGAAAGAGAACATACATTATTTGTGTCCTGTTTTCTATTTCTAAAACAAAAAACCAGCTGGTACTAATGCTTGCCTTTAGAAAGAGACCATCATGAAGTTGAAATATCAAATCTTGGCTCTACTTATTTTCCACAGTGATGTATAAAGTAGGCTGCAGTAATGTTATGGAAGGTAAACATAAGGAAATATTCTTGCTAATGGAAAATTTGAAACCATAACATTGAATGAAACTGAAGATTAACTTTGGGTTGATAATTTGCAAAGGGACATGTATGCTTGCATTTATATTGTAATTTCATCAAAATAGTATCATTGTGTGGTCAGAAACTTAAATGAGTTTGAGAAATGGAAAAGTTACTAGACTTGGTATTGATGGCACGATTTTTGTAAGAATCCTTGGCGCATTGATTTCTGTGTTTTTTTTTCTTCCCTGTTGTTAATACCACTCAATTTAAAAAACAATGCATTTCCCCACAGTGTTTCCAATAAGGAATGAATAGAGAGAAAACAGTTCAGTGTGGAACAAATGCAAAAGCAGATAAAGACAAACCATTCAATTTTCACCCCTTGCAACACCTTTTCCGAGTTAATATGTCACTGACATGGAGTAACTTGTTTGTCTAAATACCCTTCCTTAAGAGCTAATTGTTAAATTACCTTAAGGCATTCTGACCTGAGGAGGTTGAGTGCACCTTCAAAAGGCCATGCATACAGAAAGAAATGAATGTGCTGCTCCCCAGATCCATATGGAAAGAGGTTTCCGCCTGCTTGCAAGTTTTAGAAGATAAGTTTAGGTATGGTAGCAGATGTTAAAGAACTAAAACTGTGTACTTGTGAGTTGAAATATGGGTCAGTAGCAGGACAGAGATGATGCCCTTTAGGGAATCCTATTCACTGTAATATCTTTCATGTTTTGCAGGCAGCAGTCTGAAAAGATGTACAGCATAAGGGCTGTTCAGTAAAATAGCTGGGGTACAACTATGCAGCTAATGACACCAGTGCAAGGAGGATAAGTCCTTCAAAAACTTTTTGATCGTTCTTTGAATTTGGCCATCCTGTTCTTCAGAACTTTGTTTTAGACTCTGAAGGATGTTATTAAAGCCAAGACACCATAGGTAATAATCAGCCCTGAGAAGCTTTCCTGTGCCTTATCTTTTCTTGATAAGATTAGTGTAATACTTTCTCTTCTAGAAAGCTCTAAGAGCCATAAGTGACCTTCTGCTTCTTTAAAGCTCTGCTGTAAGTACTGTCAGAGCATATGTTACTGATTAGAACAGCAATTCACCTGACACATCTCTTAATAAAAATCATTCTGTTGGATATTATTATTTAGGCCCATTGTTCTTCACCTTCAAACTTACTTTGTTTTTGTTAAATTTTAACGTTGTCTGTGATCCATTGTTCCCACTGATTTGAGCAGGAGGTAGAGAAGTTTGCACTCACTTTGGCACTGCACATCACTGAGCACACTGAGTTCATATTGACCTTATGGACAGTGGAGGGCATGCAAGGAAAATGAGTAATGGGGAAAACTTCTGTGCCACGTTCTAAGCTGAGTTGGTTTTGACATTTTATCCAGTAAAGCATTTGTGTTGCTGTACCACTCATGAGATCCAGGATAGGCTAATCCCTTATTGCAGATTGACACTGTGTGAATACACAGCATCTAGCTGACACTACACACCTCAGAAAACTTACTATTGGCAGGGAAGGAAGTAAGATTGGTGGAAGTAGAGATAGGGAGCTTGAGGAGATGTTGGGATGATACTGGTCACATCCAACTACTGGATATAACCAATAAAAATAACGAGTGAGAGGGAAGAAAAAATTCATTAGTGAATCAACAGTCCAATTAAAACTGATTTATGCCTAGTCTTCTAAAAAATGTTGCCTGGTGTGTGCTTGGAAGAAAGATGCTTTGAAGAGTGAGCCTGAACATGCTCCTATCCCTTCCGCTCTAACTTAGGACTTATCTTTCTACTTTCTCAATGTCTTGTTTTCACTCCAAATTGCATTTGTGATCAAATTGTTGTTGGATAAGAATGCATTTTTTCCTGTTGTTTTGTAATGTCTTGCTTTTCAGTTTGATGTGGTGAACATTTTGTTTGTATGGCATAAAAATGTAAATATATGTTCCAATTAATTTTCAGTAAAATGCCATGTACTTTCTACACAACATGTCCTCTTTTATTAGTTAGCCAGATGCGGATTCCTGAGAGCTCCCTAGGAGTGTGTTGTTTCACAATTAAGTGTACTTCAAACGTAGTAGCTCCTGAAATTACAGTCACTGTCAAGTTTGGCATTTTGATTCAGAAAACAGGAGAAAAAATTACACATCAAAAAACAAATTATTTTGCCCATACTTGTTGAAAGATTGCATATATATTTCAACTAAAGGAAGGTCCAGTATGCTTTCTGTTGTTGGGCAAGGCCCCTTTGAAAAGAAATCACTTCAGAAAGCACGAGTGTTTTCTTTGCTCCTTAACACATTCTATGAAACTTTTGATTGTGAAAGGAAAACAATCCATTCTTTCAAATTTAGTTTCTAATATGCATTTGGCTGATCTGACCTCACAAAGGGGCCCAGTACCCTGGGCAGCACCCTTGCTGACCAAGGAATAACATTGAAGAGAACTATGAAAGCAACTCTTTGCTTCCATCTTCTCTGCAAGAAATGCATTGGTTGTTTCCAAGCACAAACACTGGTGTGTTTTCACAAGTTGAGATTACTTTCAGGCAGCAAATTGGTGCAGGTTCATTGTATGGATTTTGAAAAGATGTTGGTATGTGGGTAAAATCAGTTTTCCTGCTTGTGATTTCCTAAAGA
This sequence comes from Cyrtonyx montezumae, assembly GCF_038088225.1. Taxonomy (NCBI): domain Eukaryota; kingdom Metazoa; phylum Chordata; class Aves; order Galliformes; family Odontophoridae; genus Cyrtonyx; species Cyrtonyx montezumae. The sequence continues at coordinate 12,806,043 of NW_027072078.1, read as the reverse complement.
CTGCATCAAAGTCTGATTGCATCCAAACTGCAGAATTGTTAGCATCAGATAGCTTACATGTTATGTATATTTCATGTTACAAAGATTTGCTTGAAGCTCAGGACTTAACAACCATAACACAGAAGGAGTTTTGTACAAAGCTTGAAGAGTTAGTCCTTGGCCCTTGGCCAGGTATAAAGAATGCTTGCCCTTGTGCCACTTCATCCTGTGCTGCTCCACTGCTGGCAGAAGTTCTGCTTCAGTGTAGTTGTTGGCACCAAAGCCAAGTTGAGACCTGAATGGCCTCTTCCAGCAAGAAAGCAGGGGTGCAGAGGTCTGAGACTGCATCAAAACTCCATATTGATCAACCATAAAGAGGACTCTATTACGAGAACCCTACATATTAGAGCCAGGCAAATTGACTACAGTGGTGCAGTAGTGAAGTACTAAAAAAGAGCCATTAAAAATGTGAAGTAATTTTCAGTTTTTCCACAGGATAATGAGTAGGCTAAAAGAGTACAAAAACAAACAGTCTCTTCTGGGACAGTTACCGTTTTGGCTATCTATCTGCAGCTGTTAATCTCTCCTTCCTATCGGCCCTAAGGAGGAGTTGAGTTTTTTAGTCACGTCTGAACTGGACTTAGCTTAGTCACAGCTTTAAGTGATAACATATTTTTTTATTGTTTGCAAAGATTTGATTACTCTAATTTATTCTTGCTTACTGTTATTTAAAAAGAATACTTTCCCATTTCATTGAGGCAGATTTGGAAGTCAAACCAGAAACTTCAGACTCTACTACGATGGAAAGCACTTTGTGGGGGAGAAACGTTTTGAGTCCATCCATGACCTGGTGACAGATGGATTGATTACTCTTTATATTGAAACCAAGGCAGCAGAATACATTGCCAAGATGACAATAAATCCAATTTATGAACACATAGGATATACAACTTTAAACAGAGAGCCAGCACACAAAAAACGTATGCCAACCCTGAGAGATGCAAATGATGGCAAAGACTCAACAGGAGAGGATGAGGTAGCAGAAAAGAGGGTAAGCAATTGTTAACCCACACTCTTCTTTCTGTTAGATTTTTTATTTTATACTTTTGATCCTCCCATCCTGCTATAAAGTATATACAGCTATAAAGTAAAGGTATCTGTAGATATTTAGTCCGCACAATTATTTCTAGTATTGCATTAGTATAATTATTTATCTTGTTTCGGGATTTTTTTTTTCTGATGGTGTACTTGTGCATATTGCAAATTTCAGATTCAGTGATTAGTTATTTTTCATTGTAAGGTCCCTTCCTTCAGATTTTTTTCACAATTACAGATGTTTCCATTAAGTCATTCCTTTATTTAAAGTATGCTAAGAGTATTCCATCTTAAGATTTTTTACAGTGTCTAAAACAATTGCCCATTGGTCCAAAAATGTATTCCTTAGTATATTCAGCATTCTCCAAACAAAATGTATTCCATGATCTCTTCTGCAGTCGGCATACAATGACAGTAAAGTTGTCCACATTATAAATAAGCCTGTTCATTAAGATGATAAAAAGTTAAAACATTTCACTTGGCTAAGTTCAGCCTGTCAGAAGCTGACAGAGCTATTTTTGGCGACAGCCAGACTTATGAAGAAAGATTGCTCTCTTCAGAGAGTTGCATTATCAGCTGAGAACTGACTGCATCATGGATTAAAAAACGAACATCAAAGAAATCTTAGAACCAGTGAAAACAAATATTAAAGGATGTTGGAAGGTATCAGGCAGACAAAGCAGCTGCTTGAAACATTATTCACTTGATGGAGACTTCTTTAAAGAAAGCAAAATATAAATTCCACCATGTTAAACTAATTACTTTGTTTATTGAAAAGCCAGCATGTTAATGTCTTTTTAAAGTGTATTCTTACATATGTTTACGTGTGAATGCATGTATAATAATCTGATATTCTCCCCTACTTCTCTGACTTCACAATGACATTAGGAGTATCTAATATGCTTTTAATGCTTAGAAGAAATACTAACCTCAGTTTGGGACATGTGTTTGTTTTTCCAATCAGAAATATGTCTGTGATCTCATTTTGTCCTGAGGGGAGGAAAGGGTCTCACTAATGATTTTCAACATACTTTGAGCATCATAATGAAACTAAGTTGTGTTCAGAGTCCATGGAGAGGTTGTAGTTTAGGTCTTTCAAATCCTTCTCTAGCAGTCTGGAGCACCAGGCCCACACTGAATTTGCTGAGAGATGGAGCACCCAACTTGGTTTGAGAATGAATCTCAGTTTGCCCTACTGCGATCAGATCATTTTAACAAAAGAAATACTGATGGGCATATTGATACTTGTTGACCGTATTCAGTGTTGGATTTGTTGCTTGTTAAATACTAGTGGTAGAGATGTGACAGCTCCTGAGAGCCACTGATTCGCAGCATGCTGTTTCAAAAGAATGTTTTTACATGTTATCATAGAGGGTTCATTGTAATGCAAAGCTTAGGTAAAAATCTTCTGTATGAGTTCTGGAAGTCACCATCACAGCATGGTTTGTAAAAATGACTCTTAATGCATTTAGTAGCTTTCAAGCAACAATATGACTCACTTCTGTCACAACATTTCTTTAGACTGATGAAAAAGAGATTTTGATTACTATTACTGAAGGATGCTGTGTTTTTTTGAAACAACATTCATACTTTACTGAATCTGACACAAAGTTCATGGTGTTATGTCAGATTCAGTAAAGTATGAATGTTGTTTCAAATATTTTTCATTAGATAGTTCAATACCTATTATTTCTTACATATTGAAATTTTAGGTGAAAAATATTTAGAGAGCTCAGTTGTGTAATTGCAACATCCCACAGTGTTTGGAAGTTACAAGGAACACAAGTTGCTTTGTCTGCATTGTGGCTGAACTGCAGTGGTAGTCTCCAGCCTGAAGCCTAGCTTTCAGATCTTTTCACTTCATCTGCTTTGGAACCATGTTGATGTGGACATGGGCACACAGTCATTTCAGTGCTGTTAAATGTGGAGATTCCAATTTAATTTAAAGCCATTGCCAGTTAGGATCACTACCCTTGGCTACACAGGAAAGGCACAGTGTGGTCCTTTTACTTTGGAGTATCAGAGAGGTCACACCTTTGCTGCCTGTGTACACTTCTGAGCTGCTGTGCTGGAAAATGACAGAGACTCCAAAGTATCATTCCAGCAAATCTCCAAGAGAAACGAGACATTCAGCCATGTGACCAGTATCTGGTCTCAGCAGCAACTTCAACATTTACAGTGAGCCCTGTGGCCCAGCTAAAGCTTGCCAAATCTTTCCTACGTGCCGTAAGTTGTCGGAAATGGGGAGGGAGAGAAATGCAGCAGTGGCCTCGCCCAGTGTCTCATGCAGGGGATATGTGTGCACTGCAGGAGTGCTGGGGAAAGGAGACCTGCTAGATTGTGAGCTTTTTGTTGATGTATGTCCTCTAGTAAATTGTTTAGAAAGTCATCGTACCCTTTTTATGCGGGCTCCTGCTTATTGATATTTACTTGAAAACTTCAATCTATAATCACTTTCTCCTGGCCTTATTATGAGCAATCATTTGAATAATTTAGCCATGGTAGAAGGAAGCTTTCTTGCAGAACGTTGATAAATAGGTCAAGTATTTTCTATTTATCTCTGACAAGAATTATTCAATACAAAGAGTATATCACTGAACCAATGTTGACAATTTTAGCAGAGAATGCAAAGAAAATTGTCCAAAATCCAACAAGAAAAAAAAAGAAAAAGTTGTCTTATCAACTGCAAAGCAAAAGCTGTGTACTATAACACTGACTCAGGAATGGTGAGAAAGAAAATTTTTGCACAGTGCAGTGTTTGGCAATTAGTGCACCTTTGTATGGTACTCAGGGAGCTTCTCACTCAATTTCCACTGTATATTCTTCCTCTGTAAACAGAGAAAAAGTCAAGGTCTTGAGTACTGAGACTAAATATGCTCCCAGATTTCCAGATTCTGGGGATGTTCAGATACAAATCTGAGCTTTGTCACTGTTTCCCAGTTCCATGTGAGTGGTGTACAAAAGATAAATCCTTCAGAAGAAGAAAAGGAAAGACACATGCGCTGGCTGGGGAACAGCTGTTGGGAGTGTAATTTCACTTCCTGACATAAAATCAAGTGGAGGAAATTGGGCAGACAGAGAACACACCTCCAACTTGAGAATTAAATATTAAAGAGCACTTTGCCTAGCCATGAATTTGATATGGGGCTTTGGCAGTGAATGCCACTGATGTATGTTAGATTCTTCCTGGCATGCACTAATACTGCTTCATTTGTTCTCCACTCTTTCCAGCTATTAATCTGTATCAGAAGAGCTCATTGTATGCTGGGCGACCTGTTATATTCATACGTTAAAAATGAGTTTTAGTAAAGGGGAAGTATTTAAAGACCATAAAGTTGAAAAGACAAAAATTACACAATCAGTAGATGTGAACTATAAGGCACAAGTCACAATACTACTAAGTACTGAGTCCTGCAAAAGACTACATTGTGGACTGATTTAAGATGCAGCTTTTAATAGAAAAGCATGAGAATATAATCCCTGGTAATGAGAAAGATTTTTACTGTTTACTTTGTACAAGTTGAAAATAAAATTACTGGGTACTGATTTATGATTTTCATAACCTGTGCAGGAATTAAATAGATAACTGGAGGAATGGAGATTGAAAATGGGAGAGGGCTTGACATGCTCCAGTGCCCTGAATAGATATTTTAGCTGACATTCTATAATGGTGTTGCTGGTTCCCAAAACAGTCTGCAGATTGTTCAGGACTCAATTGTGCAGCCATCGTGGTCTGTCTGTTAAGAGAGAGGCTGGGATTCATTTGAAAGGGGCTTCCCATGTGGATTCAGTCAGTATGGCCTAATGTGGGGGTAGAAATAATACTCACTATCACAAGATTTACTGTTCCTCTCGTGCCTTGAATACTGATGGATTTCTGAACATTTTCCACTCTCAAAGGTAATTATGGCCTTGAAAGGGATGACTAGATTTAGTTAAACACCTTATAAAAATGGTAGCTCTATGAAATTAGTAAATAACTAGATATATACATCAAACTCCTTCTTGAAAGCCCTGCAAAACATGAAATTATTTTTTTCACTTTGACATGCTTCTGAGATTTGAATGTAAGAAGGTGTATGATTTATCCAAAATTTAACATTTCTTATAAGAAAGCAGAATAATCAGTTATGAGATCTCCTGTCTTTCAGAATGAAATACTGATGTTAATGTTATGGTAGCAACTGAATCGTATCTATTCTTGTTTACACTGGTGACAAGTGCTGTTTCTTCAAGAAGCTGCAGTAGCAGAAAATCAGCTGAAGCCCCTTTTTAGACTGTGCTACATTCAGTTCAATTCCTAAAGACAGAAAGAGTTGAGAGAAGGTCTGTGCAGCAGTCATCCAAAAACATCACCCTTTTGTTCTATTTTTAAAGGTCTGAGTGATGATACCATGTATTTTCCTCTGTAGTGATAAAGGCTGATTGTCTGTAACTCTGTTCAAGGAGATTTGGAAATGTAAATCTGTGTCATTTTAGTAGGAAACATGCTTTTAAGCTTGCCTCCAAAGATAATTTGGAGCACAAAGTTAATTGCAATATCTGTGTACATTTCTAATGGATTCATACCAGCCTCCGCATACAAAATGAAGGGTCACCGTTATGGTTGCTCCCAGAGGACCGGTCTCATTTCCCAACCTTGAGCCAGCACTGGTATTTTCATTAAGAACACTGCTGCTTATCTGCTGTTGTTCTCACTCAAATCTGCTAGTAAGATCTGCTCAAAACCACCCTCCACCAAGGCTCATTTTATTTGTAGGGAAAGAATATCAGAAAATGTAGCTAAGTAAGATAGAGTATTCTGTTGTAGAAGCATAATCTCCCTTAGGGAAGTCTGTAATGGAAGTAGGCAGCTTTGGATGTTACTTGGCACCCAGTAATGCCAATGCTGGGAGCAGCGGGGGCTTGGAAGAAGACATGGTCTTAATGATCGTAGAGGAAAGTGTGCTATGGGAATGAGGAAGCTGGAAGCTGTTTGAAATACTTCCACTTAATCAAATTAACTATTTTATCAGAAAAGATGGATGTGTAAGGTATGACACCCTAGACAAGCTGTAGCTAGATCAAGGGTAGCATCAAAGCAATAATCCTGTTAAATGTACAGCTTATAAACGTTTACCGCAAAGTACATTTAAAGATACACGAGGCTGATCTCTGAAGAATCCCAGGGGTTAACTTGAGGAGATTGTCAACTCTTTTCTCACAAATGTTCTTCCCCAGTCCCTGCGCGGGTGTCTGTGACAATCATTCTGTAAGTTTAATGTAATTTATAAATAAAACATAACTCTGTGGAAGGCAAAAAACTATTTATTTCTTCTGGGCTTAGCCCATCTTTCAGCAGAGGCTTCAAAGCACAGACAGTTTTGTCAATACCAAGAAAGTTCCTAATGGAACGACAGATGAGTCTGCTTTTTAGGTAGCTGCTGCAGCACATAAGCAGCGTTATACCCCCAGGGGTTACCTCAGCCTTCCTTCCCCTCCCTTCAGGTCATCAGCATTTCTGGTGGTAGCCACCTAGTATCAAGTATATGCCGTTACATTCAGCAAACGCAGTTCAAAGTAAGACTGTAAATGGCAGCACTATATTTTTATAAGCATATATGTTTTCAACTTAACTGTATGTTTATTAAGACCTGAGAAAGATGAGTTAATCACATGTGCTGTTCAGGCATCAGAGTGAGAAGGTGTCTTTCTGCAGGGTGCTTTTTCTGCTCACAGTCACTGAGAGTAGCTTAAACCCTTATTCATGTTCAGTGTGGCAGTAAAATTGATACACTAAAAAGATTATATAAACTGATCTTGTTTTAAGATTCAAGGCTTCCAAATGAAGCATAAACTTTGCTAATTGAATCCCCAGGTCACAGAATTGTTCTTCTCTCATTAGTGCTTTCTGCTTGCTTAAGGTATACTAGCAAGCCAGATTCTTTTCAAGGGTCTCAAGCTGGACCAGTGTCTCAGCTCTAGTGCTAAACACAGTTCCTTGCCTAAACTGATTTTCCCAGGCAAACTGTCATCTTCTTTCCTTGCTAGTCTTGTTGGCACTCAGCTGTACCCTATTAGTTCCTGTGCTGTCCAAACGGCATCCCAGCTGATTCCAGTTAACCTTCCAGGACCTCACCCACCTGTGCCTCTAAAGCACATTAATGTAATGGCCACACAGTGAAGTGGGGAACTGCTGTGGAGTGAAAGTAGTGAGTCTGCATTTGTAGCCTGACTGGGTGCTGCTGGACTAGTATCGTGAAGTTAGAAACAATTAAGGCCACACAAACTTCAGAAAGTGAAGAATGGCTTGGGTCAGGTTGCGTTCTAAATGCGCAGCACGCTTCCCATCTCATTGCTGTGAGTATGTATAGCTGAGGATCAGCATCCTACTTCAGCCTTGCTACATAGGTGCAAGTTGTTTGGCTGCTCACTGACAAGAGTTGCCTCATTACCTTCTCCTTTGTCATGTAAGTGTATTTTTTTGTGATCTGGCACGTGAGGTCTGTACACAAAGGTGGAGTTTTTGTAAAGTCCAGTGTTTAATTACACCAAGGGGCCAACTGCCATGTGAAATTAGGGGCAGTCCCTCAGGCTCATGGACCAGGCTCTCTATAAAAGCACAGGGAGTAATTGCTCTCAGTGTATTCCTGTGTCTGCTCAAGCCTTTGTGAAATGAATGCTGAACAAAACCGTTAAGAAGGCTGTAAAGCAGTATGATTGCTGTGCAATTAAGTCTGAAGAATACTGGTTGTGTTGTTGCTGATAAAATGAAGCCATTAGCGATGAATTAGGTGCTTTTCTTTTCCTGTGTTTTCAGTGTTGATAGAGGTAAATCTGTGTGAAGCCCTCACTAGTAAAATACAGTTCTTTCCGGGGTTTCTGACATTTGATAGTTTGGATCTGGTTACATTTTTATTGCCTTTCTTACCTGACCATAGCTTCTCTGTTGACTGGAAGGCATTTCCTTCCTTTACCATTGGCTTAGCGCAGGGAGGGAGGAAGCTCCCTCAGCTCGTGCACGAGAAGCCAGAGAGGTTGGCTTGATCTGTGCTGTCTTCACATGGAGGGAGGATTTCTCATGGATCTTAAGAGATTGGGCATGGAAATAGAGAGGTGTGGCTCAAGATAGATATCGTGGCTTCAGCCCCAGGAAGAGCCTGTTGCTTCCCATCTCTGGGGGCTGTATACCTGTGGCTTCCAGAAAGGTTGCTGAGATGTATGGCGTGGAAGCACCACATCTGTAAATGTGGAAATGAAGGCCCTTTCTTTAAAGCTGGTCTTCCTTGACTGTTCTTCCGTTCTCACAGCTTCATAGTCCTTCCAGTGATCACAGAAATGAGCTGGCATGTGATAGCCACTTCTCACTTATGCCACAAGCTTCCTGGACAGTGAGGGACTGCAATGGGTTGCTAGCTGGCAGCTCTGTCATTTGTTGTTCCGTTTCCATAGCTGTGTGTTGGGTCTTTATTTATTTCTTTTTTTTTTTTCTTTTTTAAAACTCCTCCTTCCATCTGGCATCTCCTAATTATTTTCTATTACTAATCACTTCTACAGGAAACAGGCTGGACTGCTGAATAAAAAGGCCTATAAAGGATAATTTTATTATTTACAGGTTTCTTACCTCACTTAGACTTTATAATGTGACATTCTATAGCTGGTGATAATCACCTTGGGCTGTGATTGTGTCTAATCTCATAAACTAGGCAGGGTCAGGTCTGGTCACTCATTGAATATGAGACTCCCCAAGGCAGCGGGAAGTGGTGTTAGTAGCACCTTTTGCTGTGAACTAATATCCAGGATGTCTTGTGTATTATAGCCTCTACAACTCTGTGTACCTTGCATAACTCAGCACTGAGAGTCAGATAACCAAGGATTTTCTCTGCTTGCTTCTGTTTCTATTCAGTTAAGCTTCGTGTTTGCAGTGTGGGGTTGATTTTTATGTAGATGGGAGGGGGGAAAAGCATTTTATGTTGGTCACTATTTATAAGCTCACCAGTACAAATAGGTATCAGTTGTTTTTTGTACAAGGATGGAAAGGATGAGGACCTGTGGAGGTCTGGTCTGTCGTTACCCATTCACTTGGATAGATAGTCCCATGACAGGCAGGCACATCTGCTCCACTAATAATTGCTTGTTCATAAGTGGTTACCAAATTTTAAGACTCCTGAAGAGTGAAATGTCTAAGTCTAGCAGAACAGGGAGTAGTTAGGGTGCCTAAATGTAGTATTTGGAAGCATTGGACTATGAAAGAAAAAACAGCCATCCTTTATCCCATGGTTAATGCTGCAAAAGTAGATCTGTTTGAACCTTTTCTTCTTTCCTTCTGATCTTCCACAAGCAGATGATATATTTTCAGATAAAATTTCTCATGCTTAGTTTTAGCCTCTAGCTGAATATTTTTCTCTTCAGAATTTTAACTAAGAAAGGAGAGCGGTTTTGTTGCTAAGCTCAAAAAACTACTTGCTCTTATTGCTTCAAACCTGTCACACAAGTTAGTGGTAAAGGCAGCAACTCTTGACAGTCTTGTAAAGTCTTCCTTATATCATTAACTTTGAGAATGTTAAACTTTTCCATATTTAACATTTTTTGTGCATGGAATCAGCAGTTAGAAATAGTGTTGTTTCTGGCATTCGCTGTTACTACGGTCCTAATGTTTAAGAAACCATCAAGCTGAAAAATCTGACTGTTGATGAATGGATATTCCTCTGTCCTTTGTTATCTTAGTGCTAGTATTCCTCACACCCATACAACTTCAAAGATAACTATGGGCTGATGTTTCTTACAATGAAGAACATATTATAATGCACTTAAGCTATATGTTTTCCAGTGGAGATTATTGTATTTGTGTAGAGCTAAAGTAATTGAAATAGTTTGCATAAGATGTGTAAGAGCTCATGTCGCAAAGTGTAAAGTCTCGTAGTAAACTTTATTCATACGTGTATCTGAATTGGTAAATTTTCTTATGGCTTCCAATTTGCGAATAAGATTAGTAATGCTGATTAAGGCAAGCGTTTTTTCCCCTTGCTAACTGAGGGAAGAGAGGGTGAAGATACAGAAGGCGATATTCCCAGTTTCTGTTTCCCATGTAGTGGTGAAATACTTGAAAAGCTCTATGTGTTATATCTCCAAGAGCTTATTGCTTAAAAATTTCTGGTGATTTTGTATTGCTAGAAAAGCCTTGGAGCATTTACTGAACTTAGAACGACAAGGGATTAAGTGTGCTTTCAGGCATTTCTGGGAATTGCCTGATGGTTAGAGTAACAATGTGTTTAAAACAAATGCACAAAAGTTTTGAAAATTATCAGGTGTTTTCATCTTTCAGACTAAAAGTCTTTGGTCTCTTAAGTGACAGCTTCCCATTCGGTCCAGCCTCTAAACCTCTTTCAGGGTTTGTCACAGAGCTACAGCCCGTGCTTGGAAACAGTAAGTCACCCTTATCGTAGCCTGGTTGTAAGGTAGACTCACTGCTCAGCAGGCTGACAGGGCTGGGAGCTCACTGGGAAACTTTGTGAGCCTTCTTTTGGGTTGCACTTGCTGAGAATTCAAACAACATTAGAAATCTTCTGAGCGGTACCACGAGTTGGGGGGGAGTATAAATTAAAAAATTGCTACTTAAGATGGAAAACATGACTAAGAAGAAAGCAGTTATGCTGGATAAATATTTAATTGCCAGTCAATAAATTAATTTAAGAAATAAAACTATACCCCAGACTTAGTGTTTTATGTTTATCGTGCTCTATGCTTAAGAGAAGAGCTTCTGTTCAAAGTTCATACACCTCTAAAATCCCAACTGTCAGGTCTTTGACTTACTTAGTGGGACCTAAGACTAGTGCATTTCAGTTGAAAGTAGACATCACCTGAAAACTGTGTAGCAATAAACTACAGACTTGCTGAATGTAAAAAATGATCTAAACTAAAGCAAAGTTAACGGAGGTCGTACACGCTGATTCCTGCTTCTCCCCCAGAGGATAAGTAATCTACATTTATGATGGAGGCTTGCACTGCCCACTTTGAGTCATTCAAAATGTTTCAATTTTCAAATCGAGATGTTAAGTTTGCTTGCTGATTTTGGCCATTTGATACAATGGTTACTTGAGTGCTTGTTTCAAATAAGAAATTTTAATAGCTTTAGCTTCCTCTAGGGAAATGGAAAGCTTCCTGCCTTTACGCAATAATTTTCATGACAGAAGCATTTTAAAATGTTAATTAGGAAACTTAGAGGGAATAAATAGGAAAGATGAACCATATGTGAGACAGGAGAAGTAAGAAAATTGGAATAATTGGAAATTGTTCAATAGAATGTAAAACAATGTTTGTTCTGTTTTTTTCTGAGTCTCTAATCAGGGATTAGATTTTAAGGGTGGCAATAAACTGATAATTTGACTTAGGGACTTTTCAGAGTGCAATTCCACTCTGGTTTCCTCCATTGCCAGTTTTAAATCAATCCCGATTTAAATAGGGGTGGAAATAGCAAGTAAACAAGGGGCCAATGTGAGAGGCTCGTTTGAAGAATGATTGGCCTTCCTCACTTTCTCAGTCTGCCTAATTACATTGTGTAAAATGAATGTCAGCCTTGACCCACTGCAGCTCTGCCCAAAGACACAGATGAAGCTAGATAATTGTTAATCAGAGTCTGCCAGAAGTGCTGATGAACACTTGGGATTACCACATTTTGCAATTTTTCTGCAATGAGATGGTCCGTAAGCAGATTTTTGCCATTGCAAATTGTGTGTGAATGTTTCTGTCAATGTCACAACTCTAGTATGCTTTCAGAGTAAAGAAAAATATTTTCACCTTGATCCATGGAGTTGAATTAAGTGTTATTTAAAGAAAGATTAGAAGGCTTTACACTTCCTTATTTTTGCTAAATAAGTATGATTATGGTCTGTAAGTACGTTGAAGAAAGAAACTGACAGCACATGTATCATAGCAACATAGCCTATTCAGGAAGGAGTGGATAAATTCAAAACAGAGGATGTGCCAAAGGAACAGGTGTGGTCTGAAATGCAGAGAGTGTTTAGAAATTAATGAGCTGCGTTTTCAATTATAACATATATTGAATCATTCTAAATTGAATTACTATGTAGAACAAAAAATGTAATATTAGAAGCGTTAGACTGCAAGAGAAATGTGAAATGAATATTATATGTCAGGTAAGACAATGTTAATGAGACATAAAAAGAGATTTCCATACTGCTTGCCTATGCTATACCAGTATCCAAAGCTCCCATTCCATGAGGAATAAATTAAAAATACCTAGTAAATGTAATAATAGAAAGACCTCGTGGGTTATGTATCATTATCCCTGAGTCTATGAATTTTCAGTTACAAAAAGTTGCAGGAGTTTATTGTAAAGCCTGCTTTTAACAATGTGATTCTTAAATGGGTGTGATAGAGAAGTTTTTAGCCTCCATCAGCATTCCCGTGCTAGGAGACAGGCCAGGTCCCATATCAGTGGGTATGATTAGGGTTCTTATGAGCCTTCTCTCTCTTAGGAGAACCTTCTAACAGTGTGGATGAGGTAAAAAAAAAAAAAAAAAAACTATCATCAGTTACCTGTAGCTTCAAAATATTAGCCTGATGGTCTGTTTTTCCTTGTACTACTTACATGCAGTATGTTAGTAACAAAAAGCATTTGCCATTAGAGCAACTCTCATGCAACTGCTGTTTTGCATTAAATTTTTACTATTATTGCTCCAATACAGCACATTGTCTTGGAGCGTTTTTAAATTACTTCGAATTTATTTTTGGAATAAGATTTGCCTTGAAGTGTCACAAGTCAAGGGATTTTTTGCTGGAGCAATGCCTCGCTGTAGCAAGCACCAGTCGTGCCTTGGTCAGGAAGGCACAGCTCCCTGAAGGCCAGCAGGGCCTACAGGCAGCCTCCTTGCTCCACCAGCTGCTCATCCTTCAGCCCTGATCTAGCAGAGCCTGTTGGTGTAAGCATGAGCTGAAACCCTGTGAGTAGTCCTCCTCATTGCCTTGCTGCTGTCTTTCCCCCACTGGGGTCCCTGATGCTGAACTTATGTCTGAGGGAACTTTGAGTTTTTTTATTTTATGTATACCATTGCTGAAGCCATGGTTATGTGCCAAAACAGTCCCTTCCATTGGAAGAGAAATTATTGGTCACTGAAAAGTGTCTTGCTCCATCACTATCCAGATAAATAAATTTTTATTTTTTATTCATCATACTTTAAAGCAAGCCAGAGATTCATGTGAACTAAACTTTGTGTTAAAGTTTTCATTAAAAATGTTTTAGTTAAAAAAAAGAAAGAACAGATTTAACTTCAGTTAAAACATTTTAATTTCACTTCAAATTTGTTTCAAATTCTAGATGTAAAAATGTTTAATGCTACCTTCTGTGGGAATAGTATTTGGTGTTGTCATCAAAAATAATTTGTAAAACCATTAAAGTTTCAGAAATAGCCATTGCTTTAGCTTCAAAAAAGAGTATACTGGGCGGGGAAAGGTCCTATTTAATCAGGAGCCTTGGAGAATTCTGTTATGGAAACCAGGGGTTTTTTTCAGCGATAGGATTTAATTGTTCCCCTGTGTCTTCAACCCAAACTTAGCAGTGGGTGTTGCTGCCTGGCACACAGGTTGCTTGTTGAATGGGGATCTCTGTTGCTTTGAAGCAGTCTGCAGGCCTTGTGCATGTGGCTGGTGGCCGAGGGGCTAGCTGGTCTTTCCCATTGCCCCTCTGAAGTATCAGCACTGAGGCTGCACTCATGAATAGCGTTCCTACTCTCTGCTCACACAGTTTACCTGGGGATGGAGGCTCTGCCTGGCATTACTTGTCTACAAGTGGAGGTTTGGTTTTCAAATACGTTGTTCCTTGAAATGAGTACAATAGGCTGCAATTCTCCAAAAACGCATGTAGTATAACTGCTGGTTATTATTATTATTATTAAATTGCATTCCTTAGAGGGAAGAGATTGTATTACATATAAAGTCTGAAACAATAAAGGCATATTTAGTCATTGCAACATGAAAATACCATATGAGAATGAAAAACCTGCTGTGCGCTGCACATGCATTCCCAAGAAGGATGAAAATGTGATACTGTGCTTGAGAGAGGAGCCAGGTGGTCATGAAAAGAAACATTTTTGTCCTGGAAATGTGTGTGGGGTTCAGGATGTCTGAGCAAGCCCAGCCTTTTTTAGGGTTGTGAGATTAACCTGATGTTTCCATCTTCTGGTTTTTGTTCTGTTTTTCCCTGGAGTGATTTCAGTTTATTCCTCAACAAATGGGAAAGGCATTGATTTGCCTTTCTAGAAAGATAATTTGTCTGATGTTGACTGAATTGTATGACTGGATTAAACTTGCATAATGTGACTTTCAGAGAGTGACTAATTGGAATTTACTGCAAGCCATGGATGACTTTAAAATCAATTCTGTAGAGTCTTCATAATAAGACTTACTAATTGTGAGATTAGCACCAGAAAATATGCATATATTTTCTAAATAACAAGGAGAACAAATAGTGCTCAAGAAAATAGCTGCTTCCACTGCACTGTGAAGGAATGCTCCAGGGAGAAGTGAGGAAAGTGGGTGTCTCTGTAGGACCCCTGGACTGGAGTCCTGTAATGGCTGAGGTTTTAGGACAAATGAGAACATTTGAAATAGCAGGTTATCGTTTTTGATTTTCCTTTATTATTTTTTTTCCCTTTAGTCCAGGTGTACAATGTGCAACGTCTGAACAGGTGTCTTGTTTAATGGTCGTTGTGTTTCAGTGCTTTATTTTTCTTAGTGCTCGTTTCAGTTGCTAAAATGATCAGGGCTGAGAGGCTGCTCTGCTGGGATTGTCCTGCCTATTATTTCTAGACATTCTGTTTTCAGTTCACCTCAGTCCTGTGGAGTCGTGTCCTCCAGTCTCCATCCTCCTGCAGTGTGCCCAGCATATTGCTCCCTAAGCATGCAATGATTGCACTGCCGCAAACTAATAAAAAACAACATAGCATTAATACTTGACTTTGAGAAGTGGAAAGGGGAAGACTTTGCTCCTTGAATTTCTACCTCTGCACAATGGAAGCATTGTGGGTGTCACAATGGAGTAGGTCTTGAATCAAGAACTGGCCAAGAGTTTAGGATGAGCAGCATGGGCTGACCTGAGCAGAAGAGAGTGTCAGGAGAGAAACTGCGTCCTGTGTGACTTGAGCTGAGCCATGCCTGTGCTCTCAGCTCTAGGGGCTGGAGCACCAGGAGGTGCTCCCTGCACTGTATTAGTTCATGTACAGGTAAGCCGTGGATCTGGACCTATGCAGGGACCCACAGGGTGAATAATTAGGAGCATGCAACAGAAATTTTGTATTTTGGTTCAGTTTTTGAAGCAGAGGAAGAGGGCTGTGCAGAGAGTGTTGTCTTGCAATGGCAAACCTCCCATGTTAGGGAATGGCAGAAAAAAATAAGTTGTATGATGATGTCATCTGAAAGCAGTTTTCTCAAGATGAATTTTAACTACAACACTGGTTTCTGTTAGGAAGATACGCATAAGAAATCGATAACATTTTTTGTAAATTTTTTTAGTGGCAACTTTATGGTTTTCTCTTTATTTCAATCTAGGATTTTGGTATGCACAAATACAGCACAAGCAGCACATGTTAGGAGGTGTTTGCAGTATGTTTGTGCAGCTTTCCTGTATCTGTGAACAGCAGAAAACGCTTTGCACTGAACAGTAGGAAATAGATTTATGCAAAACCCATCAGTGGTCTTAGTTAGATTACTGTAACGTGAAGCAATGTTAGAATTGAAATTCATAATCTTATAACTACTTTTCAGATTATAATGTGTTTTCTTAATTAGAGCCATGAGATATGACCTTTCCCTGTTGGGTAGTTGTGCTTACCCTTTTATTGGCAATCTCAAGATTTAATTTTCCAGGATCTAGAGATCGGTTTCTACTAATGTGACTCTAAAGTGCAATTGAAAATAAATCATTTATTCAGCTTTGGAAAGAAGAAAGCTGATAATTAAGAAATAAATGTGTCAAACAAACAAAAATAAACAATCTCACAAATATGCCCTCTACCAATGACTGAAAGGAAAATTCAGGATACTTTATCTTGCTTCATAAGTGAAACGATACAGATACTAGTACAGGTCAATTCTGATAGGAAATATATTCTGGAACAAAACGGATGGGTTATTCCAACAAATTCAATTTTCAAGGGGTTTATTTTCTAGCATGAAGTGTTATTGTTTTTCCATTTTAAAAGTAAAAGCAGAGGAATTTGGGGCTTGGAGCAGGTAGCTCCTCTGACCCACCTTATTCCATGGGGATTTTCACCCAACATGGTCTTTGGGAATGAAACCCTGGAGTTTCTCAGTAGGGCAGATCATGCTGCCTCCTGTGTGTGCTGAGACACTCCTAGGGCCCTGTGTATGAGCAGTTTTGTCCTATGTTTGGCCAGGCTCTGGGTTATTACCTGCTGACTTGAAACACAGATGGCTGGTGAAGCAGATAAGGACCAGGCTCTGAGCAAACCGATTGAATTGCAGATGTCCCGTTCATTACAGGGGAGTTGGTCTAGATGATCTTAAAGGGTCCCTTCCGACTCAAACTATTCTATCATATGTTGAACCTCAATCTCAGCAGCTTGCCCCTCTGTGGGTTACTAAAGCCCAGGGGCAGGGTAGCGGTGGCTGTTCAGGAATGCCTAGGGCTCACAGCCAGCAGTACTTGCTGAGCTGTACGACGATACCGCGATCCAGCTGCAGAACACCATTTTCACCCAGAAGCCTGCGACAAACTGCGCTTGTCTTTGGTTGTTACTGAGTCATGAGAGATAAAAATACCTCTGCTGCGGGAGGGAGAGCGGCTGCAGTGCAGCAGCCTGAGCTGAGAGGTGCGGGCTGCCTTTGGCAGGCACGTTGTGCACGGGGAAGGATCCTCGTGGTGCCAACGTGCGTAGGGGACACGGCGGTCAGTCCCGCGGCGTGGGTCGCTGCAATAAGACCAGCAGTGCAATAAGACCAACGCGTGACGGGACCCCGTCGGTGTGCTGGCAGCCCTACAGGAGGGCGGCTGGGGTCCTAGGGCTGCGGTGGGAGGGGAGCACGGGCGGCATCCGCGCTCACAGCCCGCTGGAGTTTGACGAGCATCCCGTTTCCGTGAAGAACACTGACAAACGTGACTTTACAAGAATAGGGACGAGCATCACCGCACGGGTCGGCGGCCCCAGCGCCCACGCGGCGGTGCCCACTCGCCGCTACAGCCGCGCCCCATTGGCTGCGGGGCGGAGGCGCGGGGCGGTGCCGGCCGCACGGCTCTGCCCTACGCGGGGCGGCGGGAGCGGCCGCGGGCGGAGGGAGAGCTGCGGGCCGGTGCTGCCATGCCGGCGCCGAGCATCCCGCAGCGCCGCGTCCCGCCGAGCTAGCCGTGCCTGCGGCGGGCCGCTGCTGCCATGCCCCTCCCGGCGCCGTCAGAGCGAGCCTGACAGGCGGCAGCGCGGCCGGCTCTCCTCCCGTCCGTTCCAAAATGCCGTCCAAAGAGTCGTGGCCGGGGCACAGAGCTCATAGATCGGCGGTGCGCAACTCCAAGCGAGAGGGCCGCCAGCCCGACCTGCTGATAGCAGCCCTGGGGATGAAGCTGGGCACGCAAAAGTCGTCGGTGACGATCTGGCAACCTCTGAAACTCTTTGCTTATTCGCAGCTGACGTCGCTCGTCAGAAGAGCAACGCTGAAAGAAAACGAGCATGTTCCCAAATACGAGAAGATTCATAACTTCAAGGTAAGAAATTCCACTGCTTATTCCTTTTAAAGGTACCGTGGGGACTGCGTTTTACTTTGAATTGCTCCGGTGTTGCTGTGCAATCATACATATATCTTCAGGCTGTGACTCGGGGAACTTAACCTGTTCCTGTTACATCTCACTGCCGGTCACAGCAACTGGGCATCTTTCATTACTGGTTGCTGATGTGTGTGTGTGTGTTTGGCTCTGGGTCAGATCCAGGTTATCTGTTCCATTTATGCTTGTTGGGTACTGAGATGCCAGTGGTGATGAAACCTGCCAACTTTTCTTTCCATTCAAGTCACTGCAGTTCATTTTTACTTATGGTGATGTGATGCTGAAAAGTCGTTCAGATCTGATTAGAGGATTAAAGAGAGCTCAGTTTGTCACTGGTAAATAGCTTTGGAGGTAAGAAGCATGTTTTGCTGCATCTGGACGGAGCAGATGGTCTGTGTTTCCCTTCGTTCCTGGCTTCTCTCCTGTTTTAATGAACTGAGCACGAGAGGAGTGCAGCTTACATGGGGCTGCTGACATGGGCAGCTACCTTGTGGTGTAACCAAATCTGCCTGGCCTTCTATGTCACTTCTCACCATTGTGCTGATTAAAACAAACGGACAACAAATGCCTTGTGTTCTTTATTAGGACGTGTGTGTTTTGTGTCTCCATGTAATAAGTGTCCAGTAAAGATTCAGTAAGTCGACCTTTGGCAGTCAGATGCGTCGCATGATGCGCAGTCCTGGTTTGTGTGGCTGAGTGAGTTGATGTCATCCTGCATTTCTGCAGCAGCCGGTACGAACTTCACAGGCAGGACGTGAAGCACACTTTGTGTTTTTGATGAATCTTTACTCCCTCTAACTTTTGCTTTTATCAACTTTAGGAGAAAGGGAAACCATTCGTGTCACATAGGTGTCTGATGTTTTAATTAATCATAAATCTTTTAATCATTTCAGATTGTCAGTTTTCATTTCTATTGCATGTACGTGTGTGTGTGAATGTGCACGTATGCATTCTTACCTCCAGGCTGTTTGATTTCATTTTAGCTTTTCAGTTCAGATGATGACAAAAATTGGAAGCTGTGGGTGATCAAGATGTTGTGGTGCACTCCTTCACTGAAGCACAAGTTTGAAGACAAAATGCTATATAAAAACAGCATTTAATACGGGCTGTTGGCAAGAACTGACCCAGCTGCCTGTCAGTTAAATGTGGAGCCTTTTTTTTCTGCCAGACCATGAGTTGTCTTAGAGATCTGAGATACTTTCATTCGTTCCTTAAAATCTGAAGGTGATTCCTGCAGATGCCAGCAGGCAGTTACTTTCCATGTGCCGCAGCCTATATAGGGTAATGCGTATTTAGTTTTGCAGATCTCTCTGTTCCTTTAACAGTCTGAAATGCAGCTGCTTTGAAAATAACCTGATAATTTGATTTTCATTCATTTGGGTTTAGTTATTGTGTGTGGGTATTTTTTTTACCCTGAAGCTATTTCTGAATGGTTGTGTAGCTGTGAATTTTCCAGCTCTTGTTCAGAAACAAGCTGCATATCTGATCCAAGGTCATAGCTGCAGCCCAGGCTTTCCATGCAGGTTGCATTCTTCATAATAGTTGTAATTCCTTTACATATACAGCTGGTTGGAGAACTCACCTTTAAAAACAGCTGTTTTTTCAGGTTGGTGAGATGCAGTCAGCTTGCACAGGTAACTTTGCTATGAAGAAGGAAACGGAACGTTCGCACCTGGAGGGGTGTACAGCAACATGCTGAGGGTGTGCTGCTAAGCATGGCCCCTCTCCTTTCTGTAAGGAATACCTGCAAGCCCTTTGGGATGGTTGTGTGATGGATTTCAAACAAATGGCTTGTGTGTTTCTTTGCTTTATTGTTCTCCACATCTGTCCAAATTTTCTTCCTGCATGTAAAGACATCACCATTTATAATGCCTCAGTAAGTGCCCTAGGTTGCCAGTCGAGCAGCAGCTGTGCCACCCATGTGGGAAGGATGGAAATGTCAGTCTGAAAATCCTTTTGAGGCCTCTCCTTGGAGGTAGAGTTTTGAAACAAGAAACAAAATGAAGGCATAGGGCAGAGCTGACCAGCAGCAACTGCTGTCCCCAGGGCCCCACAGCAAGGAGGACGCTGCTCTGCCCCCCACAGCCCACATTCTCTTTGCCATGTAGGAATGAGACAATACAAGACCTGACACTTTGCTCAGCTGCTGCTTGGAATAGTCGAAGAAATTACAGACTCTTAGAGATCCTTTCATACTGGAGGTGCTATGGCATCTCAGTGGAGGGAGGAAGAATGGAAAATGCACAGTGACTAGTGCTGGTTTCATAGAGCAGAGGAGATGGCAGCAGGCACCCAGGAGCAGGTCTGGGATTAGGGTGTTGTGCTCGCTTGGCCACCTGTGCGTGTTTCTTTGGTCACCTGTGGCTGTGATGGCACTTGCAGGAATTCTGTAGTCGCTGACACCTCCAGGCACAGATGCCTCATGCTGTGCAGAAGCTAGAAGGCATCTGTACCCATCAGAGCCAGGCTGAGAGCCAGCAGGTGGAAAGTGCATAAGAAATGCTGCAAGAAGACCTGAAACTGCATTGAGCCAAGTCATTTTTCTGTGACTTCTGACATGAACTCATTTCTATTTCTGATCTTCCCAAAAGTGGGGCAGATGCCGATTTGGGGTGTGTTGATCTCTCTCCACTGAAAAGAGAGTGCTGCTTTTGATGAAGTCTAGCTCTGGCAATGAGAAGATTTTCAGAACATCTTTAAATGAGTCACTGCACTCAAATGAATATTCAGAAGGAGAGCTGGGCGCTGCTAACGCAGTCCCCAGAGAGAGGCTCTGCACGTACTCAGAGATAAGAAAGCCTTGGGAAATTGGAGGTTTCTTTTGGGCTCTTGGTACTTGGGGAAAACATGTTCAAAGGCAGTGGCAATGTCTGGAGAACAAAACAGGAGAAAATCCTCCACAAAACTTCTGAGAAGATCTTGTCAGTTCTGTGTAGCTGCTTCTGAAACTCGTGGTGCATTATGCGGCAGTTCAAGCCAGAAAAGCTTTTAGGCATGGATGGATTTAGTTTTTTCCTCTTCTGGTATTTATTTAATGTTTCTTTTTAGCTTTTTTTTTTTGTTGTTGTTTTTAAAGCTTTGGCTTTTCTCAAGCAAATTCCCAATAGTGCATTATTATTTAACCCTCTCTGGTTTTTGAATGCTACTCCCTGAATTCAAAATCTGCCACTGTTTTGGGATATTTATTTATTTATTTATTTTTCTAAATCAGTATTTCAGCTGTAATTCCATCCCACCTTGCTGGTAGCTTTCTAAGTTGTTCGCTGTGACTCTTGCGAGTCTCCCACACGCATGGCCAGAGAAACGAAGCAGCCTGCCTTGCAAGTGGCAAGGCTCAGAAATCCTCTGCACTGGACAGTAGTGCCTCCAGGGGCAGAGAGTGCTGCTTCTGCTCTCATCAATGCTTTTTTCCTCTATATTAGATGTAGCACTGGAGCAAAAGCACTTTAAGGATCTGTTGAGGCTTTGTATTATGTGTATGTCATTACGTGGAGTGTGTATGGCATGTATATGTACATACTATTTCAATTGTAAAGATTTTATTTGATTTTTCACCTATAGATTCTGAATCTTGTGTATAGACACAGGTGTTAAGTAACTTAGGCCTGGAATGAAATGGATAGTGTTTCCAGTTTCTAGATATTGATTGAAAAATAATCTGTCCTTCCATTCTGAAAGAAAGGCGATCAGTTTCATTGCATTTACAAGGAAAAAAGCACACAGCCTGCTACTCTCTCTGCCATTTTTTGCCTTGGCTCTCTTAGAGCAGAACCTAACCCCATTTTCCAGTTGTTCTCATTTCTGCTGACAGGATCTGCACAAACCAGGACGTCAACGCGACGTGACAGCGCTTCGGGCTCCGGGTGAGCAAGGACCAGGAGGAAGGGCTGCCTGCTCAGCATTAGTGTCTGTGCCCACAGCCCATAGCCATGCTATTTATACTTGATGCTCGGAACCAGAGCCTCCTTCTCTGGAGCTGGTGGATGAAGTCGTTGCCCCAGTCCCAGGCTGGCTTCACGTGTGTAACACCACAGCTAGGTTAGGCAGTCAGCTCTGCTTTTGGTGGTTTGTTCCAATACTCTCATTACACTAATTTCTGCTATACCTTCACATGATGGTGAATTATCTTACAGCTGTGCTCTGCCATGCGTGTTGTCATGGCAGTCTTCTTGTTTCTGAGATTACTCATCAGCAGCAACATTTGCCTCGCAGTAGGAAAGTCGTTCTGTAATGTTTGGAAAGTTTGAGACCCTTGTTTTAGAGGGCCTGCCTAATGTTAATATATGCAAACAGTGAATTGAGGCATTGGCCAAACCAATAGTTGAGACAGTTCATTTTCTTGCTGATCTCTCTTCTGTGCCCTTCACATCCAGACAAGCTCTGTCTGGACCTGGAGTACATAAAGAGAGCGTGCCTACTGGGTGCCAGCATGGGTACACCTAGTGCCTGATGAAATCAGCTGTGACTGAGGAGACAGACATTAATAATACAGGCTGAGTTATCGTTTTAATTGAGACTTACAATGCCTCCTGCATCCAATTAAAAGCTTGGTAGAGTCCCAACAGGCAGAATTCGGTTGATGGAATTGCAATTCAGCAAGGACCACTGAGCTGACAGGCTTCATCAGCAGCATCTCACGATCCTTAGGCGTTTGTGTGGAAGACACTGCTATAGCCAGCAGAACCACACCTTGAGAGCACCATGCTGTGCAGGTGCTTCGTGCGTGCCATTGCTCAGCTCTCAGCCAGCTTGGTCTCCTCCTCAATCACCAAGGCCATCCATAGCAGGGTGCTCTGGGAGAAGGTAAAGATGCAACACTTTTTCCATCTGTTCTTTAATCAGTATATTTAATCCCAGCGATGTTGCCTAGATTTTCCAAACCCCATTCTTCGTGCCAGCAGCTCAATGTGGAGGGCTATGGAAGAGGTTACACTGCTCTATATGGAGCATGGCTCCTGATGGTGCTGCTGTCCAGGGAGAGCATGGCAGCCTATAACAGGGGTGGGTTTGTTGTGCTGTCAGAAAGACTGTTTTCTGAGTTTAGTGTTTATTTTACATGTATGTAATTTGTCAGATCCAGCCTTGCTTTCTGCCCTGCTCGAGCTGCGTAGATCCATCACATTCTTGTGCGTCACATTTCCAAAGCACTCTGCTGATATTCTCCTGTTCTTCTTGTCTCTGGCTTGACAAGTTATATAATGCAGTTCCCCCAGTTTTGAATGCTTATTATCTTCTGGCTCATTCCTGGTAGCAGTCAAAAAACTGCCCAGTAGAAACAAAAAGCGTAAGAAGTAGGTGTATTTATGAGATACGTAGGTAACTTCAGCAGTGACTATTGCAGAGCCTGAGAATTATCAGATCTGCTTGAGAAGCTCCCAGCTTGTGGTATAGACTGTCATCAGTCAGCACATCATTTTTTAATTTGCTTCTCTTGAGTTTGCCTCTTTTCTGCATTTAATTAAAACGTTGCTTATAAAGAACAAATAATATTCTGTAACATGCATAATCACTAATCAACAGCAGTGAGGTATTTTTCCTGGTGTGTAAGAAAATGTCTTTCAAGCCTGAAAAAGCACTTTCCTCCTATGTGAGATCACAATCCCCTTTATTGTAACTTGCTGGTGTTGTGGGAGAGTTCAAGATAAAAATGCCAATGTGAGGCTCCTCTTTATCCTCAGACTTGCAGGACAGCCTAATAATTGGATTTTATCTCACTTTAGAAGTAGATGTTTTCCCTTAAAATTATCTAGAATTAGATTTTTCTTTTAAATTTCATATTCCCCCTGGAAATTTATAGGTTAAGATTAAAAACAATTTATCTTGTTCTCCTGCTCAACCGTTTTTTTTTTTTCCCTTTTTAAAAAATCACTCATACTTGAAACCTTGTGGAGAGGGAGAGAAGAGGATTTTTGGGACGAGAGTGAGAGTGAGATTTGGGAGATATGAAGCCCAAGTTGGCAGTTTTGTGCTCTCACATTTTATAAGACAGCTGCATATGGCAGATGCTCTTTTTATAAGGGGAAAGACACACCTTGTAATTTAAATCAGGATCTCTGGAAATCTGCTGGGTGCGTAGTCAGAAAACTTTCTGGAAAGGCATGTTTTAGTCTTGAAATAAGTCACTTGGCAGGTTTTTAGAACGGGGAATTGAATATAAAAATCAGAATGCTATATTAAAGGGTCATGCAATAGACTCAATATTGTTTGCAGGTGCTGGCCCTCTTGCTAGCAACGGGATGCAAACATATTCCTCTCTAGCATACTGCTTGGCCCCACGCTGCAGGGTGAAGCAGTTGGGGAGCTGTTCAGGCCTCAGAAGACCACTTCTTGCTGTTTTCTGGCATGGCTTAATGCCTCTGACTTCATTTCTAGTGGTCTGTGTGTTCAGCTTGTGCAGGGCTGGACCTCCAGTTCCACTCCATGGTGAATGTTCTGGCACTGCTGGGCTCTGTGTGAAGGCAGCAATACTTCCAGACCCCAAAAGAGGCATCAGGACTGGTCCTGTGTGGTCACATGCACCAGGGCTGGAAGGACATCGTGGGCCAGAGGGCCCCTAATTAATGTTGCTGGGGAACCTCCCTTGGTATGTCAGAGAAAGGTCAAGGCAAGACAAAGCATTATGGAAAACAGAAAAACCCACCCACAGTTTTTATTTCATTTTTATTTTGCATTCAGATTAATAAATAAGGAAATAATTTGAATGGGACAGCATAAAGCTAAGCAGGCTGAGGTCAAATGTTCACCTGAGAGGGTAATATTCTGAGGAAATGATACAGCGAGGCATTGCACCATTTGGATGGAGGCTGGCTGCATGGGATGAGAGCAGTGATCCCAAGACAGTGATCCTGAAGGGCAGAGGCCAGGTAGGGACTCATGAAAGGAGCAATACTCTCTGTGCTGGTAGGAAGGAGGGGAGCAGAGAAGTCTGTCTTGTCCCTGTTGTTTTGAGTTGCTTCTGGGTCGCAGCAGCCACCACCACTGGGACAGGCAGCCTGAGCCCAGCCCTTGCTGGTGACTGCAAGTCAGGTTTTGTTTCCTGCAGAAATTGTGTTGCTCCCACAGGCATTAAAGCACAGCATTTTGCTTGAGGAGATTAGAACGTGCTTATTCTGACAAGGGAAGGCTGACAAAGTCTGCGAAAAAAGCACGGGGCTGAGCAAGAAAGTCAGGAGGATGTGGGTAGCGCAGGTGGGTAATAGAGAAGAAGGTGTGAAAAATCTCTTTGTGTGGAGTGGAAACAAGAAAATAGAGATTGCAGCTGCTGACAGGCTTGTCATCATCATGGAAGTCAGCTGGAGCTGTGAGGAGGGAGCAATCCCACCTTCAGAGCTGGTGGGGATGGCACTGTACTGCTGGAGCTGCTGGGCTGGGGCACACAGCTCCCTGCACTGCCTCCAGAGATGCTCAAGGCACAGAGTGAGCAGGACTGGGAGCTACCCAGTGCCTTGGGAAATTGAGAGCAGCTCTCTGGAGCAGTGCAGCAACCTGCCCACTGCCACTGCTTGGCAGGCAGCAAATGCAGGAATGTCTGCAGGCAAAGCAGGACCTTGCCTGGGCTGCTGGGCAATTGTTAGAAGAGTGTTACACGGGGTCCAGCTGCTGGGTACACCTGGTGCAAGGGGTGCTCTCTGCCAAGTGGCACTGGAGAACTGACTGAGCTAATCCTCATGCATTTTTATTGTATTTCACTGCAAGTTTCATTACTTCATGATTACTAGTTTCTTGGAAGACACGCGAAGTCTTGCATGCTGGCTACGAAGCGAGGGTTATCTCTGCAAAGCATCCCATGGTCTCCTACAGCAGGCATTTTATCAGAATAAAGCCCAAAGCAGTTTGTGGTGTGCCTGCAGGATTTGCAGCTCACATGTGAGCTTGGACTGAAAGCAGCATTGGCTTTTTCTTTTCCTGGTGTTGAATTTCTTACTGGGTCAGTGGGTTCTTGTTTTCACTTAGTAGATTCTCCTAGATTTACCAATACGTGGCATTAATCTGAAGAGAATTAATTTCCTTTCAGAGCTGCTCTGAACTGGAAAGCCCTTGAGGTGTTCCTGGGATGTCCATGCAGCATTGGTGCTTTGCCAGGCTGGATGCTTTCTACCCAGGGCTACTCCAGCACTCATCACCCTGCGTATCCCTTATGGAAGTTTGCTCCGTGCTATCACTTCTTGGCTCTGGAATCTTGCTTGGACGGAGAGGTGCTGGCAGGCAGGATAGGAGCACCATCACTGCTCATCCCGGAGCAGCACAGTGTGAGAGCAGACCACAGCCCCAGTCCTGCTGCTCCAAGTGGCATGGGATGGGCAGCACTTTCCCACAGCACTGCAGGCCCCTCAGCTGTTCAGTCCTTCAGATACTTCTTCCTCTAATGCAATGGTAAAGAGAAACTTCCAGCAAATATATGTAGTGCCTTCTAAGAGGAGTTCTGACTTGCTGAGACGCATTGCTGTTGATGTTTATAAAACAGTTGGGTTATTCTCTGTAATTTTCCTTTCTGCTACTGTCTTCCAGGTGCACACGTTCAGGGGCCCGCACTGGTGTGAGTACTGCGCCAACTTTATGTGGGGCCTCATTGCTCAGGGAGTCAAGTGTGCAGGTAATGCTCATTCCTTTACTTAAGTCAGCCCGATTGTTGTCACTATTGTATTTGCAGCATGTTTCACCATACACCCGTGCGGCAAGGGTGTGATCTAATACCTGCCAAAGTCCATGAAGACATGTTCCTGATGCTGCTGAGGGTTTCAGGTCCCTGTGTTGAGCAGCTCTGGAGTGCTTGTGGGGGAAACAGCAGCAGTTGGTTTTTTTTTCTATTTTCATTTCAGAATGGGGGACAAAATACGTGTTCTTCACCTTATCAACTTTATAACGCGTTATGTTTACTGATAGGTGTGAGAGACTCACCAAGAATCTTTGTATGCAGGGTGGACAAACAGCAAATATCACATTGCAATTGCAAAATGGGTATTTGGGTTCATTTTCTGTCTAGTGCAGTGGACTTCCAGTGTGCCATACACCCTAAGTCATGTCCTGGGCCTGCAAACTTAATGCGATAGTAAGAAAGAGGATGATGGTAAGGGATGTGAACAAAAATGTTGCATAAGCATGCAGGTGCTGATATAAATGTGTTAGACACGTGGCTGTCACTGCAGGCGTTTCTGGGATTAAGCCTTTCCAAAGTAAAACATTTTAGCAATTTTATTGATGTGATTCTTCTGAAAAGGAAGGACGGTCAGCTTTTTTCAAAGGCAAGAAAGGATCAAAGTGATCAGAATAGTTTAGTGAATTTAAAAGTATGACATTCTAGCAGCCGCATTTATATAAGCGGTGCGAAGAAATGTTGTTGTATAAAGACCTGCATATGTTGCCCTGGAAACTGAATTTTCAAGCTAATTTAAGAAAATCTGCTCTTCTAAAGGTTTCTGAAATCTTGTCTGAAGCAAATAAAGGAGCTCTTTATCACAGAACTCCAAAATAAAATACAAATTAATTAATAGACAAACAGGTTCTAAATATTTTAAAGTCTTTCTCCCAGAATTATTTGAAACACAGTATTCTGTTATTATCAACAGTCTCTGCACTGTCCAGGAAACAATGCTGATTTAAGAAGTGGTTTGGTGAAAATGTTTTTTCCTTTCTTTGTATTTCCTCCTCCTGAGTATTTATTTGCAGCCCTGTCCTTCACTGCTGCATTAAGACTCACTAGTTCTCACTGCTTTTAATGTTGCACGGGATCTATGTGCAGTGCTAAAAGAGAAAGAGGAAATGTGATTTTATTCTTCAGGGATTTTCTGAATAAAGTATTTATTTTTTGCCCACATATGAGCCTGTAAATGTGCCATCTTCCTCTCTCACTCAAAGAGTAGAATGCAAAGTTTTGGTTTGTAGGAAAAACACACTAGGCATTTCGAGATTTCTCATACGTGAGATTGAGCTGGAATACCAATAAAACCAACAGTGTGAAGGCTCACAATGCTCCGTGGGAGTGTGGAAGTAACAAACAATACTGTTTTTATAATTAAAGCTGAAGTGTTTGTGATGCTTTTTTAAATCTTATCTACAGTGGAGCTGATTTGCTGGTTTTACACAGATTTTTCTAAAAACTTCCAAGGAGCGGTTTTCTTTCCTCCTTACGGGGATGATAAATACTGCCTGCCTTCTTTTTTCCTCCTTGACAGTCCAGAGGAACATATGTGTATTAGATGACTTCATAGTTTCGGAGACTATAATTAGGGCTTTCTGTGTTCTGTAAGATTTCGTGTTGGTGTGGGCAGCTTCCAGCACCTTTGATGACTTTTTCAATAGTTTAAAATCTCACGTTGCACAACCACGCTCACTGTCTGGGGTTGCTGATGTGGATAGTTGTCCCTGGTACTGCTCAGCTAGCCCGACAGCCACTGAGGGGCAAATGCTCTTTGAGCAGAGGCTGAATCTTGTCCTCCACAGCACGATGAGTGGTGGCCAGGGAAGGCACACTCTGAGACAGTGTGGTTTTTGCTGGGAGGCAATGCAGTGAGGTGTCCATTGCAATTACGGAGTGTTGATGTTGGATGGGTGTGGAGATGGCTTCGAACTCCCATTCAAATGGCCAGGGGAGCCACCACTGCCAGCATAGCGTGGAATAGCACAGGCCGGAGTGCCACCCCTTGTGTAGAGTGTGCACGAGTCTCAGTTTAATAAAAAAACAACAAAGTAATATTGCTTCTGAACTAACCTAATGTGGAAATAATAAGGCATGTACATAGGGTGCTACGCAAGGCCATTGCTTTCTGGAGTAAGTTCATCCTTCAAAGAAAAATTACAGTTTATTAGCAGGAGGCAGCCCACTTGCATTCAAATGGGTTTCGATGCCACTCCAGGGAAATCCACAAAATCTATTTTGTGATGTATGCAATCATTTTATTGAAAATACCTATGAGCAAAGCTGCATTGATTATATGTAATTTTGTATTTTTAAAGTATTTGCTTTTTATATCAGACAGTTGCGCTTCTCAAGAGGAATCTGTTGTCTGTATAGAAGTGATAAGTTTAACAAATATAAAGGGATTACTGCATGGGCTACACTCAACCATTCCTGCACAAAAACATGCTGCCATAGGCATGTGGGAGAGTCCAAGATCTGACAACAGAGATAAATGTCATCCATTTGAGAACAGAAGAGGAGGAGCTGGAGGAAAAAGTGGAGCTTATTTGTAATGGCTGATGGATTAGCTTTTGTTACGCAAACAAGCCAATCCTTTGAAAAATAATAAACCAGAACCAAACACTTGTAACTGTATGCATGCCATAGCAACCAGTGAGGATGCCTTAGCAACATGAACTGCCCTGGCTCACGCTTTCTTTCAGGCCAGCATGACTGAATGTGTCCCCCTCAGCCAAAATACAACCTTGAGAGTGTTCTCTGCCTTTTCAGGCAATGCTTGGTGTGCTTAGTCTCTGGAAGGTGGCTCTCCATAGCTCATCCCCAAGGTCAAACTTTATTGGAGATGTAGGAGTATGTCTTTTCCCTTCCAGAGTGATCAGAGACAGCTGTAGCCACCATTCCTGCCACCTGAGCCATGGTTATGAGCTGAAGCAAGGCCCTGGATTCTGTCTTGACTACCAAGGTTTTGGGATTAGTGCTTGTAACAAAACATGGCAAGATTTTATCTTCTAAAATTAAGACTCAGGGCCATGTCCAGGTTTTGGATCCTGTAGAAAATAAATTGCTGGACTTGGTCTCTGATTTCTGCTGCAAATTCATCCAGAGCAAAAGATGAGTCATTTCTTTTTCCTTAAATTTTGTTCTCTGAAATTTTATCTTTATTTCCTCAGCTTCTTGAAAGAAAAGTTTGATTGTTTAGAGCGAATCTTTACCACAGGCATCTACAGGGTCATGATTCCAATTTTTGCATCCTAGCCAGAGGCCCCTAGAATTCTTTTGAGCTGAAAGTCTCATCTGTATGCAAGGAGCGTGCATTTTCTGATGACGTGCTCCATCTCCAGCATGCTTTCCTTTGGGCTTTTGCCGTAAGTAGAACTGAAGAAGTGTTTGAAATTATAATGCCAGCAGCTTGTGTAAACATCGAAGCTCAGCAGAAGCTAATGAAGACTTAAGAGTATCTCCCGCTCCAAATCCAATACAAAAACTTAAAAAATGTATTCTTAATTATATTCCTCCTATGTAAATCTCCTTGTGCTTACTGTGCTCAGCACTTTGCCTGGAATGTGTTCAAAAGAGAACATAGAAAATTTTCTTTGGATACTGTTCTGATAAGCACCAGGGTGTTAATTTTGTGAATGGTATAAACATATAAGACTCAGAAACATTGATGGATACTGGTGTGTTATCAGAGCCTAGAGTAAGGCATTACTGCTACATTGGTGTAATTCCAAGCAGGCTTGTGGACTAGCAGACTTGTCAAGGGCTATGTTTGCACTGTCCCCTCCACAGCCCATCAGAAATGTTCAAGGCGCTGTATAATCAGCTCCTTCCTCCATACCCTTTTGCTTATTGTTCTTAAGAAGTGATTTAATCAGCAGGTTTTTTAAAACAGGCTCATGTGAGATCATTAATTAGCTAGACGTTCTCTGGGCCATCTTACCTTGCCTGCCACCCATGGAGCAGCTGCCTGT
Source organism: Cyrtonyx montezumae (assembly GCF_038088225.1). Lineage (NCBI taxonomy): Eukaryota > Metazoa > Chordata > Aves > Galliformes > Odontophoridae > Cyrtonyx > Cyrtonyx montezumae. The sequence continues at coordinate 12,775,592 of NW_027072078.1, read as the reverse complement.
CTTCTGCTTTCCTTGGAGTAGGTGACCTCTCTCTGAAGAGCTGATTGAAGTAAGCTTGCAGCTGGACCATCCCTGTAGGGGCAACCAGCTTATGCTGGCCTTGCTACTAAATCTCTTTTGGTGGACAGTCCCCATTTGCCCCACTGGTGCATGAAGATGAAGGAGACCCCAAAGGAGGCTGCCCATCCTCAGGCAGCAGTTGTGGAGGCACAGACAGAGCTTATGCTTTTTATGGCTAGAAGAATAATTGATGCACTTGTGGTACAATTCAGCAAAGGGGAAGGCAGGGAAATTGCCCTGTTATTGTATTGCCCATTCTCAGGGTAGCTGGCATGCCTTGGGCACGATAAACTTCCATTCTGTCCGCACTTGTTTCTTAAAAAACACATCTAGAGTTAAGATGCGTACCCTTGACTGTGCAGAGCCCAAAACCAGAACAATAGCAAAGCAGAGCTGCAAGAAGCAGAGCTCAGGGCCAGAGGCTGTGGGAAGGATGCTCTTTGGAGAGCAGCCTCTGCCCTCCTCATGTGGGTGGTGATGCACAGATTCTGGTGGTGTTCCTGTGAGGAATTAGCTGTAATGTTTTGAAATGCTAATCAGGCAACGGAGCCTTGCCTCAGACTCATTCCCATGGGGAAGCTGTTCCCATGGGGAAGCTGAAGCTGTAAGACCTAAGAACGGCTTTATCTCCAGGCCCACACAGACCTGGGAGCCTCAAGCAAGCCAGCAGCCCAGCAGGGAAGCTGTGGAGGAGGTAGGCAGGTGTCATGGCCCGCAGCCAGGGAAGTTTCTGACCAAATTGCCTGTGATCTTTCAAAACTTCCATAAAAATCCAACCTCCTCCACCAAATGTATTCTCTAGAAAGAACATCTCATCTCTGTTCTGCAATCGGCTTTTGCAGCACAGGCGTACGTGTTCTTTTGGTTGGGGTGGGGGGAGATTGGCTTAGTTTGAGAGGCTTTTTTTCTTATTGTATTTCATAAGCCTAGATTTTTTCTGTAGTATTAGGAAAATTTGTTGCCAAGTAACCGGCTGCCCTCTAGAAATTGCTTCCTAAAGAATAATGTACCCTTATCGTGCACCATAGAGTGGTATGATTGCTCGCAGGTTTCAGGTATCCTATACATATGTCTAAAAGCAGTTTTGTAATGGCATTGCTTAGGACTCTGGTGGGACAAAGGCTGCCCCCGGATGTGTGTTGTAGGTTGACAAATGGCATGTGTGAGGCAGGGCAGTACAGCAGGAAGGTTGTCTGCTGGGTGAGAACTCTGCTGTGGAGGGCAGACCCTCATAGAACAGCCATGTGCCCTGTGCTTGAAGCCCAAAGAGCTGCTGGGGCACCAACATGCTTCTTTACACACACTGGGTCTGAGGGAATTGAAAACATTGCTTTCCCTACTCCAGAAAAGAGCACTGAATTATTAAAGGAAAGCTACTAGCTCATGACTGATTGATGAGAGCAAATTCCTTTCCAGCCTTTTCACCCTTGCAAAAGTAACAACACCAATGATTTGTGTGAGTAGAACCCATCAGCTGCAGTTCAGGGAGCTTCCTGCAGCTGGTGGCCTGGCCACAGCCATCAGGTGCTACAGCGAGTGGTCCTGCACGAGGCGTTGTGCTGTGCCATCATTCCCACCCTTACTGCTCATCTCTAGCAAATCTTGCAGGCTTTTTGCAGGTAAGATACGTCTACCTTTGGGCTCATAAAGCCGTTTGTCACAGTGGCCAAGTGCATGAATTTTTCTTTGGGATAATTCAGAAATCTAATTAGAATGATGTATGTAGTGTATGGTATAATTCCAGAGGAGCACGATCAGCAGCCATGTTACCCAGTATATCATGAACCAAAGGAAATCTAAAACTGACTAACATCGAATCAGCCTGATAACAAAAAGTGACAGCTCAGTATATTTTAGTCTCTGCAAATATTTATGATGTGTGCTCATGGGGTGATATTACAGTACGTATATCTTGGTTGTGCTCATGCGTTAATATGAACACCTTATTTGTCCTTTCAGCCCAGTGGACTAACATCAGTATAAGCTGTTTCTTAAATATTGCAAAACCTTTTTCTGGGCATCATGGGAAAGTATTGTCAGGCTGGTTTTAGATTTAATAGCTCTCACAGAAGCAATGTCACAGCCTACCTGAGCTCCTAGATCAATATGCTATTAAAGCCAGGGTAGCTTATCACTGACTTTTAAAGCTGACTCTTTTTTTCCTAAGTTTCCAGACTTCCTATGTGCTCTTGAATTTATGACTGCATTTTTTTGGTTGCATTGTGTATATTTGAAAGGTGGCCACAGTTTGCTAGCATTACGGAAAGGAATGGCACACGTGACTTGTGGTTCAAATCAGGAGAAATCATCCCTGTGAAGGTGGAATTCTGATTAACTGAAGTCAGAGGAAGTTTTATAGGTTCATAGGTTCATTAGGTTGGAAAGGACCTACAAGATCATCTAGTCCAACCATCCTCCTATCACTATCCCTACCCAACTACTAAATCAAATCCCTTAGCACCTCATTTAAACGCTTCTTGAACAGCGCTAGGGATGGTGCCTCAACCACCTCCCTAGGCAAGCCATTCCAGTCCTGTTGACCTGACGGGAGTCATGGCTGCATATTTTAAATCTGCCCTGTGTTATCATGGGATTTATTGGCAGATAATGATGCTTATGAGAGTTTTTCTTTCACTCCTCTTTAATTTATGCAGCTGGTCAGTGGGTAGGCTCTGATGAACTCTGTAAGAAATGATAAGGTTCTTTGTTACTTTGCAGTAGTTAGGGAGTAAAGCTGTTAATGCCAACTTAGCCACTCTGGATTTCTTAGACATAAATAGACCTTAAAAGTGAAATCAAAAGAATCTTGGTCTTACTCAACAAACCCAGACAGGTCATGCACATATAGGCGGACAAAGCAGGCAGACCCAAGGTTTCACTATGCGGAATCACACAGAGAGAATCAGGTCTACACTTTCCTGTTCCTTTCTAGCAGATGCTCAAGTAATGTTTTTCAAAACCTTGATGAAGCATCTGCAATGAGAGCAGAGGGCAATTGTATTTAGTAATACGCAATTTGCAGTGTAACTGCTGTCTTCTAGTACTAACAAGTAAGCTGGATATCATTAGAACAGAAGGTTGGTGCGTTGCACACAGCTCTGTGGAGCAAAGGGTTGACCTTCTGCCCGTGTGCTTTCTACCTTGTCTGAGTTAGTAAGACAGACAGACGGTCGTCCTTCAGCCGTGCATGACTCTGGCTGTCAGCTTGGTCAGAGACCAGTGACTGAGACGTGACTGTTAGCTCAGGAGAGGGATCCACCTAATAGAAACCACAGCACAGGGGACTTTCAGCTCATCTGTTGAAACAAATAGCATTTTTTCTATTGCAAATACACTGAAATCTCTTACAAGTAGATATTGCTGTCAAGTTGCTTAAGTGAGTCTCCTACATTTACGTAAGAGCTAAAGAGCCTTGACTTTTAGAAAGATACTGCGCAGCCCAATGGTGTTATTGAAAGCAGTGCTCATGTGCTTTGTAAGCATTCAGTATCTGAAGTATTTCTAGGTTTAAATGTTTCTCAGGAGTGTTTGTAAGCCCTTAAGCAGTGGGTCAGTACATAAAATCCAATCAAGTGTAAAGGAGGAACAGAAGACGGAGAAGGAAAGTTGACATTTTCTGTTGTAATTCTGGCATTAATGAGGTCAGATCCAAAGCCTATTTGAGTCTGTGGGATTAGCAATAACACAATTATTTTCAGAAGCAAGGTTTCCACATAGGAAACGTCTCTGTAAATTAGATATTTTAATGAAATAAAAGTTTCTTGTATGTAAATATAATTAGGATGAGCTCAGTGAATGTGATAATTGCTCTAAGTCAAGTATAAGATGCTTGGAAGCATGTTTTTCTATTTTTATGTATTTTAGTCTTAATTAGCCTTGGTTTCCCAGAAACATAACTCTAAGCTATATTGCTGTTTATGTGAAGTGGCTAATTTGCACTCAGGAAATCACTAGTGAGTCTTCATGAGCAAAATGGAGCCTTTCCAGTCTTGTAGACAGCAGTTTTGACAGATGTTGACAGCATTTCTGAGAGATGTTTTAATATTCCAAACTTTTCACCCTGATGGAGTAGGTGCTCCTTGTGGCAAATTCCTTAAGAATTTGTGTACTGTGATACTCACCTTCGTAAATACTACTTCTACCGCAAATATAGGGTTTCAAAACAAGAGAAATTAAGATTTCCTGTGGGATGTCAGGATGCTTCCCTTCTGTGCGTGCTTTAAAGGCATTGCCCCTCGTTCTTTGGCTCCACGTTATTTTGCCTCCACCGCCAATCCTTGTTCTGGAAGTAGAACGGATGGTTCTGGCTTGCTAGCACTACTCAGAATTTTGTTTTCTCTTTGCTGTTGAAAGTGGAGCCATTGCTCCCCCTGACAGCGCAGCGTTCAAACCCTGCTCTAAAAGGTGAGGGACTTCTTTGCGTTCCCACAAACAACCAATGAATGTCTATGCCAGAGAAAGCTAGAGCATCCCCTTCCCATTTTAGAGCTGAAGCACTGAGGATTATGCTGCAAGATTCAGGTCACAGGCTTCCAAAGAGTTTCGGGCTCCCTATTTATAGCCCCGAGGGAGCTGATTTGTCAGAGCTCTGTTGAAATGGAGAGCTGGTGGTATTTAAAGCCTGGGCAGAGCCACCCTCATCCCTCTGGCCGATGTGCTCCAAGGTTCTTAGCAGTAATGCGAATAAACTGCTGGCAGAATCCAAGGGGAATCTCTGCAGAGAGCTGTTCAGTACTGCAGTGGGAAATCACAGATTTCCATTGTGGCGTTGATGCCTCAGGTGTCCACATCCCTTCATTCCACTGCTGTGGAAGCACAGGGAGCTGGGCCCAGCAGCAGAGCCACATGGAGGCAATGGGCAGGGCTGGGGGCTCGCTGAATGCTGACTGCAGCTTGCACTTGGCCTTGACTGCACTGTGCCACTCTTCCTGCTGGCTGCCATTTCCTCCCATGTGCATGCAAGGCTCCATTGCAGAACTGGAGAACTTGCAGTGAGTTCAGGGCTCTGGGAGCTGGCTGCTGGCTGGGCACTGCTGCTGGCAGAGGTAGCAGCCTGTGCTTAGCCGGAAAGGGGCTGTGCTGTGTCATCAGTGTTGGTTTCCTGTATAAATGTGGTGGAGTTTTTTTTTTTTTCCCCAAACCCTGAATAGTGTGTTCTGTGTGGTTTTGAACAGAACAAACATTTTTCCATAATCTGATTACAACTGAGTTTCACTTAGGCTAAGTCTCATCCTCCTTTTGCTGTGTAGTTTGTTTATGCTTAAAAATAAAAAAGTAATAAGGGAATGAATGAACAAATGAATAAATAAATAAATGGAATATCCTCCCAAAGTCACTTTTAAAGTGAATGGAACTGTTCTGATGACTGCCAGCAACGTTTGTGTACCCAGCCTGTTGGTCTGCAGAAGCTGCAACTGCAGGATCAGGTCGGGGTCCTTGCGCACTCAGCAGCCCTGATCTCAGGATCCATCTTCATCAAACACCAGCCTAATTGTCCTTTCGTTTTTCCCTCAGATTGTGGTTTAAATGTGCACAAGCAGTGTTCCAAGATGGTCCCAAATGACTGCAAGCCAGACCTGAAGCACGTCAAAAAAGTGTACAGCTGTGACCTTACCACGCTCGTCAAAGCGCACTTCACAAAAAGACCTATGGTGGTAGACATGTGCATTAGGGAGATTGAATCCCGAGGTAAGGCGTAGTTAATGGGCTCTTGTTGCTTTACTGATAATCCGTTTAGATTGATCTGGGTCATCTGGGTTTCTGCTGAGCGTATGATTGCTCAAAACAGATTTGCACAAGACATTTTACGACTGACACTTACCCTACACTGTTAACATTATACTTCGCATCATTTCATGGTTCATAGTCATTTATAATTTTATAGATTTTGCTAGAATCTGCTTAATGGACAATTACTACTTTACTGTTACATATTGGCACCTGTCATTCCAGTGGTATTTTTACTAGAAAAGCAAGTGAATGTGCCAGAATCAAAGCCAGTTAGCAAGGATGTGTTTCCTCTTGCTAGTTCCCGCAGTCTACAGATATCCTTTTCTAGAATTAAAATATTTGTTTTTGCTCTAAAATGATGACAGAACATCTCATACATGAATCTCAGATATTTTTAAATCTGCTGTAATTGGCTTAACGTGTTTCTTCAGCTCTTAAACTGTTTGCATAAACATAATTTAGTGCTGATATAAGGAAGCAGCTAATGCAAGGATCAGGGTTAAAAGGGCAGGCTAAGATTTCATTCCGAAAGAAAAGTCTGATCAGGCTAACTGATCTGCTTTTCTTCCCTTAAATGAAAAGCCTGACAAAGAAAGGACTGGGTGAAAGGAAACTGTAAAATTAATACCGATTTTAATCTTGTTGAAATGTTCCCTGCAGGTCTTAATTCTGAAGGACTGTACAGAGTCTCAGGATTTAGTGATCTTATTGAAGATGTCAAAATGGCATTTGACAGAGGTATGTTCTTCCCTTGTGTTGCCACGTTAAATAGATACAGCCTTTCTGCAGCCCTTGTCTGCTTCATGCTCTGCTGTGCCAGCGGTCAGAGGGAGTCGGGGGCTGTGCTGGCAGAAGGGCAGGGAGGTCTGCTCCATCAGAAAGGCATATCAGATTCTCTTTGGCCTTTATTACCGAATCTGCTCTTCTCTTTCCATCAGTATCTGTGCTTCAGTGACCACGTACATAGGAAATGGTAAAGCTTTCTGAACTAGTGCCCTAGTTTGCAAGTAAAACTGCGCTCAGCCGGATGGGGGAAGGACAGGGCACGTGGTGAAGTGCCTTAAGAGGGCTGTGCAATTTAAATGCATCTTTCTGGATGAAAGCTTCAAAATAATAAGATAAATACAATCATGCAAACAAAGTTTGAATTATTACACTCTAAAGGAAGTCAGTGAGAACAAACTCTGACAAAAGGCAGTAGGAAAATTACAGGCTTCAGAGCTGCAGTCCCCCTATCCCAGTAGAAATCAAGGCCAAAATCCATTCTGTAAACTCTCCCTCTTGCTTCAGCCGAGAACTGGACCTATTCACACAACATCTGCCTCCTCTGCATCCTTAGCAGGGTGGAGTTGTGCTGCAGAAGCCAAATTTTGGATCCGTGTCTGCTGCAGTCAGGAGTAGGTAGTGTGCTGTAGCTAAATGGTGAACACATGTTTTTCTTATGAAACAGAGAGGCTGTGGATAAAGATGGTTTCATTTGCCTTTTTTTTTTTTTTTCTCAGACTTTCCCTACTTTCCCATGCAGTGCTGACAAATGTGTTGTTTGGCAATGCAGTGTGTACAGAAATAGCTCAACTTCCACACGTTTCTACAACACAGTGCTAGAAGAGGAAGGCAGTTTTTTTTTTTTTTTCTGGGGAAAAAAAAACATTTTTAAAATCATTTTCAGTGAAGAAACAGTAAGTTTCTTTGTGAAATGATGAACTTTGCAGTCCAGTAACACACAGTTTTGCTCATAAACCCAAAGTTTTGTCCAGTTTAATAATGTTTGCTTAGGCAAGATATGTTTTTTCTTTTGAATGCTGTTTTACATCTGTTTATATTTCTAAGATTTTAATGTCCTTGCCTTCTCCGCACAGATGGGGAGAAGGCTGATATTTCTGTGAATATGTATGAAGATATCAATATTATCACTGGTGCACTTAAACTGTACTTCAGGGATTTGCCAATTCCACTCATCACGTATGATGCCTACCCAAAGTTTATAGAGTCTGCAAGTATGTATAATGTATTTTCCTCCCTTTCTTTTCCTTTCTGTGCATGACTCGCCCATTGATTTAATGGCTGTCCCCACAAAACTTCTGCTGCACGCCCTATTTAGTAAGGATTGCAGGAGTAAATGTGTGCTGCACATTATGACACAGTCGCATGGTGTTACATGACTGTGGGCACATTTGTCTTCCCCTTAGTCACCGGCGATGCTTCCTTTCTCTCACACGTCATGGATTCCATTGCTTTGCATGTGTTCCATGAGTTCCTAGTTGTTGACAGTGATATTAAAAGTCTTTGGTTTTGTCTTGCTAGAAAGGAAGCGATTTATGAAAATGCTTAAAAAAAATAAGAAGCTGTTTGTTTCTACAGGCTGATAAGTGTGTACCATAAGGCCACTGTCAAGGCTGGTCTCGCAGTTGATGAGCCTCCAAGTGGGCCACTAAGCCCAGCTGGAGCATCTCAGCCCAGCTGCACGAGCCATCTCTGCCAGTTAGCAGGCCCACCAGCACACCTGGAGAGGTGTGAGAGAGCTGTGAGAAGAAGGGAAGGGCCGGATGCTGGGCTTGCTGCTGCCCCGGAGAAGGCTCTTTCCAAGCAGAATAGAGACAGCCAGGGAAGCTGATGGCAATGTTCCTTGTAGCTTCTGCTGTTCCAGGGCTGCACCTGTGGATTATGTGTGAAAAACTTGTCCAGTCAGCAAGATCTGCAGGGGGAATTCTTTTTAGTAAGCTGTGTGGAATCATTTAGTGGAGCGCAATTTGAGAGGAGCTTTCTCTGCCCAAAACAATCATGTCCTGACTGTGCTCTGAGCTTCAGATGAGCAAATCTATTCCGTTTGGATAGGTCCAGTAAACGAACAGGCCAAGAGAGCTGTGAGGTCCTGCTCTCCTGCAAGCTGCCATTCCTGTCCTGCTGTGCGTGAGTACTGGCCACGCATCTGGTGACCATGAACATCTGTGTTTCAGAAACCACCGATCCAGATGAACAGCTGGAAATTCTCCACGAGGCGCTGAAACTGCTGCCGCCTGCACACTGTGAAACACTGAGGTATCTCATGGCGCATTTGAAGAGGTAGGTAGACTGTCTGCTAAGCAAAGTCCATGTCAAGACCTCTAGAAAAGTCTGGGCAAGGCACACCAAATTCTGCAAAGCAAATTTGGAGTTGCTTCTGGAGGCTGGCTGTGGTGGAGAGTATTCACTGTGGTGCAGTCTATCCCCCAGGCACTGGTTTTTACCCCCATTTAAAACAGTCACAAAGTATTTGAAGGATGTAAGTCAAAAAAGACCACTGCTTTGAAGCAGAAGAGTTGCCTGCCTGATGAATCTGTGCAATTTTTTAAGTTGCACTGAATATTTCAGTTTCTCTAATAACATGAACTTCTGTCAATGTATAAGAATTATTCCCTTTCCTTAGGAAAAAAAAAATCAATTTGATTTTAAGCTCTTTTTCTTTTGTTCTTGCCCAAGTAGGAGTACATTGACTGCAGAGGACTTCAGGCAGAATTCAACTGCAGGGCTTCCGCCTGATTTGCCCATTTATTCATTTATTCCAGTGACATGTCAAGTGGAAGTTTTAGAACAGAGGCATGGACAAAAAAACAAACAAACACCCACCTGACTGCTTGTGATGAGCAAAGATAATTTTTCCTTACCTAGCTCAGGAGTTGCAGTTGCTGCTCCAGTTAGCAAGTCAACATTGCACGTTGTATTTGTTTCATAGGTGAATGATAAAGTAGGAGGGTGATGAAATGCACTCGTTTTTATACTTGCACTTAATGCATCAGATCGAAAAAATTGTTCCCAGCTTCTCCTTCCCAGCGCTCTTTAAGGCTACGCAGTCAGTATTTGCTCAGGAAGCATCTCCCTCACAGGAAGTGAAAAAACCCTGTCCTTTCTTACAGAGTGACACTTCATGAAAAGGAAAATCTCATGAGCGCAGAGAACCTGGGCATCGTGTTTGGACCAACTCTTATGAGAGCGCCAGAACTGGATGCGATGGCTGCCTTGAATGACATCCGTTATCAGAGACTTGTGGTGGAGATGCTTATAAAAAATGAAGACATTTTATTTTGAATATTTTGGGGGTTTTGTAATAAAAAAAAAGAAGGAAGCGACAGTGTTCTATGGATGAAGGAATATTTTAAGTAATTTAATGGCTCTTGTCGTTGAATTCCATGTTTGCTAGAGCTTTCGATGTATTCAGGATAAAAATGAAGGAACTCTTTGTCATTTCTGTAGTGCCATTCAGCTGATGTTGAAAAAGTTGAACACATACTTTCCAGTACTAGTAATCCTGGGTGTTTATCATGTGAAAATAAAAAAAAACAAAACTGAGAAGCCTGCAGCTATTGCATGATCTGCTCCCTGTTCTCCCTGCTCTGGTGAGAATCATTCCATGAAGAAAACAACGGACCTGGTGCGGCATCTTTGTTCTGGATAGTTTGTGGTTGTAATTCAGCATGTTTCTCAGTGTAAACCTGTTGTGAATTTGCTTTTATGTTCTATGTAGTTGGTTTCTGATACTAAAAAGAAAGCCAACTTATGTGAAATGGAGCCTCTGGCAGTGTATTGGCATTTCATATCGTTCTCTGCCACTGTTTTGGCTGATTTCTTCTTGGGTTTCTTTCAGGTTTTTTTTCATCATATAGTAATTTGTTTTTAACAGAAACAAAATGTGTACTTTTTTTAAGTAATTCTCCATGATGTTTATGGTGGTTGCAGCAAAATCTGCAATGCTGAGCAGTGTTCCTTTATTATTATTGCTATTTCAATTGTAATTTTGTATTTTTATCTGGCATGCGTATATTAATTTATTAAATTTTGCCTTTAGAACTCTAACAACTCAAGTTATTTCTTTTTACTTTGCGAGTGCATTTCAGAAATACTGTTTGTTTCATTCTTGTCTCCTTTTGCTCTCAACAGCCTCTGAATTACAAGCAGCAGGTTATGGCACTGCTGGTTCTGATGAGACTGCTGATGTGAACGCTTTGGAGCCTGATGCTTTGCTAAGGTTCCTGCGAATTTCCCTTTATATTTTGTTTGAAAATTTCTATCTACATTGCCAAGGATACTTCTCAGGAGTGCTTCAGAATTCATAAATAAACCGAACGAGTGCCATCAAGTCACCTCCTACTTCACAGGTTACACACACTGCTGTAATAGCCTGTACACAAATTGGCGCTGTGGTTTGCCACTATACAGTGGTAGATGCCCTGAATAGATGGATACACCACTGAATGTCAAATGCAAATACATCCCAGAGCACATGTTTCACATTGAAGGTGTGAAACAGCAGAAAAAGGGGCAGAAATCCCAGCTTGAAGGGCTTGTAAAAGGACAGGAGGAAGGGATCAGTCTTTGGGGCACATAGATGGGGACCCATGTGGAAGAAAGACATGATGAGATGCTAGAGCCAGGGAAATGCTTTGCTTGGACACTTTCTCTGCTGCCTACCCCAAAGGAGAGCAGCCAGGTGAGGCTACCTGGGGCTTCACCCAGCCCTCCCCTCAGGCAGCCAGGAGGAGGAGGAAGAATCACCTCAGGATTGCAACCAGCTGCTCTCTCTTCTGGAAGCAGTCAGCTGCCTCCCTGCATCACATACTTCCCTCTCATGCCCAGGCAGGAAGCATCTGTCCTGGAAGGAAGAAGGTGAAGCTGGAGTGCATGCAGGTAAAATGCATGGGGAGTGCTGATGGAGAAGCTTGACAAAGGCTCCTACTGTGTTCTCTGTAACTGGTGAGTTGACCCGAGGGTTTGCAGTGCTGTAAACTTGTAGCCATGTGGCTGTGTTGGAGCTGCCCCAGTGGCTCTAAGCAGGACAGAGCACAGCGGGGAGCAGCAGTGAGCAGAGGAAGAACCTCCTTCCTGGGTCTTCCCACAGAGAAGGGGGAGCCCTGGGAACAAGTATGGGGGATGGTGGTGGTCAGGGGATCCAAGTGGAGTCTGGGGGAAAGCAAATCTTCCAGAGAAGATAAAGCAGGATGAGGTTAATTCTTAAAATGTGATTGAGGCAGGGAATTACTGACTTAGAAAAATTAAGTACTGAAATTGTTGGAGAAACATGTATTTAGGGACAGTGCATGGGGTGTGATTGGGAGCTTTGGGGAAAAATCTTACATTGATTAGAGATCTGTTCATGCAGAGTCTGTGCCTATGATGCTGGGATAGAAGCTTGGCTTCGCCACATTACCTGACAGGAAGGAAAACCTACTACATATGAGTTCATGTTATATCAAGCTTCCATCTCCTGCAATGGCAAAGGAGGAAGTGAAGGCTCCTAGAAGGCAGCTTTGGTCTACTTGCTCTGTTCTCAGCCTGGTTTTCCCTGCTGATGGACATTCTGCAGTGTTTGTATTATAGCTGCAATTACATTGCAGCAAGGGAAAAACAAAAAACAAAAAAAACATTTAGTGAACCTAGCAATCATGGATTGCTTTTTTAGTCATGCAAAATTACTGCTTAGCAACTGCAGAACAGACCTGGAAAGCTTATGTAATGTATGAGAATGGGGTTTAGGAAACGCATTGTGGGTAAAAATGATTGCTGAGCAAGCTGTGTGAAGAAAGGGCCCCTCATCCTCTGCTCCACGCTGTGAGCAGCGATGAGTGGACAAGAAGCCCCAGAGATGGGACATGGGCAGCCAGGCTGGGGATGTGCCAGAAGCAGCTCCTGTGGGGCCATCAGGCTCCTGGCTGCTCCAGCTGGGGCCATGAGTGCTGTTACCCACTCAGGAGCCCTTGCACTGATGCCTTCCTCTTCTGTGTATCAGTTTGACAGCAGAGTTCATGCGCTGCCCTAATTCCTATTGCTGGTTCAGAGTGCCGGTTGTTCTGACTGGACCTCTCCCAAGTACGATGTCAATAAGCTGCTTGAGGAAAGAGCTCTTAGTTGGGATCCCTCTCTTTTCCTCCTGTAAGTGTTGCATCTCAAGGACGCACGCAGCTCCTTGTATTGCCCGGGTCTGTATTGCTCTGTCTCGGTGGACTGTGGAAAATGATTCTTGGGCTTCTGGGACCCTTTGATTAATGCATTTCCTGAGGCAATTAGGCATTGCTTGAAAAGAAAGCTTGGCAGCCAACCAAGATTCATTTCCAAGCACTGTGTAGTCTATGGGGTCTTTTTTCCTCCTCATTATGATTTTTTACAATATGAATGTAGACTTTTTTGCCCCTTTTCCCATACTTTACTGATAACTGTGTTACTAATGCAAACAGGATTGCCCAAATTATTAAAATTATACATTTTTTGGGATGAGAATTTGGTGGCATGCTGCAAGGCCTGCTGGAAGGATCTCACCAAGCCCAGCACTTAGCACAGACAGGGGAAGCAGCCATGGTCCTGCAGGGTGCTGAGGCCTGATGCTCTCCTTCTAGTGGGAGGGAGGGAATCCTCCACACACACTCCCTCATTCCATCTGCAGTGCAGGCAGTGGATCTGGCCTTGCTCCTAAACTGTCACGTTGGTTTGCTAATAGTGTTAATTAAGAACAAAGCTGTTCTGCTGTGACAGCTGCACCTGAGTCTTCTTCAGTTATGAGCGACTTTCAGTTTATTTCAGTTCCAGTTTCTCTTGTGCTGCTTTTGCTCCTGCATTGCTTATAAAATCACGGAATCATGAGGGTTGGAAAAGACCACTGAGATCATCTAGTCCAACCACCAACCCATCTCCACCACATCCACTAACCCACGTTCCCAAGTGCATTGAAGCAGCCCTTGCAGTCCGGTGCTTGGTTCCACCTGGATTGGATGCTGGACTGCAGAGCCATGATGGCTGCAGCTGGCTGCAGCTGTAATCCAGCACCTTGCTGATGTTATTTTAATGCTTTAGTTGTGGCTTTGAAGGTGTTTCTTCAGTTGAGGGCATGGTGTTGGTTTTTCTGCTTCCTTGGTTATAAACATGAGCCTGTAAGCTGGCTGTTGGCCAACCCAGTGGATGAACATGGCTGAAAGCTTCCAGCCTGCAAGGGGGCAAAATCATCCTGGAGCTAGGCAGGTGAGAGACACACAACAGGGACCACAGAAGTCGGTATTTTCCATTAATTACAAACACAACGTGGTGCATGTGCTGGCAGATCTCCCAAAGCAAGCGATAGAAGTGCACGCTCTGGCATGCAGTCAGCAGCTGCTGAGGCACACTGACAGGGCAGCGGTGCTGCGGGACCGAGCTGAGCCCACCAGGGGCTCTGGGCAGTGAGCAGTGCTTCCCGAGGTGAGATGGATGCTTTGCAGAGCCCTGCTGCATGTGCTCCGCGACACTCTGTGTAGTTTCTGAGCTAGAAGAAAAATAAACTCTCCTCTGAGTGTTTGCTCAGTTAATGCTGGCCATGAAAGACCCACTGCCACAATGCTAGGAGCCATGGCGCTCCCATGGGGTCGTAGAGACATTTTCAAGTGGTAGATCTTATCCTGGCTGCATGGGGAACGTCTGAGGGACAAGCCAGGGGTGACAGTGTGTAAGGGCAGTGTCAGTGGTCTCCTCGTGGGCCAGCACTCTGGAGAGCTTGTGTCCAAACAGAGCTGAGGGGATGTAACTATTCCTTCTAGACTGGGTAAGAAAAGGCAACCAGTGAAACATGCTGTCCACACTGCCAGCTCCCCTTTCCCCAAGCTGTGTAGTGGGGCTTCCCCAAAACATCTGAAGGAAAGCTCTGAAGTCCACATGGCCGAAGTGCATTGCCCCTCACAGGAGCTGGGCAAGCAACTTTGTGTAGAGCTGGAAGCAACAGTCTGCACTGCAGTTACTCCAACAGAGAGCCAAATCTTTTTTAAAATAGTGTATTTAAAAACTGTGAGTGTGAGCATGTCCCTTAGGGTAAGCGTTGTCTGTGGTCCCACTTGGGAAAGCTGCTGCATGAGGTAGGATGTAGGTAAGGTGATACCAGAAGTTGGGAAGCGCGCGCTCTACTTTCTATTCTTGTCGTAACTCAGCTTTGTCCTTTCAAAAGCAAATCTGCATCAGGTATGTATCCAAGTTACAAAAGGATGATGCCATGCCATCTCCAGAGGCAGGGGAATGGGGAAAGCTGGTGCTGATGCCGTTATTCAAGGTGATCGTTATTCTTTGGATTAATCTCTATCCCACATCCCCTGTGCAGCCTGCAGGGCTGTGATGGGGTGCCCGCGGGCCGGCACATTGCTGGCGGTGCTGCCGTGCCTGCAGCAGCTGCACACTGCCCTCTGCAATGGGATCAGGGACAATGGGAGCTGCCGGCAGACCGGTTTTATGTGAGGGAAAATGAAATGCTGAGGCTGGGTGTTGGGTTAGTAGGAGAGAGTGTGAGGGGGGGAGGGATTTCAGAAAAAATACACATAAAAAATAAAATTAAGGTATCCATCTTGATGCAGATGGCAGGCAGCGCAGAGGACAGCCCTGAGAAATATAAATACAGCTGGTGTCACCCAGAGGCGAAGCTGGGAAAGCTCTCCGTGGGAATGCTTTCTGGAAAGGGATGCTCAGGGCATCATGTGCGGTGGGTATGGCCAGGAGCCAGGTGGCAGCCCATCTCCAGAGCAGATATGAGGGAAGTACACAAGGATGGGCTGTGCAGTGCTCTCCAAAATGTGATCCCAGCACCTGTGTCTCATGGCTATGGGGCTTCAGTTGCAGAGCTCTGTGCCTTATGTAACAGAATGAGACTCATTCACCCAAATGTTTTCTGTCCTTCTTCAGACTATTTTAAAGATGCTACATAAGCCTCTTCTCTCTTTGGCTTCTCCTCCAGGTTTAAGGTCATACTTGCATCTCATATGGAGATGTCTTTTTTTTTTTCCTGTGTCTTCTCCATACCACCCTTAGACCAAAGCCATGAGCAGAACTCAGGACGTCACAGATTTGTAGCACCTGCCATGACATGGAAGACATTCTCACTTCCCTGCCCTTTGCACAGCTTAATAAGTCCAGAGGCAGGAGGGTTCTCCTTCCCATCACAGTTATTCAGATTAACTCACAGATTTCAAGGCAGGGATGCTATCCTGTGCCTCAGGAACATCCCAGGAGATTCAATACTCTTGAATGTATTTATTCGTACCGAAGTTCCACCCGTGGAGCCGAAGGAACAGCATCCCAATGCCTGCACAAAGCCGGTATGCGGTCAGGGTGCACCAGGAACAGCAGCTGATCTGTTTGCCCTGGGAAGAGAGAGAACCCAAACTGTGCAAGCTTCTCTGGTCTCAGGGTGATATGTGGCCTTGTTCCCAGCTTGGGATGCCTGTTGTCTGCAGCTCACAGTGCTGATCAGAAAAAAATGGCCTTTGGTGAACGTTGGGAGCCATCTGAGCGGTGAAAGCATTGTGCTCCCATTTCGCAGCCGGTGTGGCGGCCATCAGCTGTCATGCCTAGAACAGGTGGTGTAAGACAATCCCTGGGCAGCCGTGCTCCCCGCCCCCAGGCAGACCTTAAAGGCACTGTGTGTGCCCCAGCTCCACAGTGCTGAGAGGAGTGGGCTCAGGTGATGGAGCTGTGTCGTGTGTTGCTCCTGATCTTCTCCACAGGTAAACAGCACATTTTGGCAACCAACTTGGGCACATTGGTTCCTACCCGTGGGTGTGGGGCTATGGATTTGTATGTGCATGGTGTGGGTTTGTGATCTGGCACAATGTGTTGCTTAATGAGAGCTCTGGCATGTGCTGATAGCAGCTACAATATTCCTAATTTCAGATACCAGATATTTTGCACTGAGGAGTTTGTGTGCAGTTGTTTTCATCTTCGTCTCCCATCTTCCTGCCATGTTCCCATTTACGCTTGTGCTAAATTTATTTCAAAATGTGTGAGAGGCTGTAGCAAACATGGCTTGACATGTAAAATTTCATCAGCTGTGGGACTGCTGACAAGGACACAGGATTGTTTTGCAGCTGCTCATGTTGTACTAGGATAATTCTCTGTAAACTGTCCTTTGAAAGAATAATGGCTTTGTGATGCCAAACCTTTTCCACTAAATCCCACTGATGCCACATTGTCATCCCGCAGCCGGGCCGGCCCTGTGCTACGAGCACGAGACACGCCTCGTCGACGACCTGTTCCGGGACTACAACAAGGTGGTGCGCCCTGTTGAGAATCACCGTGATGCCGTCGTCGTCACCGTGGGGCTGCAGCTCATTCAGCTCATCAATGTGGTATGCAGTGGGCAGGCAGATCTGCTGCTTCATGTGTAGTTGCCAAATGGCATTGCTCTCCTCATTTAATCCCAGTGCCTGCGACTAGCGTCTCCTTTCTCTTTTTTTTTTTCTCATTTCAAGGATGAAGTAAATCAGATTGTAACAACCAATGTACGCCTGAAGCAGGTAACCTTAAATATTGCTAACCATTCCTTCCCACTCAAATAAATACACCAGGCATAGCCAGGAGTGAGCTACTTTTGGAGCACCCTGAACCACTGGGTCAGCTAGTAGAGTATTCCTTTGTTCCGTGGCCTCAAGAACAAAAAAGCGCTTTGCAGCTGATCATTCCTTCTCTGACAGCATTTGAAACAGCAGGTTTCAGATATATTAAATTTGGACTGAGTGTCTTAAATTGATATTTAATTTCATGTAAAAACAAAAATAAGCTGGAGGGCAGATAGTATGTGTCAATACTTTTCTGCGTGGCCCTAGCAAGGAGGCAAGTGTCCCTAGGAAGTGTCAAGTAGCACTGGATGAGATTTTTACCAGCTGCTACCCTACCTTCGCAGCAATGGACAGACATCAACCTGAAGTGGAACCCAGATGACTACGGTGGTGTGAAACAAATCCGCATCCCATCAGATGACATCTGGCGCCCTGATCTTGTCCTTTACAACAAGTAAGCAGCAGGGAGCAGAGCTGGTGGGACCAGAGCCTGGGCAGCATCTGGCCACTGGGCAGCTGTGAGCATCCCTCTTCCTTCTGCAGTGCAGACGGCGATTTTGCCATTGTTAAATACACCAAGGTCCTTCTGGAACACACTGGAAAGATCACCTGGACGCCTCCTGCTATATTCAAAAGTTACTGTGAGATCATAGTCACACACTTCCCATTTGATCAGCAGAACTGTAGCATGAAGCTGGGAACGTGGACATACGATGGTACAATGGTGGTTATCATCCCGGTAAGCAACGGTAACTGGGAAAAGCAGCAGAGACTTGGGTATATTTTTTAGGGAATTCTTGGGTTTTAAATGGAATATAACCTTGGTTTGACTGAAAAACAAGGCACTATCAGTAAAATATAAAAGCCCCATTTGTAGGTGTCATACAAAATTGCCCAGTTTGACTTCTGAAATTCTGCATACGCTTACTTCCTGTGCTCCTGCTTCCCCAAACCTTCTGCCTGCCTATTCTCTTTACAGCCTCGTGCCACTGTTTCTGGTACTGCCCATTCTGCTTTTGTTTTCCTTTATTTGTGGGGGTGATTTTTCTCTGCTCATGTCTGCGTTTACTTTCTGCCTCCTCAGGTATGTCTCGTAACTGTAAATATTTAAGCTGCTTTTCCCATTACCTGACTATCCCTAACTCCTTCAGTAAAATATTTAGTTGAACACTGCATGAAGAATGACGTTCTAAGGCAAAATCACGCAAATAAGAATGGATATTTGAGTCACGAACACGCACAAAGCGCCTGAGCTATTGGAAATTCTGTTCCTGAGAGACTGCACCATGTGAGTTTTGTTCAGAATGCCTAGTATTAATAATATACTGATCTGTGGTGCTGTGTTTTTTTTTTTTGCTGTCAGGAGAGTGATCGCCCCGACCTGAGTAACTTCATGGAGAGTGGCGAGTGGGTGATGAAGGACTACCGTGGCTGGAAACACTGGGTTTACTACGCCTGCTGCCCTGATACTCCCTACCTGGACATCACATACCACTTCCTCATGCAGCGCCTGCCGCTCTACTTCATCGTCAACGTCATCATCCCCTGCCTGCTCTTCTCCTTTTTGACTGGGTTTGTTTTTTATCTACCCACAGATTCAGGTTTGTGAGTTCAGTCTTTCTTCTGGCATAGAAATTGCTCTTCTAACAAGTTTTGGAGAAATTCTGAACGCTTGAGGTCAGCGGCCAACTTGAAGGGTGACATGTGGTAAACCGGTGTTTCAGCTCAAAGCAACAGCTCTAAACATGCTGCAAATTAAGCTGAAATTATTCATATAGATAGATTGGGTGGATTTCCCATGGGAAACGCTGATTAACCATCCAATTGACTTCTGCAAAGCAAAGATTTGGCTTGCTGTTGCTCTGATTTTGTCCCTCAGGCCAAGGTGTTTGTACGTCAGACAGTATGTGAGCAATAGGGGGCAGAGGCCCCTCATACCGTGTTGGAATTGAGACCTTGTGGTCTGTGCACACGTGGGCTCATTGACAGAGTAATTCTGTCCTCTTCTGGCCTGCTTCGTCTCTGCTGTGCAGCTCTGTTGCAGAAAGCTTGTGCTCCCTACAACCATTCCCATGCTTTATTCATTTTACTTGGCATCAGCTTTTCACCCTGCTTAATTGCATCGAGCCCCTTCTGTGGAAGACCTCCAATGCACAGCTTTTTGGTGGAGAACTTTACGGCAAGTTGAAGCAGATAGAAAAAAGCTGTTCAAATCATGCCCTGTGGTTCGGTTCTGACATCCTACACACTGAAAGCTGATCCCTGGCGCCAGATGCACTTTTTGTCAGCTCACGTTGTGCTGAGGCAGCCAGCCCCAGGAGGTTGTGGAACCATTAACCAGGTGCATGCACCTCATCAATCAAATCCCACAGTCCATGGGGTGCTCCTGGCAAAGAAGCTTTCCACACACACCACCTGTACCTCAGTCCAGTCATACCTGGTGATTTGCACCCCAGTGCTGGTGTTGGTGCAGTGTGAGGTGCTTGGGTCTGGCTGGTTCAGTACTATTTTGGGATCTAGACTCTGGATTCATGAAAATGTATGTGTGTGAGTAGCCATCATCCACATGCAGACTTCTCAGACTGACTTAGTACTGCATGATATCAACATACCCAGGGTTACTGCCTTTTTTTTGCATTGCAGGTGAGAAAATGACCCTCAGCATCTCTGTCTTGCTGTCACTGACTGTGTTCCTGCTTGTCATTGTGGAGCTGATTCCCTCCACCTCCAGTGCAGTGCCTCTGATAGGCAAATATATGTTGTTTACTATGGTGTTTGTCATCGCTTCCATCATCATCACGGTCATTGTCATCAACACCCACCACCGCTCCCCCAGCACTCACACCATGCCACACTGGGTCAGGAAGGTGAGCTCCAGAGCTTTGTGTGTTTTTCTTCCACAGAGTGCTGTGTGTCTTGTTGGTGGATTTTCTCCTAAAAGTCAGCAAGAACTGAGGAATTGCGGAATTATATCAGAGAATGGCTTAGGTTGGATGGGACTTTAAAGATCACTGGGTTCCAGTCCCCTGCCATGGGCAGGGTTGTCACTCATCATATCATACTGCCCAGGGCCCCATCCAACCTGGCCTTGAACACACCAGGGATGGGACATCCACAGCCTAGCTGCTCCTTTACAAGACAAAACTGTCCACTGGGTAGAGCCCTGCAGGGAACAGGTGTGGCAAAACAGGGGCAGCTGGTGGTATAGGGAGAGGAAAGCAAGTCAGCTGGCTAAAGTGGCCTTACTGGTCTAATTAATCCTTCTACTGCAGAAAACTTCTATCTGACAGGGGCCAGGCCCTTCAGGTCATGCAAATTGCATTGCAATATCAAAGTCAAGCACAGGTAACCAAAAAACACCCCTCCAAGTGTGTTTCCCAATCCAGGCACCCAGGGTGTGCGTCTCAAGCTGGATGGGGGTCACTGGAGCCATGTTGGCTGGCAGCAGTGCGAGTCTGGCCAGTGGTGGCACAGCCCTTGTCTCTATATATATGCTACACAGATAGGCAAAGCTGCTTTTGGAAAGCATGTGGCAGGCTGTGGGGTGACCCTGCCTGCCCCAGGACACGAGGCAGACAAGAAGCTCAGTGTGATTGAGGCATGTGGCATGACATACTCCAAAGCGGAATTTCTAGCGAGTCCAGGAGAGGAAGTTATCTGCGACTGGCTCAGCTCCCCTCTGTTTATTGCAGAGCTGCATCTGCACAGCAGCCCCTCCAAACAGGAGCCTTCCTTTTCTGCCTCTTTTTTTTTTTTTTCAGATCTTTATTGACACAATCCCAAACATCATGTTTTTCTCGACAATGAAACGACCATCCAGGGATAAACCAGACAAGAAAATTTTCGCAGAAGATATTGATATTTCTGAAATTTCTGGGAAGCAAGGTCCTGTGCCTGTCAATTTCTACTCCCCACTTACCAAAAATCCAGATGTGAAAAACGCTATAGAGGGAATCAAATATATTGCGGAAACGATGAAGTCAGACCAAGAATCGAGTAATGTAAGGCATTCTTTGTGCATGATTCATTTCTTGCTTTCATACTGCTACGTCTTTTCATTTATTTATTTTTCTTCAATTACCCAGACCTCACAAAAACACTCTTAACCCTGTTTTGGCTTTAGTAGGGGATAATCTCCTGCCCATGGTGGAGGACTCCATTAAGGAGTGGCAGATAATTGTCACAGGTGGTAAATGAATGTCAGTTTGAAAAAGAGGAGAGATAAAAAGTAGCAATGTTAACGTTTTCTTAATGGGGTGTGTGAAGCCACAGAGGTGCTGCATAAGCAGCAAAGCAGTTTCCAGAACTGTGAGCAATTCCATAACACATTCCTCCTGTCCCCTTCTCAGGCATCCTCCCCCAGGGATAAACCACCTTCCTTGCCTTTGAAAAGCCAGAAGGTAGTGCAACTGCAGAATTCAGGTGTAGTTCTATTTGAGAACCCTGAAGTGTGACTTGCAGATGATAATTCCTGCTTTGATAAGGTTTTGTGTTGATCCATGTATGCTACAAGCAGTTCACGCAAGTGAGGCACTTCACAGTCTGCTGTGATTACTGACTTTTTCCACACTGTAAACCAAAGGAAGGATAAATGCATGCAGAGTCACATATGGCAGTGTTTCACAGGAAAAGGTAGCTCTTCCTCTGAGCACATTCAGTGCAATTAACCCCCTCTTTCATTTCAATTTTTGCAGCTTACACAGCTTTTAAATGGATACTTCAGGATCAGTCCTTCACTTTTCTTACCGCTGTTTAGCAGCGGATGGCCAGTGGTGACAGGCTGCAGATGGGGAGGAGCCTCTGTGGGGCAATAATCTGGCCTCTCCTTCACCCAGGCAGAATTTACACCATGGTGTTTGTTCCTGTGGCCACGATCCAGGAGTGTGTGAAATGGCTCCGGTTGGAGTCTCATGTTCCCAATGGCTCCTGCGCAGATCAGGCGCTACCTTCAGGCAGGGCTGGCATGGTTTCAGTGCCTCTGGGCTCCGCTTCCTTCTGTGCATACAAGGAGGGTCTTCAGTTACTGGCAAGTGCTCCCTTCGGAAGTGGAGCCAGCTGTTTGTGTCATCTAGACTTCACTGATATCACTTCCAGAGGATTTCAAAAGTCGCATTCCCAAAATAAACCAAAGGCCATGGCTTCTGAAGGCTGTCACATCACTGCCTTTGCTTACAAGCTGCCTCAAAGCAGTAACTGATTAGCAGTGTTTTCTAGATGAATTCCAGCAGCTTCTTGCACTTGTGGAGCACCTAAGGCAAAAGGAGACAGAGATTAAGGATGGGATATGTTGGTTTTTAGGGCAGAGTAACAGGGTGGAAGTGTGCTCAGGCCCAATCGTGCCCATTACAAACATAGCTCTGCAGAAATCTTACTGCCTCCTTTCTTTCTTCTTCAGGCGGCTGATGAGTGGAAGTTTGTTGCAATGGTGCTCGATCATCTTCTCCTCGTAATATTTATGCTAGTCTGCATTATTGGAACATTAGCTGTATTTGCTGGTCGCCTTATTGAATTAAATCAACAAGGATGAACATCAAATGGAAACTATTCACTGCCCGGGTCAGTGTGGGAAAGCATCTTAACTGCTAAACCTGGCCAGCCCTGGAAGTTTCTGCCAGGACCAAGCAGGGATACTAAAATGTGCTTAGCACCTCAGAGCTGCTGCTTGGTGCCATTTCACTGCCAAAATGACATGCTTGCTCTACTGCTAGGCTGAATGGCAGTCAGCCAGATTTGGGTCCATTTTACCATTTATTAGAAATGTTAACGTGTTAATAAGACTGTCTGACTTTGTTATCCACAAATATGATTCTAGTGACATCAATAGCAGTAATAAGCTTTATCTGGGCTGTAAATCTGTATCCAACTTCAGCTTTCAACCTGGCTTCAATATCTGCTCTGTGGTTTTTGTACTGGCAGAGCCACAAATGACTGTTCTCGTAACAGCAGCTGTAACCAGCAGAAGTGTCTCAAGCTCCTTGGTTAATCATCTGATTTCTGCCTACAAATCAGAAATGAATGACTATCACGCGAGGCTCTAGCTGCAGAACTCTTGCTCCAGCAAAGAGAGGGGAAGGATTCTTGTTGTGAAATGGATCCACAGTTGTTTCTTGCGATGCCAGACCAGGGTAAAGGACTTGTAGGACATGATTTTTCACCCTTCTTTATCACCAAGCTCCGCTCTGTGGTCACACAAATAATCTATAGACAAACATCAAGCATAACTCAGTGTCCCTCTTCACACTGTGCGCTGAGTAATGTGAGGGCAGCTTCACATCTGGGGGTGCTCAGTACGACATCTTAACCGCACCTCTGTTCCCCGAAAAGTGCCTCCTGCCCTGCTGAAATGCATCACGAACAGCAGACAGATACTGCACCACAACGCTCGTTCCGGTGTGTGTACGATAAAAGGAGATAGGACGTCCCCCTTCACATTTGCCAGTTTAACCAAGCTTCCTCCAAATGTTGAGCAGCAGCTCACTCTAGTGGCAAAAGTGAGTAGCTGCTTTCGTACAAAAACCTGGTACTGTGACGTTTTTTGTTTGTTTGTTTTGTTTTGTTTGTTTGTTTAGTAAATATTCAACCCAAGAAACAAGCTTGTGTTTGTTTCAGTAGTATAGTGTGAAAGTACGAGTAGTTCTATTATTCTTAAAAACAGATTAGCAGAAGTGAGGCAAATGATACAAATTACCTATCTTCCAAGCTGCTTGCCCAAACCAGTAGGACTACTTTGCTAATATCAGTACAAATAATTTGCTGTGAGTTTAATAAAATAACGTGTATAATGTTTGTGTTCTACAAGAATGTGTTGTGTCTGCAGGGGACAGGCGTTTGAAATGCTCTATGGGGAAAATCAGGCAGTTGTGTAATACTTCTGTTTGTGAGTAGGGCTGTTTAGGAATGTTTTGATGAGCTGCAGTCCTCATCAAAACACTTTGTTCAGATTGGTCAACCACTTGTAGCACTGTGCTGGCTTGTAGCACTGTGCTTGGCTCTTTTGGTTTTGATGCTGGTAACGTTTGCCTCCCTGGACGATCATTAACCTTGTAAACAGTGGCTGGAGATATATGCTGAGGTAAACCTCTGCTGACAGATAGAGTGCTTGCTGCAGCTCTGCTTAACTTCAGCAAAGCTTCCAGCCCTTGGATGGAGCCATACAGCTAACCAGCTTGTCAGGAGGTGAGCTGCACTGCAGTGGCACACGTGATGCTTATGCTGGAAGATAGTGATTGGCCCTGAAGCGGCAGGACAATCCTTTTAGGGAAACCTGTGTTTGAATCTTGGAGTTAAAAACAAACAAGTAACAAGAGTTGTTGGTAAGCAGCTGCATTCCTTTGTTCAGCTTCCTCAAGGCACCCCTCTGGGTACCGTTCTCCAAATTTCATCTCTGTGTGTGTGCTCGCTCACTTCTCCAGCTCTGGCTCTCTCCGTGCACAGCTTGCTGCCATGTTGTAGTCATTTCTTTTCCTTTCCTCAGAGAAAGCTCTGAAATTACTTATTTAAAACTTTTTATCTGTGATAGATTGTTCAATCTTACAGGCACAGTAATTCTTCTGCCTTCCCATCTTAGTCTTGATGAACTAGGTATGTCTCAAAGGTGTGGCACTGGGAGGGAATAGCAAATGCTTTCCCATCCTGGGCTGCAGAATCTGTCTCCTGACTCTCTGTGCAGCTGGTCCACCAAACACCAACAGGGTGCCTCAGGGGGGAGCTTAGACGCACCTCTTTTTTGGCTTTGGATATTCAGGCTGTGCAAGTCACCTTTCACTTCTGTTCTATCTTACCTTTGTGATAACTTTTCTCTTAGGTATCACTAATAGTCTCTGTTACTAGTATCCATTCACTGAAACAGAGCACGCTTACCGATATCTGGTCTGTCTTCTTATCTGACACCGTCCCTTTAAATTGTCAGCATGTCTATGTATCTGTTAGAATAGCAGCTTTGGAGCTTGAAGACAGGCTGTCTCAGTCGCTGTCAAAGCTAATTTGCAGTTGATGTGTAAGTACATGTTGCCTGACAACTTCTCATTTGCAGTGCTGTAGCCTCTTCCTGCGCCCGTAGCACTGAGCTGAGGGCTCTCCCACTTTTGTCTCAGCAGAGCTTCAGGGAGGGGGCCCTGCACACCACCTGGGCAATCACATGTGCTTCCTCTGCTTCCCCATGGCCCAGCAGGCAAATTTCAGATCTGAGCTTCAACTAGCAATTCTGCTGATCAGCAGCTTCGCTGACTGTGACATGTCTCTAGTAAGCGCAAGATGAAATGCCATCCAAGCACTGTGGCACTGCACTGAGCAGCCCCAGTTTAGTTGAAGGCTGGCATGAGGGGTGAGGTGTCAACAGCATGACAGTGTTCCCAGCAATTCTCCCTCTTTTAGTTGCCAGCTTCTTGCTGCTAGAGGTGGTTTTGTTCACTTTGATCTTGTGGATAACACCCTATTTATATCCTTAATAGAATGGCTCTCTGGAACGTCTCCATCTTCTTAACTCTGATTCTCTTTCCAATTTTTTAACAATTTGGCAATTAACTTTCCCCTCTGTGTCTCTTTAGCTGACCTTCAGCTACTCTCTACTGTACCGTGGACAATTTGCCCTTTGAGATGCAGTCATCCCAGATTTCTTTCCCCTTTTGTACTTGCACAGCTCAGGAGGCTTGACTCTTCTGAGGGGGTTACTTGAATTTTTAAAAGTCCATTACCTTGTACTGGTTCCAAGGGAGCAATTTCACCTCTGCGTGAGTCTAATCAGAACAGGCTGCTGCTCTCTATCGGCACCAGACAGATGAGCCAAATGTGATGGCCTTGTTCTGTCTGTTCAGCCAGCTGCATCTTGGCTTCTCAAAAATATAACTGAGTTGTTAACAGAGCAAACAGAAAAATGACATACACCAAACTCTAACTGCTTGATCATAAGCACACGTTTGCCACATCTGATCATTCCCTTCACATTTAAATTTTGGGTTCTGCTACCTCCTTGCAGTCTGAGAGTTTTTAAGAAATTATTTTTTCAGGCCACTGTAAGAGAATGTAAGTACTTGTTTTCCTGCAGATCGTGAGCTGCTGCCAGCCCCCTTGCTGCAGCCCTCTCCCCATGAGAGCAGTGTGAGTTTCACCAGCACGCTGACTCAGCAGTTCCTGTTTCCACAGCTGAAGCAAACCACAGGGGCAGAGGACAGCAGGGTGAGAGTGTAACACAGGCCTGCAGAATACTGTGCTGCTGTTGGGTGAAGGACATATCCTACGCTCCTGGAAAGTTTGCTTTCTTGTATGGTGGCATGTGAGATGTCACCTTTAAAGTCACCAGCAGTTTGGCACATCAGACATGCTTGTGACAGCAACTACTTTTAAAAGGTTGATGCATGTGGATTCAGCCACAATACTTTGTGTTCTTGTATGCTAACTAGGGCTGGACAAAGTCTAGCACAACCTTTAGGCTCCTGAGCAGTAAATTCTACCCCACTTTGTTTCTTTCCCTTCCTGAAAAATGGCAGTTATGTGTTTTGTCCTTGTGAAATTGGAGCAAGTCTCCCAGGCTTCTCTCATGAATGAGACATAGACCCGGGCTTGTAACAGAACTCTGAAGCAATTTCTCCCTTTCTGGAAATCAAGTCCCAGCCATAGGCAATCATACCAATTCATGCCAGGCTGACCAGCGATCAAGACTACAGAGGAGCTTGTTGGTTATGACAGCACAGTGATGACAGATCACTTGGTGAGCTCTGCAAACGGGGAGGATGCTGTCCTTGCAAGGGCTGTTACTAGGTCCCTCACCCCTGTGCAGATCTCCTGCATAGCTGGCTTCCAGCAAACAAGCACATCTGGGTGAGCTCTTCTTCTGTATGCCATATAAAGCTTGGAATAAACACATCAGCGATATTTCTCTACCTAGTCAAAAGGAAGCTGTTCGCCGGTATGTGACTTCAGAATTGTTTTCAAGTAACCAATGACCCAAATGCAGCATGCAGTGTTAAGGAGCCCCATGTGGATTTGTGTGCCCCTTTAGAGAGCTTTAGGTCTGTATGTCCATAAAGGCAGTAAGCATAGAGTACCTGCAGCTTTCCCATTTGTAAGCTCCTTAATTTTTGCTTGCAAACTAATCTAGGTCATGCACCTAGGGCAGAAGAGGGTAGAGGAAAAAGATAAAACCATAGTACCTGCTTTTCTATCTTGTAGTCCCCCAAGCATGAGGTGACACAAAAACAAAGACATGACCTACATAAAAGGCTGGCAAGATTTGAAGCCTTACACCAAACACAAATCAGCAGTGATTTGGTGAGCACATCTCACCTTAATGCTGTCTTTGCACCTAGTAATCTCTTGGTCAAAAACAAAAAAGCAAATTGTAAGAGGTTGGCTCAGCACACATATTGCTTAGGCTTTGACCTTGCTGGGACATATTGCAACAGAGGAACAGAACAAACTCCAGTTTTTCAGGACACCTGTCTGTAATGTTCATGTTTTAGACAGTAGTCATGCACAAAAACCATCCAAATGCCTCCAAGACGTGAAAGGAACACAGGATGAGTATTGGCTCCAACAGGCAGCCAGCTACAGGCCTGCTGCCCTGCAGACCACACCGCTATCCCTGAGCTGCTCCATCACTTATGCTTCGGGCATTTTTCCATTCAAGAGTTCAGCACTGCACCCAAAGACATTAACAGAAGTTTTCTTTTTAGACAGTTCAGTCACACTTAGAAGGAACGGGAAGCAGCCTCAATTGTTTGCCTGGCAAAACCATTTCTGTGTGAGTTAATTGAGATAAGAAGCACAGATCCCTTTGGGGGCATCATGTGGAGAGAGGTAATTGACCTTCCCACACCTCTGCGTACTGCAGGTCTTAATAGGGATGCAGCACGTACCGCTATTCCCACTGTTTAACGACGCCTGCACTCCCCTGCCTGCATCCCCGCCGCGCCACGGCCGCTCCCCAGCCCCCGCCGGCTGCCATCAGGGCGGCAGGCACCGGGGGAGGTGACGGGGCAGCTGGGACCAGCGCTCGGCCCCGGGCTCTGTGCAGCCCGCGGCGCCACGCGTCCCGCAGCCCCTCTCCCGTCCTCACGCACCCGGCCCCGGCCCGGCCCGGCCCGGCCCGGCCCGCCCGCTGCCCGCAGCCGGGGCCATGTGCAGCGCGCAGGGCGGCGGGAAGCGGCGCCCCAGAGCCGCAGCGCGGAGCTTCCTGCCGCTATAAATAGCGCCCGGCCCAACGTGCCCTGGCCGCGCCGCGGCTGGAGCGCCGCCGGCAGCCGCCGCCTGGCCCGACGGAGCGCGGTAAGGGGCGCGGGGAGCGGAGCGGTCGGGCAGGGGCTCTCCGGCGGCGGCGGCCCCCGCTCGGTGCCCCGGGGTAAACGCGGCACGGCGAGCCGGGAGCTGAGGCTCGCTTCGTGCCTGCTCTCTTCCTCTCTGTCTCTCTGTTTTCTTCCAGACTGCTCTGTCTCGGGCTGGGACGCGCTCTGCCTTCTGAAGCTGCTCCTGCAACCCTCCCCGCTTTTCTCTGGCTTTCCTGTGCTCCTCGGGTTGGAGGATGGCGTGGGACGAGGCCTGGCCTCCAGGGGCGCCCCGGTCCCTGCGGGGCCGTGACTCTGCCCGGTCCCGTTGGGGCGGCGGGTTGGCGGTCCCGCGATGGGACGGCCGGGGACGGCTCCCGGCACGTGGCCCCGAGCTGCGGCACCCAGCGGGGTGACACCGCGGCTGCGAGTTCGGGGCGGCGATGGGAGCGGTGCCTGACGTCCTGCCCTCTGAGCAGGGCTGGGGGCCTCGTGTAAGCAGTCCGAAGGTGTTAGGTTAGCTTTCCTCCTGGTTGCGTGCCCCTGCTGCCCTGTGGTTTCCGACTCTTTAGGAAAACCCCTCCTGTTGGGCAGGGTTGTCGCTCCTCTGCGAGTGCTTCTCGCTGCTACCACGTGCCGTCTCCGGGCCTCGCCAATGAAGAATGGCACAGAACACATCTCTGGTGCTGAGTATAATGATTTTATCCGGGAGAATGCAGTGGGTTGGCTTCAAATTGTTTTTGTTATTATTATGGTGCATCCTCAAAGAAATGGCTGTTATCAGTAGCTGCTCTTAGCTACTTCTACCCTCTGGAGGGTGGGCAGTGTGCTCTGCCCCCCCCTCACACCCTGTGCACTGCCCTCTTCCACTTCCATTTCTGACAACGGGCAAGTCTTGGAGGTCACCACCCTTGAGCAACTAGCTGAGCTGCTGTGGCTTACAGAAGGGCATGAAAGATGGCTGTGCCAATAGCAAAGCCATGGAGGAAAGCTGTCCCCATCTCATGCATTGTGAAAAACAGTGGGTGGTGGTGTTGGTCCTGGCAGAGCTCAGAGGACCCTCTGCTGTGTGCTCCCCTCTGCCAGAGTGGGGCCTGGAGCACGTGAGGAGGAAATGCAGCTGCTGCAGAGCACTTCTGCCTGCTGTGCTGCGGAGCACGTGAGGGGAGGGAGGGACAGGGACAGCATGAGAAGGTGTTGAGTGGAGAGAATGCACTTAGATTTATGCAGATTGTTTGAGGCCTGTTTAGCAAGGCTGGCAGCAGCAAGCCTAAGAATGAGAGGTTGTGTCTCTTAAGTCCCTGTTACTGCTCCACCAGAAACACGGCTTTTAGCTTCTCTGGCACTGTGTGTGTCCTGAGCTCCTCAGCACCCTCTGACCTCCAGCAGGACACTGCCCTTAGCCTGTTCTGTCAGACTGCAGCCTCTCCCAGGGAGGCAAATGTTCCTGAAGCCAGACCCCACGGAATGGTGAGGGGCACACTGGATCCTGGCTGGTATCAGTGTGACTGAACACAGCTCATGGCAGAGCTGAGAGACTGCTGTCCCTGCCCTCCCTTATCTCCTCCTGCTGCTTACCTGCCCTTGTCCTGTGCTACAGTTATCTGTGGGGTGTGCTGATGAGTTCAGCAGTCCAGGGTAATGCTGTACAGAAAAGAGAGGGGAGGAGGAGTGGCTCTCGCAGCCTGGGCTGCCTCTTGCTATGACAACACTCATTTCTCTCTGGCTGATGCTGCTGCCTTCAGTCTCTACTGAAACTGCACTTCTTACAGCATCACGTTGCTTTCTGGGTGGCAACAAGAAACAATATGCTGTGGGGCTGTGTTGCTACAGGAGTGCTGTAGGTGTTGTTTTTATTTATTTTTATTTATTTTTACAAACTCAGAGTTATTACAACATTACATCAGGATATTAATGTTTTGTCTCATGCAGCAGAGGCAGAAATGGAAGTGCTTCTTTAGAGGAGTGAAAGGAATGACTTCTTACCTACAGCCTTCACACCAGGTGGCCTCTAGCCTTCTCAGTGAAGGCTGCTGTTTGACAGGACCTATGCTGATAGCTTTGTGAAGGAAATGCTTTTCAGTATTGCTCTCCATTACTGACAGTGCAATAGGTTTTAACAGCCATTTGCTTTCTGCTTCATTCATATAAACACCAGACTATTTTTTTTTTTTTTGGAGGAGGAGGAGGAAAAGAGGGCATGTTGTAGTGGTCTGATAAATGTGGCATGAGGGCAGAACTTTATAGGTGTCCTTTCACGGCACGCATATTGTTCTTGGGATGTATGTGTATGTAAGTATGTATATACTTTAAATATCTCTGCATAGCCATTAGGCATGTTCTGTGCTCTTACTACACTGAATCTGTATCTGGATAATTGACTTAGTGCTTAGGAATGATGAGAAATAAGGAAACAGTCGCCAGGGTGGGGGATGGGATGGGATTTCTTTACAGTTTATGCTCTTGCCAACATGGATGTCTTAATTGTGGCCATTTCACAACAATGTAAATCCTTGTAAAAGTTCAAATCTAATGAAATGCTTGTGTTCTTTCTACAGACTCCTCTTATTCTTTGTTTTAATGCAAATGCTTTTTCTTCATGTGGTGCACTCTTGACACTTGGCCAGTAGCGTCCACCACCATAAAGTATGGGATGTCTCCCTGGTCAGAACCCCTGGCTCCAGCTGTGTTTGAGGTGGGGAGAGTAAAGGCAGCATTCTTTATATGGGGTGAAAGGTGAGGATGTTGGAGGTGGCCACAAATCTTCAAGAGAGCCGTTTGCTCTGGGTGCCACTGAATATGTAACTGCCTGCATGCCAGTTATCTGCTGGCCTCACAGGTGTACATGGAAATCTGTCTGTTGCTGAACAATGACTGCAGAACTGTTGGCTGGCTTGCACCTCCTAATAGGGATTATTAAGTTGTTTTTTTAATTAAATTATTTTATCAGGATTTGTTTAAAATACTTTGGATGCTGGCATTGATCAGTGTGGTGGTGATGTGCTTTTGTGTAGTATCAGCTCCATGTGCAGTTTATCTAGGAAATTAACAGTTAATGTCTACCATGACCCCTTGCAAGTAGTAGACAGCTGCTGCTGTGTTGTGGGTGAAGCCTGAGTGGGGAAAAGATGGCATTTTTTTCCAGTGGCATTAACCCTGGAGATGAGGGCTCTGACTTGCTGTTGCTCAGCCCTGCAGGCCTTGCAGGGCAGGCTGTGCTGGGGTCCCCTCCAGTACAGGTCACTGTGGTGCAGTGCCTGTAAGCTGGGACACGAGCAGCAAGGGAGCAGTTCCATCGAAATCTGAGATCAAAGGCATTCAGAATAGAAAGCTTCCTTGTTCCTGGAAGGAGATGGACAGGAAGCACAAGGAGCACTTTGAGAATCTGTTTTGTAACTCTAAACTCTGCTGTAACACCTTTAGGAGTCCTCTATGTTTGGATCCAATTATACAAAAGCATGCTTTGGAGTTAATGTTTCATTTTGTACCTTCTTAAACTGCTGCTGTTACAGAAGCTAAGTTCCCAACATCTAAGCTGCTTTTGTGGCACCCCTGGTCTCCACTCTGTCCCAGCATGTGTAGCTCCTGCCACTTCCCTCTTCCTAGGGCTGGGTTTGGGTGAGCAAGCACTCTTGGCTTCCACGCATGCGTTCCCAGAGGGACCTCCTCCAAACTGTAGCATCTTTTCTGCTACAGAAATCAAAGGGAGCTCTTTAATGGGAAGTAATATAGAGGCTAACATAAACGCACATAGAAGCTTCAGCAAACCCAAGATAGCTTGTTCATGTTCTCTTGTGATAATGTCAGGAAGTGGGGGTGATTCCCTCTTCCTCCTGAATGTTTTTGATGAATGCTGTGCTTGAATGCTGAGATCTGTTGCTGTGAGGAACTGGCAGAGTGGAGCAGACTGCTGTCCCCCAGAATATATGGTAGTACGTGGTCTCAGAACAGCTGAAAATGGTCTTCAAGTGTGAATAAAGGTTTTTAAAAGCAGAGCGAGTAGAGAAGCACAGTGTGGGGAAATGGCTTTGCCTGAAGTCACATAGCAGCAGGTCAGTAATAGTGCTGGGAAAGGATCGTAAATCTCCTGACTAGTGGGCTGGTGCCATTGCAGCTAAAAGATGTTATTTTTAAACAGAAAAACTTCTGCTTACTCAACTGCTTTCAGATCACTCAGAAACAGAATAACAGCCTCCAAAAATATATATATACATATATATGTGTGTGTATGTAATAATATACATCTTTATACAGATTCACTTAGAGGAATTTGTGCTAACAGTTGATTACGTTTTCTCAGGCAACACTGAAAACATCAAATCTGGAAAAGAATTTCTGAAATGAAGACGAGCTGCAAAGGAAATTTTTAGAAAATGATGTTATTCCCAGTTTGCTGCATAACAATCTCTTATTTTTAAGAGAGGATGAGAGCAGAGGAAGCTGTACACTGAATTCAAGTTTGATTCTCTGTTTAACAAAATAAATCACTTCAAGAAAGGTTGTTGGTTTTGTTTTCCTAATGTGGAAGCTGAGAAAACAGTTCAGCACTTTAGAGAGTATGATAGAAGGCATTAAGCAGTGTCTTAACTGCATCTGCATTCCAAATGTTACGAACAAGGCGCCATTCAGATCATCAGTTATAAGTTATGCTGAATTCATTATACTGGGTTTGAATTCTGTTGGGAGAAGAAAAATAAGTCATAGGAGATCTGTTAAAAATCTCTATTCCCATTTTGCCAGCTCATTTTTGCAGAGATGAAGAAGGGTTCTCCTTTTCCATCTCCCTGTATTTGTCTAGCACTCATGCAGGTCATCTGCTAATTATTAGCAGCTGTGAAGCTATTGAGTTACATAAGCATAGCTAGCAGTCAGCAGAGCCTCGCATTGTACTGCAGATCTGTCTAATGCTCTTTCACAGCAACAACAGATAGGTTTTGTAAGTTGCTTCACATGTGTATCAAACTATTCAAGAGAGCATCAGCAGGCATGGGAGGTTGGGGAATCCTTTATGTCATAGAAATGAGATAGAATAATGTGCTGTTGTGTTGTGGCAGCAGCCACGTGTGTTGTTGGCAGGATGTGAGGAGGGCTGTGTCGGGCTGATCCCTGACAGCTGAGCTATGGCTGCACAAAGCCAGATTGTCTGGGCCCAGAGATAGGCAGTAGTAGCAGGGCAGGTGTGAGGGCTTTGAGGCATGTTGCTGGTTAGTCCTGCTCTCTGATATGGCTGCATACAGCAAACTGTCCTCAACGTTAGAGAAGGTTTCTTTAAATCAGAGCGTGCACAGCTGAAAATGTGAGGTTTCCTGGCCATGGTACTGTCTCTGTGAAGGACAGTGTGTTGATGCAGGCAGCCTGAAGCTGGCAGAGCTGGGTTCTGCCTCCGGGTTTGTGATGCTGTCAGCACACTGTGGGATTTGGTTAGCAGTATGAGTTCCTTCCCACAGAACCGTGAGGGAATACGGAAGACTTAATCCCCTGTAGTTCTAGGTATTAAGTCATAGACTGCGTAATGAGCTCTGTGATCCAGGCTTTGATTTTGTTTTCAGATTACTCTTGTCTTATTCTCTCATGTGCTGGTTGAAAGACCTCTGTAGGCAAGAATCTGTAAAATGATGAATACAGTGTTGTTGAATCTGTGAAATGCATGATCCTTAACGTATTTCTCTGGAACTGAAATGGTAAAATGAGTTCCAGGAAATAGGGTGTCCCTGCAGACTATCGTCTCTGTTAGTGGCTCAGATCTATGCCCTGGCACAAGAAACCTAAAGAGGAGTTTGCTTGAGCTTCCATTCTCTTCTTTGATTTATCAGTTTTCTTTAAAGCAGCAGTGTGATCAGCGGAGTCTGAGATTCAATGCCCTCAATCAGTAATCTCTCCCCACTTCTGCTGCCAGAACAATGGATGGGGCCTCATGAGCTCACTGTCTGGCAGCCTCTGAGATACAGTGTGCACACAGTGTAGCCCTCAGGTACCCCCCAGCAGCCTGAGGATAGGTGGGTGCCAGGAGGTACTGTGGCAGCACTGCAGGGCTTGAGGACAATCCTCCTACAGCAGTTGCTTTAGTCACTACTCTCATCAGGTCATGATTCGCCTTGCACAAGAAGAGCCTTAGTTGTGGCATTTCTAAAGCCTAGCATCTGCCTTCAGTTTGCATGGCCTGTGGCTTTCTGTTCATCTCATCTCCTGGGCCCTTACCAGGCTCTCTCTAACTTCTACCTTGTCCCAGCTTTGGATTTTTGCAGTGGAGCATCTCTGTTTTCTTCTGGGATGTCCCACATCTTCTGCAGTCCCTGCATAGACTCTGCAGAACATCAAGTATGCTGGATACAAGCTGAGCTTTGTCAGCTCCTACCAAACCTGTTCTCATCACAGATGTTACATACTGGGGCAGATGGCTTTTACAAAGCACTTTGCTGCTCTCTGAGAGCCTCCTCTGGTCAAAACCAGAGGCCCAGGGTATTTCCAAATGTTTGTTTGTTTTGTATTTGTATGCAGGGAAAAACAAAAATAGAGAATTTTCTTCCTTACTTGCACATTTGAAGTTACTTGAAGCTCTTTTTAAAGGAAGTTTCAAATATAAACCAAAAAGGGTGTTCTGTGTATGTTGCAAGTAAGCAAAGCCCTTGGTTGTGCACATAGTGAGTTTATGTAATTCAATGTGTTGACCTTTTAATCTGCATCTCCATTCAGTTACATGCTTGTTTGTTTTTTTGGGTTTTTTTTAAAGCCATACATCTTGCCTTAGATTCAAGACTTCTAAGATAGGAATGCATTTTCTTAATGTTCCATAAAATACATTTTCTATTCCAGTAGGGTGAAATGAAATTCAAACGACAGCAATGTCCTGGGAAGGAATATATACAAGTATGTCAGTGTTAGAGAATATAATTTATCTGAGTCCACTGAGGCAGCATCTACCAGAATATCATGTGCTCTGTCTGCAGGTTACACTTTCAAAACCATGCCAGACTGATAATGCCTTGAAACTGAGAGTAAGATACTACTGA
The DNA here is from genome assembly GCF_038088225.1 of Cyrtonyx montezumae. NCBI lineage: Eukaryota > Metazoa > Chordata > Aves > Galliformes > Odontophoridae > Cyrtonyx > Cyrtonyx montezumae. The sequence goes on along the minus strand of NW_027072078.1, from coordinate 12,740,222 downwards.
AACATACAGCTTTTCTTGAGAGCAGCTGTGGTGTCATGTTGGAGCCAGAAGCTCTGAAATGGAGACAGTCCCAAAGCTTTATTTCCTACTGGAATGTAGCAAACTACAAAGAAATAATTCTCCTATGGACTTTTCTACTGGATTTTCAGATACAAGTTCTGCCTTCGTTCTAATTATGTGTTTTAGAGTATTTTTCAGTTCCAAGGTTGCTTTAAAAGTACACTGAATAGATTATTGAAACAATGTGGAATTTTGAATTTAAAATTTTAATTCTGTAAACATTCTTCAGAGTGAAGAATCTTACTCTGGAAAGTCACTGCATACTTACTTTTCCTTGACTTTTTAAGTGGGCAGTTAAATGGGTATTTAATTCTTCGTCTTTTGTTTTTTCTCTTCCTAGCAGATCTTTACAGGCTTGATATCTCCAGGACTTAACGTAGCTCTCTCTTTTCCACTTGTACATAGTTCATGCATGCTGATTGGAGTTGGAGGAAGACATTGGCTGCCACAGGGAACTAGAAAATGGGATATTCCATGACTGACAAACTGGATGAGTTCCTCCTTTATTCTTCTAAAATGTGCCAGTTGTTTAGCAGAACATCCCTGATAATGCAAGTGAATTGCAGGGTAAAAGCCAGTTGGATGTCATCATCACAGTACTTAAATGAAAACACTGAGGGACTTTGTGCTTCTAGGGGAAAGGACTGTCACTGTTGTCTTCTGGTTTTTGTTACTTCAAAAGTTTGCCAGGAAAGTTTCCTCTTAGGAGCAATAATGGAGTTTACAGTTGTTTACAATAAAAGTGGTAAACACTGCTCTTTGCTTAGACTAGGAGCTTTTATTCCTCTTGCAAGTGTGCTTGCGCACTGTCTGTTTGCTAATCAGGGGGACTGATTAGGCATTAAAGAACTTGTGGTTGTGATGCTGTATACCCATGGTGTTTAACAGCTCCCAAGGCCTTCCACTGTCAGCTATGCATAGTAGGAGATAAAAACACAATGGAAAAATCCTGCAAGAAGAGAAAGTAAAAAAGAACAAACGTAGTGTATTTTTACCTTCCTCCTTTTATCTAGAGATAAGGAAGTGTCCCACTGCCATCTCATAGCTAAACATTACTCTGTGCCCTAGGAAGTGAGGAGAGGCCAAAAAACCCCACCAGTGAACTTGCAAAATGGCAGGCAGTGGCACTCCTTGGTCCCATTGTGCCCCCAGTATGATGTGATGATGCAGGATGGCAGTGCTGGAACAAGATCACCCTGGGTAGTGTCAGGGCACCTCTTCCCTGGGTTCCACAGGGCTGCTGTTTCTTATGCATGTGTACAGCATTGCTCTCTTGGGCAGAGGCAGCTGCTTATTTTTGGAAATCACCATTCTGAAAGCAGAACCTCTTTCTTCCTGCAGCAAAGCTCCAGCACTCTCAACGTCTTTCTTCTAAGGGCTTGGGCTATCGCTGTGGTGTGTGACTTTTTTGGGGGAGGAACTACTGTCTGCGTACATGTTTGATGCATTACACTTCAGCGCTATCCAGTAAAATTCTCACTGATACAGTCTCACTTCTCTGTATTTAGTTCTGGCGTGTTGAGGTCCTCATTTCTTCATTTCTCAACAGAGCATGTGATCCTGGTAGCACTGGAGTTTTCTGTAATGCATACCAGTGCAGGATCTCTGACCCTGTCACTAGGGAGTCCTTCCTGATGTAGAGCTAGTAACTTTTTTTTATTCTTCTTAAGAATATAATTATGGAAGCAGTTAGTCTGATGAGTGTTCAAGGGTCTCTGAAACCAGTGTTCCCAAGAGCACCACAGTGCACTAGCTTTCTCATTAAAAGTCAGGAGAACTGTCCCACTTAGCAGCAAAAGGCCTGAAGTTAAGCATGTCACAAAGTTTACTTAGTTCTAAACTGCTAACAGTGGAACCTGAAGCAGGAGCAAACAGCCTGTGTAACAGCTGCTGTAGCCAAGCCCCTGCTGGTAGCACGGGAGGTGGCTGCAGCAGCACCTTTGGGCTCATGCAGCGTGCTGTGGTGCACAGCATCACCTCCCTGTGCTGCCTGATATTCCTGCTCTGTGACAGGCTGGCTCTGCTGGGACATGGCCCACAGGCAAACGCTCTACCAAAACAAAGTGATTAAAAGTACAGTTGTAGCCTTCTATATAGCCTTTTATGGGATTTCTGCTATTTCAAGCCAGAGCACTAAGCTGTTGCCCTTGCTTTTACTTTCAGCTAGGGAACCTGGAGGCTGATCCTGATCACCGTGGTCAGAGCTTCAGCAACCCAGCTCATCTTAATGTGGTGAGCCATGATGACAGCTGGCATCCCCATGCCTGCTTAGAGGGAGAGGTGCTGCTTTGTGTCTGGTCAGTGCAGCCTCCTTACAGGATCCAGGCTGCAGCAGTATAGGGGACTAATTTCTAGTCTGGAAGTTTATCTGTAAGCCAGGTGAGCAGGAAATACACTAATAGAAAACAGTGATGTTTATTAGTGTAGTGTGATTGCACTAAGTCAATAATCCTAGATTTGTGATGGTTCCTGCCTAAAACAGCATTGAGCAGCTTCTGGCTGGAAGGGACCATGGAGTAGCCACGTGATGGGTCTTAGAAAGGTTGAAAAAGGTTGATGCTGCACCCTAACGGCTCCAGCATCAGTAGGCACAGCAAGCTGTCCTGGATACAGCCCCTGAAACTGCTCAGTGCACATGAGGGAAAAGGGCAGGACTGGCTTTCCTGAGCCAACAGGGAGCTTCAGACTCAAGGCTTATCTCTGTGTGCCTCTCGTGGAGCCTGAAATTCCCTGTTAGCTTGGCTAGTGCTCTCATCATTCATAGTGATAAACTCCACTAATTCCTAGGGATAGAACAGGTAATTAAATGAGAACGTGGCAAGCAGTGGGTATACATATTATATTCATAATCTGAGCCTCCCTTTCTCCTGTTTATTCTTGGGAGAATATTGTTTTTTGATAATAGATTTTTCTTTTGTTAATATTTATCTCATTTTGTATATGACATGATCTTGTTCTCCTTACTTGGGTGCAGCTCTGGTCAGCATGGAGCTGCTGGCGCTTGGACCTTGTGTGAAGATTAACAAGACTCATCCACTACACAGCAGAGGAGCTGGTACTGTTTTATAGTCACCCTGCAAGTATGTACAGACTCTGATCTGTGTCTATATTTGGCATCTAGATACTCCTAATGTGGAAAATACTGCCCATGGGAAAAATGCAAAAAATTGACTGAAGTTTCTGCTCATGAGGAATTATTTTAAAAGACAAACAACAAAACAAAGGAACGGACATGAGCTTTGGGTAGGATGGTGTAAAACGGTGCACAGCTCTTTACTCTGTTTAAATAATGCCAGTAAGTATGCCTGTATTAGTCTGCTACTTTTTAGCTCCCTTTCTAGTTTGTAGATTATCACAAATTTTCAGTGCTTCTTTTATGAGTACTCAGAATGTAAAGGAGGAAATAAATTAGATGAAAGTAGTAGACCTCTTTCAAAAATGAAACTAGTTGCTCAGATTTCTCAACTGCACATGTTGAACTGATGACAGAGAAAAAAGGGTCTTGGTTTACAATTAAAGATATTATGCAGAATCCTCCTAAGAAATCAAAATATAAGGATCTTGAATTCAGAATTTAATAGCTAATACTTTGCAAAATATTAGTTTTTCAGGCATTTTAATAATCTGGAATTTATAGTTTAAGCTCCAGCTTGTCCTTTAGCGACAGACATTAGATTACACACTTTCCATAGAGAGGTTCTCCAATTGAAGAGAAAATGTAGACTTGATACAGAAGTAACACTTCGAGACTGTATGGCCTTGTCAGATGGAAAACTTGTCTCATCAGAAAATGCTGCTTCTGCAGCTTTAGAATGTGTGGCTGTTGTAGTAGACCATGATTTCTAAGGTACAGATTTATTTTGCTTCGTTCCCTTCTGTGTATGTGTATGCACACAAATGCTGATGGGAAGCTGAGTATAAAGTATTACTCAATTTAACTGTGGTTTTTAAAACAGTATTTTCTACTGAAATAACCAAGTATATAAAAACTCTTCATCATGTGGTTCGTACCTGAAGCTACATAAACATTTGACAATACTAATAGCTAAAGACAAATTGCTCAATAATAAATATCTTTATAATATTACCATCATAGCAGTGCTCATATATTGAGAAAGATAATTAGAGAGTAGGCACGCCACTGGTGAGGTGTAATACACTGTTCTGGAAAAGAGGCTAGGCAGCTTTTACTGGGCAAATTGTTGAAAATACTCTTTGGAAAGACAGCAAATGTTTTTTTGTTTGTGTGTCTGTTGAGTAATCTCATGTTCTTTGATCAAGTCCAAGAGAAACCATGTCTCAAGGTTATTGTGTAAAAGGGACACAAACTAAGAAACAAGGTGTTATGTGAAATGAAGTATCATAAGCAACCAACAGTGTTGCTCCTTTTAATAGAAGTTTGTTTTTGTTCCTCTGAACAAACTAGTTATATGAATTCTCTGTAATGATATGAAGAAACTTCTACAAATCTTACAAATGTATCTTGTGATTCCTTTATCCTAATTAAGGAAGCAGCACAGGGCTTCTCCTCAGGAGTCTGTTAATATCTGTACTGCCAGGGGCACTGGGGCCTGGACAAGTATATAACTTTGAGAGCATGGTTTGTCAATTCAGTAGTTCTCACTCAAGTCAAGAAATTCGTAGGCGTTTCTAGGCATATTATGTTCTCTTAGTAATGGCTTTTATTTACATAGCTGCCTTCTGAAAGGGTAATGTGTGGCTATAGCCGAGGGTGATAGCTGAATATGTAATATGTCACACACACACAGCTGTTAGTGTTGTGTAGACTGGAGAACATGAGCAGAAAACACAATTTTGAACTTTTCTACTTTTTCAGATTCCTCTTCAAAATAGCTAATACATCAATGTAGGGGAGTGTTGTTCTTTGTTATAGTTAGTAACATGGTAATTTTATTTTAATACTTAAAATTACAGCTTAAATCAGATTCTGGGAGTAAGAAGAGAGAAAATCTTTTTGAAGACTCATCCTTAAAGTGATGGGCAAAGAGAAGGAATAGAAGAGAATCTACTTAAAAAGCAAATGCTTAAAGAAAAGTAGAATAATTTCTAATTGTGCTACTAGTTTGCTTGCCTTTGCATTTGTCATCTAGGTATAATGGTCCTAAAAACCTCATACCCTAGCTGGTTGGAAGCCTCTAAAGATTTCACTGGAAGTATTTTTTGCTTTATTCAGAAAATGATAAATTCTTTACGTAAGGTTTTTGTCCCAGAGTTGTTTCTGGTTTTATACAGGATGGGAGCAGTGTGAGGAGCCTTCATCTTCTCCACAGATGGCTATGGAGAGGGAGGTTTTGGCTGTAAGATTTTATTTATATCCTAGATGAAGGTCAAGATAATAATTTTTTTCTTTTTATTTTTTTTAATCTGATAAGATTCCCCTATCATCATTACCTCCAAGGAACTTGTTAATATTTCATAGTTCTGAAGAGACATAGTGGGCACCATTAAATATTTACATCTCTCTGTGAAGTCACGCTGATGCCACCAGGATAGCAAGCTTTATATCACACATGCTCTAATTCACCCTAAACACCCACTGTTTACTAATCTTCAGCCCCCATCTGTGCTGATAATGAGGAAGAGGAAATGGAAACAGCAGGGATTACATGCTACTGAGAAGTCCCAGTTTCCATGCCTGGTTGTAATTCTTTCAACAAACTCTTGCTGACTGTGCTCCTGCTTTGAAGTTTGAACACCTCTGTGTTACTGCTGAGCTCTTGTGATTTGGCAGACAGATTTGGGATTTTTGTAGTTGCTTTAGCAGCTCCATATGATGATGTGCTCTTGTGCTCACAGGTGCTATGTTCACTCAAGGTCAGGAGCAGTACAGATTGTATTGCCCAGTCACTGGGATGTTAATAGCTTGTATTTGCTGGTGGCAGGTAGCAGATGGAAAGTGTTCTTCACAATATCCACTGTCGTGTGTGTGTACAGATATGGCCATATCAGTGAGGGAGGTGAGATTCCATATAATAAATAGTGCCTATTTTTGTAAGGCCAGTGACATGTATAGGTTTGAATCGCGGCATTCATCGTGCTCAGTTAGCCTGCATCATCTGGGCCAGAATCATCAAGTGTGCTGAAACTGAGCTTTGCTTGTTTCTAATCTGAACCAAAAACTTCAGAGCCCATGGTTGCTTTTCTAAACCCTATAGTTGGCAAAGGACAGCAGATTATTTGTGTAAAAGGCCCCACAGCCACAACCATTAACATCCTGGTGTAGTTCAGCTGTCAGGTCACTGTGCAACTTATTGCTGCTGGGGTGGTCCTCTTTATTAATTCAAATACTGTTTGATTCCGTCACAAGTGATGGGGAGTTGATTTAGAGTCTTAAAAACCAATTCTTGTCATTTACAATGCTAGGGGCACATCTTCATTAGTCACCCAGGTGTGCAAAAGGAAGAGTTTCAGGTGGATTTTCCACTCAGAAGATAAAATGGTTTTGTCTCATGTGTACATGAAGTGAGATCCAACGTCAGTTACAAGCAGTTGGCTTACCACCCAATATAGCTGCCAGAAATCCCAGAGGGGCTGCAGTCCTCCAAAAGGTGCAAGTCAACAGAGTCCTTATCTGTGACAAACCCCCTGTTGCAGTGTTCTATGGTCAGAACTGGCAGATCCCTTAGAGTCTGTGGTGGCTCAGGCACCAAGAAGCTTACCAGAACAGACCTTGTGAGGGCTGTGGGGGCTTGGTGAATTCCCCAGTTGTCCCACACCTTCAATGTGAGGCTCCTGTGAGGACCATGGAGCCACAGTGAGGTGCTGTGGCTGGAGTGACACCCTCAGAGGGCATTTTGCTTGGGCATAGCTTAAAAAGGAGCTAGCTAGGAGTTGTTCACTGAGTGATTGCATTACCTGCACCTTGAACAATGTGGAGTGAGGTATCTGGGGGTGTATAGAACTACATTTGCCCCATCTGGGGCTCCAAACACTGCTCTGGTATGATGCAGTATAAGTCACTATAGGTCTTCACGTAGCATTAACACGTTAAAAGTGATTTTGTAAACATAACCCCTTGAGAAGAAGAGCAATAAACTGTCCCCTTGTCAGTGACAACTGTTAGCTCAGGAGCTGCTGGGTGAGCAGCTGAAGACGAGCACAATGAAGCTGTGTGTTGTGAACAAACACAGCAACTTCCTGAACTCTTCAACTTCCCCTCTGTGCCTCTGAAGCCTAGGGTCCAGCATATAATGGCTCTGCGTGCTCAGCGCCAGAAAGTGCTTAAGCTGCGTGCATCTTGCAGTGCTCTCAAGTGTCTTCCAGTGTAAATAATACCCTGATCACTCTTTGGCCAGTTGGCTTGAAGTTGTAAATCAAGGCAGAGCAGGTGCATCTGTGGACACATGTTTGTACATGCACTCAGAATGCAAAAAAAAACAAGCTCAGAGGTACACGTTCAAGTAGGCTTATGTGCACCCAATAAGTCTCTTGCGGGAGCACCCATCTTGTGGAGTAGTCCTTTTTTCACTTGTGTATTTCCTTTTGTGTGGGAAGGTGCATGTTTGCATTTAAAATACTTAATGTCTTTTATTAGACAGATGCAATTTGTGCAACATGTAGCCACAGTACTTCCTTGAATTTGAGAGGTTTGTACTGGTCTTAGCTTGTCATGCTGGACAGATTTTCTCCTTTTTGGAGCTCCTCACTCCACATCCATCTGTATCTTTGATGGTATCTGCCAGCTTGCAGGGAAGGTGGGGTTCTCTGTGGGGTTGTTGTAGCACAAGCACAGAACTTAGTGGTCTGTGAAGTTCCAGTGCTGGTTGCTACCTCTTTGCCACTGCTTGCTCCTCCCACCACTCTGTGGGGAGGAAGGGTCCTGCAGCCATTTCCTCTGATTTTCTATTACAGCTTGTCAGATTAACCACAGATAGAAGGAATTGGAGCTCATTTGACTTGTTTGGTCAAAGTAAGAAGCCTGTGGGGAGAAGGCTGGGAGGTGACCCCTGGCTGGCGGTCACTGGAGGCTGCTCACAGCAACCAGGTCTTCATCTAACACATTTCAATTTAGAAGATGAGATTTTTAGTGGAAGTTTCATAATGTACTTAGAAATTGTGTAAAATGCACCAAACAATCTGTGCAGAGGTATCCTGTGTTGGCTTGCTCTTGGCTTCTCTGTGCAAGCTTTTGTGTTGCAACCTGGTGGCATCGCAGCCAGCTTCACGTCAGCAGTTGTCCCTTGCTGACTGAGAGTGACGGCACCAGGGCTTAAAAAAGAAGAATCAAAAAGTTTTAAATTCTGAAGGCTAGATCTGTTCCCTTGATCCGCTTCATCTGCTAAAATACCAGCTGTTGACTGATGCTGTAAACATACTCATCTGATCCATGATTTTACCATCTATTTTTTCATGACCTATGTTTAGGCTCATTTATCCCATTCTTAGATGATAACATGTGGATACATACCAATGAGAAGTGTATCTTTGCTCTTCCAAAGTCATAAACCCTTTCCCATGGGACTGAAACTCCTGTGAAAATTGTTTGCCACGTTCAAATGAAAAATATATCTAAAAATGGACACCAACTACAACTATTCAAAGTAGGTACATCAGTATTTTACCACTTTGACAGCATGGGAAGTGATTGTCCTTGGGCTAAACTTTCTCATGTGTGCAGTGTAATTGCATTCTCCACTATTGTGGCTTTTTTTCCTCTTTAAAAAGGGGGTGGCAGGAATTGAACATACTGTAATAGAATCACATTTAGGATTTGATATTAATACACAGAAATAGTACAAAAAGGACCATTGAATCGTGTAGTGACTCAGAAGGAAACGGAGGAGGGCTCTTTCTGGATCTGCAGAAATGTCAATGGTTCAACACTGACATGCCATGGGAGCAGAAGTCTCTTAAACATGCTGTAGAAGATAGCTTCTTTGTTGGGTTTTAAAAAGTAAATGAAGCAAGTCTAGCAAGGTGCGGTGAGGAAGCGTGGGGTCACGTGCTGCTCTACAGGAAACGAGATTGAAGCAACTGGGGAAGTTCAGAGCTCCGTCACCTCCACCAAATTCAAATAGCACAGGTTAGTCCTTTTAAAATGACTTTTAACCATCCTAAATGGGGTCCGTATGTGGATTTTCACTGTTCTGGAGGACTGGGGAGCTTGTAAGCCGTTAGCATGGCACTTGTGTTAGAAGCTAGCAAGTGAGGTGGGCTTCTCTGGCAGGGCCTTACAGAGGCAAAAATAGGAAGAAGGTTTTCTGTGAGTTTGTCTGTGAGCTGGGAGCCTGCCTTGCTGTTTTACGGGCAGCATGGGGCTGAATCCTCTTAGAAATACGAATGATCTCTCTGACATTTTAAAGATTTTCATGTAATCAGCAGATGACTGCTTGTTTCTTGTTTGTTTTTGTTTTCAAACATGTTAAAGCTTTATAGCTTATAAACTTGGTACCAGCCAAAATGAAAAGTTATAGCTGTTCTGTTTGATTTTACTGATGTCATCTCTTTTTAAAGCTTTTTCTTGTTCTTTGTGGTATCTGTTGAGAAATTCCATCTCAGCCCTGCTGTGGTAGAGGCTTTTTGGCCTGGGAGCCCCCTGTGTTGGGCAGGAAACAACACTGGTTTGGTGCTGCAGCACTTGGAGCTCTCATGGCAAGCACATTCGGAGGGATGCATGTTTTGTATTCCTACAAAAAATGCATTCATTATTTTTAAATATCTAAAAAATTGTTATTAATTAAAACTGCTGAACGTGAAGTTGAAGTGAAAGTTGAAAAGAAGATAAACTTCAGGATGACAAAATATAGAGTATTGTAGTAGTACTTTACAGACTCTGTAATAAACCTTGTGGTTTAGCTATGCAGCTCTCTATTGTGCTAACGGGAGAGATCCCTGGAAATGAATGAAAGAAAATCTTTCCTCTTGTATACATGAACTTCAGCAACAACGTGGTCCTTCATCCCATGAGGCTGGTTAGACTGGATGGTGCCTATCCTAGCAGTGATTATAATATGGGATGAGCCCCACAGGGACAAATCCCACAGGCAAGAACCCCCACCCAGCCAGCTGCAGGTGTACGTGCTCCTGGCAAGAGCAGATGGGCAGAGGAAGTGACACAGGATGTGCACATAGCCCACATCAGGGGCAAGGATGCTCTTACTTGGAAACTGCAGAGCCTGGTGTCTGGGCAGCCTTGTGGAGCTCGCTATTAAGTTTTAAGCTTTAGAGTTTTGCAAGCAGCAGTCTCTGGCCTTCGCTGGGCCCCTCTGCTTCTGTGAAACTACCATGTTTTGCAGGGAGTGACGCAGATCTGTCCCAAAGTAGTCTTTCTGCTCTATTAAGATTTCTAATCTTCAGCTCCGTATTACTAAGAATGCAATTTAAAACCAATTTAATAAAATCCCACTGCCGACATTTTAATTTCGGCCTAATCCTGCTTTATAGTCACTCATTTCATGCAGATTAGGAATTGTTTTAGACTACATACAATGGCTTGTAAATAATATATTCGACCTTCCACACAGCGGTTCATACCAGGGGTTTGAAACGGAATTCCAAAATAGACTAGTACACTTTTCTAAATAATGAAAGCCCCCAGTTTCTCCCCTTATACCCAGAGCAAGCCCAGCCAGCCAGGAGCTCCTGACAGGCCCCCAGCACCAGCTTGTGTTAGGGAAGGCAGGGCAAGAACGTTTCTTTCCCAAACAAATTTAAAAGGAAATCTGCAAAAAGAGAAGAGGGAGTAAAGAGTACAGACTAAACAAAAGGAAATAAATATGGGTTGGAATGGGAGAGAAGGAAACCAGGAGAAGAAAGTAGTAAAAAATGGAACCAGATGGGGACAAGTTCTGTACTTGGGAAAATAAAACTGCTCTTTCACTGAAGTTCAGAAGGAAGGGGGAATGGGTATATGTGTGTGCACATGTTCATAACATCTATGGAAGAAACATTCCTTTTTCTGTATGTTTTTTTTTTAAATGATTTATTTTGGTTTCTTTCCCTTGGGTAGTATTAGTAATTCTGAGATAGCTGACTTCACCTTACTGAAGCTTTAAAGTTCCCTTAATTCTGCAAATAAACAGAACAAACAACACTCACAATGCCACTTTAATCACCAGCCAGCTTTGCTTCCCTTAATATGCTGGGCTGCAGTGCACTGTTGGCTTCATGTCCATGGTGCACGTGGGCCCACAGCACTGCGTTGTCCTTTTCTGCAGAAGGGAAAGTATGAGTTAAGGTGTGCAACACCAGCTCATGCAAACCCAAATTGTAACGGCAGCTTTTACCAGGCTCCCCGTGTGGGTTTCATTTCACTGTGTAGTGTAGGCATGAGTTTCATACCAGTGAGGAATTGGAGTCTGGAGACTTTGATCTCTAAATGTAAGTAAATCCATAAAATACAGAACAGTTACTGTTTTTATACTTTGCTTCAGATTGACTGGGTTGTTGAAGACATTTTGCTGTTTATTATTAAGTACCTCAGATTGGACAAGGGTGTCTTTTGCTACAACATCATTTGCAGTATGTCCCACTGACATCTTGATGGCCAGCCCCTCCTCCCTTCCCCTCACTTGAATGGAAGTTGTGCAAATCATTTCTGTAGTTAGCTGTTACAACCATCTCGAGGTTGAAGGAGGTTGTTTTTACTTTTATTTAGTTGATTTGTTTCAAATTTTGCATACATTTCTTTTCTAGCCTAAACTACAGGCTAGACTTCCTTACAACACTGGTCAACAGACCATGGCTCTTTTTTAAGGGGAGCAGTAGGTAACTCCAGTCTTCCTGAAATATCCATCCACATATGTTTTTAGGCTTTTCTGCTTTCATTTCACCATTTATACTGGCTTTTACAATGCTCTGTTGAAGTCAAGGCAATTATCTCAAACTTGTTTGAAAACAAATTGGGGCTTTTTGCCTTAGGAGCTGATACTGAGAGCATAATCAGTGTATTTTCCTTTTATTTTCCTCTTTAGATGGAGTCAGCTTCCTCTCTTAGACACTGCCAGCTCTCATGCAGAGTTTATGCCTACACAGGGAAATGCCCAGCAGAAATGTACCCAGGCTCAGTGGTCCCCACCATTTGCAATTAATAATGTTACGGGTGGTTTTTTTTCTTCCTTGCAGGAACGTACAGCCTGGGAAATGTTCCTGCAATCTAATTAACTTCAGCAAGTGCATTGTGGAGTGGATTTGTCAGGCCTCGTGTTCTGCCCAAGCATCTCCAGCTGCTGAGGAGGTACAGAGCCCTGGGGTCTGCACAGGGAGGAGCGGGATAGTATTACTGCGTGAGTAGCAGTGCAGGAAGCAGGGCTACAGCACGTGTAATCTCCAGGCTGTGAAATGCCTGTTACTGTCAGAAGGCATAGAGCCATCTCGTAAGTACCACTAAAGGTGTCTACTTACAACGTGGTAATTGCAAAAGATTATTTTTTGCAAAAGTCACTTTTTTTCCTTGTTAGGATTAATGGCAATGCCAGTTTACTGGTGTGATTCTATGTAGCACACCTTTCTTACTGTCAGATTTAAGTGCTTAGGTTATTCTAGTTTTTCCACCAAATCCACAGGCTTTTAACATATGTAGTGCTTTTTATTCATCCAGTAGCACAGAGCTAGCAGCAGAAGGTTTTAAGGCTTCACAGGTGGGGCTGCTGGTGGGTGATACGGTTTGATCAGGTACTGTGAATTTGTAGTTGTCCTCATCTAGAGAAAGTAATGTTACTCTTGAAATCTGCACAGTGAAGTCTGGGATGGAGTACCTGGAAAAATGTCACTAGCCATACAGCTAATGAAATACTAGAATAGCTGGCTGAAGGGTGTTGCAGAATTTCTCTTGCTGGAGATTTTTAAGAAGAGGTAAATACCTGCCAGGAATGGTATTGTGGCTCAGAGGAAGAGGAAGAATATTCTCTTTCAGCCTTTATTTCAGTCTCCTCATTGTCATTAACTTTATATTTTGCTGGCTACTGATGAAAGTTGGTTAGTTATTTTTAAAGACAGTAAACAGTTTCATATGCATGGTACAATATATCCCATGCTCCACTTTCTATGGAAAGCAGGTGACATGCTGCTCCCAAATTTCTTGAGATTTTGCTCTTTTCATTGTAGCATCACCAGCTGAAGTGAGTTTATGTTGTGTACTGTGAGAGAATATTGAGTTATCACTAGCAGCTGGTGAGGTCTGCTGCTGATATGAAAGGGAGACCTGGAAAGCTAGGCTGTGCAGCTTTGAGTGAGAGACAGAGAACGGTTCATTTTTATCTTGGACCTCAAAACTCTGGTACTAATGGCAAACTTCACTTCCACACTGGCTGTGCAAAACCAGTTTGGTCTTTGTTGAATAAAATTTCTTAGTGGCAAGTTTTGATGGATCAGGGCTCACCTGAAACAGCACTTGGCTGCAGGCTTGGCTCACATAACAGGCACCTTTGACAGATACGCAAGAAAATGATCTTTGCAAAATCACTTGTTTGAGGATTGCCAATCATCAGGACTGCAGCTGAAGAGAGAATGTAGACTTTATGAGAGTAATAATGTCTTATGACCTGCTAAAACCAACACAAAGCTTCCTTACAGCTGTGGATTTGATCCAGATACAAAAGCTTGCAGAGCTTCTGCAGATGAGTTCTGAAAAGGTGTTCTTTTTGCTAGAAGCTTATGACCTCAGATTTGAAGTGATTCTTAACTCTACATTTCATTACTAATTCTGGTCCTGGAAACAAGAGATGCTGGAAATCTTATTTCAGTCTGCTATGTGCTAACTTAAATTTCCAAACTTACTTAAACCTGGTTTGATTTTGCCCCACATTGCTGGCCAAACCATTCAGACAGGTTGAACAAAGTTTCAGCCACATTTTAAAGGATTCAGCAAGTACAATGCTGATTTTAGCTAGGGTTTAACAAATGGGACAGCCACTCTTGTTAAAAGAAATTAAAGGGGAAATTGGCTGCCAACCCCAAATACCTGCTGTGTCAGGGCAGCTGCCCTGTGCAGACCAGCCTGAAGCTTTTTTCTCTGAGCTTTTGTTAGATTGAAATTAATGAAGATGAATTTGAACAGTCACGTGGAGTAAAAGTACCTGCCAGTTAAGTATATGCTAAAACGGAAATACAAGTGTTGAATGGATAGTATGTGGCTGCTCTTGGTTTTGTGGGTATGATTTTTTTTTTTCCACAGGGGTGGTATGGCATGTATACATGTTTGGTGCTAGAAAACTACTACATTTTGTAAAAAAAAAAAATAAAATAAAATAAAATAAAAATAAAAAAATAAAACCCTGCACTCTGAGTACCAGCAGGGGCATGGCTAGGTCTGCTCTCTTGCATGCAGGCAAATTATCTCTAAAATCATCTGCTTCTTGAGCACCCTGTGTAGGGAGGATACATGCACAGTCAGCTCGATGTGAACCTGTATGTGATGTTACACATCTCCGTGGAACACCTTGCTATATGAGAACATTGGTTGTCAAAGGTCCCGGGGAATGGATGGAGTATAAATAAGTGAAATAAAATGCAGATAGCTGAATGAAATTGCTTTTGTTTAAAATGTCAGTGACTCGGGCAGAGACTCTGCTTTAATGTATTGGATCTACCAGCTTTGGAGTGTGGCTTGAACCGTGGAGCAGAGTGCGGGGACAGCAGGGTTGTGACAGCATATAGTCTGGTCACACTATTTCCTTCCCAGAAGGGCACTGTAGAACATGCTCCCTCTTTGTTTACAGGAAAATTGGCTAGTGGTTGCCTTTAATCCATGGAAGACGTTGCCCTGCCTTCCTTTTTTTTCTCAGCAGAATCCATTTATATTCATTCTTTCCAACTTATCTTTGCTTGCTAGCTGAGTAAGTGCTTGCCATCTGCAGCTGTAAAAAGTTGTTTCCAAAGTGAAATAAATTGGAGCAAAGACTTCTGAGGAAAGCAGAAGGGTGTTTTTTACTTCGTTGTCCTTGGTTGGTTTGAGTTTGACTTGTGCCAAGCTTTAAACAAGTCCCCTCTACAGGACACTGGGACCCCTTGCTTGTCCCCATCTGTGTCCTTCCACTGCCAGCTCTAGCGGCACTTGCTCACCTCAAGTCCCTCCCAGTACAAGGCAGTGAAAGATCTGAGCAGTCAGTGGGAGAGCTTTGAGCTGGGAAGTGTGTGGTAACTTCCCATTTGTCCCTATTATTTTCATTTTCCAAGAACACGTTATTGAATACTGCAGAATACCAGCACAAAAATAGAGGATTTAATCCCTCTCTAAGTAGAACAGGGAACCTAAATTCATAGGCTGAGAAGTCTTTAATATAATGTTAGAATTGCTCTGAGCTTTTAAGAACCACAGACTGATACAAAACAGAACTTTGTCATCTATTAGATAATTGCCAAAATAAGTAAAGAAGCATATGTCATAAATAAAGTCGTCAGAAACTGTACTTAATTATGGGGCTTTTAACTGGACAATGATAATTTTTGAATAAGTATGGACAGCTTAACTGTTCACTCTTGCTGTGGGTGTTTAAATTGGCATCATCCACTGCAAGTGCATCCTGTGAGTACCCAGGTGCATATGTGCAAATTTCATAACCCCAACATCAAGGCTGAGTCTTCAGTTGAAGTGCCAGGGATAAACACTGAATCTGCTGTTTGAGTGTTATCGCACCTCATGGGGCTTTATTTCATGCAGTCAAGTCCTGCTGCAAGAGTAGACCAGGTTCCAAGATGTTTGTAAAAACAGCTTTACAAGGCTTTTTTTGAGTTGAGTTTTGTTATAGCTGTACTCTAGAAAGTGAATTAAAAGGTACTTGTGGTTGGTCAGTGCTCTGATCTCTACTTAGCTTATGGTGGTATAAATACGAAGAATTACTTGTGTTGCTTGGATTTTGCTCTTTGCATTTTGGCAGCTTATTTGTAAAATAACTGAAACATCTCTTTGCTATGCCTTCCCTTTCCAAGTAACTATTGATGTTTTTTCTTGCCAAAAAGCAGCATTGGAAATATTTAACAGAAAAATTCATCCTTGTATTACTCAGGATGTTTTCCAGATTGGACCAAATGGAAATTGTTGGTGATAGGAACAGAACACAAGTGCCACACCTACATAAGTGCACAGCATACATGCAGGCTTAGACACTGAGGGCTAAGGTCTCTCGTTGCACATGTAAAGGCATTCAGTACACTGTGGGTTAGTTTAGATTGATTCACACAGACTCAAACCAAAACCAAACAGAAATCTAGCATTCCGCCAGTCCCCTGAATGGCAATCTGCGAGAGCAGCCTGGGGCTGCAGGCTCCTTGCCTGATGATCTCCAGTAGTACCACTCCTCCCATTCCACCTCCTGCATGTGGTTTCAGTTCATGAGGCTGATCTGGAGCTCACCCTCACGCTGGCCAAGCAGTCAGCATGTGTTGGGCACCTCTTGCCTTTGCTGCTCCACGCAGGATGGCCCATGTGCTGGTGGTGACCAGCAGGACTATCACCAAACCCCTAATTCTCTCTGGAGCTGCTCTTCACGAGAAGCCTAGCCCGTGTAGGCAGGAGATCCTCTGCAGGCATTCTGCATGTATTTCCACTGGGGAGCAGTTCATTTTGTCCCATAACTAGTCTGAGAGGCAGGGAAGTGCTGGCCAGTTCAGAGCAAGACATGTGATGGGCTCAGTATTGCAGGGGAACAGAGTTCTTCATCTTGCCTGCCAGTAGGCTGTATTATTCCCAGAGCTTGAACCAGCAGTCCTCGTAATTTATCATACATATTCTCTTCACTCCTTTTGGACCCTGCTTTCCTTTGGTTAAAGTCTCTGTAGGTCTGCAGTGAAACCACAGCAGTTCCTATCAGCTGAGGAGAGCTGATAGATCTTTATAAAAATTTAGACTTTTAAAATCAATCTTTTCTTGATGTGGCAATAAAAGCAATGGATTAACACAGTTAATATGGGTATGTCATAAAATCTGTTGGTTTTTAATAGAGAAAAAAGATGGTCTGGTTTAGTAGGATTTATATGTAATACAAAGAATCAAGCAATATAGAGATAATGGCAACCTTAAATCTACTTTATTTAATGGTTATCTGGTCTATTCATTTTGTACAGGGCATATAAATGTAGTTTTTGAGTTTTCTTACTGTACAATATTTTAATAGCAATAATTTATTGCTTCCTCTATCTGCTTCTCTGAAATAAGTTGCAGGAGAAGTTTCTTGCTGGCTTCCAACCAGGCAAATAATCCGATAGTGCAGGAACATAACATTTCAAACTTGTTTTTAAATGGGTTGGAATGAGACACCATTTGCCAGTACTGGCAGGATATTAGATGATCATGTAAATTCACACCTGAAATTGTATGTTTTCAATAACACTGTTGCTTTTCTTTTTGTTTTTAAATGTATCCATTTCAAACAAAAAAACAGGTAGGGTAGGATATTGAAAACTCAAATGAGTCTCTTATCCTCAGTTCACCTTGGACTTTGGGGTTTGTTTTGTTTTGTTTTTATTGGGCAGAGCTTTTAAAGCTTTGTAGCTCCTTCTGGAAAGATGATCACCTTTTGGCCATGGTATCTGTGTAGGTTGGGCTGAGCTACAGCTAGCTACAGCTGGCTCCAGCGTGCAGAAGAGGTGACTGGGAAGGGCACGGGGGGCTGCTTGCTAAAGCAGATCCCGTTTGTTTCAGATTACTTTTTGCTTCTCCTTTTCCCTCGCCTTAGTGTTTCCACCCTGATGTTAAAATCCTTTCCACAGATTTGTTTTTATATTGCTGAGAACCTTTTAAAATAATTACTGAAACCGTAGCAGCCCAGCTGAAAGCTTTCTGAGACTTAACACAAAATACGCAGCAGGCCAAACCTCAGAGGGCAGAGGCCCTCTTCCAAGAGAGCGAGAACGGATGCTGAGAGCTGCTTTGATGGCTTGTGCGAATGGACACTTTGTCATCCAACTCCCTGCATGTGCACATACCCAGTGTACATTGCACAGCTTCAGAATGCTTCAGGCTTTGAAAGTGATATTTGTTTTTAATAACTGGATGTTAGTTATTACATACATTATATGAGAAAAAGTTTCCTTTCATAGCTATTCTCAGAGGAGGATCTGTAATAAAATACCAATCACAGTAAATACTTAAAACACTTAAGTATTCAAAGAAATTGTATTGTTTTGTTTATATTCATTTATACCTTAATAAGCTGAAAAAGTTCGTTTTTTACTTGGCTTTATTATTTTCAAGTTTTCATCATTCCCTGTGGGAATTAGAAAAGAATTTCTTTGTAAGAACCCAACGGAGTCTACAAAAAAAAAAAAAAAACCCTAAACTTTTCACAGTCATATTATTAAAATAAGCATTTGAATGGCAGAGCAAATGCTATTTTGCAGCTCTTTGCAGGTCGGAGAAGGTTTGCAAGCATGAGATATAAGTTGTATGCAGATTGAGTCCTCATTTAGTATCAAGTCAGTCTGTAAGGCCTGATGTGACTTTCTTTTTGGTTTGTGGTCTGTTTTTCAGTAGGCCTTGATCCACTGAGACAGATGACAGTGTGCCTTGCGGTTGCTCTCTCCAGAAGCGGGGTGCCAGCAATGCTGAGCACAAGTGATGGCATTTCTGTGCAGGCTGTGGCTGTGGTCCTTCCCCCCTAGTCTCATGCATCCACAAGATGGTGTTGCAGGTGCCAGCACCAACCTTGATTGCTGAGTGCAGCATTCCTCAAATGTGTTCCTTATGTGCAGATATGATTCATGGCCTCACAAATGATCTCAAGCTACAGTGCAAAGCCTTGCACGGCAGAGAAAGTCAGGATGTTTATTGGGGTGTACTCTTAATTGTTAAGTCTGATCATCCTGAACCATTCAAACACTTTCAGCGAAGTTGTAAGGCACAGTAGGTCTCATCCAGCCCCCTCCGAAAACTGAGTCTGAGCCTTTCCATTAACTCATGAGTCTAAAATCAGACTCTCCATCTCCACCCATTTTAGAGAAGATTTGAAGTCTCAGTGCTTTGCAGCTTCAAATCATCCAAAATTAACTCTCAGAATGGAAAATACTTTTTTTCTTTTTAATTAAAATCTCTACCAGACCTAGTCGCCTGTTTCTTGCAAAACTGATTTATGGGGCTGGCTACACTGAACAGAGGCTTTTACTGACGGTAATCTGGCTCTGAGGCGGTACTCGTTTTTCTGAGCTGTCTGTGGCTGATGGGCTGCCTTACATTATGCAGATCTGGGGCTGTGTTTTGTTTTGTTTTTCCCACACTCTGGACAGATCAGTCTTTGATTGCTCCTCTAAGGACAGGTATTCGAGTTACCTTCTAATTCATGTCGACACCTGGATTGTAAAAACTCTAATGCAGTCTGGCTTGTGTGGTTGTCTTTCCCTGCTGACTGTCCTGGCCACTTAGTGTTTTGTTTGGGCTTTTGATGTGAAATCTGAACTAATGACACTGTAGTTTTTCAGCATTCTTATAGGAATATTGCAATATTTACATTAGAGTGGGATTGGAAAACAGTGTTTTAAATTCATACCATGTGTCTGGCCCTCATGTGCCTCAGCTATTTCCCCTTTAGAGGGAGTCACCATTTTAATATTATTTTATAGATGCTAGCTTTAGTCGACCAGTCACAGTTCTCTGCAGGTTTAGTAAGAATTAGCAGATCATGATAAAGAAAACAGCTTACATTTAAAAAAAAAAAAAACAAAAAAACAACAAACCCTATTGGAAACCTAAAGCCAATTGAATTCTAGACTTAGGCCTATGGAGGAGTAATAATAATTTGACAATGTGAGATTCTTGATCTTTTCCTGTGTGCCTTCGTTACAGTAAAATCCTTTCTACTGTTAGTCAGGACGTGAGTGAGGAAAGCTTGGGAACAGCCCTATACTGTTATATTACTGAACAGCCCTACCACAGTAGCCCTATAGCTACTGTGGCCTGAGCATGGCAGACAATGCAGCAGAGGTCCTAGAGCTCCTGCCACATAACCTGTGCCTCCAGACAGGAGCCACCTTTCAACCCAGCCTCGAAACTGACAGGTGGAGAAGCCCCTCACCTTGCAGGCACCACTGCAAAGTGGACGTGTGGCACCCTGATGCGCAACCACAGTCAGCAGAAGTCTTCCAGCAGCATCACAGAGCTCACTCACTAAATTTGGTTCCTGTCACTTACTTCCGTGCTGGCTGAAAGGTGCAACAGTTCAGACTAACTCTTAATTCTTGATAGTTTTTTGGCTTATTATACCACAAGACAGTGGAGAGAAGGAGAAAGAAGTCTTCCAGGCTTCTGTCAGTTTGATTCAAGTGGCAGAATTTCCTTCTTGCTTCACAAAGCAAACAACTATTCAGGTGTACAGCATCCTAAAACAGAGAAAAAGCTTGACATATTATATATGTACGTGGGTTTGCTCTGTATGTTGTATGTATTTGGGCCAAAAGTAAAAATGCAGGGAAGTGAATGTAAAAAGATGTTGTTTTCTAATAAGTTTATAAGTTAATAAGTTTGGAAAGCTGAGCAACACTGTGTGGTGAGAATATGTCCACAGATTTTATGCTGGCAGAAGTGATCCAGTTCTTCGAGTGGATAACTTAGCTTAGTGCTCTTTTTATGACTTAGAGTTGGTTGAAGCTGGAGGCAGTTCTGAAAGGCCTTAACTTCTGAGCCCGACTGTTCACCCTACTGACAGCTCCTTGTGCCTAAAGCCACTAACATTTCTGGGAGGAAGCTGTGTGGCACAGCGCATGCTGTTGAGCATCCTCTGACACTGAGTGATGACTTGTGTAGTAATGAGGTGCTGGAAAAAGCAGCCCCATCAGAGAGAAGGACTGTATTAGGAGCGCTGTTTTGTGAACTCAGTGTGCACAAGGAGGAACAGATAAGGGAGTAGGATGGAGAAAGACATCAGATCCTTGTTCCCCTCCATTATGTTGTTGTGCCCAGGTAGGCGGTGTATCCCTGTATAGCTACTGCAGAGAACCAAAACAAGTGTCCCTTTCTTTAGGATGGTGTACTGAGGCTTACTTACCTCAAGCCTGGGTGAATCCCACATTTGCTGTGTTGGGCAACATGCCTAGGATAATACAATCTTTTGCATTGTTTCGAACATTTGGGCTGGCCAAAAACTGTTGGATGATTGATGGTTGAATGCTGCAGACAACTGTGCTCTGGACAGCTGAAGTAGGAGCTCAGATACCAGCAGCTTGATCCTTAAGCATCACTTTAGCCCAGGAGAGAAGTTGTTTACTGCTGGGCATTTCTTTCTCAATGGTCTAGGGGAAGAAGTTTCTCTTTTCTTGGGAGGGTGTGAGGTGCAGGGTCACAGGTGGGCATCAGGGCTGGGATATGTCTCATAACTGGGAACATCCTGGCTGCGTTGGCCCCACCTCCTGCTGGGAATGGCACCTGGGCATGTGCTCATTGTGGATTAGCTGTGAGCATGGGGGTAGAAACCATCTCCCAGAGTTCCAGCAGGCAGAAGTATTTCTGTGAGTACTAGCTGAAAGAAGCTCCAGCAGTATGGGCTGGATGGAATTGACTGCTATTTTCAGAGAGGTACTTTCTGCTGTAGTGTATTTGCTCTTAAATTGTCTTTTCTCAAGTTAACACCCAAACACTTCAGACGATCAAATGCTTTACCTTTATCTTTCATGTAGCAACTGTAGTGGTGAATGGGGCACTCCTCCACAGCTCACTATTGCCAGTGATCCTCCACATATCTTGAAAAACGTGTCACTGAGAAGCAAAAAAACTTCTTAAAATACTTGGATTAAAACAACATTCTGACACCACAGTGGCCTAGTTCTTAGCTGTAATTTTCCATGGATGCAGCACTGCTGGCTCTTTGCAGCATAACTCCTGGCTTATGACAGGGGAGGCCTGCTGCATACAACTTGCCATGGGCAACAAGCACATAAGGCCGTTCTTGGCATCGCATAGTTGTGCACTGATGTTTGTCCCTGATAAAATGGACCGACTCTCTGGAGATGGCATCACCACAGAATTTTCCTGGGCCTCATGCATATAGAGTAATTTCTCCTGTCAGTTTCTCTTTGTACTCTCAATTTCTCTGCAAGTGGTTGTAAGGGTGAAACATTGGTGCCTCCTTTCCTATCTCAGCTTCCTTTGGGCAGGGTGAGAAAACCAACCTTCTCACACCCCGTGCCATTCTCTGCAGGCCTGTAATCCCTGCACCAAGGGCAGCACAGTTTCAGTGATGAACCACCCCTAAAAGAGCAGTTAAAGGACCCAGAAATGCTGAGAGGGGCATTTCTGATGTCACTTCCCTTCTTTATCCCGGTTAAGACAAGGAAGACCCAGTTCTTCTGCTACAGCTGAATATGGGTTGGATACAAAGCATCCCAACACTGTCTCAGTTGCATCTGTATGGGGTCACTTAAGCACCTGTCAGAGGCTTTGCCAAATTTCTATTTGTGTGAGTGACGGGTCAGGGAGGCTCTATATGCTCCTCCTCCCCCATCTAGGGGAATTCCTCTGTGGTCTGTTCAGGTAGCTTCACGCTGCAATGCGTTTGGTTAATGCTGAACCCTTCAAGGGGTTAAAACCGTCTATTTTATACATATTTACAAGTTTCTATTTGTTTAGAAACTGAGCTCTTGCTATAATAAAGTGGAGAGAAGAAAAACATGCCATGTGTTTTGGGTGGCATTTACTGGCATGGTGGGTACCTGTGGCATCCCCTGGAGCTCTTCTTACACCCATCTCCACTCTTGCACTCCTGCTGCAAAGGACTGCAGTGTGGGATACGTAGTGTTCTCAGTGTCACCCCCACCGACAGCAAGGGGAGCAGCAAGGGATGTGGGTGAATTGAAACAGTTCAATAGTATATTTTGTTAGAAAATGGTTTATGAAAATGCATTTTTTGTGTGGTGCTGATTTTTTTTTTCCTATGGAAAAACAATTGTTTGTGTACTATTTCACAACTATTTTGTCATGCGGTTAGTTAGCTGTCCTTTTTGCGCTGAGAGCTACCTTGGCAAAATACTTGGTGATCAGACTTGATTTCCTTAAATTCTCTTTTTTTTTTTTTTTTTAATTCCGTAAGTGGAAGCAATACGTTTTGAAAGAGCCACATCAATAACGTTATAGATTTTGAGCCCTTTTTCACAGAGGAACAATCAGCGTTTAATCAGTGACTACATATTTTTCCCCCTTGAGTTCTATCATTTCTGTTTTATATCTGCAGTTGTTTGTTCCTTCCTCTTTTTCTGCTTGGAAATTAATCATGCAGGAAGCGATTAACCGCAGCGAGCTGTCTGTCTGCCTGTGACTCAGTCCGTGTGAGGGGTGCCTGGACCGCCTCGAAATGGCTGACAGCAGGCGAGCCCTGCAGCTGCAGCCCAGTTGTTCACGCTGTGAATCCCATGCAAAATGTCCCTCTTTGGCACTTGTCATGCTTCTGAGGAGATCTCTGAGGTACTAAATTAAATCTGAAATGCCCGGAACTTGTATTTTGGAGTAGTGCCACTTTTGCGTGTGGGTTGCCTGGCAGGGCAAGAGCTCATTGCTAAATGTGGCATGCTCTTGTGTCTCCCCTGAGCTTTGCTTTTTTATTTATTTATTTTTTTTTTTGGGGGGGGGTGCTGTTAGTTCTTATCAAGATGTGTTGCATATAATAACGTGCTCTATCTTTGGAGCTCAGAGGTTGGCATTTTGATGATAGTTACCTTAATTCTTGCTGCTTCACTACCAGAATTTATTTAAACCTAATACTTCCATATAGCAGTGATAACGGACCCTACTGACTAGAAAATGCCCAAGAGCGTGCATATTAGGTTTCAAAGTTCTGATGCTCCTTCCAGCTTTCCTTTGGACTGAGTTCTTTTTCAATACACTGTGACACTGAATGTTACAAGTAGCTCTGTTATCTGGGTCAGCAAAACTTATCAGTTACTGTTGCAGGTATTTTATGCTGTCAGCTGATAGCAATCGCAGTTAATGTCTGTTCCATAAAATAGGCTCTTTCCCACTGACTTAGAGCAGATAATGAACCCTGAGTCCATTGCTGATGCGTAAGACGAAAGCCAAAGCTTCCCTCTAGCTGCAAAGTTGCACTTAGCATCCTGGGACACCTCTGTGCTTTGTGCAGAGCAGTGGTGAACAAAGCAGCAGCTGGATGAAAGTCCTGTGCAGACTGATGTGTCTTACTGACTCTGTAATGGATGCATTATACTTATGAGTACGAGCGCGTGGGTTTCTGACTAATGCCATGCAACCTCTGTTCTGATGGCTCCTAAGGGAAGGATATAATCTAGGATGTAACAGAGGCCTACAAATCATATTTCTTACACGGGTACAGGAAAGCTGTCTTTTCAGTAGACACAGGAATGCTTCTAGTGGAGCCTGATATTTCAGTGACACGTGCTGCATTTCTAAACAAACAGATAGGAATGTCATTGGTGACCCAGTGGGGTCATCTAAAAGTCATATTCCAGGACCATTTAATTCATACTTGACATTTAATTACCACTTTTTATTTGTTTTCTCGACCCAAAATTGTTCTAAATTGTCACATCAATTCCAGCAGATCTTTTCCAGGAGAGTATCAGTTAAATATCACTGGAAATATCACAGCTTCAAAGCAAGAGCTTTATGTGTAAACAACTTGAGGCCAAATGCTGCTGAAGTTTGGCCTTTCTCAGAAGCTTGCCATCAGCCTCTGAAATGCTTTCTTCCAGCCCTCCTAGCTGCTGAATCATGGGCTACAGGGCTTGTTTGGCAGCAGCTGGACAATAAGCTGTCCAGTGTGCAGCTGCACGTCTGGCTTCCACCTATTCTGCTGATAAAGCCCTTTGGTACCAGAAGTGCTAAATAGTAGGCAGCTGGCACTGCAGGCACAGTGAGAGGCATCCATCTCAACAGGACAGGAGTGGAAACTGTATGCACAGTTGTGTAGATCTATAGATAATGAGGGCTTCTCTGAAAATAATGCCTCCTAGTTTATTACATTGGCCCATGATATCAGAGGCAAATGTCAGTGGTTCGGCAGTAGGAGTTGAACCACCCCAGTAACATCCTGTTACATGTTGTTGCTGTGTGACAGATGGCGGCAGAGGTGCAGTCTGACAAAATGACCCCTGACATGGGAGGGCTTATGGAGCAAAGGTGTGGATCTGAATTCCTCCATGAAGAAAAAATGGCACCCTCTGGCATTCACTGATGCTTGCTGAATGCTTGTGTAGACCAAACAGTGAATGTGAGCACAGTGAGGTGTGTTTCAGCAGTGGTGACAGCAGCCACGTTCTGAATGGCCATGGACATTTTTACAAGCACTGCATGCAGGATCTTGTTCATTGCTGGCAAAAATGAATAGCTGATGGTGGTGGCTGTGTTCATAGGTTCACAGGTTCATTAGGTTGGAAAGGACCTACAAGATCATCTAGTCCAACCATCCTCCAATCACTATCCCTACTCAACTACTAAATCAAATCCCTAAAAAGGGAATGAAAGGTGTTGAAATATAGTATTTTGTAGCAGAGAATTTGCTCTATTGGAGGGTGTTATTGTGCCCTTTGTATCTGTTGGAGCTTCCATGGATGTAAATAGGAAACATTTATTTTCAGACTGACTACATGTGTATGTATCTACATGTATCTATACACTTACATATCTATACAACTGAATATAGAAAGAGATACATAACTTTTTACTAGATAGATATTGATATATCCCTGGAGGAAGAGATAAGCAAACAGGAGGCACCAGTGCTTTTCTCCCCCTTACCTCCTTCCAAGCAATGTGTCAGGGAGGGTTTTGTTGTTACGAGATGCTTCCATGGGCAGCAGCTTCTCCTCAGAGAGCCCAGGCTTCAAGTGCTACCCTGCTCCCCCTCTGTCTCCACCAATTTCTTAAGAAACTCATGCAAAACAACACAGTGAAGGAAAGGAAGGAGAAAGGAATGGAATAAGCATGCAGAAAGCATAGTTTAACAGACAGGGAGGTAGGTGAGTTACGCCTTTGCAAAAATGCTGTTTGTTGGAGAGAACATTATGTAGACCAGCTTAGCTGGCTTGCTGCATGCAGTTTTGAGCTGCCTTAAGGAATTAATTTAAAAGTCTGATAAAAACCAAACTTTATCCTCCCTTCTCAAGGATCTCTTCCTTGGCACATGGAACACCAAGAAGATTCAGGGTGCATTTTCTGGACTGCTTCAGCCTCAGCAGTGCAGAGAGCAGCTTCTCGTTTTGATCAGTTGAAGGAGTTAAAAGCTTGGTGAAGTAGCTTACTGGCACAGTTACGCTAGAGACAACTGCAGCTGTGAAAAGACTGTGTTAAGAAACAGGATGGTTGTGGTCTGCTGCAAGAAATAATTTTCCTGTTGACTATTTTTTTAAACAGGAAGTTGAACAAAGCAGCATTAGTCTTAGTTCTTTTAATAGAGTTCGGATTTTAAGTACTGAATTTAGGATAATAAGATGAGGAAAGGATAGGGCTCAGCAGAGTTTTACGTAGGGACTGATTGCTGGGAACACGGAAGTCTGAAATACAAGTGGATTCAGGCAGATCCTGGGAATCTGAAAGCTGTACCTGTCTGGCGATGCTTCCATAGGAGAGGTAACTCCTGCAGGGTGAGTGGGTGGGAAACTTGTGTCTGAGTGCAGGGTTTGTGACTGCGGTGTTTGCACAGCGCTGCGCAGACTTGGCTTCACACAGTTTCCTTTGTCAGACTGTCCATCCGTCAGCTTCCCCTCTGCTCTGCTTGTGCTTTCTCAGTAACAGGAAAGAGCAACAGCTTCTGCAGCAGGGGAAAATAAAACCTCCCTGCACCACAGCAAGCCGTAATGCCTTCCGCCTGCCCCACGCCACACTGCTCTGAACTCCTTGTCAGCTAGAGCTAGGGGTGATGCACTCATTTCCTTTCCAAGCTCCTTTCTCTCTGAAGATTTCAGGCAAAATCCATCCATGTCTCCTTTCAGACAACTCTTTTCTAGGATGGCAGCTCAGCCATATTTTTGTATGGGTTTATAACAGTATTCAAATGCTCCTGCTTTGACAGAATTAGATGGGATACAGCTGTCCTTCAGACCTTTTATTTTTCTGTATCACGGAACATCTCAGAGCCACTGCAGACCTCGTAGGTGGTGATGCACCTCAAATGAGAACTGCAAATGCCATTTTGTTTCATTCAGGACATTTTTTTTATGTTCATCTTAGCTCTTAAGTGTGCTGTAACTAACATGAAGCAGATTTGGCAGGGAATGTCTTACTGCACTGGGGGACATCAGCACACAAGGCTGTCTGGAGAATAACCTGTATTCACCTCATGTTGGCCGGTCGTGCAGAAACACAAGATGCATAGTGGCCAACCAATTGCAGCTGTGTCCTTGCCTCCAACATGGGATGCTCTGTGCATCTCCTGCACAAGCTCAGGGTTGAGCCTGTCAGCAGGTCCTGCAAAGTAGAAGTATTTTTAGGGGCAGGCAGCACAGCAAACAAACTGAAATGTCACAGCACCATCAGGAAAACCCCAGAGCTTCCAGTAGGCATATTTCCCGCTAGAAGTGTGCTAAAATGCCACTAAAATCCCTTGTGACTTGCAAAAAAAAAAAAAAAAAGTCCACAGTGCTTTTCAGTTTCACTGGATTTCTACATCCTGCACGTGCATGTCATGGAATTACTGGAGTTCTGCTTGGGCTGAGGAAAAACAAGAGCCTGGTCTCAGGCAGCAGAGCTGGAGAAGTGGTCTTTGGCTGCCAGGCTTTGCCCTCCATAGCAGCCTGCTTGTTCTTCCTCCTCGGGACACGTGTACAGACACATGGCAGCATTTGCTGCTTCTGGGAGGAAGGAGGGTGTATTCAGACATGGTGGTGGAGCCTGGCTTCTTCAGAAAAAGCAGGAGGAGGGAAGGTGCATGAGTATTTCCTGGAGGTCTGCCTTTGCACCCTACCCAAAGTAGTAAGGGAATGTTGTCTTCCAGCAGCTGAGAGACTTCAAAAGGTCAACATCTCTTTCTGAGTACAATCCTAAAGGGATGGCACGTTGTTGAAATAGGGGTTGATGGTTTACCAGAGGCATTATCCTGCCATAATTCCACAGAAACAAGATTGCTAGATTAAACAGAGTTCAGTTTTGTAATTTTTTGTTGCGTTTTTGTGCATTGCCATAGCAAAGAGTATGCAAGGGTTGTGTGTGTGTACACAACTAGATGTGTGTGTCTGAGAGTTTGCATGGCTATGGCAATCATGCAGGGTGCTGTTATTTAAGGATGCAACTGTTATCCATACAATTAAAAATTAAGCACTTTTAACTGACTATTTAATCTTTAAAAAAAAAAAAAAAAAGAAAACATGTATAAGATAAGCCTGATAGGTACGGGATTGGTTTGAAGAAAGTACCCTCCAAAAGTGACAGATTTATTAATCTCCAGGTTTTCGCATTTTGTGTTTTGTTGTGCAGATTTCTTAGCAAGATCAGCTGGAGCTCAGCCTTCCACCATGCCTGTGCCTCCCCCTCCCGCACCCCCACCGCCCCCAACACTGGCCTTGGTAAGTTTTGCAGGAGGTGAATGCACTGTATATGCTGCCCTATCTTGCTGCCTGTTGAAAGGGATATGCAGATACGCTGATGGACAATGGTGTGTATGGTATTGGTGGGGTTTTCCTACGTTTTGTTTATGGTTGATTGATCTTGCAGGAGGGTTTGTTGCTCCCATTCCCTTTTAGTGTCCGTTTGAATGTCACTAGCCACATTCACTTCCTCTTCCTCCTATACTGGTTGTTTGCCTTGGAGCAGGGATCCTGGGTGGAAAGGCGCAGCTTATCTAACTTGGAGAAACTTAAGTCCTTGCTCTCTCCCCTTGCTTTTACCCAGCCATTCACTCTCACTTTCTCATTTGTCCCTCTCTAATGCTTACATGACCTGGCAGTGAACTGATTCAGAGAACCTGAGGCAAAAATCAGTCTCATTTTTTACTTTTTATAAGAACAGTTCTTAGCCAGCTTAGCTCCCTCAGCCAGTCTGTGATATGAAGGTCTGAGAACCAGTGCTGGCACAATGTAGTGGGTGAAACTACACTGGACCTGGTTTCAATCAGCCTAAGCTGGAACAGAGCCTGCCCTGTGTTTGCTCTCCATCAGGCAGTCAAGAAAGAAAAAGATTCTGGGAATGCTGTTGTAAAGTACTCAAATATTTTCATACCAAAGCCCTAGCTGGCTACCCAGATTTGGTAGCATGGCATAGTCTTTCCCTCACTGCCCACCACAAGCAAAATACAGGCTCTGTGCTCAGACCCTCCATGGCAGCTCTCATCACCTTTCATGAAACTTCTGTGACTCTGATCTGATAGGTTAGAAATCTTTTCAGGAACCATCATTTCCTAGAAGAAGTAACCATATATAAATGTGTGTATGTAGCCCAAACTCTATCTTTCTTCTGATTTATCCAGAATTTGGGTATTGTCCATTTTTTTCTGTAATCAAACTGTGTCAGTAGTCTGTCCAGGCTCAGTCTCCAAAACGGTAATTTTCCACAGATGTGCTTTGGCTTTAAAAAATCAGAGACTCTTGAATTAGGTGAATTCAAACAAAAATGTTCTGTTTCCAGTAAGCTGTGAGTAGAAGCAGTGTCTGGGGCTTGGAGTCAGTAACAAGGACAGTTACTTACAGCATAATTCACAAATTATTTGCAAATTCACAGATTCGGCATACTACCATAGTGTGCTGTTAGAATAGAAATTAAGGTCTAAGGTAACTACCGTATTTGAGCAGACCTGTGTATCTGAACTTTGAGGTTTATTTCACCTCCTCATTGTTAATTTTATTCTGCAGGCAAATACTGAAAAGCCTAGCCTAAGCAGGTCAGAACAGGCAGGGCGAAATGCTTTATTATCTGACATCACCAAAGGAAAAAAGCTAAAGAAGACTGTTACTAATGACAGAAGTGCTCCAATTCTAGACAGTAAGTATGATTTTGCATGTATGAGTTTGTGTACTTGAATGGTTCTGTAAATCTGAATGTAGAAAATTACTTCTCTCATCTGATGAACTGTCATGGGAGATGCGGGTAAAACAAAATGCCTGGAGTTGGTATATATGAAAAAAAAATCTGTTTTTTATGGATCAAGTAAGCTGAGAAATCAAGTACTGCTTATGAAATGCGAGCATCAATTTGCTTGCTTACTCTCACAAAGCAATTCATTTTCTCATCTGCTTAAACCAGAACACCGTGGAGATCCTACTAGGAGACCTGCTGAGAAGCTGTAGTGGCTCAGGCAGAGAAACTCCCTTCAGTACTGAGGACAGCGGGGAAGAGAAAGTGCACAAAAATAAGGGCAGCCGTTGCATGGCACTATTGGTTTATTAATGAACCCATGCTGCTGGAAGAGCCTCAGCCCCAGCTGGGTGCTGCCGTGCTGCACGTATCCTGACTGCTGCCTGAGCGACTCAGGGGTGTTATCTTTTTGGCTGAGCCTTGTTGCTCAGCCTGCCAGGCAATGCTCTGGCACAGCACAGCAGCTCAGCTTGCCTGTGTGAAGGAAAGGTCTCCATCCAGCTGAGGTGCTGCTGGCTCTCACTGTGCACCATGGCATGTGCTGAGAGAAAGCTCGAAATGCCCCCGTAGCAAAAATCAGGAAGAGAGAACAGAAGCAGGAGGTAGGCAAGGAACAAAGGCCTGCCGTGGCGGTGGCATAGCATTTATTGTCTAGGGAGAGAAGAGATTTCTGCAGACAGATTAACAAATGTGATATGGCTCAGTCCAGGTCTGGCCATGCAATTAAAGGTGATGGGAAGGTGATGAGGAAAGAAGGAAACACCAACAGACATGTGAACAAATAGGAATCTAAAAAAAGAAAAAGGTACAGTCCATCATCAGCCAGATACCCAGCTTTAAATGCTTGAGTATCGTCTCTGAATGCCAAGTTACATGTTCTACCTATTCTAATGAGCAGCAGAAAAGCAGTTAAGGGGTTTAAAGGAAGGCTAAAGAGTAAGATTCAAATGATATGGCCTATTATCTTGTTTACATGAATAACAAATCATGAAGAAAGACTAAAACACAGTAGAAGCATTTCTCCAGAGGTTCACACCCTGTGTGAGTCAGAGCTGAACTGAGCTAACATGCTTAAGAACAGAGGGATGATGTGAAACATTCCCCCACAAACACATTCTTCCTCCTTTTTTTCTGGGTGGGATTATTAGAGGTGCTTTTCATCTACAGGTTTTAATTACTTTATAGTCAATGAAACTTCTACCCAACCAAAGTTGTAGAAATCAAGAGGCCAAGAAATTAAGCAATCGATCCTCAGCCATGTAGCCTGTCACTGGGGAGCTGATCTTCACAGATATCCCAACCTGTGTGCCTGTTCGTTTTGCAGTGATGTTCTAAGTAGGATTCTTCCCTGTATTCATCACTGAAAATGCTTTTGTTGTACTTTTAGTGCCTTGATGCTGTCACAACAGAAATGTTGAGGAGAGACACCAATGGTGGGAAATATCAGAGAAAAACAGGAGAGGAAACGGAGAATGATAAAATAGTTCCTTTGTATTGGAATAGAATAGCAGCTAATGATCATCTCGGTGCATTTCTGGGCATAGGGGAAAGTCATCAGAAATAGAATCTCTTCCCCATTTCTGTGTATTCACCAGAGATGCCCCCAAGGGGCAGAACACCTCTGTCGTCCTCCCTCATTTCTCATTTCCTCATTTGCTGTCTTTCACTGGGCTTATGGAGAAATGAAGGTGAAGGATAAGAGAGTAATGGTATGAAGAAATGGAAAGCAGCTATGCAGATGTTAACAAAGACAACATGGTATTCTCAGAGGTTCCATCCATTTTTCAGTTCCAAATTCTCCAGAGTGACTGTTTCTCTGCTTTCCAGTACAGAGCAGCCAAAATGAAAATGATGGCTTAATAAAACTCAATAGCTATGTTTATTGCACCACCTTTTCCATGGCACAGTAGTGCTGGTGGTGGCTGTGACAATCCAGCCTGAACAAAGGCTTGCTTACGTGTTTTGAAAGCTTGTCCTTTTTTCCCCCCACTTACATGTGTTGCTGTAATGAAAGAGAATACTTTGTAGTATCATCCTTACTTCTCTGCATAACATGGGGGACTTTTTTTCCAACAGAACCCAAAGGAAGCAGTGGAGGTGGCGGGGGCTTTGGAGGAGGTGGCAGTGGCAGCAGTGGGGGTTTTGGCGCTGGTAGCGGTGGTGGTGGCTTCAGTGGCGGTGGACCACCTGGTCTTGGAGGCCTTTTTCAAGCAGGAATACCAAAGCTCAGATCTGCTGCAAGTCGAGATGCTGGTAAGAAAGATTTGCAATTCTGGTGCACACAAGTATATGACACATTACTTATATTAATTGCACACCACAGCGATAATTTTTCTGATGGGATGGAGAATGCCTTCAAATATCTTAGGCTAGCGAGCAGTGAAGTTTTCATCTTGAAACTTATTTCATTCTTAATGCTAGGTTTCATGAAGGGAAAGTGAGACCCCTCTTTCCAGTCCTCCTAGTGATGAAAACTAAAGAGATCTCAGCAATGTTGAGTGACTGCCTGCAAAGTAGAGTCAGGTCCTGCCTTAGCTGTGGGTTTGCAGGAGCACAAGAGGATTCTGGATTATTTCTCCCTTCTGCACCAGGAAAAAAGATCAAATTTCCATTTGGAAAGTACATCTGCGTCAGCTCCTCAAGAGTGTGATTTACCACTTAGGGAGTGCATGAGGCATCCCAGCTGGCTGCTGCGTGTGCTGCAGTTGGAGGGCACACGCTGTGTTCTTCTAGCTGGCCAAACAGCTGCCCAGAGCCCCGTGCCCCTTCAAACAAAGGAGATCTAGAGCTATTGAGTTTCCTAAAGCTAAGGATGTAGCATTTCACACTCGTTGAAGGAGGACCGGACAGCAGAGGTCACAAAATACTACGAATCTTGCATATTTTATGGACTAACGTAATTTTTCAGCACATTTGTACAAAACAGTCTCTCGGAGCTGGTATTTTCTATTGTGTCATGGTCTATTTTGGGAGCTTGTATAAATGCAAAAGTTCCTGGCACAACAGGATAGTGTTTCTTCAACTGCAAGGCTGGCTGCCTTCTTGCTGACATACACAAGTACACAAGTAGATCATAGATACTAGAAAGGGCTGAAAAGTCCTTTCACTGGACAGCAGTTGTTAAGTTGTTAAATACCATTTCAAAGCTACAGCTTTTGAGTTACTGGTATTTAATACTTGTTCTTCGCCAGTTCTTCTCTTCCTTCACGACATTGTTGCTTGCTCCATAAGGGCTGCATACTCGGGTTGCCTTGCAGTCACTCTGGTCCCCCACAGGCCATTCCTCATGAGCTGGAAGGGACTCACCGCTGTGGTGCAGATCCCAGATAACACCAAGATTGCTACCAGCTTTTCCTGCCACGCATCCCTGAACACTTGAGCAGCTGTGTCCCAGCACACAGTGTTGCTATGTGAGGCAGCCCCTCTCCATGGATGCTGATGCCCTCTTCCTGTCTCTCTTCCTTTGCAGATACTAGTGCAGCCCGCCCACCCGCACTCCCGCCTGGAGCCCGCTCTGCTGCTGCCAAGCCATTCTCAGCACCAAGTGGCCCACCTCGCTTCCCAGGGCCACCCCCAGGGCAGCGGAGCCCAGCTGCTGACCCTCAGAGGAGCCGCCTGCCGCCACCCAGGCCCGATATGGGTTCCAAGCCTGAGGCCACACCGCCACCTGTGCCCAGCACGCCCCGGCCCATTGCCTCCAGCCTGCATGGCCGGGGCTCAACACCAGTGCCAGCACTCAACCGCCAGCCCAGCCTGGGGCCAACACCACCGCCATTCCCAGGCAGCAGAGGTGCAGGGTCAGCTGGCTCCCTGAGGCAGCCCGGCCCGGGCCCAGCAGCCCCCTACTCAGGCAGACCACCACTGCCACCTACACCCGGCCGCTCACCAGTGGATGAGAAGCCACCACCACCACCACCTCCCTCTGGGCACCGGCCACCTGCCAGCCGGGACATGGCCCTGCCGCCACCACCACCGCAGAACAGCAAGCCACCTGTGCCTGCTTCACCACGGCCACCCCTTGGTGTTCCTGCACCCCCGCTGCCCCCCAGCAGGCCGGGTCCACCCCCCGTGCCCCCTGGTCCCACCAACAGTGATGAAATGCCACGACTGCCCCAGAGGAACCTGTCTCTGGTGCCCCCCCCTGCACCCAGCTCTGGGGGTGGCCGCTCCGGCCCCCTGCCACCACCACCCAGTGAGAGGCCTCCACCACCCATCAGGGATCCCCCCAGCCGAGCAGGTAGGGGCATTGGGCTGTTGGGCACAGGGGATCCTGCAGTTGAAAAATGAGGGCTTATGGGCACCGCCATGGCTTGAGGGACATCACTGTGCATTCCTGACTAACACAGATCTGGGCAGGTTTGGTGTAGTTGCTTTAACAAGAATGGGGCTTCCCACTAGGTTCTGTGTCGACAGAGATCTGTTTTACCCAGCTCCCGTGAGGTGACAGCGTTCACCTTCCTGAGTCAGCCAACGTGAGTTAATGGCAGTGTTGTCATGAGTGGAGAGCCCAGCCTTCTACGTGTTGGAAGGCACAAGCATGACAAAATACAAATTACGTTAATAGAAGGCCGATCTGACAGTTGTTAAACAGGAGGTGGTTGCTGCAGCATGACTAACCATCATTACCTGCTAGACATGAATTCCAAATGAGACTGAAAATAGCGTTGTCTCCATCAGGTTGTTTCATCACATGTTTTGTCCTCTGACAATCACTGTTTGGAGCTTTTCAGAATTGTGCCTCATTACTTTTAGTGCCTGATGGTTTTCCTTGTGCAGCTGGAGGAGCTGGAGCACAAATGGACCCCATAGCACAAGGAAGCTGCACCTCAGCCCACTTTCAGAAGCTGGCACACGGAATGGTTTCACGTTTGTTGAGGAGCACAGAGCAGTGTTGCAGAGTACAGTTCTCACTGTTTGGACACTGCAGGAACTTCTCCTGTGACAACCTCTGCTTCCACAGGAGGTTCCTATTCAGCTCTTTTCTGTTGCAGATATTAGTAAATGTACACTACCTTTCTGCTGACTCAGTGAGCAGAAGGAAGCTAGAGATATAAATTATAAATGTAAATACTGTTCTGCAATGGTTCGAGATAAATTATGGGTTTTAGTAAGGTTTAGAGAGCAGAACTATTTTGGAAGCTTTCCAGTATGAGTCTGTAACTAGATTTCAAAAGAACAAGGAAGCGTTTACGAAAATGATCATAATTGTCAATTGCCCAACTGCACTAAGCAGAGGTGCTGAGATCTTTGGCCATGTGCAGCCCTCCACACCCTCTCTGTGGTCTTCTCCTGTCCGAGCCGTGGATTATTCTCCTGTCCCAGTTTAGTGCTGCTAAGGAGCGTCATTCTCACAGCCTGTGCAGGCTGTGCCTTCACATCGCCATACAGGGCTTTTCTTCTTCACTGTGAAGGCACATGGAGAGTTGGTGGGGTATGGCCTGGATCCCCAGTCCCCGAAGTTCCTGCTGTAACTTCTCATTGAAGTCAATATAATTTAGAGTCGTTTGAAATTGGCTTCAAGGGCCAGCACCTCTACAGAGCTACTGCATCTGAAGGAGGCAGAAATATGGGTGCATTTGTTTTTAGGTATACCTGCTCCTCTGACTTCTGCAAGTTGTGACCTCCCCATTGAGCCCTGGGAGCAGGAAGGTGGGCCTGGGTCTGCTCTTCCTGGGTCCCAAACTGGGCTGTGCTTTGTTAGTGGGAGGCCACGGGACACAGGCAGCAGTGTACCAGGAGAAAAATTCAGGGCAAACTTGTGCTCATCTCCGTTCTCTCTCCAGGCCCACTGCCACCACCTCCTCCCATCAGCAGGAATGGAAGCACCTCAAGGGCTTTGCCTGCAGCTCCCCAGCTGCCTTCCCGGGCTGGGATGGAAAACCATAGGGGTGGGCCCCGGCCACCGCTTCCCCCAGACCGGCCGGGAACGGGAGCACCGCCACCACCGCCACCACCTTCATCAGCGCTCCGGAATGGCTTCCAGGACTCGGGTGATGGTAAGCCAGGCTCTCAGCTTCTTGCCCTCTTGGAGATTGTGTAGCAGCTTTTGGCCTTAATGTGGCAACAA
This sequence comes from Cyrtonyx montezumae, assembly GCF_038088225.1. NCBI lineage: Eukaryota > Metazoa > Chordata > Aves > Galliformes > Odontophoridae > Cyrtonyx > Cyrtonyx montezumae. The sequence continues at coordinate 12,704,181 of NW_027072078.1, read as the reverse complement.
AGCGCGGGACAGAGAATAGAACAGAGGACTCCAAAGCTGTTAATAGGCTTAAAAGTAGCCCTTTGAAATGTAGCCTGAAAAAGAAGAAAATAAAAAAAGGAAAGAGAAACACTTCTCCATACTTAGCTTTGCTACAGTGCATGAAGAAGTCCTACAGGGACTGTTCTGGATGCAGTATGAATTCAAGTCATAGCTACACTAAGACTCCTTGTAAGTCAGAGCAAGTTAGATGATGACTCAAACACTGAAAGCTGAAAGACAGAGGAGGGAGGAGATTGTCAGAACACTGCTGAAGATGTCAAGTTTCTCTCTTCTTGCTGGTTTTTATTGAAAATTTTAAAGATTTTAAAGATGCATTATGCTTTTCTTTTGAGTTGTTGTCTACTTGCAAAGGATAGATAAATCTTCTGGCTAATTATGGATAGCCAAAGTTGACGTTTCTGTCATTATAAGGTTAGAGAAAGCAAGCAGAAAATTAAACTGTAACTCTCACTTTTGAATCCATCTTTGCACTTCAGATAAGGCAGATGGGTTTCAAGTGTATTTGTCTTCCCTGAGTGGTTTGCAGGGTTTAGAATCTGCAGAGCCTTTACATGTTGGTTTCTAACTGTAACCATTGGCAATAAACATATTAAATCTGGATCCCATCAAATAACCTGATAGGATGCTGGCTCAATATTCTGCTATCAAAGGGTTTTACAATATAAAACATGTAAGAAATTCGATAGTATCAGTTGATTTTTCTGAAGCTGAATCACACAACTAACCAGTAAAATGCATCCTGGTGTTGGCTTTTTTATTTGTGTGTGTTTTGTTGTTCTTTCAGATGAGTGGGAAAGCAGATTTTCTTTTCATCCTATATCTGATTTGCCACCTCCAGAGCCATATGTACCCGTGAATAGGAGTTATCCCAGTAAACTAGCAAGAAATGAAAACCGAGGTAAGTTTGTTCAACCTTCTGGTGTTGGAATTTCAGCATATCTTGATAGAAACTGTGTGGATGGGGAAGAGAGAGGATCCTGAAGTTTCAGAACTTATCCAACAGCCTGTTTTCTCCTTTCCACCACATAGAAAATGCTGACTACAGTCCTATTAGACTTGTACTTCGGAGCAGGCTGGACAGAGGATTGTGTTGTTCCTAAGTTGTAGCCTATATTGTAAGATACCGCTTTGGCCATAATATTCAGCCCCCTTCTGCTACAGTCAGACAGAGCTGCAAAATCCCAGCTTCATCTTTAATTCTTGTTTGTCTAGTTTTGTCCCTGTTATTCCTCTTGGAACATTCTTCTAGGACTTCTTTCTCATTCCCCATCTAAATCTATGCATGACTCATTTATTTGTGTGCCAAAATCATCCTTGAGTTTTAGTTATTCTCCCTTGTTGGTTTGTAAAGCTCCTGCTGCTTTATCTTTTTTTAAAGACAACTCGTACTCTCCCCTCAGCTTTTAGTTTGCTGAGCTCATTAAATCAGGATATATTATGCTCTTCTTCTAAGCTAAATTCTGTTTCTCTGATCATTGATGTTGCTGCTGTTTTAATTTGATTTTGTCTTTTCTGATCAATGTTTCATGCTGTTCCAATTGAGGTCTCAAGCATTACATTTGTTAGTGCTATTTGGCCTGGTACACCCAAGGATTAATTCACTGCTTTCACAATAGGTCACATCAGTGCTCATAGTTATCCTGTAATCATCTGTACACTCACATGTTTCTCTGTCTGTCCTATTTCCAAATTATGAGGTTTTGGTGTGGAGCAGAAATTCCTGTTAAGTCTCTGACCCTTCTCTTTGGCTCTTACCTTTCTTCCCATTCCTATTACCACACAAATAGAGTCAAAGAAATCTGTGCCTTTATTTATTATTATTTTTTTATATTTGATGAGTTTTGAATGAAAATCTTCACTTTGGGAAATACATGGAGAGTTTTGAAACATTCCTACTAGAGTTTGCTACTTTCATTGAAATATACACATGTTGAAAGTAGCACTGAGACTGTGTGGTTTATATAGAGCAGTTTATATAGAGCAACTCATCTGCTTTCAAAAGGGAATGAAGGACTGAAATGCATATAGTTCCTAGGCATTTGGAGACAACAGTAGTTACTTTATTTTACATTGTTATGAAGTTCTAACATTGTTTAGTAAACTAACCAGAAACTTCTACTAAGATCTTTTCTAAAATGGTTGGACAAGGAAATGAGTAGATCTTCCGGCTTGGATGTAAGCTCCCACCTATAAAAAGAACCCAAGAGTAACAGAAAACTTTCTTCTTTTTTCAGGAGGCTCTGGTCGAAAAGAAAGAGGTGTCCCCCCACTTCCACCTATACCAAGGTGAAGTGGGTTCTGGCCCATTTTTGGGCAACATCTGTTTCACAAGGTTTCCTTCAAGTCAGCTCTCCTGCCCACATCGTTGGAAAGTTGTCTGTTTTGCTCTGTTTCCACTTTTGGCTTGTCAGTTGGAATAAACTTCAGTCTATTACAGAAGTAATAGATAGAGCTTATGAACTATAGTTGCTCAAAGCTATACATTTTGTTTGCTTATACTGCAGGCTGTCCTGAAAGGCATTTTATGGACCATGCCCAACATACATGCATCATGCTTACCAGGTCCAGCCCTGTCCTCTTGAGAGTTCCACAGAGGTCTGGTTTTGAATTTAACAAGAGCTGGAACAAAGCTGTTTCATTCATGTGGGGTACAGGGGCTGTGTTATTTGAACTATCAAGTACAATCTTTGTTTTTTATAAACCAACTGCCAGGGAATATTGCGTAGCTGAGAGTCCCCTGGAGCCTTCTTTGAATGCCTGACCTGGTCCATCTGCTTCTGCAAGCCATAGCCCTACTATGTAGGGACCAAAAGTTCATCTTTAATCTTTTCACCTCAGCTTAGCCAAGTAATTGTGTTTTATACAAAATATGACATGTCCTGTCCTGATGATGGAGTGTATCTGGCCTTGTTTTTATCTGCTGAGAATCTTCCAAAGAAAAGCACAAGTGAAGAATTCAGCAGCACAAAAATCTTTTTTTACAACTCTTTACAACTCTTGTTTGTAGTAACATTACAGTTTTAATCACTTAATGCTTTTCTGCTTTGATGTGGACCATCCCACACTCATCCATGTCCTGGATTATCGTAATGCACTCTACCTGAGACTACCTGCAAAGAGTTCTCCAAAAGTAGTCTTAGTGGAAATGCAGCAGTTATTGTAATTGTTCTTTCTGTTAAACATTTCTAACACCCGTACTCCACAGACTGCTTTCCATTTGTTTCTTTGGTACAATTAAATGATGGGTTTTTAACTTAAAAGGCTTCCTGGGGCTCAGGTGACAGTCTCAGAGGGATTGTATGACTCATGTATGAGCAGAGGTAAAAAAATGTGCATAGGCGAAAGCTCTTTGATGTTGTGAAGGAGGTCTGATGTTTGTGTCTTCAAGTGGGAGCATGAGCTCCAAAATTTGCTATCCTGCACTGGTTCAATAGGAATGGGAAAATTTGGCAGAGTTTACTATGAAGCCTGTCCTTTCAGCCTCCACTGAGAGGAGAGAGCCATGAGGCTTATGCTAACAGAAGAAAAAGCATTCTAGCATTGTGACAACTGGTTTATATGTTTATTGGCTTCTGAATTTTGTTTGAGAAAAGAGTGTTGAATGAGTATGTTTTGTGAAGGGACCCAAATGTATGTAAAGTGCCTTTGAAAATTAGAGGAAGATTTTAATTCTGAATTTTTGAATATTGGCAAATAATAGCTCTTCATTAATTGGACTTCCAAAGTTTAACCCTGACAAATTTCCCCTCTGTCTCCTCAACATTTCTACAGCATACTCCTGGGGATTCTTACAGAGCTTGTAGCAGCAGCCATGTTTCACAGGGTACAACAGGAAAAAAAAAAAAAGAAAAATTGGTCATGTTGGTTAAGAAAATGTTTCTCTAGTGTGAGAGATGTGATCCTAAGCTGAGGCTAGAATGAGGCTAGCCCTAGAAAATCCAGGGAATGTAGCTGAAGAGAGTTTGAACCCCACTGCAATGTCTGCATGTGGGGCTTCTTGCCCATCAGTGGGCTTGGAGGGGCAGTCACCACGAGGAGCATGGGGCAGAGCTGGGTGTGGCCACATCAACATAACTTCTTGGCCTATTCAGTATTTGTTTACAAAATCTTGTTAGCTGTGATAGCATTTGATTACATACAGGTTTTTACATTTTTGTATCTAATGACATATTTTAAGATCCTATCTATGGTCTTGAACCTGCAATTGAGTGCGCAGGCGCAGGGATGTATCTACATCGAGTTGCAGGGTTGTGGCTGTAAGAGTTTCTTAAAGAAATATTAATGGGACCTCCATGTGACTGGTGCACCTTGGGATCAAACCTAGCTCAGTACTGAATTTGTATCTATTTTATGGATGTCACTTAAATGTATGCACTATGCAAAGTGCCTGTCTCTTTGGCATACTGTTATGTGAATAGAAGTCCAAATAAGATTTTTAGGATAATAACTTAAAGGGTAAATTATTGTATTCATGTTATTAAGCTGAAGCACTTACAACTTTGAGGAACAACATTCTGAATTTAAGAATACAATATTTTCAATACGCTGACCTGCCAAATCCTTAATATCCAAACAGTTATGTAGCCAAAAAAAAAAAAAAAACCTGGAAAAAATAAAATCCAAGAGCTGTACTGTGTCTTGTAACCTACCTGCTTCCAGCACGACTGTTTTACTTCAAGTAAAATGCTGCATATTGTTCTGCCAACCCTCTGCATCATTCAGAATGTCCTGTAGTTGATCTTTTCAGTAAGGTTTCCTGACCAGAAATTTTGGTTCTTAACTAATGACTTGACAATTCAGCTTCATTCCCGCTTTAAAATGTGTTATGTAAAAGGTCCTCAGTCATCAGCCCAAGGAACCCTAGCTGCCTGTTGGTTTCAGCACTTCCTTGTACTGTAGAAACCTTCTCCTCCTCTGTTCGGCTGTTAGAATATGTACAGTACCTTAAAAATGCAGAAAGGTATTTTTTGACCTAGCAACAACTTGACTATTTCTATCTTTTGCAGTAAAATTCCCTATTATATTCCAGAACAGTGCAGCATTTTATCTTCCATATATCGCTTCATGTATCAGTAGCTTTTTACAGTATTAAGGTATTTATTTCACTATGAAGTCTTAAAAAAATAAAAAAAATAGAAGGATACAGAACAGGTTGATCCAGTGGTGCCTTATGACTTTTTTTAGTCAACTTTTCTGTGTCTCACAAGGCAAATGAAGCTCTTGCACATCCCAGTGTAAATAGTGCTGATAGCAGCACTGCGCCAAGTCTGCTGTTGTCATGTGCTCAGTCCACTATGAATGTGAGGAGAGGCGTGGGTCAACCTCCAGGTGAGATGTGGTGGTACTGGTGCCATTACTGGCATTGCTCTGGAATCCTCTCCCTTTTCCACATCGCCCACTGCCTTCAGTGTGCTTGTAGATGGCGTTAAAGGACTAAGCTGGTTTCTCTGTGTGGATTAAGCTGGGTTCTCTGCTTGCATCTGACAGTTACTAATTTTAATGGTGTTGTCTTAAAAACATTCACACCTCAAAGCTTTATGTTGTCACCGAGACCTGCATTGTGTGGCAATGGCCACGAATGTCCATTTTTGTTTGACTAAGTAAATAAAATGGGAATAGCTCTTGTAGTAATTTCTGCTCAGTATTTCTGTAAGGAAAGCACATGCTATGTCTGCCCTGACTTTGTGCAGCAGCTGCTGGGAGAAGAGGTCCCAGTGATTTGTGTTGAGAGTTGTTGAAGGAAGCTCAGCATGGGGCACAGGAAGCATGTATTTCTGTAAATGAACCACTTCTTGAATAAGGCTGCAAGGTCCTCCTTTAGAAGCCACCATTTCCCAACACTAAAAGAGTCATAAAAATTGTTCTTTTCTGAAAGACTGAACTGTTAGAGAAGTTCCTTCAGTTGCCATTTTAAAAGATGGCAGCAGATTGTCTGCTTACAGCGGTGACTGCTTGCGTGTTGTTTGTACAAGTAGGTCTCTGCTGGAGAACAGAGCTGCTGACATGGTTCACATACTTTGCAAGACAACATTTTTTCTGTGCAGAAATATGAAAATAGGAAAGGTACCTTTACCCGTGGATGCAAAAAAGTGGAGCTGGATGATCAAAGTGGGGTTGTTTCAAGCAGGATGTTGACTGCCAGGAGAGGGCCCGCACCTGCAGGGTGCTGGGGAGGAGAAGTGAGTCCATGGAGGATAACTCTATTGGCTGAGTGGAGGCACTTTATGAAAGCACAGAGCCAGGAGGAGTACGTGCAAGTATGAGGTCATGAATGCCATCGTCAGCACACTCAGCCTGTTACTGTGGTACTTTGTACAGTATGTCTTGTATGAACTTTAATCTTTCAGATTGTACTCACGAGAAAATAAGGCTAATCTCTTACCGGAGGTGCTCAGTAAGACATGAAGGTTGGCTTGTGGAAAGCTCTGCATGTCCCTGAGGGAACGCGGGGTCGCTCAGCCTGCCAGATGGCACTGCTGCCAGTAATGAACAGGGCACTTGGCACTGCAGGGAGCATATGGATGTGTGTGGCAGGGGGAGGCTGAGGGAAACCAGGGGGGGCTGTGCGTCCTGGGCGAGGGAGCGGCACGTTGTTGTACGTGATACAGGTTCTGCAGCATAAACTTGTATGTGATAAGAAGGCACTCCAAGTTCAGACTCAAAGTCACACAGGACTATGAAAGAGAAACATGACTTCAAATGCAGGCTGAGCAGAAAGTAACATGTTCTTTCCAGATGCTTTCAGTTTGAACTTTTATGAAATATTGAGTTCTGTGAATGTTTTTCTGCTTAACATTTATTTCGTATGTGATTTTTTTTTCATCCTTATTTTTCTGTCCTATGCCAAATAAATTTTACTTTTATTTACTCACTGGTGCGACCTGTTGCATTGAGAATGAGGTGTGAGCCTGGATGGGTGTGGGGAAGGCTGGATATTTGCAGGGAAAGAGAAGCCACAGTTTAGTTTGGCATAAAGAATATTAGATAAGAAGCGTAGCCAGTGAGGCTGTACTTGTAGGTAGACCTTGCTTTACTTGTCCTTTGGTGGGCAAAATCTCAAGGTGCTGGTTCTCAGCCAGGCGAGCCTAATACTTGCCATGAGGAGATAATATGGAAAATGCAGCTTGATGTTAACTGCAGTTTTGTTATCTCCACTCATTTGGCAAGAGGTTTCCAGAGCATATCACATTTGCAGACGAAGCCTTTCTTTATATTTTAGAGCCCTGTTCTTGGTTTTGTACTTTAAACTTTTGAGGAATTAGAACCAGATTCCACTCAGGAAGGCTCTGATAGAAGTCCAAAGAAGACTCCAATTCAGGCTGCAGTTCTGGTGTCTTCTCCAAAATTAGAAAGGTCATTTAAAACCCTGATTTAAAAAGCTCCTTGCAGAAACTCATTGACGTTGTCAGACGTAGTTTGTTCTTATGCAGCAGTGGATTCTTTGGCAGCCATGAGGACCAGTTGTTGGTGCTTCTATTTTACAGACTGGCTGGGACAGAGGTTTCCACATTCTCCAGAGTCTACCGACAGCCCAGGCTCATCTGTATTCAGAAGCCCACTGGTGCCTGGGCTCTGAGTAGCAGGGCCACTAAGAGGGGGGAGGCTGTGGGCAAATGGGCTGTGGAGGACCTGGTTCTGCAGGCTGAGCTTGGCTGCAGCAATCCTGTACCAGGTCCCAGAGGTATGAACCCAGGATCAGCTAGCAGAACCACCTCTTTTGAGTTCAGTCAAAGGAAACACCTCTTTCTGGGTTTCGCTTGACTTTGGGAAGAAGGAACTGAACTGAGCCATAACCACAGCACAGTCCTTCCTCCATTTAACTGAAAAAAATAAAAAAATAAAAACAAACAAGAAACCCCTGCTGCTTCAAAAAGAAAACAAAACACAAACCAGAATACTTTGTAATTCTTGCAAATGCTCTCCAGCACTGTAGGAAGGCTCTGGCCCCAGGCTCCCCTGAGTGGCCCAGCAGCTCCCACAGCCCTGTGCTGCTACAGTCTGACTACATTGAGCATTGCTGTTAGCAAATTGGTCCTGGCCAATCCATTATCAGTTTAGCGACTAAATGTTGGTTCACACATGCCTGTACAACAACTCTGTATTTTTCAGGTTAGCTAATGAAACAGAACCCTTCAGGGTAGGGTTTTCTCGGGCTGATAGCAAGTGTAACAAGTGATTCCTAACAGCTGCTTCAGCTCTGATGTAGTTCTCTGAAAAGCAACCATGCATGTAACACGATGTGAGCTTCACACCAAGATGTTTCATTTTCAGTTGCACTCTTAGAGTGCCTATAAATGTTATTTCACACATAATGAAGCTGTGTTTTACACTTTTACGAGTGCTTATCCTTTAACTTGTCAGATAGGGCACTGTAACCCTCCAGAGAAGTTCTGCTTGCTCTGGCAAGCTGAGAGGGGCTGGTGAGTACCTACCCTCGCCAGCTTTAAAACCAGATAAGTTCTTTTGTTGTAAACCAAGATGTTTCTCCCTGTGGGTGTTATCTGCTGTCTGCAAGCAGCTGTGCCTGTGCTCCACCCACTCTTGTGGAGATGACACGAGAAACATTTTGTGCAGCAGATAGGGCCCTTGGAAACCTTTCCTGTAAGTTGTTTATTACACCTTTGTGGTATCTGTGCAACTCATTCTGCATGCATCACCACAAATAGACTGCTGATCTTAAATGTTGGTGAAGCATAAAAGCAACAGAATGGCACTTTGTCTCCAGACTGTAGGTTTTGCAATGATATGAATAATTTCTGTCACTGATGTGGGCTAGTAAAAGCCTCTCAGCACAGAGATTGTAGTCACCAACTCATGTACTGATCTAAAAGACAGCTTGGGGCAGTGCCTGCTGTAGGAAGACGGAGGAGTTAGTTGGTGCTTAACTCCATCAGCTGTGTTTCATGTTTCTGTAGCCTTTGAAAGAAATTACTATTGTTGCCCTATGTCTCAGGTAGTGTTTATTTGGTATCCCCCTCCCATTGCCTGCCTGGTGTTCAGGAAGTCCTCTGGCACAAGCATCCTTGGTCCAGTCAGCAGCAGCCCAGCTGTTTTTGTGCACTCTCCCTCTCAAGCAGCCCCATGCTGTGCAACCCTTTCATGGCTTCCTCCAATGAGGCCAAACGCTTCTTGTCTGCCTTACAGCCCCACAGGCCACGAGGTGGCAGCTTGATGGGATAGGAAACATGACAGCTATGTGTGAATCCTTCAGCTCTGACAGAGCGTGAGTTCCTTCCTAATGAAGGGAGAAATTGATTTGAATTTTTCAAATTAAAAAAAAAAGCTACAAGTTTGTTCTGTTTTTCCATAGCTGATGAAAACATACTTAGATGTTATTTTTTTTATGCCTAAGGCTATTTATTTCAACAGTTAGAGCACAGTCGTTTGAAATAGTTATGGTGCTGTAATTTTTAATTCCTGCATTCACAGTGAGGCTCGTAACGTACCACATTTCAGTGGCAGCCCAGGTGCAGAGGTAGTCTTGAGGAAAGGATGACTGCTACAAAAATAGTTGGATTAGAACAGCAAACATGTTCTGTGGCTGCTGCCAATGCTGCCTGTGTCCAGTGTCAGTGTCTATCAAACAAAAATGTCACAGTGGAGAGACAGACAGTGGTACTTCAGAGAACCTGGTGGGTAACTCGTACTTCAATCTTAAAACACGTTTGTGGCTTAAGATACAGCTTCCACAGAAGCTGCATTACAAATCTGAATCAGAAACTTATCACAAATGCTGTCTATGTGGCAGTCACACCTCTTACTCCATTACAACATGCCACTTTTTCATTTTTGTTTGCTTTCCTCTGCTTTTACCATTCTTTTATTTTTCTTCCTTGAATAAAATTTACTTTTCAGGCTTGCTGAGTTATAAGCTACTAAATGCCTCCCTCATTTGCAATATTTTTTTTTTTTCCTTTTTTGTCATGAGTGGAGCAGATTGGCAAAGAAATGTCTGCCAGCAGCTTCTGAGTTCAGGGCAGAGGCAGGGGCTGAGGAAATGGGGCTCCTTGTTGCTGGTCACCTCACTGCAACAGGAACCACTGCTGCTCCCTGCAGCTGGGATGCAGCTTATCACTTTGAGGCAAAAGTGTTCTGTATGTGGGACCACGCAGTCTTCCTGATGGGGCTCTGCGGTCACACGAGAACGAGTGTTTGCTTTTATCATTCTCCCCATTTAAAACAGCAGCTTTCACTTCCCCTCCTTGCCAGTAGCTTGGGCTCCTTCTGAAAGCTGGGGACCCTTGTATGAACATGTGCAGAACTCCTGCTGCTGGTGTCCTTTGGGGACCAGGTGTATTCTCCTCAGCTGTGCTGCAGGGTTGCTGCTGTGCCTTTATGTACTTTTTAAATGGTCTCTTGCTTTCTGTTGTGTTTTCATCAATTTTACAGATAAGAATTGAGGTGTGTGATGAGGAGATGCCTCCACACCTGTCTGTGTGCTGTCATCCTCCCTGCGCACTGCCAGGCTCTACTGCAGCAGTGGTGAAAACAGCAGACACATTTCTTTCAAGCTGCAAACTCTTGATTCAGGTTCAAGTGCATTATACAATGAGCAGCCTTCTAGGAGAGTGTTTGGTTTGGACACCAGGCAGGTGGGCCAGGCAAGCAGTTTCCCCGTGCTGAGAACTGCCCAGCTCAGTGCAGAAGCCATGCCGCCGGCTGAGTGCTGTGCCCCAGGCAGCCCGAGCTAAGAGGAAGGGCGTGCCGCACAGCAAGGTGACAATAAGGATGTCCCTGCCGCCTTTACAGGGCAATTCACCGAGTCTTTCCACCAGTTTCTCCTCTCCCTGTGCCTCCCAGCCGGTGGCCGGGCCGGCGCTAGGTGGCACTTTGCGCTTGGCCGAAATTTCTCTCTTTGTGGAGTGCGACAGTAACATCAACGCCAGAACCCGAGTTTTGTGTCAGTGAGAGTTGTTCTGCCTCTGCCGTGCTGCCAGGAGGATGAGTAGTTCCCGGTTCCTGCTGTGCAGCTGTTGAAAATGTAATTGTGGGCTTTGTGCTATGGTACGTCACTTCGGGAACACTGTGCGCTTTATGACTGCTGGGCAAGAGCTTGTTTACTGGGGACGTATACAGCCTCATTCCCTCGTGCAGTTACACAACTCTTAGGCAAGTAAAATGCCAGTATTGGCATAAAAATGATGCAAGAGAACAACATCTGTGACTCTGCCCTGTTTCTGTTCAACCTGAATGCGGCATGCTATTAGGGCCAAACTAAGTCTTCACCTGTAGCTGGAGAAGGAGGTAAGGATTAGCACCAAATACTTTTATTTGTTAAAAAAAGTCAAGTGGCAATAGCAGGCAGTTGTATGGAAGCCACCCTGACGATATTCCAGCCTTAAAATAAAGATTTGCTCAAATATTTGGGAGAAGAAATTCCTTCCCATCATGAGCCAGAGAAAATGAAAACACAGTCAGACCAAGATCCTCACAAACATAGGAATGAAATGCTGGCCATGAAGCTAAGAGAAATGCTAAACTGCTGGAAGTGATTAGGAAAAGATATAGGGAAGATTCTAGAAATTACAGAGAGAGAAGTACGAAAACAGAGCAGGGGAAAAATATCTGCAGCAGCTAAAGAGCTCAGCAAGGAGAGGGCTTATCTGTCACAGCCTGTGACAGGAGACCAAGGGAGGGAAAATGCTACGGCAGAGATGAAATAGTGAAGAAATAAGAGAACAAACTGTTGGATTTCTACTTAGGGAGATAGTACATCAAATTCAATACATATTTTGGAGTAATGTTAGTACAGATGTTTGTATTGGTAGGATATGATGTGATCACAAATGGGAACTCAATAAGTGAAGAATGTTTTACAGAAACTTAGGTCGTATTCTGAACGTATCTCCAGAGCTCTCCCTTTGTGTTGCATTCTCCCCACCTGCCAAACCAATTATGCACTGAATAACTAACAGGTGCAGCAGATTGCATATCAGAAAGAGCTTATTTCTTCAAGGCAGCCTGCTTTAACAGCTTCCTGAGCAAAGCAGTGTTCATGTTTGCTTGTGTGCATGTGGATAACTGTTATTATGTATATGTTAATTTTTTTTTGTTTTTTGGAAGCATCAGGATGAACCTGTATGGTGTTTCAGTGACTAAGAACATGTAAGAGGCTGTGCAGCTCCAAAGGAGTGTGTGAGTATTTTCAGGTCAAAAAGAACTAAGGCTCTTGCATCTTTTTTTTTTTATATTTTCATCATCTATTGTTACCATTGTGAATATGTGAATATGTAAAATGCATTGTAAGGTTCTGTGTATGGTAGATGCACTACTAACTAGTATATGAGACAAATGAACAAGACTTGATAATTACTTTCCAGGTAAAACAATGAAAAACACTACATTAAAATAGTGATTAGTTTGTTTGTTTGCCATGTGATACTCTTATTATTATTTTTCTCCAGCCTGAGTGGTTAACTTGTAAGCTCCTCTGTGACTGAATCAATTCCCAAGCTGATACTCGTGCTAGAGAACAAGTGTACACTTGTAGGATCTCCCTGCTTTCAGAGACACAGCAATGCTGCCATTTCAGAAGAAAACATCTTCCTATTGAAATCAGCTAGAGCTATTCTGAGTTCCGTTAAATTCAGTGTAATATAATTTGAACTTTTATTTCCCACTTTTTGCTTTAATGAGTTGAATTTCAGTATTTGTATCAATTATTTTGTTTGATGATTAGGTCAGTTTATTTCACCAGGCTTGAAAGAACATACATGTTGCTGAAGCTTTGGTTGGATGTTCTGCAAGCTGGCTGTGTTACCTTCATTTATTGTTTTCTATCAGGTGCGGTGCTGGGAAGGGTACAGTTGCACCTATAGGTGCTTGAAGTGCCAGTAACAGGTAAACAGGTGCCCATGTCTCAGCTGCAGAACCATGAGATGTGGGCAAGGTGCAGCAGTGGTGAGCTTTGCAACTCCAACTCCAATGCACACGTTATCATATAAAAGATACTGTGTCAAAAATACCACTTATATAAGCTGTTAGAACCAATGCAGATAAGAAACAGTACTGCTGCACAACCGTAGGTGAGTGAATAAATAAGTTTCTGAAGGAGGAAGAATTTTATGAAAGGATTCCAGGTATCCAATATGACTGTCAGCATTCTGTCCCCCTCCTTGCTTCAGTGGTGACCAGCTTCAGGCTTAGAGACAGCAGCACTGAGCAAAGTGCTCTCCAGGCCTCAGGGTTAAGAGTGTTCCTAGCACCAGAGAGGCTGGAATTGGCAAGCCTCAGAAGTCAGGGAAATTCTCTTCCAGAAATCTGTTAATCAGTTTCCCCTGACTCCCTTTCCAGAAGAGAAATCCTGGGGCCTGTTGTCTTTCTATGAATAGATTTTTCTTGGGTTTTCTAAACACGTGTACGTTGTAAGCTGTAAATTTATTTTGCAGTAGCCATGTGAATCTCAGTGTAAGTGACCAGACGATCTAGATACAGATAAGTGCTTTGAGTTGTTCCTGAATGCTCCACTTGCAACTGCAAGAGAACAGATGCTAGAAAACAGCAAACTTTTTGAGCCTTGAACTAGTGCATTGTCTGTGGGCAGTGCTGCCAGTTTTCACATAAAATATGGTTTGTTCTCAGTCCAATCCAAAGAGCATTGGGTAAGTATTTTTCCTGTAATTCAATATAGGGAGATTACATAAGAAATGCTTGCCTCTCCACCCGCTGTTGTAATTGCTTTGTTAGTAAGATGCTCAGATGTTTCCATGCTGTTGAAAGCTAGGTGCACAGCTGTCTGGAAATGACACAGAGATTGTACTTGTAGATTTGTAGCTACATTGCATCCTGATTCATTTGCATTTACCAACATTATTGCTGTCTTCCACCTTCCATAATCATATCTACTCTTGGTAAAGTCACTTTTTGGGCAGTATTTGCTTAGCAGTTGTTTAGAGAGGTGCTAAATTTTCATTTGATAGTGCTGCTTTGAAGCTCAGCTGGCACTTTCTCATGTAAGATAGGGTTTTCTTTTACTTATCACCACTCCTTAGCAATTTGGGTCCAGTTTCTACATGTCCTCTCTGTTTCTAGAAAGGCAAAAGAAAAAACAAACAAACAGAAAACCTGTTAACTTCAGTGTTTTCAGAAACAGGCAAAATGCAATTGCTTACAATAAATTCTTGAGGGTTTTTCTTTAAAATACTCCAGCAGTCTTTTCAGCTTTTAAACAAATGCTTGGGATTTACGCAAATAGCCTTTGCATCAAGTACAAAGACACATTTGTGGTCCCCTGAAAATCTGCCTTAATTGGCTCAGTTGTGTCTTCAAAAATATGTCTGCATGTGGTCACTGCTAGACCTTAAAGCTAAATTACCTTAAGCCTGGTGTCACTGAGAGGGCTAAACTTGCAGAGCCATTGTGGGGCCACGCTTATTACTGTCTGAGGGCAATGCCTTCAATGAAGGCTGCAGGTAAGCAGGGAGACACGCATAGCAGCCATTCCTGGCTGCTTCTCACTGCTGGGGCTGCTGCCCAGGTTAAAAAGCAGACACTACCTTTTCTGTACAAGATGAGTTCACTGCTTTGGTGGCCTATAAATGGATGGAAACAACTGATTGGAGTGAAAACGGAACACAAATCAAGGGGAAAGCATTTTATGTCTATGTGTGGTATAGGAATGCTGACAGGATCAAATTGGGGATAGCTTTTAGTCTTAAGTTTACTTTGTAGCTATTGGAAAGCCTGGCTTTGCATCCCTGGGATACTAAGTCCTCTTTGTCACCCTTGGTTTATCAACACCTTAACAAGAAGAGGGCAGACTAAAGGAGCTGGGATCATTCAGGCTGGAGAAGAGGAAGCTCTGGGGAAACCTTGTTGCTCTCTGCAATGACCTGAAAGGAGGTTGTGGCGGGGTGAGGATCAGCTTCTTCTCCCAGGGAACAGTGATAGGATGAGAGTAAATGGTTGTAATTTGCACCAGGAAGATTCAGGGTGGGTGTAAGGGAACATTTCTTCTCAGGAAGGCTGGTGAGTGAGGTATCAGAACAGGCAGCCCAGGGGCTGTGGTGGAGTCACCATCCCTGGAGGTGAAGGGGATGATAGATGTAGTGCTTAAGGACATGGTTTAGGTGGGCAGTGTTGGCAGTACGTGGATGGTCAGACTAGATGATCTTAGAGGTCTTTTCCAGCCTTAATTATTCTATGATTGTAAACTCAAGCTGCTAGAAGGAGAGGAGTCTCCACACAAACCAAAGCTATATTTGAGGCCAGAGGAGAACACATGGCTCAAATAAAAAGATTGGTGGCTTTGATTAGGCATTATGGGAGTGGGGAGGGGGTACTGAACAAATGAGGTACTGTCCTCTGCTGTTTAGCATTTTCTTGTTTTTCATCTCATCATGTGCCTTGGGTACAATTGCATGTGTCCATTCCTCAGTGCTCCCTAGAAGAAATTGCCAGACCCAGGTTAAGTGCACTTTCCCAATCTGCAGTGTGTATGTGACCAGTGAGATAGAAACAGCCCAGCTTCCCATAACTGCTCATGCTTTACAGAAGAATCGTGCTTGCTTGCTGATGAATATTAACTACAATAAGTGAGCAGCCTATTCAGTCAAACTTTTTTTTAAGTACTGAAGTGTGATAATATTTAAAGTACTTTATCAAATGCTGAATTACTAGTGATCTCTTAAAAGAAGGAGAATGGAAACCCTAAGTTCTTTTAAGGACTGCAGTCTGGCAAGCCTGCCCTGCTACTTCCCAGAGCTTGTCCCTCCAAGGCATGCTGTTTCTACAGGGAAGAGTGCTAGGGCAGAAAGCCAAAAAATCTGAAAGATCTCATTATGCTTTGTACTTCCAAGAGCTAATTCAAATCCATTTGAGTGGTCTTTGTATAGTGCCAAACAGAGAAAACTTAACAACAAATAAATTAACAAAAGCATCTCCCTGAACAATCTTTGCCCCAAAAACTCTCAACCTGAAGTTATACAGGTGGGTGTTACCCAAATGGCATTACCATGTTGCAGTGGTAAATGTGCATTTGTTAGCCTAGGTTATGCACATCCCACCTGGTCTTTTGGTCAGTTTGTGATCAAGGAGGGATCGGATGGAAACAGTAACAGGTGGGTGCTGACTTCAGAGTCAGCATTGCTGCTGAATGTTTGTCTGGGTCTGCACTAACAGTCTGCATTGTTTATGGTATTTTTTTAACCCTTTCTTGGTATTTTTATTTTCCTTTAATGTCACTGTATACATAGTTGTTGCTATATTGATATTATTAATATATACTGATTTGTTTCTGGTAAGTTTTCTGAAAGTATTTTTACATTAGAGCTTGTAAATTGAACTCACTGTGGGTGAATTTATTAAGCATATCCAAAAGGTTACTCATATATCAATTGTCAGTAATTTTGGGTTAAGGTCATTGTTCTTTTCCCTTTGTTCTGACTCCTCTGAATGTTACTTGAAAGGGGAAGGAGAGTGGTTCTCTTTTGGTCAAAGTTTCCAGTTTGATGGGGAAACTAATCAGGGTGCAGTCTATGGACACTGCACCTTGTGTTATGTGGGACAAGCTGCCTTCCTCCAGTAAGGACACCTGTTGTCAGCCATCTGCTGCTACATGTAACAAGACAAGCTGGTTTGGACCAAACAAACAATGGTGGAAGAGGTTGGGTAAGAGACAGAAACGTGCTTTTGCTCCCTTTGTGACAGCAGTATCTGGCTGAATTGCTAGAAAATGGGCAGCTCCAACCAACTGCTGTCTCCTCAGCGTCAAAAACTGGAAATCATGAGAAAACTGCGTGCTCTTTATCATCATTAAGACCCTCGGCTATTGCCAGCATTTAGGTTTTACTGGGGAGGCAGTTAACTGAGCAGCCTTGGGCAATGGCCACTGTGTGGAAAATGGGGCTGCTTTTGCTTCTGAGCTCCTAAACCCTTAAGAAAATAAATAGATATGAAACTTGACATTACTGCAGGGAACTTGGCATGTTGACACAAACTTCTGAGAGTCCCGAAGGGGAAATCGGTTTTGAGTGTTTTCCATGCTGACGCGCGGCAGACCTATTTGTGTAACTTTTTTGTTCTGCCTTTCTATAACGTACCTAGAAGCAAAAAAAGAAGCCGGAGCTACGGCTCTCCGCTTCCCCTGGCGGGCGGTGCGCGGCCCCGGGAGGCGGCAGCCCCGGGCAGGAACCGGCCCCGCTATCCGCCGAGCCCGAGCGACGGCCCTGTGAGGGCAGATAAAGTCGGCTTCGCCCCGCAGCCGCCATTTTGCGGGCCCCGCTCCCCCCGCGGCTGTCGGGCCGATCCCTCCCATCCGCTGGGCCGGGCCAGCGCTGCGCTCCGTTCCCCGGCCTCGGTACCGTGCCTCGGCCTTGGGAGCTTCTGAGCTCGGGCCTCTGTCCGCACAGCGGTGCCTACCAAGCGCTAAGTAGGTAAGCGGCCGCCGCCTCCCCCACCCTGCAGCTTCCCTGCTGGTGTGTTTATTTTTCCCTGGGGCGGCTGTCATAAGGGGTAGCGCCGCTATTTTGCTGCGTCCACGGGTGTTTCCAGGTGGCCGAGGAAAGGAGGGCGGCGGGGAGGTTTGGTGTTTTCGCAGGAGGATGGGAGATGCGGCAGCGAGCTGCCCTTTGGGGCTGCTGACTGCATCGTGTAGTGTGTCTGCTAACGAGCCCTCAGCCGAGCCTGCTTGAAAATTAAGGGACGGAGCGGTATTTTGCGCTGTAGGCAACTGTTGCATCGTTCTGATGAGCCTGACGGGCTGCACAGACTGCGGTTCCTCGGGGCTTCGGGTGCCCCAACGCTGCCGTGAAACCGCAGCGCGGGAGAGCGCTGGGGATGGAGCATGGCCTTGCTCAGGTGCTCAGAGATGTTTGCAGCCTCAGACCTCTTGCGGCAGTGCTCAGGTTGTGTGCCAGGGTGGGCGCATGCTGTTGGGGTTATTGTCTGTCTGCTTTCTTGGCTCGATTAAGAGAAAGGCAACTTGTGGTTAACTTGCAGAAATAGGAACTGTAATAATCACTTCTTTCCACTTCATTTTATCTTTGTAACTCTCTGATGTTGCTTCCTCTTTGCTTTACAGTAAAAGCTGTTATTAAATAACACTTATCCAGTTAAGGGTGAGGTGAATTGTAATTTTTCCTGCCCCTGTCTGACTTTCAGCCTCCCAAATAAGTTGTCACCCTTGGGATGCTCCTTCATCACATTAAGGTAGCACGTAAGGTCACGATGTGGGATATAATTTATGAGCAGCCTGTGCAGACTTGCCAGTGCCACCAGAATTATCCTGAAAGTGATAAGCAAGACCCATCAAGGAGATGTGCACTGAAATGTCCCCTACAGTCTCCTGTATGGTCTTTAATAATTAAAAAAAAGGGGAGGGGGGGAGGACTTTCTTGCTGGAAAAGGAGTTTCTCTACTTTGGTATTCCAAGTGGAGCTTGATGATGTTGCTTAACTCACAGCTACTGCAGAACTGAGTTTCTGGTCTGGTGAATTTTAACGCTTTACAAATATTGACAGCCTACAGGAGACACAGGCAAATGCCAGTGCTCCAGTTTATTTCAAGAGACTTGTAAGCTGCACTAGTTCCTTGATTTCTGTCTGTTGTCAGTCCTCATGCCAGATTTCTGCTGGTGATGCCAGAACTGTCTGTCCTTCTGAATGCAGGCTGGTGGTGGGCTGCAGGCAGCTCCTCCTGATGCAGCCAATAGCAGATGAGGCAGCACTATTCTTAAAAGCTCCATGCCTGCAGTTCCCAGCAATGCAGCTGTAACTGAACTTTGAAGGATCCAAATCTTCAGTCCTGGAATAGAAAATGATATATTATATGCAGTCAAAGCCAAGCTCGTGCCTTCCAGATGTATGTACTCATTTTCACAGAATCACAGAATTGTAGGGGTTGGAAGGGACCTCTAGAGATCAAGTCATTTTAGTGCTGTTTGACTAGTTAATTTGTTATGTGTACTGTGAGAACGGAATTCAGTGTACAATATACAGGGTTTTAATTTTGTATCTGCTCAACATTGTTGATTGCCTTAAAAATTGTGAACTGAAGGCATTTCTGCTCACTTGAGAGGCCAGTTTGAATTCATCCCTAGGTGTGATAAGGCTGTTTGCTGAATCTGTGATTGGTTAGGTAATCAGTTATGTAATGCATGCATCTCATTGCAGATGGGACTGAGGTAAATATTTGCTGTGATATGCAGCCCACCATGCAAGAGCCTGCACTTCTGGACAATGCCCATCGCTCTATGATAGACAACCTGTGGTACCCGCAAATGTTTTGGGCCATGATCAGCTCTAGAGCTGAAGGGGTGATTCACACTTCAGCCTTCCAAGGAGCACCAGCAGCAGCTTTGCCACAGTGTACTATTTCTTTCTTTGAAACTCATGTGGTTCACCAAAAATTGTGCATGTCTTTTACAGGAGCCCTTGGAATTAATTTCAAGGTGAGGATAGCCTGGAGGGAAGCACGGGAATGTTTGTGGCATTCTATAAGAGATGACTGTAGGCAGTGTGGGTGTATATCCATGTTAGTTTTGATCTAGCCTTGGAGATAAGGATTGAGCACGTGCTGCTGACTGGTACAGCCAGAGTCTGCTTACTTGCATGCTCGTTTGAGTGAGTCCTGAGTTATGAAACAGGAGCAACTCTGTAAATGATTCAAATAGGGAGGGAATGAAGGTATTTAACCAATTCTGGCACAGTTTTGTTTTAGCAGTATTTGCTTGCAGAGATTTATTGGTAGTCTTGCCTGTGAAGGCCTGGTCTGTGAGAGGAAACATCCTGCATGGCTCAAACCCCTTCTCAGGAAGGAGACAGGGGAAGAAGCTGTGACTGCAATTAGCTACTATATAGCTGTGTGAGGCTGTGGCTTCTACAGGGAGCATGTTGAACAGGTTGTGTTGCACAAAGTCTCACCTCTGTGCAGTGCTGAAAGCTGGAGGAATTTGAGGTGGGGCTGTGCCAAAACAGCTGCTTTTCACCCTGCAGCTAGGGTAGAATGTGGCTGGTTTCCTTCAGGAATTGGGCCCTGGAAATATCTGCATGTGTCGCAACAAAGTTGGTTCTCTTTTGAACAATTTGCGAGTCCCAACTACTTTCTTAAATTTTGCTAGTAGAAGTGGTTTGTCATCTGCTTTACTTATTGCTATTTTTTCCATTGTTCTCTACTAGATAATTCTTTGAGTTGATGTCCTAAATAAATCTAGGTGAATATATCTTCTATTTTTATGGGGGGGTTTGTTTGTTGTTTGTTTGTTTTAATTTTAAACATACAACGTTTAAAGTAAGCTCTACTTGGAGCAGCAGCCATTTTTTCCTGGGAAGAAGAGGTAGCCAAGGCTGCTGGACAGACAGATCTGAATGCAGCAGCTGCTCAGGCCGGGTGAATTACAACAGCATTGCAGTGTTGTTTACTAAAAGCTTCGGGTGTAAATAAATGTCGTGAGTCAAAGGGTTTATGCTACACATGGATGTGTGTAAGCTGGATGCAAGGATGTGAAGTAGGGCATTCAAGATCTCACCTTTGCTCTAAGTTGATTTATTTGCTTCTGTAGATGGCTGTCATATGTTCTCTGCTCCCTGTGGACAGGAAAACTGAGGCTGGGGAGGCTTCTAAACCCATCAGTGGTGTGCACAAATCTAGACACAGTGCTGTATGAGGCACTGGTTTGAGAATGGGGAATCTCCACTTTGCCATTGACCTCTTGGATTTTTTTACAGCAGGCAAGTCACTCTGCCTTTCCTTTAGCCACCCTCTCTACAAAATGGGATAGAATCATCTTGACTTTCTTTCCAGGAAAGGGAAGGACTTAGTCTTGTCAAAAGTTAACATGTAGAGTTAGCACTAGTGTACTGAATTCGGTCATTGGTTGTTGTCTCATATGGGTCCCTCACTAACTGGAAAGTGCAGCATTAGCACATGATAATGAGAAACTGGGAGAGGTTAGGGTTGCACAAGGCAAGATGCAAGCCTGAAGGGTGCTAAGATGATTTATTTCCTATACATCTTTCTTGAGGGCAGGGATCACTTTGCAAGTATTTTTGTGCAGGTGTGGAGAAGCTACAATCCTTGGTCAAATTCATCTGCCTTGCCAAACACACAGTTTTTGTAAGGGCTATTCCTTCTATGTCTGGTATAAGGAAAACCAGGAATGGTAGAAATGCAGACTGCTTTCCAGTAATGTTAGAAGATGTAAAAGCACTTTCCAGAGACAATATATTTATCAGTAGGGTGTGTCTTTTGTTGATGCAAGCTCAGCTATGTTAGTGTGGAGAGGGGGAGTAAATTGGACAACTCCTTGCATCCATGTAACTACTCTGGAAATTGTTTGGAGGTGAGAAGTAGTTTTACACTGTAACAAATTACAAGAGTAAAATCCTTGTGGATTCACACAGACTGAGCTTCTTACCCTGTCTGTATTGGCAGTCCTGCGTGCCAGGGCTAATTCTGGGTCTGAACACTGGACTTCTTTCCAGGAGAAGCTACATGTAAATCAGTTGGCATGTGTAAGGAGGGTAGAAGCTGCCCTTAACAGGTAGTGTATTGTTAGCCCAGTAAACGCTGTTCCTTTTATGGGTATCAGTACCAAAAAGGATCCTAGTATTGGTTAGAATTAAGTAGGGCAGTTTTTCTGAGTCCTTTGATGAGGGATGAGCTGCTTTTAAACATTAGTATCTGCAAAAGGAAGAAGCACAAAAGTAATTGAAAGTCAGTGCCATCTTCTTTCAGGGCTGATCAGTATTGGGAAAAGATCTCTTGTTATTTCATGATAGATTGAGTGCCTACAGCTTAGGCTGTAAAAGAATATGGAAGCAAGTTGTTGTTTGGTGGTTTAGTGTTTCTGATGTGTGAAGAATGAGTTGTAGAAGAATTTACCAAGGAAGAATTGATACTGATAGGCTATGAACGTTTTCCCTGCAGCAGTATTATAGATAAATATGAGCTTGGTATGTTTGTATTCACCCTGAAGCAAAGAATTTTGTAATTTTTGTCCCTCACCCCTAACAAATAGATATGCAGCCCTGAGTAACTGGGGGAGCATCTTTTTGGGAGAGTAGGGAAACTGTTTCAGGCTCATTGGACTTGAATTTACAGCAGAGTATTCACAAAAGAAGCTGTGGAGACAGGCTGCAATGACAGGTCTGGATTAGAGCAAGAGCTCTTTGAGTCATCTGTTTATAATTGAATAATACTTATGAAAGTACAGAGGCAGAGGATGTAGTGAAACAAAAGAGGAACGAGGAAGGAGCACCCACAGAACTTTGAGGGATCCTCCCATGTAAATGCTATAGGAACAAGTGGAGATGGGAGGAGAATTAGGAGGAGCTCTAATTGCAAAAGGTATAGGAAGGGTAAGATCAAGAAGAAGAGGATGATTAAAATGGATGATGGTCACAAGGGATGAACTTGGAGCAACAATTCTGAAAGTTTAAGATTTTGGCCTCTTAAGTTTTTGGTAAGAGCTGTTTCAGGAGGAGAATCTGGGTTAAATGAGATCTGAAGAGAGAAGTAAAGGAGGACTCCTGACCGTGCTTGGAGCTGTGTGTATGGAAGCAAAGATGAAGTAGCCATATGTAAAGGCAAATTGAGGGTAGGGTTTTAATAATGGAAGTTTAATATGTATTTTTATTGCAAAGGAAAAAGAAACAAGTAAGACATGATTCACGGAGGACATGAGATGTCATAGAGCCAGCACAGGCAATTCGAAAAGAAAATTAACAGCTTGATGGTTGGAAGCAAAAAGAATGTGAGACTGTATGTGGGATCTGAGTTGAAGAGGTGAATAAAATCACAAGTTATAAGTAAGCTAATGAATGTGTGAAGAGTCGTGTGCTATCCTGATAGAGGTTTAACTTGACTTCTAATTACAGTATGGCAAGGTAAGGAATATACATAGAGAACTTAGCCATTGCTATTTTCTGACTGGAAAGAGCTGAACACAGTTTCAGAAGTTAATGAATATCTTTCTTTGTTTTGCAGATGAGATCACTGAATGCTCTTTTTTTGCAAGAGGTGATCAAAGGAAATGGATAGCTATCCAGACTTCAGTGCAAAGAACCTCTCATCTTCGGCTAATATGTCTGCTTCTTTACCTGGTCAAGTTGGACTCAATGCCACCGGTGGTCCTCCTTCTATGTCAATAAGCAGGCTTTTTCCAGCCCTATTAGAATGCTTTGGAATAATTCTTTGTGGCTATATAGCTGGAAGAGCCAACATTATCACATCTACTCAGGCCAAAGGACTTGGAAATTTTGTCTCCCGTTTTGCACTCCCAGCTTTGCTGTTCAAAAACATGGTAGTACTTAACTTTTCTGATGTAAATTGGTCCTTCCTGTACAGTATCTTAGTTGCCAAAGCTGCCGTGTTTTTCTTGGTCTGTGTTTTAACATTGTTGGTGGCCAGTCCTGAGAATCGATTTAGCAAAGCAGGTTTGTTCCCTATTTTTGCTACACAAAGCAATGACTTTGCACTGGGATACCCAATAGGTAAGTAGTTCCTTATGCTTTTTTTCAAAAGTATTTTTAGTGGTGTAGATGTTTTTGCTTTTCTTTTATTTTACATTTTTTGAAATTAACTTTAACTGAAGTTAAAGCTACCTAAACTCTCTCTCAATTTACATTTCTTGATGGAGCTCGTTTTAAAAAGGGAGAAATAATCCTCAGGCCATGTATGAGTGTGTTTGTTGGGGCAGGTGGGGCATATATTTCTGCTAGTGTGACTGTAACAATTCAAAACAATCTGACTTCTGTTGTTCAGCACTAGGTAACTTAAACACATATATATTAAAATATTTCAAAATTGGTATAAATTTCACTATATTCTTACATGTGGTTTAGGTTAAGATATCCTGATGGATAGTTGTCATTTACTCTCCAGAACAAAATTAATTGCATTGTAAAGTAGGAGTCTGCCTGTAGCCTCTGAAATAGCTGCAGTGGGGTATGGTACTAATTTGGGATCAACTCTTGTTCTACCTCAGAGAAGACTCTTAGTGAGAGTGTTGATGTCTACTGGCTGAGAAGTGTGTCTGACAAACTTCTAATCACTACAGAGCAAACTTTTGTGTTAGCGAGTTTATGTGGCCAATTGAATTCTATCCCTTAATCTTTGTTTTCTTACAAGCAATAGATGTTTCTTAGGATATGATCTTGAAAGAAGTCAGTCTTTTAAAAGGAAGATTACTGTGTGATTTGTGGTAATTTCCTATTTCCTCAAATAGGAATTTTATGCAGACATGATACATTTTTTAGTGAGTGTGACAAAGCATCAGTCCCGTGGAGTTAAATGGGGGAAAAAAATAAAATGGAAGGGGGTGGAGTACAAGGAGGCATTCATAGTATATCTTGTAGAGCTGTGTACTTTTATTCTTGTAAGCCTACATTTGTAATTCCAAGCAATATCAGTTATTAAACTTTATTTTTATCCA
This sequence comes from Cyrtonyx montezumae, assembly GCF_038088225.1. Lineage (NCBI taxonomy): Eukaryota > Metazoa > Chordata > Aves > Galliformes > Odontophoridae > Cyrtonyx > Cyrtonyx montezumae. The sequence goes on along the minus strand of NW_027072078.1, from coordinate 12,679,769 downwards.
AATCTGCAAGACTTATTTTCTTCCCTTTTGGTAAGCATTATAGGTTTTCTTAAGGGCATATTAATATGCTTTTTAGCCATATATACTATGATTATTGGGAAATGTTCTGGAATTATTGCAAGCTTCTCCCACCTGCTGCTGTCTGACTTGCAGTGCTTTTTACCTGCTTTGGGAAGGTTCTGTGCACCAGTGCTGATTTCAGTCCTGCCTCTTCCCAGGCTGACCTGTGTGGCTGGTGCCAAAACCATTCTGCAGGTATCAGGAGTTTCAAAATACACCTTGAGTGCATGGTGTTTGGAGAGGGTGGCTGGGTTCAGTGGTATTTGTTTGCTCCTTCCTGTGGAGAGGGTGCTCTGTGCCACTTAAGTTCTCTTGATGACAGAATGGAAAATACACATACAAAAGAAAAGCCCAAACGTTCCAGATTATAAGTGACAGCAAGCAGTGCCATATTTTAGGTAACTCGAAGAGCTGATGGCTTTGTTCACTTGGTTTCAGGCAGCATGCTGTAGAGAAACCTGAACCTTTGTTCTTTTCACACTTGCTGGACGTGTATAAAATACAGACAAATGCAATTGCAGCCTTTTTCTTCCATAGATGAAAGAACGTTTTCCCTCAGTTGCATCTCCTGAGGCTTATTCCTCTTGTGGGAAGTCTGAAGTATGTCCCAAGCAGGGCAGTGAGGATTACCATTTTGTTTGTTGGCACTGGATTAAAACGCCAGCTAGGGTTTCTCTGAGGCTCTCTGAATGTATTTCCATTGCCTTCCTCTACTTAAAATGTTCTTTCTACTTTGACTTTCTTGTCAGATTACGTTTTCTTTAAATTTTCCTCAGTTTACAAGATAATGATTCCTCTCTGTGCAATCTATCCAAGTTCACAACATCTGGCTCATTAGGAGTTTTACTGGCAAGCCCTACACAGCAGTGGTACTGTAGGCACTTGAGGGTTCTTTGTTTCTTAGTGCTGTTTATTTCCTTTCTCCCCCTTTCAGTTTTCCCACCCCAAACTTTTACCAGTTTTCAGTTCATTCTGTTTATATGTAAATGATTCACCATTAATGCCTCACCTCTGAAGTGTGTGCGGGGCTGGGCACGCAGGGTGCCTTGCTTGTTTCCTTTCACTTGTGTTAGGTGGTGTTTTGAGCAAGACTTTATCTTCTAATGGAAATCTCTTTGCAATTATACCTTTCCAAAATCCTATGCTTCAGTTTTAAATTGTATAGAAAAAAGTACTGACAAATCTACATATAATTTTAAAGGCAGTTTGAATGCTTAAAAAATACAAAATTGAGGGTTTTTTATCCAGTGTGATTTTTTTTCTTTTCCTGCAGTATTTTTGGCTATTGAAAAAGAATTGTGCATAGGGGGAAAAGATAACAACTAAATGTATAGGAAAATTGAAGATTAAATTTGCAGAGCTCACCACCTGGGTTTTCTCTAATCCCCATTACAACAGTTCTGCCCAAAAACTGTTTCTAGAGTTTGCTAGCGTTGCCCCAGTGTAAATAGAATTGCTAGGAGAGAATGTACTGTTTGGTTCTTTCTGAGTGAGGTGGTACAATTCTGGCAGATCAGATGCATCAGGTGCTCTGCTGTTAAAGCACAGGTGGAGCAGAAGCACTATGTGGATGGTGGCTCAGTTACAGCAGCTGTGATGGTGCTAAGTGCAGTAACCATAAACTGCTGTGATAAAAGTGTTTTTCAGCAGCTGGGATGTGGAGAACTGGGGGGGAAAAAGCCAACTATCATTGTGGTTGTTGGGAAATATGTCAATTTCCTATGTAAAGCTTTTTCTATGTGTCTACACAGATTAGTCTAGCTAACAGCCCAGAATCACAGGAAGCTGTGAAATCAGAGAGTTGAAGTAAAAGGATTCAGATTATGAATTCTTCTACAGTGCATTGAAGTTATGGTGCTCCCCTGCCACACCGTGTTTCTTATGGAACCTTATTCTCCCAGCACTGTCAATATATAGATTAGCAAAATAGAACCAGGACTATTACTTTTTAAGTCAGCAATATATATATTCACAACTACTGTCTGTAAAACTCCCAGGAATCACTTCTCATTCATGAAATTACTATTTGGTGAAACTTGAACAGTGAGAAATACTTGGAAGAACCTTGTTCACTGAGAAGTCTGGTCCAAAAAAACCATTTGGGATGAATCAAAGGACACGTGGAGTTATTTTTGTTTCATTTTTCTTCTTTTCCATAAATGCTGAATATTTGTAGAATCATAAAATAATGTTGGGTAAGTTTATGTTTGGGCTTCAGTGTGTTCATTACACATCTGTGGGCTAACAGTAATGTCACTTTACGTCGATTGTAAGTTCTATTACTTCTGAGGGATAATGTAATAACTTTTCTCCAGTTTTAAGGCAACAAAAATTAATTTCAGTATTAATGTGCTTTAGTACTAGAAGAGTGATGACTGATAATATTTATTTCCTGTCTTTTAGTTGAAGCTCTGTACCAAACCACTTACCCAGAGTACCTCCAGTACATTTACCTCGTGGCTCCAATATCTCTTATGATGCTAAATCCTCTGGGATTTATCTTCTGTGAAATCCAGAAGTGGAGAGACAATCGTACTGTGTCCCACAGCAAAATCAAAATCGTGGGCCTCGCACTCCTTCGAGTTCTGCAGAACCCAATTGTATTCATGGTCTTCATAGGAATTGCCTCAAACTTTATTCTTGGCCAGAAAATTCCTGAATACCTTGAAAATTTCCTTGACGGACTGGGCAGTTCATTTTCTGGCTCTGCACTGTTTTACCTTGGACTAACTATGGTGGGACAAACAAAAAAACTGACAAAGGGTATGTTTGTTGCACTGATTCTTCTCATCACAGCTAAACTGTAAGTTCAATTTATGTACTTCTATAATTTTGCTTTGTGAAGTGTTGCCAGATGTTTTAAGCTCTGAGTATATTGGTCATAAACCTATGCAAGGCTTACATAGTAAGTCCATGCAAGATCTGAGATATTGCTAAAGCTAGGCAGAAAATTGTGAATGGAGGGTTTTTTATTATAGGATAAAACTTTTAATGTGGGTTACTTGAACTTGTGCCCTTGTTCCACACCAGTTCACATGAGTTGATTTGATTTTCAAGGTTGCTGACTTCTTTATGGCTACTATTATTATAACAGTTGAAAATTAAGTTTTGCTTTTATATTTTGCCTATCTAAATCTGAAGTTACTGAAAGAATGCTTCTGCACAAATGTGCAGTAAAATGTGTTGATAACCCAGTGATAAATGTGATTTCTAACACTTTCGTGTATGTTTTATTTCTGTCAAGAAATTTTGAAGTAGCTTGTCTAACGCTCTGACTTGAATGACTTAATGATTTCTTTCCCCTTCTCTTTTCAGACTTATGATGCCATTTCTCTGTAGAGAAATGGTGGAACTCTTGGACAAGAGCAGCAGCACGGTCAACCACACCAGTTTATCAAACTATGCATTTCTTTATGGAGTTTTTCCAGCAGCACCTGGTGTAGCAATATTTGCAAGTCAATTTAATATGGAAGTAGGAATTGTATGTAGTCAGTGTTTTCCAAATTTGTGTGAACTTTGGGCTTGACTTTGTTGTTTAAATACTTCTAAGTGTGGAAGAGTATTTAGTAAATGCTTTCCCAAGGAGCTGGCTCCTTAAATTTCAAGTCTGAGGTGTACTGCAAGTCAATAATTAACCAAAGTGATGTTTCCTGGTGTCTTAAGTGTCTTGATAGTACACGTTCTTAAATAAATCCTTTCACTTTTCTTATTCATGACAACAGAAGGAAGAACTAGAATAATTTTAAGTAAAAAACAATTTGCATCTTTGTTTTCTTTTTTTGAAGGTCTTATTTCTGGTCTACTCTTTTTGTTAGAAATAGAACAGGAGTGTTGTGAGTGATCTCAATGACAAAGAGAAAAGAATTAGCTTCATGCTGATAGCTTACAGAATAAATTTTGCTTTAACTGATTATTTTGTGTAGTGCTTCAATTAAATCTTATGGTAGAAATATATTTTTAAATAGAGAGGACCAAATACGTGATCAACTTAAAATATAAAAATTTTAACTGTTTTATTGTTTGTTTTTTTCCTGCTTGAAGACACTGAAAGAAAAATGTTACAAGGTAGAATTTTGTGCCCAAGCAACTCAGGGAATCTCTTTAAAATAGTGATCTGAAGAGTGAGTATAAACTCACACTTCCACCACTGCAAATTCTAGAGTTCTAGAAGACAGAAAGACGATAAGAAGCCTAAACAGAAACAATTGGAAATGTAAAAAATATGATTTATTCCCATGAATTTATACATATTACTTTAACATAACAATGCTTACTTAATTACTTACCGTGTGAGTTTTTGCACCCAAAAGTATATTGTAACATTGGAAATTCCTCTGGGTTAGAGTCGTTAGCATCTCTAACACCCATGAAAGAGCTCTGTAAGCATTTGCAGTCAAGAACTCTGTATTCCTGCTACTTCAGAATTTCGTTTAAAAGTATGTACAAAATGGACACTTTCTCAATCAAATGCTAACTAATTTGTCAGGAAAACAACTCAATTATTAAAAGCACTGTGCTTAAGTTGAAGTTATGATTTTGATAGTGGTTGTATTTAATTAGAAAAAAAATTGTGATCTGCTTAACTCTGTTTCTGTTCTGTTCTTTGCAGATTACCTCAGGCATGGTGATAAGCACTTTTGTATCTGCACCTATCATGTATGTTTCTGCATGGCTTTTGACCATTCCTTCTATGGATCCCAACCCGCTGGCAGCTGCACTCCAGAATGTTAGCTTTGACATAAGTATTGTCAGCCTTGTTTCTCTGGTAGGTGTTGGCAAAGTGAACTACCACAGCATGCTGTAAGGTCAGGGAAGCTTTAGTACGTAAGCAGCAAATCGAGTCATGATATAAGATGAGCCTGACATTTCATTATTGGATCCTGTTGCAGAAGGATGAGGGAGGAGCTGGGTTAAAAAAAAAAAGTCTGATCGTAGCAATTGGTCAGCTGAAAAGCTGCACTGTGGGGGAAAAACAACACGAAGTGCTTGGATATCACAGTAATGCAAGCTACATAAAGACTTCTACTGGAATCGAATGTAAATTCCTGAGATGTTAATGAATGTTTAATTAAGTACCATTTTAACTTGGAAGTTTTAATTTAATTTTATCAAATCTCCTAGCAGTTCTGTGCGTCTAGTCCTCAAAAAGAACTCTGAAATCTCCAAAGTCCAATTTGGCTTCACAGGCACTATAGATAGTGTGCTTAGTCTTTTTAACTTTAAATTAAAGCTTTCATGTTGGAGAGAGCTGAAAGCCTCTTAAGTTTGTATCTCACTGAACCTTTTTTCACAAAGCTATCCCCTAAGAAAAGCAGCAAGTAAAAGCTGCCTCTTGCCATCACTAATTATGTTGGGAGTTCTAGAAAGGGTGGGATGAGAAGACTTTTAAATTCCAAACTTCAAAGCTATTTTATGTCTGTCTACGTCTTGGAGAGCAACCAGGCTTCTGCACGCAATAGGCAAACCCTTGGTACTCCCTGGGAATATTACACCATTGTGAGAACACAACGCATTGCTTTTCCTAAGGCATACAGATTGGCAGCAGATGGTGTCAAGCTGGCTGTGATAGTCATATTGCTAAGAAACTTGTCAAGAAGATTTGTTGTATACTTAATTTCACCAAAGTTTGCCAAAATATTCATCTTGCTCATTTGTTGTTATGGTTGATTTGTGTGTGTGTGTTAGTCTCACAATCAATTTTATCTTGTCTGTTACAGATTTGGTCTCTTATTGTTGTTATTCTGAGTAAGAAATACAAACAGCTTCCTCATATGATTACAACAAATCTACTTGTTGCTCAGGTCAGTAGTAAAAATATTTTCTTTCTTTTTATGTGTATGTGTCTTATTTTTAACACATTTGCAATTTGGACTTTACAGCACATCTTAATAGTCATAAAAAGTGGGCAGAGGACTCTAATGTGTGACTTATCCGAACAGTTTCTGTGACTTAGGAGATGTAGCCTTGAAGAAAATGGTGAGGTGATAGTTTTGGTTGCAGAGCAGCATCTGATTCAGATCTATTAGCAATCAGAATTGCAAATGGCTTCTGCAGTATATTTTTAGCTTTATAAACTACTGCCAAATAACAGCACTGAGTGCACTTCAGGTTCAGTTTATGCCAGTGTGAAGTCAGCAATGCCATGACAGGCAGCACTGTGCATCTGACCCTTGGTGACCTGGTTCAAGTCATTCAGTAGGAAACAAATTGGTTTAGCTCCCTGAAGTGACTGTCTGAGGGATCAGACAGGTGCCAGTGCTGATGCAAGAAAGGGGCATGGGAATGCATGGCTGGTGGCTAGGGAACAGCAAAGCCAAATAGCTCTGACTTGGATTAATTTTAATTGTTATTTAAGCTGCATTCATTCTGCTTCATTCTTTGAGGACAACTGCACAACTATTAGAATCGTGAGTGTAATTCACTTGTGCAGTAGATGCTTTTTTTCTTTTTGTTATTTGTTTTTAATAATAAAGTGAACTCGGATCTGATTGCAGTCACATTTCAGAAAAGAAAATCACACGTGAGAGTTGCAGGTGGTTCTTGTCTACAACAACATGAAGTTTGCTTTAAGAATATTTTTAAGCCCTTGTATTAGTATTCTTGTAGTATTTCAGTCTATTTTTTTCAGATACTACTTCAGTACTAAAACTCTTATGTGAGGCTGAAAACTTGTGTAGTTCTTTGCTAATCTGTTGACCTCAGCTCTCACCTTCATGTTCAAATCATTTCAGATGAATGGTTTGTACCTGATAAAAGCTTTGCATCTGAACTTAATATCTATTTGTCTTGCAATAATTACATGTACTTTCTTTCATCACCTGTCTTATTCCTTTTTTGTCTGAACTTTATAACTGAAAAAAAAAGGTGGAGGGAAGATGCCTTTGTCAGTGACATAACTGTAATGTTGAGTTTACTGCTATGATAACTATCTAATTCATAAAATTACTTTGCAATAGCTCTGGTGATTGTGTTTAGAAACTGTAGCTATATTACACTGTGTTCTGGTTTGAGTTTTTGCGTTTGTTATCCTGCTTTCTGAATGTAAATGATGTCATCTTCCCTTTCTTTTCAGTTTATTACTTGCATTGGAATGGTGATATGGAATTTCACTGTTAAACAGAAAGATGTAACTGTGCAGATCCTAGTATTTATATTCCTCTACAGTTCACTTTATAGCACCTACCTGTGGACAGGTATGATTTTTCTAGGCCGAACTAGGTATGTTATAAACGGTTGATGTTCTGACATAGTTTGATTGTGTTCTTCAGAGTAATTGTTCCATTCACTTGCATACAGTTCCACAAACATACACTTAAAAGCTGTGCCAAGCTGAAGCTGTAGCAGTGCAGGGCTGTATGTCAGGTGTCTGCTATTCAAAGCTCATATATAGTCAAGTCTTGTTTCTCTTTACCAGTTACAGTACAAGTCTTGCTCTCTTATAACAAAAGTCAAGAACCTGATCTCAAAGCAGAGGCAGTTACAAATAGAATAAAGGGGGATAGGTTGTCCTTCAGCTACTTAAGAGCTTACTGCCAATTTTTAATTAATGCAGAATGTAAAACTTTAATTTATTCAGCATTAAGGAGATCTTAAAACCTTATGCCTCAAAAAACGGAAAACCAGAATGAAGGGAGATACCAAAGGAGCTTTAACATTTCTTCACTGAGACAACTGCAGTTTCAAAAAACAATGTATGTGTTCCACAAGTGCAGATGATTAATGAAGAGGTTAGTTGAAGTAGGCAAAATTGGAAGATGTATTAAGGAACTTGGGGAACTACTTGGGTGCAACTAAAAATGAACTTCCTATTCATTCCTGAGTCCAGAAGTGGAAAGGTTTATTTTGTGTAATGTTTTTGTGGAGTAGGTTGTTTGTTTAACTGAGATGGAAGGTTGCATATGATTAGTATAACCTAATGTAAATACTAGCTTTGCTTCAACAAGGAAGGTGTTACTAAGCTTGGGAATGGAATAGACATTCCTAAAAGATACTTCCACGTATACTTACTCCTGTAAAAACACATTACACATTTTTATGAAATTTAGTATTGGTTACAATGGACACATCTTTTTTTAACCTTAATGAAATAGTCACTTGTATCTTACGTATTCTTATGGCACTTTTAAATACTTGTAAACCTTCCTAAGTATTTATAGGTAGAATCAAATTGTGATAGAATTTCTTCAATGATTCATTATTCTTATGATTTATTTTTGAAGATAGATGTTTCTCTTGTTCTTTCTCAGAATATAACTAGAAAAAAAAGACTATTTTGGAATACTGGGGGTCTGAGAGGCACACTTTGGTTATTAAGCAGCTCACACTCGAATCTGTAGAGTCTGTGATTTTCAGTTCTCTCTTTAATAATAAACAAGGCATTTCTTTTGTTCTTTGTAGGTTTTCTATCTTTCTCTTTGTTTCTGTTGAGGAAGAGAGAAACAGTAAAGATTCCCATTGGGTTTATTATCATAGCTGGATGGGGGTAAGTTAGTAAAGATGTTTAGCTTGCTGTCACTAATCCTAGAGGTTTACAAGTTACAGAGTTCATATTTTGTTCTTTCAGAGTCCCAACGCTTCTGGTGGGTATCTTGTTAATAGTTGGTGAACGTAACAGCACTACCATTGACTCTGCCTTTTTCTATGGAAAACACCAGGTACGAATATGTTCTGTCCTTGTCTCTTCTGACTTTTGCCATATTCAGTACCTCATAAAGAAATTCAGTTCTATTTGATTCTTATGTAAGTAGCTTTCAGTCAAAGTGCAGGCTACTGTAACAATATCATTATACAGTGCTTACAGATTGCTATAAAAATATTTCTGTAATGAAACATTAGAAAAACTCGTTTGAGCAACGACCTTCAAGTTTAGGCAGCTATGACTAAGAAAAAGAGGGAGTTGGCTTCCAAAAGAAATGTCTTAGGAGTAGTAACGAATTGCAGAGCTCTCATCTTGACTAATTTGTAGTCTAGCTTGATAATTATCTAAAATTGACACCATCCAATGGCTAATTAATGGTTTTTAGCCTGTAATAGATAGGATCTATGTTACACAGGTAGCAGTGACTGCTTGCACTATAGGAGACTTCTCTGTGCAATCAGGAGTTGAAAGTCCCGAAGCCTGAAATAGTGTTCTTACCAATAAGTAGTCAGTATTTACTAGAGGGTGTGATGTGTACTAGAGTAGCTAGTTGTTTGTTTTCCTTCTGCCTTTCTTATGGATAGAGGGACTATGAATTGCTCAGGCTTATTCATGTGGTGCTTTCACAAGTAACAAAATAGCTTCACGATGGACTGTGGGTATAGCTGGCAGATGATTGGAATGAAAGGTTAATTAATGGGATATTTCCAGTTGGAGACAGCATGGAAATGTGAGCTGAGCTGGAGGGTGGGTGTCCAGTGCATTCCTCTTTGGGAATTAAAAGGTACCTAAACAGAACTTAAAATGCAACAGTAATGGTCCTGAGAGGAACAAATATAATGACAAGAGGACATTTTTTCATCTCATGGGAAATAGGAGTCCCCATGAAAAACAGGATAGGAGGGGATAAAATGATATCTGTCTATTTATCTATTTTTAGAGGAGGAAGAGAAAAAAGGGGAAAGCCGGGGGGGGGGGAGGGGGGGTGGAAGGAGCTGGCTTACTCATGAAAAGAAAACTAATTTCATGTATGAAGTTCTCCTTCAATACCAGAAGGTGGAAGAGCAGAAAGCTGTCTCTGCGGATGCACTGTTAGTGTATTTAGGAAGCTGCAGAAGTTAGGAAGATGTGTGCAACTATTTTTCTTTAGTTTCTATTTAGGTGTACTTTCTTTTCTTTCTTTTTACTTAACAGATAATCACCACAGCAGTGGTCCTGTTCATCAGCATCTTGATGTCAGGCATCTCACTTATGTGTATGAACAGAAATAGACGAGAATCAAACTATGAGGTACTGAACCCATATTCACCTCATGGCCAAGTGGAAGGGAATGAGGGGAATCAAGTTTCAGCCACTGTGCCTCCACCTTCTGCAGGGTCTTCTGCACAACCTTCTCCTGAGCAATCTTCTGCAGGGTCTTCTGCACAGCTCTCTGCAGAAAGAGGTATAGAATGTAGCTTTGTGAAAACAAACAAACATAAGTGTTCCAAATTGAATTCTGACCTGGGAGGGATTGTTGTTTACAAGTTCAAATGTGAAGTTAGTGAGAAAGAGAAATCTAGATATAGCTGTCCAAGGGCTTAGGTTTATTTTTCTAGGGAAGGTTTGATTATTATCACTGTAGAGTGGGGGAAGAAGATGGGGAAAAAAGAAGTATGTGGTATGTGTGTGGGTTTTCTGTGTGTGACAGTGTCTTCATAAGCATTTGACAAATGCAGTCCAGTTGGTGTCATTGGTTATTTACCCAATAAACTATCTTTTTGAGAATGAGTTATATGCCTACAACATCACTACTCCTACAGCACTGCTATTCCTTGGTTTTGTTTTTTTTTTGTTTTTGTTTTTTGTTTGAATCACTTCCCTTGTGTTTTCCTTCTAGCTAAAAGTACTTTGTGATGCTTCCGTTGTAGTAGCGCTATGTTAAGTACTTCTATGTATTTGTAATATAATACACGTGCTCTCTCAGCAAATTGGAACAGTTATCTGCTTTCCCCTTTTAGATTATTTATTAACATCATGGAGTATAGCATATATTGTTAGACTTTGAAAATAAATTATGGAGGTGAAGGGAACTAACTATCTTACTCTGCTTAATAGGTTGCTGTTCTTGTCAAACAACAAATGGGGAAATATCCTGTGCTAAAGAGGCTAAAGCAGTGCCAAATGCTGTTGAAAAAAAGGTTCCTTCAATTGAGACAGGTAAAACAGTAGTGTATCCTTGTTTTAATAACACAAACTGGAATGGGTTGCCCAGAGGAGCTGTGGATACCCTGTTTCCTGGCAGTGTTCAAGGCCAGGGTTGCATGGGGATTTGGGCAACCTGATCTGAAGGAAGATCTCCCTGCCTGTGGCAGAAGGATGTGGTGGTTTCACACCAGTGGTCAACTGAACTCTACCACAACACTCGCTCACTTCCCCTTCCTCAGGAAGATGAGGGAGAGAAAATGTGGCATAAAGGGGGGAGGAAAAGTCTCAAAGTTTCAGATAACTAAATAAATAAAGGGAAAAAACTAATAAATAAAGGGAAAAGAAAAATGAGAAGAAGAAAGGAGGAAAAAATAAAAGAAAAATTAAAAAAACCCAAGCAAAGAAAGAGGGGTAAAAAAACCCAATTATTCTCCATTTTCTATTATCAAGCGATATTAAGTCGCATCTTGGGAATCAGGACCTCAACATGTGTGGCAGTTGTTCAAATGGACAGACATTTTTATAACAAGAGCAGGCTTGGCCATGTCCCCTCCCCAGTTCCTGCCCACTCCTGGTCTGCTGGGTTTAGGAGCTTGGAGAGAGCGTTGGTGCTTTGCCTGTGTTGCTTAGCCATAGGCAAACACTGAGATGGTATCAAGGTTGTTCCAGCTACAAGTGCAGAGCACAGCACAGCACTGTGTGGGCTGCTGTGGGTAAAATGAACTCTGTATCAGCCAGACCCAGTACAGGGGATTGGAACTAGATGATCTGTAAGGTCCCTTCCAACCCAAACCATTCTATGATTGTATGGTTGACTCTATTCCGCAGCATTTGTGTGTGTTGCACTCACAATGAAACTATTTGTTCTCTCAACCTGTACTGAAAACAGTTGTTCTCTCTCAACTCTGTTTCAATAATTCGTATTTCATATTAAAGTCAAGTGTTGATGTGTACATTGGTATTCTGTTCTTGATGTTCATAAGAATCTTTAATTGCTTAAGAACAACAGTTTTGTGTGTGTTTGGTAGATTTGTTTTTTTGGGAGGAGTGTGATTGCTAAATGTTAAACTGCTAAAGTTGAGACAAGGAAGGACTAAAGTGCACTTTATATATACTCATATTCAAATCTTATTTCCACCCCAAAAGGTCTTTAAAGGTTTTTTGTAATCATGCACAGATTTTGAATAAGAAACTTTTGCTCTAGAAGAGCAAGTACTTACTGCAGACTAGATCAAATGTCCATGCTGCTGTATTATCCAAATCTAGGGGAGAGACATGGAGAAAACTGACTGAGGGGGCCTTAGGTATCACTGAAATAGAAAAATGGATCAAAGTGGTTGTTCAGCACCTCCTGAAAAATTATATGCTCAGCTCATTCTCATCATACATCACTTTCAACAATGAAAGCTATCTGCAGGGCATCCTTTCTTGTTTTCCTGTTTTTTTTTTCATCTTTAACAAGGCAGTCCATATCCATGTGCTTTATTTGAATGCAGCATAACTTCAAACAAATCGAAATATTTCATGCTGAAATGCAGCTTGTTCTATCTCCTTTCACAGCATGTAGCTTTCTACTTATTGCCAACTATTTTTTCTATGAAGTAGTTCACACAAGCATCATAACAAGGTTGTCCAGTAATAGGGAAGGGGCAGCTTAATTTCCTTATCATAAGGGATAAGGCATTTTGTATCTTACAGTTAAGTGGAAATTTTTTCTGCCTATGGAGTGAACAGTTCAAAAACCATAATTCCCTAAAAGCAAACTGTAATGGATACACTTGTGTAACTGATTGCAGTCGTTACTAATCCCTCTGTTATCCCACTGAACTATGAAAAGTATTTGGTATGAGGTCTTAGTTATGTCCTTGACTGTAGGCTTTTCACTGCCATCTAGAGGAATATGCTTAGAATCGCTGAGAACTCTAGCTGGAGGAAAAGCAAGCATCTATTCTGTGTATTTGGCTCTTTTGATTAATAGAATAATGGTAATTGCCTGTTATGCCATGTTAGAAATACAGTAGCATAACTGAAATAAATATGCTTGCTTTCTGAGGTGGCAGCACTGAGATACAGAGTATGAACGTTGCAGCTGTAGTGTATTTCATTTATTCCACATGTTAATTCTAGGTTAAAAAAACAAAAAATCTTTCTGAGGAGATTACTAATATTTTATTACTGCTAAACGTTAACCAGCATTTTTGTTAAGCCTTTGAAGGAAGAATTCTGTTGTGAAAAGTTTCTTTGTTTTAGGAACATGTATAAACTGTTCCACTTAAGGATAGATGTCTGAACTGGTTGTTGTCAAAGCTAAAGTTATGTGTGTAGGACTTTGGTACAAACATGAAGTGAATTAACTCAGCAAGTTATAGGCAAGTTTATACATTATTTTAGAGATAATAAGTTAGCCTAATGAGAACTTCTGGTTTGTTTTTCAGCTGATCAGTGTGTGAATCAGTGTAGCACTCAGACCTGTGTACTCGCCCAGGAAGAACAGCTTCTACAGACTGGAGACAAACAGCTGGCCAGACATGTGCTGCTCTGCTTGCTTCTTGTTGTTGGCCTTTTTGCTGTAAGAACTTTTTTTCTCGTTTCTCTCAGTGAGATGGGTCAATTTTTAAGAAAGTTATGTAGACAGTCCAGTAAAAAAAAATCTGCCAATTCCTATTTTTTATAGCAATATATTAAGTAAATCAGAGGTGTGTTTTTTGGTTTTTTTGTAGGAGATGTAGCATAAGATTAATTTATTATGTGGCACAGAAAAATTAAAGGCAAGTTAAGGCCAACAGTGTCAGTGAGCAAGCTTCACTGGAGAACCCCAAAGAGACAGGAAAAAATTGGAATCACGTCATTGGGCAATTAATTCATCACTACTACTCTTTGTCCTATTTTTTCTCAAGAGCTAGTAGTCTTCTCTAGACATCAATTAAATGTATGAAGTGCATTCGACTTCTGAAAGAGACTCTTCAAAAATTGTTCCATTTGATCCTGGTTGAATTTGGACTTCATAGAGGTGTTTTAGTGAAGAAGATAGTGTAAGACATTACTGGAAATGGAAGAATGTGATTTCATTGCTTTTCATGCTTCTTTGGGAACTAAGTTGGTATTCCCTATTAAATTAAGAAGTGTCCTTTGAAACCTGCAGTAACAGGTATTCTGTTCTGATGTTTTTTATATTTTCTGTGTTACAGCGGTGTCCCAAATTTTACCCTCTATTTTCAACTGAATCCAAATGAATATTTTGATACAATGAAATGAGATAGATTACATTGGTTCATTATCCTTTTCACCCAAAGGGGTTAACTTTGGAGGTTTTATTTCCTTTAATCAGGCATCTGAGATAGCTGAAGTGTGAAGTGCTTCAGCTTAATGCAATCTTAGCTATGTAGAAAGTATGCAGAAAGCAATGGTGTCAGCTGAACAGGCCTCAGGGCAAATACTGCAAGTGTGTCTGGGCTAATATTGTTTGTATTAGCTTGAATACCTGAGAATGTTTAAAGCAAGTTCCTCGTATAAACGTGAATGGGCCAGAGCTCTATGCTGATATACTTTGTATTAGTTTCTGTAAGAACAAATAAGCTCATTTGTTTACTCCCAGTGGTTATGTGAATGATTTGCTGAATAAAGACAGGTGAAAAGCATGAAAGTGCTTTTGATTTTAATGTTTGGTTTGTAGTATTTTATTTTTCTTGTTTGTTTTGTGGTTTCTAACAGAATCTTTCCAGTTGTTTATGGTGGCTGTTCAACCAAGAACCTGGAAGACTATATGTGGAGTTGCAGTTCTTTTGTGCTGTGTTTAATTTTGGTCAGGTACGAATTGATGTTTATTCTGAAAATAGCTTTGTTGGTAAATGTTGCAGCTCACGCTGTTACAAGCTTTGTGAGATGAAGTCCTCAAATAATACTGAAGACACCAGTTCCTTAAGCTGTTTTGGATTTTTTTCCTCTGAGTATTTTCTTTTTATTGATGTCTTATCGTAATACAATTGTTTTGGGTGTGAGCACTTCAAAAGATAAAAATGGCAACTGAGTGCCAAACGCCCATGGAGTCAGAGTAAGATTTTAGCCTTATTTTTAGCAGAATAGCTAAATAGGTGTAAGATAGCTACGTAGATAGTTTGGCTATACAGCTCTAAGTTACTACCTGTGCCATTTCAGTTACTTCAATGTTAAGTAATACTGACACAATTAGATGTACAAATGTTACAGCTGCACATAGCTTATTTCAGTGCGTACTGACGTGTTAGATTTGTCATCTATGAAGGTGAAAACAAAACAGTATTAGTAGTTACCAGAGGAGTATTTCACAGGTCTGTGGACAAGTGCACCTCTGAGATACAGTGCAGTATAAAGCAAAGATACTCTGGCTTTGATACAAAAGCAGTGTAGAATAATAGATCATTCTAGCATGTAAATTGTAATCAGTTCTTTTCTTGACATTAACAGATTTAAATAACTGGCTATGTAATGACACTGACACTTTGTTCATTAGAAAACTTATTTACTGAACTGTTTCTTTGAGAATTTCTTTGACAGACTGCTATATATTAATCTGTCAATAAACAAAGCAGAAACAAAATGAAGAGAGATACTTATAATTTGTGTTTTGGCAATTAGTGATTAACGTTTTATTTCTGTTCTTCAGAAGTCAAGAGCTTTTGCTTAATCTTCTGCTTTTCTGTGTTTTTCCTTTAGGGCTTCATTTCCTTTGGTATTTTTGGCTTAGATAAGCATTTAATCATTCTGCCATTCAAGCGAAGGTAAGTATAATGTTTACATGTATACGTATAAGCTTAATTATTAACAATAATAATTTAAAAAGGGGTTTGAGTGTTCTGTGCCATAGCATTCAATTTCCTATTTGTTTTATTTTTCAAATTTCTTCTGGCTACGGAGAGCTAATTGCTGTTCACTATACATGAGTTTTTATTGCTGTTCTGATACGCTCACGCTGACAAAAATCTCACAGACTTCCTGTAGACAAAATCCTTGTCTAACGACAGTAAAGCATGTAATAACAAAACTTCAGGAATAATTTCAGCTGAGGAATAAAAATTTATTTGTGAATGTTAGGCCAGATTCTATTAGGACTGTTTTGAAGTCCTTTATTAATTAGCTCATGCAAGTTCTTTGTGCAGATGGAGACTTTCATTGGTACCTCACTTTGGAGAAGTAAGCTGTACAAAGCCATCTTTAAATTAGAGCTAGCTGGCTGCGTTGTGAATCCAGTAGCTAGGGCTGGCTCCCAGTTACTCTCTGTAGTTCCTTCTGCCTGAGCCCAGCGTGAAATTTCTCAGTGTTTAGAGGGCATACAAGTATATTAGGAAGATAATATAAGAAACATTTGCAGAAAAGCAATAAAAAGCTGTGATAAGCTTCCTGTGAGTTCCGTTCTGTTATTTTTCAGTTTCCTTAGATGTGCCTTCATTTTATTTGATTTCTTTATTGTTGTTCCCACCCCCTGACCCAGGCTTGAATTTCTCTGGGGAGGCAGAGAAGCATCAGGACATACAGATCCCACTTTACCTGAGGAAATCAGGATGACCTGT
Source organism: Cyrtonyx montezumae (assembly GCF_038088225.1). Lineage (NCBI taxonomy): Eukaryota > Metazoa > Chordata > Aves > Galliformes > Odontophoridae > Cyrtonyx > Cyrtonyx montezumae. Next base: position 12,663,338 of record NW_027072078.1, on the reverse strand, counting down.
CAACAGTTTGTTCATTATCATAGTGATCACTGTGTCAAAAGCATTGTCAAAGGCAGAAGGTAAGATTTTCCCCCTTCATATTTAACCTGTTAACAAAGCTCATTGCTTCCCTTGTGGAAATAACGAAATGCAGTATAGTCATTCTGTGGGTGATTTCTATTCTGATGTATTTACTCAAACCTCCAAGTAATGATTAAGAGTTTTGCAATAATGTGTAGAAAATATTTCTTGTTTAAGACTGAAACACTGAGGTACAAATTATCATGTTACCTCATCTGGGTTTGATGGTTTTGTAGCACCTCATTAAAACCTGTCCCTGGTTCTGGTGGCACTAGCAGGAGTTTGGGAACAAAATCACTCTGAAGAAGTGTATTTGTCAATGCCTGTAATAACGTATGTGATGCTTCATTTTTGTCTAACTAAGAAGGTATTGATATTTATGGTTGCAAATGTTACTAATAGCTGTTGCAGAAGGCAAAACTATTGCAACAGAACCACGTGCTGTGTGAGACTATAACATCTTTAGGACTTCACACCTTTTGAGTTCATATAATTTCTTTTGCTGATCCTTCTCAGGAAGCCTAAACCCCAAATTGTTAGATTGCCAAAGCTTGCAGACCTAAATTATGATACCTAGATCAAAGGTTATGTATTCAGTTATGTTCAGGTGGATGAGTATAGAAATGCAGACAGATATATCAGGAATAATAAGAAGATTCTTGCCTGCATTTATGTATCTACTGTGTAAAGCAGAGAGTTGTAGAGTTGTTTGAACAGGACACTTTTACTTCTCTTGGCATGGGAGCTCTGAAGTAGGGCTAGTTCTGCAGAAGGAAATTCTTTCAGTACTCAGATAATCTTGAAACCATGTTCCAGAGATATTTCTTTGGCAGTAGTGTTCCATAAGAAGTGAAAGCAGAGACAATATAATTTATTTCAGAAAAATGAGCTATGGCAGTGCAAGGACTTGCCATACAGAAATGAAGTATCAGAGTCTATTTTGAAGTAAGACAGATTTTAAAGCTCTGTGTTTCCTGTACTTCTGCGCTATTGCGTTTGCTTGTGTTTGTGGCTGTTTATTTGGTTGATTTTAGTGTTCTATTGATTTTTATTTTTAATTAGATATCATCTGAGAATACATCAAAATCCGACTTTCACTGCTTCATTGTTTTCATATCGTGTTTTTGCAGAACAAGTTTCATGTCTTTTTTTTCTCCTTGTGGATTAAAGTAAAGCATTTATACTTACATAACTTGATCCTATCCTCTTTAATTTAAACATTCTGTAACTGAGACCTTCTAATTACAGATTTTTATTTATTTTAGTTTTTTTTCTCTGCCATGATTTTAACTTGCTATATATTACTGCTGCTTTTAACTTAGGGGAAAAAAAAAAGTTATTTTTTGCTATCCTGTGCAATCATTAATCATCTTCAGGAACCCTGTGTTTGTGTTCCATAGAGCATATTTTAGATAAGATATATAAAGATAGATTTCATTTCTGCAGGTAAATTTCAGAATGGTATTTTTTACTGGAACTAGACAAGATGTTAGTGGAATTACTTCATAGATCTATTACATACATTATTAAATCAGTTTAGTTTTCTTTGAAGTGTTTTGTTTATTCTTAGTACTGCCTGCTGTAGTAAATATTTAACTAGATATTCAAGTTAAATGGTCTTTGTTAACGATATATGTAAGCAGCTGTTGTCTACTTGAAGCTGTAGAGAAGTTATAAAATGGTATGGAAGTGCAGATAAAGGTCCTGCTGCTGCAGGCATGCTGCACTCAAATCATACTTTGTTGCAGAAATGGCCATGCTAATGAGTACATGGGAAGTAAGTATCCTAAATAGGCTTGTATTGTGTGCACTAGTTCATGCTTCTGTTCACTAATTTTTATTTACACAGGCCTAAAATAACTTGGTATGTAAATTTTGCTTTTCATTGAAGTGTCTGTAGGAAAAGGTAGTGAACACTGGCATGTCCCTAATGTGCAAAGCTTGCAAATTCTCCTCTAACTTGCTCTTAACTATCATGATGTCTTTCCTTGTTTCCTGCTATTTTTCCTTGCCTTTCCCCATCGTGCAGTGATACCAGATTTACAGAACATGTGGGTGAATCATTCCTTTGACATACAGGTGTGGTGCAAAGATCTCCACTGGCATCTTCTTTGGCTGTGACCTGGTGAACTGGCTCATTCAAGTTGGCCTTGCCTCTGACCGTGGTGAAGCTGTGATGTATGGAGACAGACTGATGAAAGGAGGTGTCATCCAACATATTACAAATGAATTTGAATTTCGGGATGAATATCTGTATTACCGCTTTATTCAAAAGAGAGCAACTACAGCTGAGAGCCAATGACCTGAGCATGTAGACAGAGGCAGGTAGGGTTAAATCTTGATCTCCTCTGGGTTTGCTGCTGAAACTGGAAGTGTTTCTTTCTCAGGGCTCCTGCAGGGTCATGTTACTCTCTCTTGTAAAGTTAGGAAATGTGGTTCTACTTCTGTCTGCTCTGAAGAAAATGGTAGCCTTTCTCAGTGAGCATTCAAACCAGAAGGCCAGTAGAACAAAACAAGATACTCTGGATTTCTTCCGTTTTCAGCAAAACAAATAGTATGTGTCACTGACATATTATACATGCACTTATAACAGCAACTTTAGTGACTGATGCCACAATGAAAGAAAAATTCGTGAGGGGAATATTTCATGTTGCTGTGTGTTTTTAAGTATTTCAGTGTGAGGCATTTTTGATCCTTGTTTTAAGGTCAGGCCCCCACTAACTTCATAGAAATGAGACTTCTTCCACTGTACCTCAGTTTTTACTACTGTATACTCTTGCATAACACCAGAACCTTTTTCTGGCTGTTTACACTTCAGACCAGGCAGTTTGTTTCCCCTCTATTACAAACAGAGGATTTTATATTTAATAGAATTTTTGTGATGAGATTACAACGTCATAGAATTAAAGCTGAAGAAATTAAGAGTGGAATAAAAAATGGTTTTCTACAAAGGTACTGCAGAGACATACAAAAATAATCCCCACTCCTCAAATTAAGAAACAGTATGATGTATTCTTACACAAACAGCTGGTTCTGAAGTTTTACCTATTAGTGGTGGTAGCAAACTAATCAAGGATGTCAGGGATGGATTTTAATTTTCTGGAGTAAACCTCCATTTTAATTCACAAGTCCCAGTCTCAAATAGAGAACTTGTAGAAGCCTAGAACACCAGTGCAAGTCAAGACCCAACATTTTATCAAGCCATAAAATCTTTGCAATAGCGTGCATTGACTTCTAAGTCTTTTCTATGAACAGCCCTAATGGAGCATTCAAGGTAAGGTTTAGAAAAGCTGAAGGTCTTAGAATGTTATTATTGGGTGCATAATAGTTTCCAAGTGGGCCTCAGGTATCCTTCTATGGTGTTAAGTGGTTAATCCAGCATCGTTCAGATTCCTGTGCACTGCAAGCGGAATCTTCAAGAGTATTTTGAAGAGGTCAAAGACTAACTGTAGTATCCAATAGCCATTACACTGCTAGGAAAAGCAGTTCTTACACTGCAAGAATGGAATTTATTTGTCTATAGGAAATGTTATATAATGAGGGAATGGAACACAGATACTAAAAAGTAATTGCTCATCTGGAGTAGTCAAGCAAATGACTTTTTAAAAAAGCATCCTGAATTTTATTTTTTTTAATACAGATTTTATTACAGCTACTTATGTGTCTACTTTATATTAAGAATTGAAAGTGATTTTAGCAGTACAAACTACTGTTCAGGAAAAAGTCATTTTATGGTAGCTCTTACTCTGTAAAAGATTTCAGTCTTATTGCACATCTGCAGTGTGCACTGAAACATAACTGTGTACGAACTCTACACAAACTGACGTATTTAAATGTTTCCAGCAACTAAATAACTGATGTTTGTATCAGGCTGTGGCCACAAAGGAAAACAGTAGCTTTATTTCCCTTAGAACTGCTGAAGACAACAACATTGGATATTTTGGAAATGAATAGATATACATGTCTAAAAAGTAGACGCTGTATGTCTGGCTTCTAAATGTTGTAACTTATTAATAAATCTGATATTGGCCTCCGAGTTGTGAGTTCAGTGTGATGCAAGGCGTGCAAGGGTTATGTGTGCGCATGAGTTTTACAAGAAGTGCGTCTTTTGGAGAGAATTGTTCAGGTGGCTCTTGGATTTCAGATTTGCTGCATCTCAAGTCTGTCCTTAATGGTTTTTTTGAGTATGCAGAGGAGTTGTGGGAATCTATGAACTGGTTTTGATAGCGTGCCTGCTCCTGCTGCCAGCAAGGAGCCAGTTCAATGTTGTGTATTATCATCTCCTTACCAAATACTTTTTTTATTTTAGAAAATACTTAAAATGTTCAAGTTTAACTAAGCTCAGTTTTACGGTCCTAAGTGTAGTCATCATTCCTACCCCCCCAGCTCTTCCTCATTTTCATCATGACATCCTTGCCTTGGCCTCTTAATAATGGCTCTGGTACTCCCTAGATTTGAAAACAGCGTATCTGTCTTAAACAAGAACTTGCTCAAAATGTTTGCTTAGAGGAGGGTCCCTTTTAAAAAAAACAAATGAAACAGAACATCTTTTAATAACAACTGACAAAAAATCTGGTTAGATGAACTGCTACACAACACTGTGATTGCTGATATCATACAGTTGGTCTGATGAGAGTCTGTGATGGTTAACAAACTGAAGAAACCATAAAACAAATATGGGACATGCTAATACATTTCTAAATCAATGGATACTTTTTGGAAGCAACAAACAGGTTTATAATAACATTAGGAAGTTATTAAACTCTTAAACCAGACAAATATTTGATTTCATAAAGGGGGCACCAGTATGCTTTAAAAATAGTTGGCAGTTCAGTTTACAGCAGTAGCTGAATATATTGGTGTGAGTTTTCGGAAAATAGTTTTGCTTTAGAGATTTGGTCAGTGATGCAATGAGCTCGTTTTGAAGGTTGATTAGCTTGGGATAGATATCAGTTAACTTGGAAGCTGTATTGTTGTTTTATTTTTTTAATTATAAGTTTTTAAATAATGATCCTTAATTAAAATCTAGATCAAAAATAATAAAACAAAAAAAACTTTCAGACATTTTTAGGTGAAATATGTGCAAAGATTGCCCTCTAGAGGACATTCTGAGATATACAGATATATAGGTTTTTTTTTTTTTTAAGTCTGATCGTGGGGGGTTATTCTTTTTGGTACCATCTTTATCTTGTGTTTTGTACTGCATGTGTAGTGGGAAGATGAAATCCCAAGTATCAAAGTATCTTCTACTCAATTGGCCATGACTTGATACATTTGAACACATCACATTGTTTTTAGTGTGTATTCTGTAGACAAATAACTGAAAGACAACACAGAAATTAGAATAGTTGGCCTGTGTCTGCCTATGTTACAGACTGACCAATGTGTGTTTAACCTGATAACCTGGTGAAATTGCCATCCTGTGATTAAATGAACAAGAAATTTGTTTATGGCCTACTCCTTCACTACTTCCATTCTTTTGTAGCTTTACTTTATTTGCAGTGTAGTATAAAATAGCAAATCTCATTGTGCTATGCTGCTTGTATATCTTGCCTTGTTTCCTGCACAGTTTTACATGGGTTTTTATTGCTTCTTTGAAGTTATCATGGAGCTAGTGTGGAAAAGTTGATGATCCAAAATAGGCCACCGATGCAAATCAATTGTCAGACACAAAAATTCATGAGGAAAATGGGTAAATACAGCATATTTTATTAAATATACCTTCTAGTTCACAAATATTCACTGTGCTATTGAATTTCTAAGAAATGGTGTTGGTAAGACATGCACAAAAGGTTCACAGATGACTCAGCTTATTTGTTACTGCCACTCAGTCAGTATATGATCTCTAGAATAGGAAGTTGAAGAACTATTACTGACTCGTTCATTTCTTGGTCTGGATCTGAGTATGTTACCACCACATTAATCAAGAAGAACAAATTTTATCAATCTTTCTTAATCTTGTTTGTTTGGCAGCATACTATAAAACTCATATGTATTTCTTATATCTGCCTAATTATTTTTTCCTATCAGAATATAGAATGGCATGCAAAATAAGAAAACTAAACATGTAGTTCTCTTACATCTGAGACAACTCTAGAAACTGAGCAAATATAAAGCAATCATCACAGGTCTTTCTGTGTTCTGTGGGGATGGGATGTCTTGTCACCTATTACCACTTGTAGTTTCAATGCTCCATTTCGTGTCACGCATTCTCATATGAAGATCCACAGAAGTACTGAGATTTCCTTTCCTTCCCGTTGTAATTTTTATCCTGCTTAATCGCATTGCAAAGTCAGAATTTTCCTTCTTTTTCTTGCTCTTTATCCCTTGCTCTGGTTAATCAAAGTATTGTCACAGCTTGATTACTGCTTTTAGCAGGACTGGGGAGGAAAAGCTTCATTAAATCAACTTAGTCTAGCAATTTTAGCACAACAAGGTATGGTTAAAATGAAGTGGAAAAAAATTTGAAGAGTTCTTTTAAGTACTCCAGTGAGAGAGAGAGTGTGTGTATATATATGTATATATACACACACACATATATATATATATATGTATGTGCTTATGTACCCTGCTCTATTCATTTCCAGTTGCCTGATTTAAAACAAACAAAAAGGTAATAATAAAGGAAGGATTTAAAAAACTTCCAGACAACATTATAAAATGTATTGCAGAATTAATTTACAGAAATTATATTGTATGTAAATAAATTATTTTTTGTTATCAGTGGGAAAAACAGGGAAGTAAAAATTTGTGTGGTAACTTGCAAGATGCTTGCTCTGTTGAATTTGAGGTAATCAGATTTCACAACAAACCATGCTAAGGTTATGATTTGGATTCAGTACTGTTTAATCTCTTAGCCTCATCCTATGTTAATATAGCAGAAAGAACTTATTGAGGAGCTGAACGTTGATCTTACTTAACCTGCATACCACTTTCCTTTTTATTGAGGAAAAGCAATACTTTCTGTGTTTTAGGAAGTCTTCTAGCCTGGCCATTTAAATTCAGGGCAAGGAGAAATTCTGTTGCAATTACTATTTTGACTATGAAAGTTACATGTATGTAACATGGGGTTGATCTGCAACTCAGTCAAGCTATTGGATTTTAACTGCATCAGTCTGTTGGCAAATCAATCTCTGCTGACAGCTTTTTGCCACTTGTAAAGGTACCACCTAGCTCTGAAGAGGCTTTTCTGCCTTGCTTCCAACAACCAAAAGCTGTTTGGCCTGAATAGAAATCTGCATCTTTAAAACTGTCTGCACTAAATAACTGGTATACTGAAAACAGGAGGTAATCTACAGAGCCACTCCATTAGAAGAGGTAAATATGAAAGTGATCCACTCAAACAGTAATTTTAACCATATATTTTGAGTTCTTCCTCTACACACTGTGCAAAAAGGTTAACCATTTGGTTAATGTCAGGACATCCATTTTGCAGGATTGATTCCATTTCACTTATTTTCTTTTTCTCCAGCATCTGTATCTTTTCCAGCATTTCTTTCCCTTTGCCCTGCAAAAAAAAAAAAAGCGTTTCACTAGAAGCGATATGGGGAATGTAGTGTTCACCCATACAAAATGATGTGGGAAATTCCTGAATATAAACTGCTTTATGCTGTGTTGTTTTGGCTGCCTCAGAGTAACTTCTGTGTATTTCAGTATGCTGGTATCCTGAGATGTACTAGTGACAGCATTGCAACGATTGTCAGTGAGATGCTAATTTTGTGGGGAAAGGAGCTCTGTGGGAAGGAGGAGAATAAGAGGAAAAAAAAATGTGGACTATTCAATATGTGACTTCAGTAACTGGCTTTATGGCAGGAGGTGAAGTTGTTGTAGGTAAGGACAAATCAGCTGTTCACACAAAGAAAAGCTATTTCCATTGCTTTATCAGGGAGGAGGTGGGGCATGTCAAACTAACAACTAACCCCAGAACTTAAGTACTGTTGTACCTGGTGTCCTCACTGGGATCACTCAGAATTTAGCTGAAGGATGTATCTAACCTGGGGCACTTGCAGAAACTAAGTAAAATACAGAACTGAAGTTCGTTCCTGAGGTTGTCTGATATGACGTGGATAAGAGAGTTAGTCCGTCCATACCAAGCAATGGTTAAAGGCATGATCTCCTTGCTGGCAGAGCCCAAAGCCCAGAAGAGTTTTAAGTACTTGTATCGGGAGCTGTATATTTGTCTGCAGCTGCTTAGCTACTTCTGTGTTGTCTGACTAGGACAGGCATATGTATGGCCTGCTTCTTTGCAAGATGAGCAGTACAGATACTTGTCTGGGGCTATGCCTGGGGGTACAGCTAGTTTCAGTTCTTAGTGTTAGAGACATATGCTGCCAAGATGACTGGCTTCTGGAGCACTACTGTGTTCTTCACTATCCATCAAAGGACATTTAATGATATCACATTGACAAAATATAAGCAAGAAACTTATACAAACCACCTGCTTGGACTGAAATCTAATATAATCAACATACCTTCATAGTTTCCATAACTACAGCAGCACTTTCATGTTTTTTATAGAGCTCATGTCTTCGATCTGGCTTACTCTGAAAACGTGGCTGCTTCTTGACTGGATCATCTGGACCAAATGTAGGGGACCTAGTTTTTAGTAACTCTGTAATACCAGGCACAAAAATGAAAGGCTTGAACACAGACCTAGGAAGAGAAAATAGAACAGAGATCTTTCACTGACACAGCTGTGTTAAAAAAGATGGCTGTATTTTCCCTATGCTTTTACTTCCTTCTCTCCAGGAAGAAGCTTTTTAAAATGAAAATTCTCCTAATGTGTTTTTAAGTCAGTGTGATAGCAGCACGTTTCACTAAGTAATTTGGCAGAGGGTATTAATGTACATCATGAACGTTACATTCCCCCTACTATTTGATTGTGGATTTTTTGGAAATCAAAGCAAAAAGGGATGTAGTTAGACAAACTAAACTGATCATTTATCAGAATGACTTGCTGCTGCATCACCTTGCAGGGTCTGGAGTTCCCGTAAAGAAGTGAATGCATGGCAGATTAGGGTCCTGAGGCAGCACGGACACCATACTTCCAGTTGTCATGAAACCACCTTCCATATTAATGCCACTCTCTTTGTCACGAAGAATTTCCATCATTGTTTCAGAAGAGAGCGAGCCTATTTGAGATACAAAACAGTTATTTACACACAGTGCTACTGATACTGTCAGCTGTTACATCTTCTGTAACTGGCTGCTTTTACCTTTAGTAGGCATCGCTAACCTCACTTTGTACTGGCAAAAAGAAAACATCAAAACATACCTTAGATGTAACACTTTAAAATGTCACTGATTTCCCCAAAATTTTTACTTCAAAGAGTAGGTGATGATGAGCTATAATATGTATGACTTCAAAAAGGAAAAGAGAGGAGGGTGATGATTCCCAGAAAGGTAAGGTGCACGTGGCTTGCAAATGGTAATCTGCACAGTAACTTCAGGTGAAAATTAGTACCTTGGAGTAAAGGCTGAAGTTTCTAAGTATTGTGCTGCAGTCAAGAAGACATGCAGTCGTACTGCTCATCGTGGTTTGTACACGGGTAATGCCACTAGGCTACTTTGAAACGCGAAAAGTAACTGTGTGTGGACTTTGTATACCTTTGAAATGAAGCCCTGAGATTTCTTTTGCGCTAACATGTGACTTTCCAAAGCACTAAAGCTTCAAGTTGATAGTTGGAACAACGAACTTCAGTAACTTATTTTATACACAGAATCAACAGAAACTACAACAGTAAATCCATTTTTCCAAGAAGTTCTAACTGCCTATGAGAGGTATAGTACCAAATGTCTTTCTTTACGATAATAGTTCTTTTTTCTCTACAAGGTGAGCCTCTAGATGCTCAGCATCGTCTTCACATGCTGCTGCTGTTCATATATACCATATACTGAAGCTGAAGCCCTGGCATGGTAGCCCTAGGCAATCCAATATTCCAACAGAGGCAGCATATGCAATACTTTTTTCAAATCTGTTGTACCAGTTGAGCATATGCTTAGTTAATTCACTGTGGTTTTTTCTGCTGGGGGGCACCATCTACGTTTAGTCTCTTTGTGGTTGCCTCAGTGAAGTTCTGGCTGCACAAAGATACATGTTTTATACTGTCTTGCTGTTTGCTCTTAAAATACACTGCTGCTAAGTCAGATGTAGGCAGTACAAATTGTCTGTAGACAGGCCTACAGGAAAATGATCTTTTCTTAGTATTCTCACAGTTGCCTGGGCAAGTCAGAGAATAAAAATCAGCAAGCCGGACAAATTAAAGAAATTAAGCAGCAGTCAGTTTGTGAGCTGCAAAGCTAGCAACTGTTGAGCAGAAAAGGTGTTGCCTGTTTTCCACTAGACTTTTTTTTTCTTTAAATTATTCTATATTCCTAAAATACATTCCTTATTATTCAAAATGTGAATAATGTTTATCTAAAAATGGTCTTCATGTGGTAGGAAGCCTGGGAAATAAAAGAAAAAAAAATGTAATACCATGGAAGGAAAAAGCTGGGCAGGATAGATTAAGAAACCAGTGATTTTGCTGCTGCTTTAAACCAAATAGCTTCTAGTTAGAAAACCTATTTAAAATAAATCTAAACAAAACTGAAACCATGTGAGGCTGATAACCCGAACACCTGGTGTGATTGTTAAAATGGCTCAGGTAAATGCATGAAAATGGGGATTTAGAATGAAAACACTGATAGAATCTCAGCATTGTTATCATACAGGTAAATACAGGTATTATGAAAATGCTTTCAGTATTCAGAACCTGCAATTCCCTAAATGAATGCAGGATTTACATGATCGCTAAAGCAGGAAAGCAAAAGGTAATTCATTCTGATGCACAAACTAACTGCTCAACTTGGTCTGACAGAGCTCAGCCAAATAAGTAAAAATTGCTGGGGTGTGGGGTTACTGGAGTTCAAATTAATTACTTCAAATGAGCAAGTGAAGGCAGATGAATCAAAAAGCTGCCAGGTGGATGCAGTTTGAAGTAATAGCTTCTCTCTGGAGAGGTCTGAAAAATAAATAAGTTGGTGATTAGGAGCACCTGCTTAGAGTACAGAAAACTCTTTTATTCTGCTCTCAGTGTTTCATTAGGCCGCATAAGGTTAGAGTACTAGTTACAGTGAGATCACAAAGATTTGTGTTTATTTTTGTGATTGGTTTTTAAGATTATGTACGTGAGCACCTTGCTGCTGAATGGGGTCAGATTAAAGGTGATTATAGGATTCTTTACAGCTACCAACCCTCAGGAGTCTGTTTAAAACTCTGCTTCTAGTTACAGGGACAGTAGTAATACACAGCGTATCAGAACGATTCAGAAAGAGGCCTTACGGGCTCTTCAGCAGAACTGTCATAATGCGACCTCTCAGTGTTGTTACTGTATCTGAGTGTTTGATACTGGATGCTTCGTTTAGTTTTTTCCTCATCACCAGACTGGCAAAAATAGCTAGAAGTCGCCAAAGTTGATTGGTTTTCTTTTAGAAAAGATATGGTTCTAAAAAGTTTTGGCTCACCAGATCATATGAAAGGTTGCCCACACTGGAGGTTTAATCATTAACGACTTAAAATCATGAGCTCACCAAAGAGTCTTAGAAAATACCTAAAATGATACCTTTATGTTTGTTCAGAAGTTTGTAGCCTTCACAATAGCGGCTCCTGGATGTAGTCATTCTGGCAGTATTTACATAAGAATACGTGGCAGCAAAATCAAATTCCTTTTCCCCATCCCACCAGCCCTTGCTTTTGGCATATTCCTTCATCTCCGGATGTTCTCTGTCAATCTTGGTTGTGATAGAGAGCTGGTTGGAAATATTCCGTACACCTCCTATTGGCAAGGTGAAGAAAGAATCATTTTAATACAGTGAATGCTTTTTCCTGTCCCACTGTTTTCATTTAGTTCCACTGTACCATCACGTTTCAGGCTCTGCCCTGATTGTTCCCATCCCTACATTCTCAGACCTCAAAAAACATAGTGCAACACTTCAGCACTGACCTGTTACCAGACTGAATTGTAACTGATTGCCACCATCCTTAAGACTGCATATACTGCTGCTGTTCTCATCCTAGGGTGCAAGTCCCAGTGCCTACAGGCACACATTCATGTCCTGAGGCTAGTTTTGTGCCTTCGTGTAGTGGTAAATGAAAACCAGAAAACTGCCAATTGTCACCACATTCAAAATACTTAGAGAGCATCATCCATACCTTCTACTTTTTCTGCTGCCCAGTGTTTTCCTGATGTCTCCAGCACCCACGCTTCCTTTCTGTCAGCTATCAGAAAGCTGTTATGGTACGTAAAGGCCATGTGGCTCTCCATGCAGTTTCCTCCCTGTCCGTATTTTTCTAGTAAATCAACTATGACAGTAAGAGCCTTTTCGGCTGTGTCTGCCCTCTCAAGTCCAAGCCTAAAACAGAAAGAAGATGTTAGCATTGAAATTACAAGCTTTATAATGTAACTATTCAACACGAGTACTGGAACGCTGTTTTTACACATACCCAATGCCTGTGTGAGAGAGCAATGAGTAAGTCACTTCAAATGGCTTGTTTAAAGTGACTCCTCTGTAGCTCTGGTGTGGGGAAGAGCAACCAAACAGAAGTAGAGAAGGACAGAGAGCTCCTAGGCAGTGGGTACTGCTCGGGGAGGGGGGGGGGGAGAAGAGCTGGCTGCTGCTGTAAGGCAAGGAGTTATCCTGGTACCCAGCAAGACAGGCACAAGTAGTTATTACTTACACAGAGATGTGGGGCTAAGTCTGATGGTTAAAGAGGAAGACAGGGAGTGAGCCCTTAGGAAAGGCCCATGCTCTGGGTCCTGAAGTCCAGCTGTGCTCTTGTTAAAGTTTTGTTTCAGATCAGCTTTGCAGAGAAAGAACACGCTGGATAACCTCCTTGTCAGGCTCAATTTCAGGGAGTGATACCTCTCCAACCCCCAGCTCCTGGCAGAGAGGAACGAGCTAACAGCTGTGCCAGTAGATACTTATTTTTAACCACGGCAAGAACAGCGGAAGACGCGGCTGTGTCTCCTGCGTGCAAAGGCGCATTATTTCCCCGCGGGGCTCAAAAAACAAAAGTTCCGAACGCAGTCCCATTTACCAAAGCGGCGTGTGCAGACCTTACGAGATCCATGCCCAGGAGCGCCTCGGCATCGCACACCTCCTCTCGGCCCCACACGGCCTCGTTCCCGATGCACACCCCGTGCTCGTTGGCGCCCATCTCGGCGCCCCACAGCCAGGACGGGCGGCTCAGCACCACGGCGTACGTTCGCTCCACTTGCTCAACCGTGATGTAGGTGCACTGCAACGAGCAGCGGCGAAGACGTCGCCTTTAACCCCGCTACCGAGCGCACCCCAACTCCCCTCCGCGTTCCGCCCCGCCTGAGTCGGCTCACCTCCAGCGGGGCGCCGGCCGTGTGCGCGGCGGCAGGGACGTACAGCACCTCCTGCACCTCGTCCGACGGCCGGTCCGAGTTCTTCCCGAACACCAGCCAGGCCCCGGCGGCGGCGGGCGGCAGCGCTACGAAGGTATCGCAGGAGCAGGGCGGCGTGCGGGCGGCCATGCTGGCGGCGGGGCGGGGCGGAGCGGCACCGCGCCCCGCAGGAAGGCCCGCCCGCCGGCCCGGAAGGCCCGCGGAGAGCGGCCGGGCCCGAGCGGTTGGACGGCGGTTTGCCTCTCTCCGCCGCCGCCATGGGGAAGTCGTTCGCCAACTTCATGTGCAAGAAGGACTTCCACCCCGCCTCCAAGTCCAACATCAAAAAGGTGAGCGGCCGCAGCGGTGCGAGCCGGGCGCGAACGGCCGTCTCCATTCCCCGGCTCCATCCGCAGCCGTGGCCGCCCTGTATTCCTGACCGCAGTGGCCCCTGCGCGTTGTCTGAGCTGAATTCTCCCTCTGTGTTACGCACCTTCCCCACCTTTGTTCTTAAGTGGTGTGGAAGTTTTAACTTATCAAAATTGTGTTTTGGTGAGAGCTGATTTTCGGTGGGCTCAACAGGCAAAGTGGTTATACGTAGGTGTGTTTTACAGTATCTTCTTGTTCGCTTGAAGCAGAAACCTCTTTGTTTTAACTAGGTATGGATGGCAGAACAGAAAATATCCTATGATAAGAAGAAACAAGAAGAATTAATGCAACAGTATCTTAAAGAACAGGAGTCTTACGATAACAGGTGAGAGCCAGCTCTTTGGGAGCTGCTTGAAGTGCTGTCTCCCTCTGACCGTGGCGAGATGAGGACAATAACTTGAAAACTAGTGTCTGCTTAAGCAGAACTGACAAGATCTGCTTTCAGATCACAGAATTGCAGGGGCCAGAAGGGACGTCAAGAGGTCATTCCTAAAGCAGGTTCTCTACTATAGGTTGCACAGGTGGACATCCAGGCAGGTCTTGAATATCTCCATAGAAGGAAACTCCACAAGCTCTCTGGGCAGCCTGTTTCAGTGCTCAATCACCCTGACTGTAAAAAAGTTGTTCTGCGTGTTCGTATGGAACTTCCTATTTACAAGTTTTAGGCCATTGCTCCTTGTCCTGTAACTGCACATCACTGAGAAGTGCCTGTCCTCATCTGTTTGCATCCCACCTTCCTTTAGATGTTTATAAACATCAATCAAATTACTCCTTGGTCAATGCTACAGAGAACAGAAGAGCAGGTGACCTGGTGCAGCAACATCCTGATCTCACAGGAATCTGTCTTCTGTGATTCTGCGAATGCAGAACTGCAGATCTTTGATACGGAATGGAGCATGCAAAAGCATTGACCAGTCCCTTGGTTTTTTTTAATGTTCAACTTTTGGTATGCTGATTAACAGATGGAAATTTTTCAGTTATTATAATGATTTTCTGCTGTGTTTCTTTTGCTGCTGCTTCTTTTTTTTTTTTTTTTTTTTAATAACTAATAGCAAGATGAATGCTTTGTGTGTAACGCTCCAAACTCCATCCTTTTCATTTAGGTTGCTTATGGGAGATGAGCGTGTGAAGAATGGCCTTAACTTCATGTATGAGGCCCCACCTGGAGCAAAGAAAGGTAGTGGGGGTCATGTTTGTGGGCAGGCAGCACTGCAGAGCTAATGTGGCTCTGAACGAATAAAAATGGTCATTTATCTATTAAAACAGCATGGCCTTGGGGGGGGGGAAGCTAGAAGGTATTCTTTTTTGTTTTTCCACTGGAAATATGCAGGTCTGCATCATATTTAATGATTTTGATCTCACAGTGCTTAAATTTCACTCAAACTGAGGAATACTTTCTAAGCAACAGTTTGGTATGAAGGGAAGATATGGCAATATCAGAAGTTCTGTCTTTAAGGTGTTTCTTTAAGGCATTTTAAAGCACTGGATGAGGAAGACTAGACCTTACCAGCACAGTGACTCCAGCAGCACAGACTGTTTTGGCCAGCTCTCCTTTTTAGAAATAACAAGGTAGCTTTTGCTTAAAACTTCAAAACTTGCCCAACATTTATCTTGATCCATGTCAGGCATGGGAGATACCAAAGCAAGAAGTTAATTACCTGGTATGTTATGAATAATAAATGCTGGAGGACCTAACTCTGGTGGGTCGGGCTGTGACTGTATTTAGTACAGTTGTATTTAGTACAGTGTATTTACAGCAGGAACTGCTGAAAGCCTGGTGGACACGTTGACATTGTTAAGTTTTAGTGGCTGATAGGTGTTAAGTGCAGGAGTAAGAAAACATGATTTGGAAGAATTTCCCCCTTAAAATGCAATTTTCCTGTTTGAACTAAAACCCTTGGCAGTGCTTGCATTAGGTCATTGTAGAGCAGATTTTGCAGTTATTAAACTTCAAAAACTCTTGAAGTAATCCCTTAAGCTCAGAGCAAATGTAATTTTAAACCAATGACTTTTCTTAGGATATCTTTTGTTCAGATTTTACCGTTAAGTATGCTTACTAGTTTGGGAAACAGGTGAAAAACCAGTTATCCTGTAGCTGCTGTGCTGACCTGCTGAGGCAGGAGGACTCAGTGAAGCCCTGAAGGCTGATTGGCCTTCAAAAGTGGCTCGGACTCTGTTCGCTTCTCACAAGCCCAGAAATACCACCTCCACCAAACTGAAATTGTATTTTTTAATTTTTTTCCAATTATTACACATGCAAATTATAGAATTGAAGTATTTTACCATTTTTCCCTTAAACGTGGTCTTTTTGAAACACGAAACTGAAATGATAAGCATGGGCCCACAGGACTGACACAGTGAATGACACAGTAATGTTTAGTAAGTAATTTTTAGGGTATTTTTGAGATTCTGCTAACCAAAGAATTAAGTTTAATATAAACAGAACTTGCCTTGCAGTAAACCTGTGCCTGCTAGGAGTTACATTGAGCCTTGTGAGAGGAAAACCTTTCGTAAATGGCAGTTTACATTTTATGAAAGAGTTAGTGAAGAAACGCATTTGTACTGTAGTCTAGGAAGCACTTATTTTGAAAAGTGTTGAGTTAGATTTCTCTACTAGACTTCTTCCATTGAATTCTGAATGGGCATATTAATGCAGTTGATGATAACCATCTGACAGGGCGAGTCCCTCTATAACTGCCATGACAGACACGCTGACTAGGAAATAAACTCTTGTCTCTGAAAAGCATTGAGAACTTTTCAGCATTCCTGTCCGACCCCAAGCTATCACACAGAGTTTCCCTGGCAAGTGTTTGCAAGTTTTTGTGCTTGTGTATCACAGCAATGTAATTTTAATACGATTAGATTTTAAAGGATTTGCAACTGCATATACTAGAGGCTGGTCATTTGTGTTCTCTGTTTTAATTAAGCTACTGTTGTATTAGTATATACTTCAACATGTTTTGCTTCCAGATTAGGTAGCAGATGCATTTTACATATATATATTTAATGTGTTGTCTCTTTTCTTTTCATGATTTCTGAAAATTCGAAGAGGAAGCTAAAGAGGTATTTCATTACGTCATTTTGTTGTGTTTTCCACTTGCTTACTGGAAGTGCCCTGAAAAAGCTCAAACTTGCCATGCTTTGTGTTTTGTAGCAAGAAGGAGAGACCGAATACAAATTTGAATGGCAAAAAGTCGCCCCTCGAGAAAAGTAAGATGTTGGTCTTTATCCAAAGGAAATTTATGTTTTTCTTATTTACCATAGCCATTTCCTTTTCTTCTTTCTCTTCAGTTTCATTTTTTTAGTGGGTCACTTGTGTAATCTTTCATGTCTATGCAGTTAATTAGTAAAAGATATAAACCTGGAACCGTTTCCTTGATGAGCTTATTTTGGTTCGAATTTTACATCCATATTGCCAAATGTATCAAATCTAATGTTTAGTATTAAAATAAGTGCTTACCAGAAGTAACACCTCTGAAATGGGTCTGTTTAGCAGTAGGAGGTCTCAAGGTAGTTTGGTAAGGGATGATTTAAAAAATGAAAATAAAAAAGTGAATTTAGGATGTGTCTGCTTTTTGTGTTTGTGTAACAGGTATGCTAAGGATGACATGAATATCAGAGACCAGCCCTTTGGCATCCAGGCAAGTTTCATACATTTTACTCTGTGGAGTAAATGTTACCTAACTGCAGAACGATCACATGGGCTCTCTTAATTTTACCATGTTTCTCAGTGAGTTTAAAAGCATTTCTTCTGCCTAATAACACAAACATTTCTGCAAATGTTAAGTTGTATTGTTCACTAACTTATGCCAATGTTGTTTGGGTTCTTCTTTACCTTTAGGTGCGGAACGTGAGATGCATTAAGTGCCACAAGTGGGGCCATGTAAACACTGATCGAGAGTGCCCTCTGTTTGGCCTTTCTGGAATCAATGCAAGTTCAGTGTCCAGTGATGGTTCAGGTAGGCAGCAAATGCCTTTCTCAGGGTCGGATAAAAGTGTGGGGAAAACTTACCAGGTTTGATTTTACAAGTTTTAAGGTTTATCTTCTTTTGAAAGGTTGATGAAATGGGGAAGAGGTTTCTTATTTCATACATTCTGTCCAACATTTAAGATCTTTTTGAATGCTTGGGATCTAATTTTCTGGTTAGTAACTCATTTTTAAAAGAATCTCTAAAGACTGTTGCTGTTTACTCTTCCTGTGACACAAAGTCAGAAGCTGCAGTGACATTCTTTACATCAGAATGAGAATACCTGTTACCAAAGAAACAATTGTGTAATGTATTGTCAAAGGCTGTCCTAGCTCAAGACAGACTGCTCAGACAGCTGTAGTGCATCATTATATTTTTGTTAATAATTTGGAAAAATTGAGAGATTTATTTAATATATATTATATATATATGATATATTACTTCCATAAGTGGACAAGTACCTGGAACAGAGCTTGCCAAGGCCTGGTTTCCTTTCAGCTGGCTTCGGATTGCTTTGTGGACTTTTTTTTTTTTTTTAAATAAGTTTTTTGCATTAGTTGTGATTTAAAGAAGTGGATGTAAGCATTCAAATTAAATGTTGTTTGCCTACCATGTTGTAAGTTGACTCAAGTTTGTAATGCTTTTAATGTTGTCAAAATCTTGGTCTGTTAAGAAACACCTGGTGACGTGGGTGAGCCTTCAGATTTGCTGCTGCACTTCAGGATCACGATCATTCAGTTTTGCAGGGATATCACTATGATTGCACGCTTGTTAACATCTATTCTGTTTCTGCTCAGGATGTCTATTTCAGGTAGTAGCTCTTAGTTTTATTTCATGTTGGGCCTACCAAGAGTCTTGCCTTTTGGAATTACACCACGCAGATATTTCATTTCTCTGGGATGAGGCATAGAAGACATAAGTTGAAGGAAACAGTGCCTCTTACGCTCTTCTGCTTTTAGGCATTGTCTGATGATTATACCATTGTGTTAGCGATCCCACAGTTGACATTCTCAGCTTTTGTATTCAATAGGCTATAACATTAAATCATTTTCTTACCTCATTCCTTCCTTAGACAAAATTGTGCTTGGAGCATTTGGTGGGGGTAGAATTACATAGTGCAGCTGTTAAACGTCAGATGTGCTTTTATGCTGCAGAACTTTTTTTTATCTTCCAGTTAAATGATGTGAGTAATTTTTAGGAGTGCTTGGCTGGGAAAATTGAAAATATTTGGTGCAGCTTGCACCAGCTTGAAAATGGGCTCACTATTTCTAACGCAGACACTTTGCGATGTCAACGTAAGGCTAACTGCTTGCTTCAAACCCAACTGAACTAATTATCTAGATGCAGGAAAGTTGGATTGCTGCATGTTTCCTACAGAGAGAGATGCTCTCCAGGCAGCTTTCAAAACAGTCATGCTAAGCCTAAGGGAGGGATTTAATGCACAGGATGAATTTTGTGTTTAGGAAAAAGCCGTAAAACTGTTCATATGTACTCAGACTGTGCAAATGACCTCACATTTTCAAGTTAGAAGGCAGTGTGCTATGCTGTGCATGGTCTTTAGCAGGCTTAGAGGAAGGATTTCAGCAGGAAGAGGTGGCTGACAGATAGGGGTTTGTATATGTAATTTGTAAGACACTGTGATCTTGGGTTTGAATAGTCAGCTGGAATGATACTACTGCCTTCTCATTCTTTCTTTCAAGAAAACTATATGTAAAAACACTGGTGGTAAAATTTAAAACAATTGTTAGTTCTTTATTTAATAACAGATAAGAGGTTTATAGGAACTGGTAATATCGTTAATTAGATCAGCAGTAAAAAGGTTGTCTGCTTTTTCTAACCTCAGGCGTGCAATCCTTTCATCAACTTTTCTAAATCTTCATGTAATTTAATAACAAGCTAAGTTATGCTCCTTTGAGAACTTCTGGAGTTTCAGTGACTGTAAAGGAAGTATGCAGTTAAGCGAGAACACAAATTATTGAATTCAGTAATTCTCTTAAGACTCACAATTTATGCACGTGTTAGGTGAAGCTTACATCTCAAATACAATTTTTTTAAACTAAACCCTGAAGTCAGTCCTGTGTTGTCTGGGATGGGGGATTAAATCCTTGTCTGTGTGGTGCTGAGAGCCTGTCCAGGTGTTATCATGTACAGATCTGCATTCAGCTCTGTAAGTGCAGCCTTAACTAAGGGTGCAGCCAGTTTGTTAGCACTGCGTTTTTACGTTTCCTGACAGGGTACTCCAGTACTAAAAAGCCAAAAATCTGTCATGTTCTGATCAATACACCCCCACATGCACAGTATAATCTTGCTTTAACCGTTTCTCTTCGTTGCTGTTTCCTTTCATTACATCTGTCCAGTGCCTTAATGCTGAACCAGTCTGCTCCTCTGTGAATGTTCTTGTCTTCCTTTATAAAATGCATTTCACTGAGTTCTGCTGCTCCCTGCTTCTCTTTATATCCGTTATATCCATTAATTATATCCATTACTACTCCTAAGCTGCTTTTATGTCTTTAGCCTAAATTCCTGGCTGTTGTTGCTGTTTTTCTGATTATTTTGTAGTATATTGAAAATATGTGCTGCTATGCCTTTCTTACTTTGTTTAGCCTAGAAGGCAGAAAATATTGCTTAAAGTAAGTAATACTTTGAAAGGTTAGGAACTAATTCCTTCTGTAGGCTCTCCATCTCTGAAAGCTTGTTCCCACTGTGTATTATGAAATTTGAAATGCAAGTATTGTCTCATAAATGAAGAGTACAATGATATAAGAAATAGAGATGTAATAATAATTTTAAAAAAAAGTATAATAGTATTCCAGGGCTGCAAATAGCTTATGAAACTAATTTTCTTACAAGGATCCAATTTAGCCTATTGTCCGGTTTCAGCTGGAACAGAGTGAGTTCGTTTTTGCTGTAAAGTCTGCTAAGGTGCTGTGCACTGTGTAGGAGAAAAAGCATTGATTGCATACTGATGTTTTAGTTGTTGCTGAGCAGTGCTATGCAGAGCAAAGGACATTTCAGCTTTTCAGCTTCTCATACTGCCCTAACTGTGAAGGGCTGGGGGGCACGGGGAGCTGGGAGTGGATAGAACAGGCACAGGTGATCCAACCTGGCCAAAGGGCTGTTCCATATCACGTGGCATTGTGCAGAACCATAAAACCAGGTGAGCTGGCTGGGGACTGCCATTGCTCAGGGACTGGTTGGGCTTTGGTTGAGAGATGGTGAGCAGTTTTGTTGCTCATCGTTTTCTGTCTTAGTAAATTGTTTTCATCTCAACCCACGAGGCTTTTTTTTTTTTCTTTCCTGATTCTCTTCCCCTTTCCACTGAGAGTAGTGAGTGAATGGCTGCATGGTCCTGAGCTGCCTGCCAGGTTAGACCACAGCAGTCCTTTTTGGTGTCCAGCAGCATGCTTGAGAAGGGTTGAGATGATGGGCCTGACAAGAACATGTTAAAACTGTTGCAGGCTTTATAGTAGCATAGTAGTTGCTGGTTACAGTGTTGATTCTTTCACACCCAATGTGGTTTTATTTGCTTTCAGGTTTGCTTCTCTTAGTTCCTGTCTTGTTTGTCATTGCTGGGAGTTGGCCTAAAGTTACGACTGGTTTTGCCAGTTTGTAGGTAGCACACACTCATATTACACCAACCAAGAACTTAATGTGCTATTTGTACTGCCATCGTTCTAGCAATTTGGGCACCTTACTGTGAAAACAATTAATAAGCTCTTTACTACAGGCAAGTGAGAACACGGTTTGAGAGCTTTGAATACAGCTAGGATGTTCAAACTGGCACAGTCCTATTGCTGTGTATTCTGTATGTGTGTCTGGTTTTATCTATGGTTAAACAACTGCAAAACACCAGCCAGAGATGTGCCCTGGGGCAGGATGGCTGTGGGTGGCAAGGTGTGTGGGAGCAGATGGGCAGACATCTATCATGATAATCATCTCTGAATGGTTTGGAATTCACTCGTTATCAAATGCAGAATCCTGAAAAGCTAACAGAATGTTTCAGAAAGTTGTGCCCTGTTCCTGGCAATGGGTAAGAGTTACACCTCACTGCACTGTGCTGAGGCCTGGCCTCTGCCTAGCAAACGCTTTTCAACGCTATTCTGTTCCCTCTAAAGGAAGAAAATGTTTCTTGGTTTATCCCAGCCTCTGCAACTGGTCCTGTGGCTGGACCTGAAAGCCAACATGAAGCAGAAGCAGCCTGTCCCTATATTTCCTTTTCTTCCTTCAGAAACTTAAAATGCCTTAAAATTGAAGGGGTCGGAAGGGACCTCTCGAGGTCATCTAGTCCAACCCCCCGCAAAGCAGGCTCCTTATACCACGTTGCACAGGTAGGCATCCAAGCAGTCTTCTTTGAATGGCATCTTCCATTTCATAAAAGCACAGAGGAGTAATGTGCATCTTTAAATGCTCAGATCAGTAAGTTTCCATAGGATTTTAAATTAAAGTAATGCAGAAATGTGTAGGGTCACGTTAAAGGAAAAGAAATCACATGCAAAACTGTGAACTAGTGCTTTGGATGGCGATCTGCCATGAAGCACAGTTACTGCATTCCAACATTCCTGTATTTCTTAATGTTTTGTTGCCTGAAGTTTTCTGGAGTAGTCTGTTCTGTTCTTAGGAAGACCTTCTGCTACAGGTATGAGAAATGTACGTTTCACTCTTAATTGCCAGTATTTTTTCTTTGATACACAGTAATTGGTGTGTCTCAACACACAGAGGAAATACTGAATAGTGCTTAATGCAGGTGCAGTAGGTGTCCTGTTCTTAATTTTCTCCTTCAGGAAGGGAGCAGAGTTAAAATATCTTATTTGGACTCAGGATTTCCAACCTCAGAGGGGGTGTTTTAAGTTAAAGAGGATGAAAACAAAACTTGGCCAGGTCTAGCTGTGTGATCTGAAGTTCTGCTCTGTTTCCCTTTGAGGAAAGAGGTACCATTTTTCGAGCATCATAAATAATTGCCAACAGATACTGCTTGTTTCCCCTAAATACTGCAAACTGGAGTTCTCTGAGGCACTTCTCAGAAAGGCACTGGTCTTCGCATCCATCTCATGTGATGGCTGCATTGTCCTCTTCCTTTCTGCTTGGACTCCAAAACAGCAATGGCTGAGCAGTTTCAGTGTTGAGTATCTCAGGCAGAGACCAGTAGCTGACTGCTTTGCTCAGGTGGAACTAATGTCAGGCTACAGCATGTTTGGCATGGAGCCCCATTCTGTTTCAAAGAGGATCTCTATCTTTCAAGATCGAAAATACTCCGCAGTGCACCAGCAAACAGCAAAATAATTACAATCAGTCCCTTAGCTTAGGCTTGGTTATTTTGCTTCTGGGACTATTTTACTAATCTAGCCAGTAATTCATACTAGAAAAAAAAATAATAATCTTACCATTAAAAAAGTGCCTTTTGAATAATATCTCACCGGCGAATAGAGATTATTTCTGCAATAAGGCAATTTCAGTGGATGTGGTTAGCATGGGATAATCACACCCCTGGGGTACAGCCTTGTCTGTAATCTCCCAGGAGTGTAATTATTTCATGATAACTGCACCCCCTGATGTTGCATTATTTCCATTATGAAATTCTTAGTTTTAGATATAAAGTAACTTACTTTGATCACTGGGAACTGCGAAGTAGTGTTAGAATGCTCCAGCTGTGACGCGTACAGAGACCAACTTATAAGATTTACTTCTCCTTTACAAAGTTAAATTAGGCAATCAAAATGCTGCTTTGGGCTAAACTGCTTTACCATTTTTTTTAACTGATAAAATCGTAACTTTCAAAGTTCAGACAAGATGAAAGGGTCTCTTGCAGCTCTGATTTTACATGCAACTGTGCATATATATGTGTATATACACATACAGAATACGCAGTATTGAGAGAAGAAAAGCATGTCAGTAGCTTCTAAAAGTTTGCTGTGTAATCCTTTATTTTAATTGTTTTATTTAACCACCAGCAGCTGTTGGTTTTGGTGCTTTCCTGTGCTCGTTGTTTGGCATTATTAGAGCAGAGACTCATGGGTTTTACGTGTGAGAACTTTTGAAGTAATTTTGACATTGCCTGTAAGTGCCACAGTGAACTAAATACTCCATTTCTGTTTTTTTTTTGGTTTTTATTCTTCTGCAAGCAATCTATTGGTTTGTTGTTGGGCTTTTTTTTCAACCACACTTAGGGGCCAGTGTTCACATGATGAGGTAATCTTGTGGATACTCTAGAAGTGAACTGCTAAAATAGAAAATAAATCAATCCAACCTTTTGCCCTTGGCCCATTAAACCTAAGCTGGAGGGTACTGGACATCTTTCTTTGCTGTGCACTACTTTCAGCATGTTACAGTCAACTGGCTCCATACATATTCTGACCAATGAAGAAATGATTCTGCAAAATGATTTACATGATTTATGGAAAATTGAGGCAAATAAAACTCAAAGTGTGACTGAGTGATGTATGTGTGTCTGACATTCTACCAAGATGAAAAAACTCCTGGTGTGTCATTGCAAAGGCAGCCTTGTAAAGGCTCGCCATCACCTCCTAAAGTTTGTGCTGTCACTTTCCATTACCAGGTGCCCCCAGACTGACTGTGGTTGTCTGTCACTCGCTGATCTCTATCTTCTTTGGGGTGTGAAATCCCTTGCTTTAGTGATCATAGAAGTCATCAGCCATACCGAAACAAGAAAAATGAGATCTATGTCTATATTATTTTACGAGTAGAATCCCCCTTGGTGTTTTCCAGTGGCAGATGTGGTACCATTTTGTTTTCCCACAGATAAAGAAGTGCATTATATTGGGAATGCAGGAATGGATGTAAGTGTTCTCTTGAATCTGTATTAACAAAGGAAAGGTATTTGAATATGCTAACTGTGACCATTTGTATAAATGGTCATCTGCAGAAATGCAGCACATATGAAACTTTCCTTTATGGTCTGCAGCTGAGACCTTTGATTGCGAACAGTAGGAGCCCTAACAAAATCTTCACGTAGTTCAAGAACTGTCGCATTTCAGAATAATCCTCCAGTTATGCTTCAGAAGCCTCTGTATTTGGTTTGAATGGCATTTGAGTAATAAATATGGATTCCTGTAGCAGTTTGATGATTTAAATGTTTTTTTTTTTTTTACTTCTTAAAAATTCAGGATTCTCTGAAATAGCCTGTGACAAAAGCACGACAATGTGTTACATTCAGTTAAACTGCAGACGCTCTGAAGAAAAGCTAATTAAAAGCCAGAGGTTTTGTATTCATTGGTTTCTCTCAATACCAACTGCAGCAGTTGCTTTGAAGTGTAAATACGGTCTGAATGTAGTCATCCCAGAAAGAGCTGGAAAAATTATCAGTAAAAAATGATCAGTTCTGAATTAGTGGAGGCAGCATAAACTTGCTGGGTTCTTCACGACCAGGGTCACGATCACATAATTAGGATAATAGCTCTTTGTCCTTTAGATAAATGAGATGTGTCTACTGTTATCGCTGTCATAACCGTGGTGAAACTTCACAGAGGATATGGTGTGATTAGGCTCAGTCTGTAATTCTTTTCCATTTTTGTTCCATTCCCTTTTAAGCCATCTGAAAAAGAACCCACAAAACTGTGTGGAGAGCACAAGAAGTATATATTATTGACAAACCCGTCTCCTGTAATTTTGAAGTTAGGTTGTCTTTTAAAGCAAAACCCAAAAAGCCTTGAATCTAAATGGTAAGCCCTGCCATCACGCAGAAAAAGTAACATTATGATTTCAGCCTATATTTGCCCTTCTTGTGATCATCTGCTGAGGCAAAGAAAGAGCTGATTACAAACTTCCTGGGGTGCGCAGGTCTACACTACTCTACCTGCAGACACAACAGTACCAGGAGCTGTTCATTTCCCTTATATTCCTGTTTGGAAACTGTTGCATGCAGCTATGTTGTCCTCAGTTCTATTGCTTGTGAGCTTATGATACGCTGTTTGTCTTCATGGACAATTCAATAAATTTCTATTTGTTTTGCTTAAAGATCACTAATGAGGTTTTAAAATATGAGTGGGAGTCACCAATGTGATTGATGTATTCAGCAGCAGAGCATGGCTTTAATATTGCTGTCATATAACAAATCAAATTTCTATTTGGAAGAATTATGGGATCGTGCTGTCTAAGATGCGTGTGAGAAAGAAAGGTGATGACATCCTGAGGCCTACTTTGTTAGTGAAAATTAACTTTGTAATAATAGGTAAGCCTTATGAGGGTCTTGTCATTGATTTGTGACTTTTTAAGCATAGATAGGAGAATACTGAATGTGAAGTGTACTGATGAATGGGGTAGCAGATAGGCCAGCATGCTTTTTGTTTGTGTTGATATACACTTCGTCTCCATTAGCAAATAAGGAGATGGCTGATGGTGTGGTGAAAAAGCTCTAACACATTCTGAATATTCTGTTTTGATGGCACAAAAAATGGGCATGGATTGAAATGAAGGTTAAAACGTTGCAATTAAAATGGCACCATGAAGAGTATACTGCCTTCGTTCTTTTTTTCTGCTTGAAATAGCCTGTTTCGGTTTGTAACAAAATGTACTGTTTACTGGCTAGGATGGTTTCCCCTGCCACAGGTTAGGAATACTGGTTACAGTATCACTGTGTCATGGTTTTGACACACTGTCTCTCACCTCTTTGCTTTTCATGTGTATTCCATAATACAAGTAAGAACTTCGTTGATTGCAAAGAATAAATGGGTTTGTTTACTGGTGACAGCAGTGAAAGCTTTTATCAGTAAGTTGAGCTGACGCTGTCAAGAGTATGCAGCACAAGCAGATAGATGTGAAAGTGCTATCTTGGTGATACTGGCAATCACAGTGTTATGGTCTGTCCTTACTGCCACGGAAGCTGTTGAAGAAAAAGCAATATTTAATCACAGCTGTTATGAAAAGAGGTTTTAGCATCCAGTTCATTAGTATTGGATAATTTGAAAAATGTGCTTTAGACATTTTAATGGAGGTCTGCTGGGTGGCACATTACAGCTAGCATTGTTCTCCCAAAGAGGAGTCCTTTGCCCATGCTCATTAGAGGAAACATTCTGGCAACAACAAAGCATTACACACGCTCTTTGCATTTGTGGCTTTGTGAAAAGTACAGACTGAATTGAAAATGACAGTTTCGGCCATAGGTTTCTCTTGTTTCTGAGCTGAGAGTGGTGGTAATAACGTGGGATAGGAGAGCCTGCTGTAAGCTAGGCAGTCAGTAATTGAAATCCAGAATTATATTGCCCCCTGGTTGTTTAATAGAAGCAGAATTGATTCTGTTAAATTGATTTCAGTAAAGTGCAATAGGAAATTGGAGTGCTCTTTGTTATAGAAACAAATTGACAATATGTTGTAGAAATCTTCATATGATATCCTTGTGAAATCCAACATAACTGTCGCTCACATGGGCTTCAGAAGAATTCTGCTTACAGCTCTTCTATTTAATTGCATGAATATTATGGAGATGCATCAACAGCTGTCAAGCTAAGGTTGCACTCAGGTTGTACTCATGAACACTAGAATCCTTCTTTTCACACTTCACTGAACGGTTTGGGTACTCAGATTTAATGTCCCAACCATGAGTTAACTGAGCCATCTATTTATTTATTTTTTCCTTAAAAACTACCTTAAACAGCAGATAATAGAGAGTGAAGGTATTAAGAACTCTGAGAAGCAAGAAGCAGGAAGAAATAGTAGCCTATTTGCTTGAAAACAGTATTTCTTAAGGCCGTGAAAAAGGTAAAAATCCTCTGGTGTGTCTTTACCTATGGAACCTCTTTTGTGCAGGCCCTTAATATCATTTTAAGTTCCTGTAGATGCAGACAACAACTTGTCCTAATGTACCGAAATAAGTATGATATCAGCACGCAATTAATTCCAGTATGTGATAAAAAGCTTTTCTGAGACTATGGATTTTACAAAAGATAAATGTTTTAGTTTTGAACAAGTGTCATCAGGAAATGTTTCAACTTTTTTTTTTGTTGGTTTTTTTTCCTATCAAAATGTGAATTCTAGAAAATAAGCCTGACAGATTTAAAAATTGCTATTTAAAAATAGCAAGGTACTCTTTTTGACTTGTTTCAGAAAGAATAAGAAACAGATGATGAAACATTATAACTTTGAGTTTATTTTTAGTTAGCTGATGGAGGTATGCTGAGAGACTTCTGTTAGAAGTCCTAACTATCAGCTATTTTTACAGAATTCCTACATCTAGCTTGCTATTAACACATGACATAATGTCCTCTCCAGTCATTTTCACCTGCATGAGATCACTGAGCTAGCTTCTTCATGGACAACCTCACAAGTCCCTAAGGAATGCATATGTCAGGATGTCCTGGTTTCAATCACGATATGGAGAGGGGGTCCCTTTTGGGGAGAAGGGAAGGAAAACCACCCAGGAGAGATAACAAGGTAGCACTGCTGCGCAGTGCAGCACACTGTGCCTCTGTACCCAATAGCCTGCTCCATGGTGTCATGATATGGAGTACTGATAAAGCGAGTACAGTGGACATCCATTTGCACAGTACACAAAGTATGTTTCTGTTCTGATGTAGGAATGACTGAAAATTGATGGATGCCATCCATGGAATACTTATGTAGCATCAGTAGCCAAGATCTTAGCAAACTGGAAGCCTCTTGGCCCAACAAGCTTACCATTTGTTCTTAACATACAGTTTTAAAGGGAGAACAAATTGAAACAATTAAATTAATAAACAGCTTTAGTCTCAAGGTCCTGTAGTATGTTTGATGTAACTTGTCTACCAGACAGGACTAACAGTGATCTGTCAGCAGTCCTTGTTACAGGAGTACCATGTTGTGACTGAAGCATTGCAGATGGAGCTATGAATGTGTCTCCTTGATGTCATTAATACACATGGAAGCAGGGCTTCTATAGACTTGTTTTAGCCATGTTCGCTTTCCTCTTTAGCATATGTAGTATGCGTGTGGCTGTGCTGATCCTGGTGTGAGCAGGGACTCTTAACATACTCCCTCTTCACTTGTGTTCATCTATGCTTTACAACTGCAGTCAGTTGCATGAAAACCAGTGATGATGTGCATTTGTGATCAACTTTTTACGTAGAAGAAGAAATGACCCTGCTTACATCTACCCAGCATTGCTGTGAACAAAGAATGCCTGAAAGGTTTGTTTCTAGAAAAGAGAAAATGAGTTATTGGTAAAAATGCATTTGTAGGGAAAAAACATGAGCTCCTATTTAATAGACTGCATGGTCTGAAATAAAGACTAAGAGGGAATCTCTCATCAGAAAATCCTTTCGCCCAGAGAAATAGGAAACTGGTGAAGAAATGCAAGGAATCCTGAAACCATTTCCCAAGTTTTGTCTTCTTCATTCTTTCTTTACATATAGGCCTGTTTGTTTCTGTGAACAGTGTGTTATACAAGAAAACACAAGCACAGTCCAAGCTGATGTTTTTTTGAGAAAGTGCTATTTTATGTTTTCCTTAATAAAAATTTCCACTTTCTGTACTTTTCCAAATTAAAAGTAAATGAAAAAGAGTTTTCCACAGCCCAGAAGCTCTAAAAACCACAAAGCAGGATTGACGTGTTCTGTAAGGGTAAAGTGACTTTATCATTTTCGTTTAGTTCGGTGAAATACTAGTAATTACTCTGTACTCAGTGTAACACGCCTTCACATTTTACATTAGATGGCCTTCTCCATTTGCCTTACGCAGCCATTGGCAATGAGGTTAGTGAATGAAGTGGTATGGGGATTTACAGAAAGGGACCTACCAAAAGCAAGTGTGTTTAGGATGAAGAGAAAATGGCTATCCAAGGATTTATGTGATACATTGATATCAGTAGTATTCAGTTAAAGCCAAAGAGCAAGATATGGGGGATGTAAGTTACGGCAAAGCCAGCACGATGCAAACAAAGCTCATGTGCCTAATCCTAAACACCTCCATTAATGTGAAGTACTGCATGCTTTTGAAACTGAAACTTGTTAGGGGACTTGGAGTAACAGCACAGATACCCAGCACATCTGAGGGGCCCTAGGGCAAGTAAGGACGTAACTAGTTTGTTCATGTATTTATTTTCCGTCAGTATATCAAGTTTGTGATGGTGGTTGCTTTCTATGTTTGAGTTCAAAAATATGTGAAAAATTATGATAAATACTTTATTAGTGGCATAGTAGCAATGCATTTCCCCGTTGTGTTAGGGGAGAAGAGGCACTTAAAAGTCTTGTTCTATACTTTTTCCTTCGGGTTCCTGTGCTTTTTGTACTATAGCAGAAATATACTTACCTAAATATATTGTTTTCAACATGACAAAGTTACATAAGAGAATCCCCTTGTACTTAAAGAAAAATGCAATTATTTTCTATTCTGAATCTCCAGACTGCTGTTTTAGAAAATCATATCTGATTATTTGCTCAGCAGAAGATTATTGAGTTGATTTAGCTGTGATTTTACTTAACAAAGCTTCAACTGAATTCCTACTGTGGAGTCCAAAAAAGGTAGAGAGATATAAATGATACATTCAAACTGTGATTTTTGTGAACAGGGCCATCAATGCACCCCTCGGAGCTAATAGCGGAGATGAGAAACAGTGGGTTTGCACTGAAACAAAATGTACTGGGGAGAAACTTGACCGCAAATGATCCATCACAGGTAATGATCTTTTTACCAGTAAGCTGAAAATGTCTATAAATCTAAATGTGATTGCTTGTGAATTGCTGCTTAATGTTTTCCAATATGCATATCCATAGGAAAGCTGAATAGCTATGCCAGTGGAAAATGTCCAGAAACTTACTGTGTTTTCCAGCTCTTTTTTAGTCAGAATGATGAATCATAAGTTACGTGGTTTTTTTTTTTTTGGTTTTTTTTTTAATCTATTTGTAATAATTTAAATACCTCCTTTGGGTGACTAGAAATTAACATTTTCATAATGGAGTGGTTACAGGTTTTGCCACGTACTCGTGATGCATTCTGCATGAATGTTTGAGAAAGTATGCCCAAGTAGTGCCAGGAGTGCAATAGCTGAAGATTTTTTTGGTTAACTGAATATTGTTATGAGGGAGAAAACATTTAATTGTTATTACTTAGACTGCACAAGTTTTATTTCTTATGGATGCAAATTGATAAAAATGTAAAGTGAAAAGTTCACATGGGTTTCTTGAGTGAGACACTGTGCAATAACCTTTGTTCCTGTGGGAGGATAGTCTAATTGCCACGTCACTATGTTTAAACTAGAGACAGGACAACAGCCCTCAGCTGCTCTTGAAACACAGGACCAAATCAACAGTTCTTTCTGTCTCCACAGTTGGATGCACGTAGGCTGCTCCAAACGTAATGCTTCCTATTTTTTTCCATTGAAACAACAACAGATAGAAAGAATGCTGTAACACTGTTTAATAGAGTGAATTCTCGCTACGGAACACTATTTTTCAACATGATCACCACCATTAGCTGATTTGCACTGATGAGCTGAGTGAGACACTCTTATTTTGTGCTGTGACAGCTGTGCATGGCCATCTGGAACATGACTTGTCTTCACATCATGTTCAACACTGCTGAAACACACCACCCACCACCTCACTGCACTCACATCCGCTGTTTGGTCTCCATAAACGTCCAGCAAACATTGATGAATGTCAGTAGATGCAGTTTTTTCTGCTTGGAGGAATTCAGTGACACACCTTTATGCACACTTCCATGTCAGATGCCATTCTGTCAGACTGCCCTTCTTCTGCCATCTGTCACGTGGCAGCAACGTGTAACGGAATAGTGGTGGGAAGCTTCAACCTTTACTGCCACACCACCCACGTCTGCCTCTGACGTTGTGGGCCAACATAATAAAATGGGAGGCAGTACTTTTGGAGCAGCCCTCGTAATTGCATTTTACAAAGCTGAGTACTCCAGGAAAAATGTAGCATCTGGGAACTGACAAATGGAACACAGTGATACCAGGACTTCATTAGGTGTGCTCCTTCTTGGTTTTTGGTTGCTTTTTCTTTTTTATTCTTCTTCTTTTTATTAATTATTTATTTTGGAAGATTTTTTTAATCTTTATTTCTTCTTTCGCCTCCTAAGTGCAGGTAAAATTAAAAACATTGTGGTGGAGAACTGTAGTGTACTAGATGCACATAATTTGAAGAATTCAGGCTCATAAAGTAGCTATGCTTTGTTGATTGCGAGACTGTATGCAGATTGTATGATTACAGTATTTTGCATTGCTAGAACACTTTATGAGCATTTAAACACTAATAGCACAACAGTAAGGTAGATATGTTAATAGCCATTTTCCTAATGACAAAACTGAGACTGAAAAGTAATTTGCCTAAATTACTCCAGGTTCGAGCAGGACTAGCATCGTACCTATTCATCCAAGCATGATAAAAATGAGGTGACTTATCCTAGGGAATCATGTGGGCTCCAAAATTGGCTCATTTTTATTAACTGTTTCAGAAGTGTTTCTTTCCCTGGCAGTGATTTTTCATATGTTACTAATAACTTCTGTTGTATAACCCCGCATTACAGCACCTACTCAGCTCAGAGACAGAATGTGGGTGGGTGTTTTCTTTTTTCCTTACAGCAGGTATGTTGCTTTTCCCAAAGAGTCTTCAGTTGATTTGGTAATGCAAGCATATTTGTGCCTGTGCAAAAAGAAGGTGTGCGCAGATGCATTGCTTTTAATGCAGCAGTCTGAACTGAGAGGTTATCTTTATCCAAGGACTTAATGTCATAACTGCATTTTTCTAGGAATTTGTGGCAAGCGAAGGAGATGATGATCCAGAAGTTGAATTTTTAAAATCGCTGTCAACCAAACAGAAACAGAAACTTCTAAGGTAAGTGTGGTGTGTAGTGGAAGGGATGTGTCAGCACTAGCTCTGATTCCATAGTCATCTTGCACTTTTTAGTCCCCCTACCTCTTCTGTGTCATTGAAGAGCTTAGCACTGTCACTGCAGAAGAAGGTGAATTTGTTTAATATGCCCTTGACCACAAATAGCACTACACAGCATGTTTGTTTGCCTAGCTTTGGTGTTTTAATCTCTCCATCCTAATCTAATTGGGATGCCTTTGCATTCTGCCCTATTTCTCACCTAACTGATGTTCTGAAATAATCATTGGCTCATTGAAGATGCTGCCAATTTCTGTTTCAAAACGTTATTTTGTACTCCATTGCTGTCAGTATTTTCTTCTGGGATTGAATATTATATACGTTTGTTTACTGGTTTACAGCTTGGCCAAGGATGTTTTTTTATTCCATGCAGCTGAAGTGAGCCTGACCTTGCACCTCGTTGTCTCGGTTGAGGTGTGTCAGTGTGTTTTAGGATCGAGGGTTCATACATCGCTGCTTCAGCTAAGCCAGCAGAGGGAGCTCCTCGTATTGCTGTACTTCT
This sequence comes from Cyrtonyx montezumae, assembly GCF_038088225.1. Taxonomy (NCBI): domain Eukaryota; kingdom Metazoa; phylum Chordata; class Aves; order Galliformes; family Odontophoridae; genus Cyrtonyx; species Cyrtonyx montezumae. Next base: position 12,630,157 of record NW_027072078.1, on the reverse strand, counting down.
GATAGCAAGTTAATGAGGTTTTCATTATTTGCTTCTGTCCTACTGATTTCGTATGTCAGGTGATTCGCAGTATTTTCCTCTGTTGATTTGCAGAATTATCTTGAAGTAACATGAACGTGTGTAAGAGCTACTGCCAGAGAGATCCCATACACATACCACTGGTTAAAACTGCAGTCAGCATTCGAGGTTAAAAAAAAAAAACAAACCCTTGTGACAAAAGGCAATATTGAAAGTATCGGCATTATTTGCCTGGACAACTCTGAGATGGAGACTTGAAAATCTCAATTTCCATCCTTGATAGGAAGTGAATGCTAATTGCTTTTTCTCATTTTCAAAATCTCTTCTGAGAATGCACAAATAAAAGCAGCAGCGATTTTCCAAACTGTCTCCAGCAGACTGACAGTAAGAGAGCACTACTGATTAATTATCTGTATTCCTGGTGGTAAGGCCAAAGTGTACTTCTCTTTTTTTAAGAATAAGGAATTGAAAAACCATACTCTAACTATGCTTAGCTCAAGGTTAGAAGCTTAAAATGGGTTTAAATTGAAATTAAAGGTGCTTTTAATGGAAAATAGTGTATTTGCTGTGTAGGACGTGTGAAGTAGTCAACTTTAAAAGACAATGACTGTAATTTGAAGTATGTTAACAAGTCTGCGCTACTCTCTTATTTTGAAAATAAAAGGAAATTGGATCGTCTGGAGAAGAAAAAGAAAAAGAAAGACAGAAAGAAGAAAAAGCAGCATAAGAAAAAAGGCAAAAGTAAACACAAGAAACGTAAGATGAGCTCCTCTTCCTCATCCTCCAGTGAGACTTCAGGAAGCAGCAGCGACAGTGAGACTGACAGCAGAGATAAAGCGGCACAAAAGAAGATGTATTCTAAGAAAAGAAAAAAAGACAAGTTTTCAGAGGCTAGCAGCAGCGATTCAGAAGGAAAGGCAAAGACTAGGAAGGAGAAACTTTATGAAGATCTCTCCAGTAGTCACGGTAACAAGGACAAAGATAGAGAGAAGTATAGACTTTTAAAGCAAGATAGTTGCGCGGAGAACAGCAAACGGAGCTCCTGTGAGGGGGAAAGAAAGTCCAAAAGCAGATACCAGAGAGAGACTGAAAGAAAGGAGAGGGATAGCAGAAGCCAGAGCGTGGATGGCAGGAGAGGGAGAAGCCCTTGCACAAGTCACAGCAGTCACAGGCAAAGGCAAACGAGAAAAAGCCCAAGTCAAAGCCCTGGTGCAGAGCGTCACAGGAAAAATGAAACCAGAAGCCCCAGCACAGATGGGCACAGAAAGGAGAAACAATACAGAGGGAGCAATGGTGACAACTGCAGTAAAGTGGAATACAGAGAGAGGAGCAGACGCAGTAGAAGCAGAAGCCGAGAGAGGAGAAAAAACAGATAGTGTGGGGGACAGGTGCAAACAGAAACGTCTCCCTTTTGATGAATGCCTGTAACAAGGGCTCAGTTACATGTTGCTGTGCATTTTCCGACCTTTGTAACTAGCGCTTCCTTAATAAAGCCAACAGCATCATTTCTATAATGGTATAAATCTGTAAATTAGGACAAATGTTATGGTATTTTTCTTACTGCATAAATTTTATTGTTGGCAAATACTTCACGTGTACATGCAGTAATTCTTAGGCCTGAGTTCAGCGTTTAAAAATATTTCAGAGCAGTGCTTGATATTCTTGACTTTTGTCAGTGGTGATTTTTGTTTGGATGCAACTGTGAGGGGAAGCAGAAAGTAATCGGGAAGAATCCTGGGGTATGTTAAATGGTAACAAACGTTTGGGGTAGCAGGGATTTTATCCAGAGCTTCCAATATCGAAACATTATGTTGTAGAGGGTTTTTTGTTTTGTTTTGTTTTGTTTTTTTTTTATGCTGCACCATTTTTCCTAAAGTTCCCCGTAAGAGATCAATTTCATGAGTTAAAACAACAGAGAGACATAGTTCACATAAGTGTATAGCCAACATTTTTTTTACCTCCTGCAGTGTACAGCTTGGTCAGGGCTATCTAAACGTCGTGAACCCCTGTTGGTATGTGTCAGTACAATGTCAAGTTATTGTTCGATAAGCTCTCAAGACATGAAAAGAATATTTACTGCCTCAACTGCTCCGGGTGTTTCATTGTTTGTAGTAGGAAGTGAATGTAAATATCCATCCTCTTGTTTTTGTGGAACAGACTGTCGTTCTTCACACGCTGTTACGAAGATGAACTTCAATAATAAAATACTTTATTATTTAAAAGCAGCGAGAACTGCCTTCTTCTCCGGAGTTCTGAGTCAGTACGAATGCAGAAGGCAATGTTTTGTAAAGGGAACGCTGCCTTCTTGTTTTGGGGCGGCAGGTGAAGATGTCACTGAGCTGACGAGCAGCTTCCTTCCCCTCTCGGCTGGCAGGGCGAACAACGCTTTATTAGCAGTCCACTTCTACTTCTTAAACCTGTCATGCCGTTTTTCAGTATCGCACAGAGTATAATGTATGGTGGAAGTGACCTGGCTTATCTTTTAAGCGCGTGTGAATGAGTTTGAAAGGGTGAGCCATTAAGCGATGTCACCTTCTTCTCAATGCTTTTTGCATGAGGTTGCTCGGAGCGTTCTTGATGGAGTGACCAGGAGTTAAAGCGGAGTCGAGCCCTATGCTAACGTGTGTGAGAGAGGGAAATTCAAGGGGTAACAAACGAGCGTGCCCAAAGCAGGGGCTGTTGCTGGCAGGGCTACTCGTGGCTGGGTTCTGGTGCCCGCCTGGGAGGGGCAGCCGATGTCTGCAGCTGCGAGCACTTTGCTAGGCCCCGCCTGAGCGCACCTGGCAGGATGGGAAGGCGCGCGGGTTCAACGCGAGGCTAATAAAAGTTAAGAGAGCGGGGACGGTGCCGTGTCGGACGCGTTCCCTCAGAGGCCTCCAGCTGAACAGCCGGCCTCACTCCGGAGGCTCTCCCTTGCTGAAGGTCCGGGCGGCCTGTGGGAGTCCTGCAGCCCTCAGACACGCGTGGCACGGGGACCCCACTCCCCACGTGCAGTTGGGGCGACGGGAGAGCGTCCGGGACCTTGGGAAGCGAGGGGCTGCGTGGAAGGGCGTCGGGTGCTCGGCGGGGCCCTGTAGGAGGTGCTGTCGGTTCACGGATGACGGTAAGAGCGTCTTTTTATCATCTTTATTATCAAAAGAAAAAAAAAAAAAATCACGGGACGCGGTCAGAGGTGACGGGGCCAGCTCGAGTCCCCCCCCCACACCCGGAGGAATGCTCTCTATTTATGTTGTCATTGATTAATTCCCGCTACCTCATTTGATTCCGATTTAGAACGATTTGATTCTAATTTAATTAGCATGTAATTTGGGTGCACATAATTACTGTAATTACGGCGTTCAGGTAAAGGCAGCTTTCGGCTCGGAAAGGCGGTTTCAGACGTTCTTACTTTTTGTGTGTGTGCGTGTGTGTGTGTGTGCGTGTGTGTCTCTCCCCCCCGAGCGGACAGGGACTCCGCGTCCCGCTAGCCGTGTAGGCAATTAGACCATCTCGCCGGCGGCTCGTACGCACCGTCTGAAACAACGAAGCCGAGGCGAGAGGGCGGCACGGTTTCGCCCGGTGCCCGCCGGCGGGGTCCCCCGCCGGCGGGCACCGGGCGAAACCGTGCCGCCCAAGGCAGCCCCCCCAACCTCGCCCCGCCACCTTCGGTCTTCGCCGCTAGGTGACGCCCGAGAGCCGCCGTCGGGATCTCGAAGCCGAGCTTTTCTTCCCACCCCCCCCCCCCCCCTCCGTTTCTCACTCTGTTATTATTATTTCTTTTTTTTTTTCTTCTTCTTCTATTTTCTTCCCCTCTTTCCGATGCGTTAAGAGCGTTATCCCTAGAGGAAATTGGTCGCTAAGCGATTCGCGCTTCAGATAAAACAGTCGGCGCGCCAATTAGGCGGAGGGGCGGGATTTGCCTTTGAGAAGTGGGGGAGACAGACGGAGGAGAGCGGATAAAGTTTCCGTTCTAACGGGAAAAAGTGTAGTTAAGGGTCCGGGACGGCCGGCTGTGTGTTATCTCATAGGAACGCTCCCTTTCGCTGTAACGCACGGTCGGGTGGCAGCGGCGGAACGATTTCCCCCCGGCTCTTCTCTTCCCCGCTCCTCGGTCGGTGATGCGGGCTCGTTGCGTTTGCAGCATTCCGCCGCCAAACGCAAAACCGACCGCCGCGTTGCCCCGAAGCGATGGGGCTGTGCGGAGCCGCCTCCGTCCGGCTCGGCTCCCTCCCGGCGCGGGGTGATTCGGGGCTGCGGTTGGAAGAGGGAAACGAGATCTATTCTGCTTTTCTTTTTCCGTTCTTTAGTTTGTTTTGTTTTTCTTTTGTGTCAAAGTTCCCCAGACCATATAATTATCGCCAGCATGTACGAAAGAATGGTGTCATTTATTCTTAAAAAGGTGACATGAGTTCTATTTTCCCGGTTAAACGAACCGGCTCTGCGGCCCGGAGCTGCTCCCTTCTTCGTTTCGGGGGAGCCCGTCAGTGATGGACGTTTTCTGACCCGAAGGGGCAAAGGCAATGCAATGAGGTCCTTGATCACTGAGCTGAGAATTGTAACCCCGGCCTGCCAGAAACTGGACCCGGATGGCTCCCTTTGATGTGTTTTATTATAAATGGAAAACAAAACCGCCTCCCGCCCCGCACCCGCCGCATTCCCGGGCAGTCCCGCAGCCCCGTCCTGTGCCGCATCCCTCCCGCACGGCTCGGGGCCGAGCGGTGCGGGGCTCGGCCGGCAGCGCCCGCGGCCGCTGCGTTTTCCTTGAGGCGACGTCTTTATTTCGCTCCGCGGCCGACAGCAGAATCCGTTTCCCCATGTTATTAGCATTCCCTATTTTATGGCGGATTAAAATATTTGTGTCCCTCCGATCTGTGGCGGGCGGGATAAATTAACTTTTTTTTCTCTTTCTTTTTCTCTCCCTCTTTTTATTTTTTTTAATAACGCAATTATCTCATTTAACAATTTGCCTTAAGAAAAAAAAAATACCGTGGCTGTTAGGTTGGTGGTCAGGAGACAAAGGGAGTGAAAATAATTTTCATTTCAATAATTGCCTTCTGGTCAATTTAACTGTGCCTTATTTTGAAAGAGGCTGCCTAAATGAGATTCCTGTCCCAAATGTGTTCCCAGGCCTTAGCCCGGCCTTTAATTATTCCCGAGTTTTTTTTCTTCGGCATAAGACGCTGCACTGAGTAATCACAAAGAAGTCAGAGAGCATCCTTGAACCTTTTCAATAGCAGAGCCACTGATATTCAAATACCGCGCAAGGACCATTTGACTGCATGGGGACATAAGCATTTCCAATTCGCTATTTGCATAGATCAACCGGCTTTGAAAAGGAAAGGAGCAGTTGTCTTCCCGAACATTAAAAAGCCTCGTTATCAAATCGAGTGCTCGGTTTGGGGCTTTTAAAACGTTTACATTTTATCTCAGGTTGCCCTTTACCGTTTGACATGCAAATTCGGCGCAGTTAATTTGGACAATTAAAAGGAGCTTCAAGGGAGCTTTGTCACCGAGCATATCCCGGCTTTTCCCCGCGGACCGGCGGAGATAAAGTTGGCCAGAACAAATGATGTCTGGGAGATTAATTAGATATTTGATAAGACATGAATCCCTAATAAGGGAATACAAGGCACAGGGGGCTGCTGTGTGCTCTAAGTCAAAATTAATAACATTTAACAAGATTTTCATTTAGGCATGAAATGTCTTTTCCGGAGTATTGACTCGAGCGCTTTATTCCCCCGAGATTCCCCCCCCAGCAGCAGCCGCTGTCGGCGTGCAGCACGACCCGAGCAGCGCGGCCCCGATCCGCTCTGCACAGCGCGGCTTTCCCCACGAGCCCGCAGCCGGCCGGGCCCTGAGCGCCGGCAGCCAGCCCAGCCCTGCTCCCCGTGAGCTAACCGAGGGGCTGCCCCGGCCCCCTGCCCCACCGTGGGCACGAAGAAGGACAGAGCCGCGAGCGCATGGTTCGGAGTCCTTTAATAATACCAAAATGAAAATATGTCGAGATTTTTTTTCTTTTTTTTTTTTTTCCATACAGATAAACGCATTTAATTTCTTTAAGCGACCTTAACTTACGTGTGTTTGAGTGAAATGTTAACTCAACGTTTTAAATATCTTTTACATATATACTGACTTCCACAAAGTGCATCAGAAATTTAAAATAAAATAATAATTATTTAAAAAAAAAAAAAATAACCGAAGCCCCAAAACCTCCCTGAATTTCAGGAATTCACCGATAAAATAAAAAGGAAATCCCCGACCCCCCATCAGATCCACATTTACAGGGAAAAAAATAAAAAAATAAAAAAAAATGCGACCACACTCAGGTTGGGTTTTGTTTCGTCTCCGACCCCCATTTCTACAGATGGTTATGAGATACAGAGGAACCGTCTCGGCCTGCCGCCTTAGTTTCTCACCTTCAGCCTCTCAGGATGCTTTCTTTTCAACAGAAAGAAGAGAAAAAGGAAACAGGGAAGAAAAACAAAACAACAACAACAAAAAATAAAAGAACAAACGAAAAATCGCAGAAGCGTCCCTCGGGGCGGGGGGGGAAGGGGTCGGGGGCCGCCGTCCCTCCCGGGCCGGGCCAGGCCGCGCTGCGGGCGGCGATCCCTAGGAGTCGCCGGGCCCGCCCGGGGGTTCCTTGCCCGGGCCGCGGGCGGCGGCCGCCCCGTCGTGCAGGAGGAGGTCGGGGGACTCGGAGCGCGGCGTCTCCAGGTTGCTGGCGTCCGTGTCGCTGTCGCTGCCCTTTTTGCCCCCGCCGCCCCCGTTGTGCGTTTTGATGTGTTTGCTCAGGTGGTCGCTGCGCATGAAGCGCTTGTTGCAGACGGGGCAGGCGAAGCGCTTCTCGCCCGTGTGAGTCCGCAGGTGCCGCTGCAGCTCGTCGGAGCGGGTGAAGCGCTTCCCGCAGAAGAGCCAGTTGCAGACGAAGGGCCGCTCGCCCGTGTGCCAGCGCAGGTGCGCCTTCAGGTGCGAGGTCTTGCCGTACACCTTGCCGCAGCCCGGGATGTGGCAGCTGTGCAGCCCCTTGCGCCGCAGGCTGGCCCCTGCTGGCCCCAGCCGCTCGGCCTCCTGGCAGTTGGGGCAGTCGCAGGTAGCACGGCCCGAATAGCGGCGGGCCGAGCGCGCCGAGCCGCCCCCTGCCGCCGCCGCGGCCGCCCCCGAGATCATGGCGCTGGCCGCCGCCACCGCCGCGCTGGAGTCCGTGTAGGAGGGCAGCACGGGCTTGAAGCCCTCCTGAGCGAGCAGGTGCTGGCCGGTGGAGAGCAGGTGCGAGGCGGCCGTGGAGCCCAGGCCGGTGGAGCTGAAGGCGGAGTGGGTGAGCGAGCTGAAGTCGGGGTTGTAGGTGCCCAGCTGGGAGTGCAGCGAGGCCTGGGGGGCGCCCGAGTGCAGCGAGCCCTGCAGCCCCCCCGCCGGGTTCTGCACCTCCAGCCACGAGCCCGGGTTGGCATGCACGTCCCACCACGGCGAGGCCGCACCGTTGGCCACCTCGCCGGCCGACAGCGTGGAGTGGAAGCCCGACTTGTACCAGGATTCGTAGGGGTGCGCCATGCCCACTCGCGGGTACAGGCCGTCGGCCGCCGTGCCGTGCACCTTGGAGATGAAGGCCGACTGCCCGGCCGGCTCCTGCGGGGACACGCCCGCCGCCGCCGCCGAGTTGGAGAAGAGCCCGCCGTAGTCACTGCTGAAGGCCGAGGAGGTGGGCGAGGTGGAGGCCAGGCAGAAGGCGCTGTTGGCCGCGCCCGTGCCGCTGCCCAGTCCGCCGGAGCCCCTGCTCGTGGCCACCGCGAAGCCCGACAGGCTGGAGCCCAGGTTGCAGCTGGACGCCGATCGTTTCCAGGGGTGGAAGCCCCCCTTGGCGAAGGCGCTGGACTCGGGCAGCGTGGTCAGCGGGCTGGTGTTGCCGATCTTGTTGCAGGTGGCGGCCAGCATGGCCAGGGGAGTCGTTCCGAACCGCGGCTCCTCCTAGGACAGAGACAAAGCCGTCGTCAGCCTCGCCCGGCGCCCGGCAGCCGACCGGGAGCGGGGGACGTGCGCCCGCCCCTCCTCGCTTCGCCGACGCGCTCCCGGAGGCCTCGGCCCGGCCGAGCCGTCGCACGTCGAGCGTCCGCCGAGGGTCCCGCGGCGGGACGGGGCCGGGGCTGCGCACGGCGTCGGGCGGAAACGCCGCGGCGGGGACTGCAGCGCGGGGCAGGGACGCGGTACCGGCGGCGAGTTGAGCGAGGCGAGAACGCTCCGAAAGAGAGCGAAACGCGTTCCGGCTCCGTCGGAAAAAAGAAAAAAAAGAGAAAAAAACCCCGAAAATTATCAGGAGGAAAACAAGGCAGCGCCGCGGCTCCCGTCCGGCTACCGCGCGCCTTCGGTCGGAGCGGCCCGACGGCTGCCGAGCGGCCGCCCCCCCGCGCGCGGCCCCGCGCCACGGCGGTCCGCGGCGCCGGCGAGGATTTCGGAGGCAACGGCCGCGCTCCCGTGCGGCCGCGAGGAAACGCGCGGCCCCGACTTACCCCGAGGATCGACGTAGCCATAGCACGTCCCTGGGCGGGCTGCGGCGGAACGGGAGGGGACGGGGTTCGGTGCGCGCCCGCGCTGCCCCGGCGGCGCCAAGGACACTCAGGCTCGGCGGGGCTAAACTCTGCCTAAGTGCAGGGCGCGCCCGCTTTGAAGTACCGCTGGCTGCCGCGCTCGCCCAATGAGGGCGCGGGCGGAGCGGGCCGGAGCGGCCCCGCAGCCAATCAGGCGCGCGGAGGTGCCGGCGCCGGGGCGCGGGGCGCGTGCCAGTCAGAGCGCGCGGAGGGCGCTCCGCTCCGGGCTGCGGGGCCGCTCCGCAATTAGCGCCGCGCCGCCCTGCCCTCCTCGGGACGCGGCGGCGAGCGGGGCCGGGGCGCGGAGCCGGCGGAGCGCGGCCGCGGTTCTTCGCGCGACGGGGCCCGCGTGGGTGCGCGTGGCGGGACGGCGCTCGGCGATGTTGTGCGGGATCGCCTCGGCTTGTCCGCTTCGGCAAGTGCGAGAGGCGGGCGCGGGCACGGCGCGTTCGTTCCTTTCCGTGCGGGAGGAGCGAGGGAGGCCCTCGGTTAATGTCAAACCCCACGAACCCCGGGCGGGCGCCACGCGGAGCCGCGCCGCCGCTCTCCCGCGGAGCTGGCGTTCCCGCGGCGCTCCCGGCTCGGAGCCCCGCGGAGCCCCGTTGCCGCTCATCACGGCTGCGGGGCGCCGCGGGGACGGGGGCAACTTTTTTTCGTCTCGGCCGTATCCGCGGACGGGTGTCCCGCCGTGCCCCCGAGTGTCCCCGCGTGACGGCCCCTAATCGTTTTCTCCTCGATTCCGCCCTAGCGCGAAGCCCCGGAGCAGATGCGCCGGGGGCGAGTTGGAGAACGCGGGGCTATCGATGCGTTTCGCTATCGATGCGTTTCGCTTTTCTCTACTTGGTAGTTTCCATCGTTCCCTTTCCGTCCGTCGCCGAGCCCCGCAGCCGCACCGCGCGCCGCACCGAGGGCTCCCCGGGACGCTTCCACGCCCGGCGCCCAGAGGCCTCTCTCCGCTCCCCGGGGCCGCGCGCCTCTCCCCGCCGAGCTCACCCCCGGCCGCGGCGGGGCTCGGCCCGGGGGGGCGGCCCCGGGGGCAGCCAACAGGTGCCCGCCCGGGGAGCGGGGCCGCGCGGCCCTGCCGGGCCCGCACGGAAGGCGTCCGCGGTCCGGCCGGGACGGAGGGAAGGGGGACAGGTTGCGCCGTTAGAAGCTTTCGAGGGTCAAGTGCGCTCCGACGGGTTTTGTACCGCGCTCCAAAAACGGAGTTTTTAAACAAAGATCGGCGTGTTATGCTTAAGTGTTGAGCTGACTGTTAAAACATTTGGGGGGATAATGACAACGTAACAAAGGCCCGGTTCACAGTGAATCATCACCCTTTTAAAAGTTAAAGCAATTTTCAGGAGAATGGCTTTCAGCAAACGCTTTACATTATTCAAAACGGCCAAATAAGGCTCTATTATAGCGCCTGAATGCTGCCAGTCAGCCCCTAAGTGCAATTTGCGCGAAGGCTCCGTGCCTTATCTCCACTTCTTTATAAAGAGGTGAATATAAAACAATTTCTTCCAAACCCAGACGGAGAGCACGAAAATTGCTTCCCTTTCTGCAATCAGGGCAATTTAACTGGAGTGCAATTAGCACTATTAAATGTCGATTCTGCATAAACAAATCTGACTAAGAAGCGAAAGTGGGGTGAGAACCTCATATAAACTGAAACTGATTTTTTAAAATTATGTATCCGGGTCCTTCACAATTGATCCGTGACGTTTTCATTTCGGAATATATTTACATCATAAACACATTATGTTTAAATCAACGTACGTTTAAAAAAGAAAAAAGAAAAAAGAAAAAAAAATAAATAAATAAAAGAAAAGAAAGAAAGAAAGAACCAAAACAAATCCCCCTCTGTGCACGGTGATAGAGCATCTCCCGCCGAATGCGGCGGTGCCCTCCCGGCCCGGCGCTGCCCGCTCCCTCGCCTCCCCGCTCGGGTTCCGGGCGCCGGGATGAGGCCGGGAACAATTCGTTCATTAGCGCTGATTGGAAGGCTCCGGGCTCACATCGGAGAGCGTCAGATGCGGCGGCTCAAAAGGCAGCGCCGGGGGAAGGGTTGCCAAATAGTTAGAAAAACATCGATTTCCCTGCGGTTGGGTGCGGTGCGGCCGTACAGGTGCCCGGGAGGGGACCGTGGTTTCGCACGGGGATGCTGCGGCCGGGCGAGGGGCGAGGCCTCCCAAGTGGAAGGGAGCAGCCTAACCTCTGCCAGGCGGCGGGACGTGGGCAGGGAGAAGGCGAAGTGCTCGGCGTTCAGGCACATAATTGAGTCCTGCCTTTTTTTTTCTTTCTTTCTTTCTTTCTTTTTTTTTTTTTTTTTTTGAAGAGCCGGGACTTCCTCGCGCCCCTCTCCCCTCCCTCTCTCCCTCTGCCTCAATGACACTCCTCGTTCCTTGAGCCGGCCATCGCCGCTCGTTGTCAGAGCGACGCGCGGGGGGACCCGGCCTCAAATTAATAACTTCGGCTCGGGAGAGGCTTCCCCACGATTTGCCAGAAGGATGCCAGAGGGAAGGATGCAGAGATGGTGCCGAAATACACACCCGGCGCCTGTTGAGCCCACTGCGTCCATTCTGCCGCCGAGTTTTTCATTTGTGGGTAAAGATGAAGTGCAGCTTTAGACAGAAAGAAATAATTCGTAGCTAACCAAAAGGGAAAGAGCACCTGGATCGAATAGATCACGGATATTAAATGAAAATTAAAGCACCGCCACGATTCATGCCCGAGCTGCCAGAGCTGTTTGTCATGCAGCGAGCAGCCCAGGACGGGCCTCCCGCACTGCTCTGCCTCCCGCACCTCCCTGCATCCCGCACCTCCCTGCCTCGCACCGCCGCACGCAGCCCCGCGTGCTCCCGCGCTCCTAGCGCGGCCACGACCACGCCCGCCCGACCCGTGCGGTTCCGTTTGGGCCGCGCGTACGGAGCCTCTCCCGCTCCGTTTGTCTCCGCCGAGACGCGGTGACAATTGAAGGGAAGGCTGTGTCAGGGGAGGGAAGGTGACTGCAGACTGTGGGATGATTTTAATTACTACAATTATTGGGAGATTATTCAGCAGCATCATGGGTTTGTTTTCTGCCTTGGTGGGGAAGTCTGAGGAATGCCGTGCGGGGAGAGCTGCGCGGATTTTCTCTGCCGCTCCTCACGCTTCGCGGTGCCGTTGCGGTATATCTTAGACACGACGGGCTCGGGCTGCGGCAGGTTTGAAACGCAGCCAGCGCCGGCGCTCACAGAGCGTCCTTTTAATGAATGCGTTTCTAAATAGCTCGAGCTTCGTTGGTGCGCGCTCTGCCACGCGCTCCCGGAGCGTAGAAACACGTTTTTCCCCCGCACCCGCCGCAGCAGCTCCGAGGGCACTGCGGCCGCTGCTGGGCGAGCCCTGCCCGCCGGGAGCGCGCCCCGGGAACGCGCATCTCGGGCCGCCCGCCGCGGGCTACGCCGATGGGTCACGGCGCGACGGGCGCCCGCCCCGCGGTGCGGCTCCTGCCCGCGTCCCTGCCCGCGTTCCCTGCCTCCCTCCTGCTCCTCACGCCGTCCCGGCTTTCTTCCGCGGCGGTTTTTAGCGAGGCATGACTCAGAGTGTTGATGGTGATTAAGCAAGCTGTCTATCTGCAGATAGAGATATGTGGGCACGTAATAGACAGGATGATTGACGCTGCAAAGTTCTCCTCGGTCCACGGTGACCAATAAATCCACGGCTCTGGCTTCGTCCGCTAATGAATGGCTGCTGGGGACGGGTCCCCCCGCGCGGCTCCTCGCGCTCCTGTCTCTGCCCTGGGATGCGACCGAGGACGGCGCTCAGTGCGCTCCTTCCCGGCCGCAATCACTGCGTTGCAACTTAAGGTGAATCCAGCGCGGCTCACGAACCATTTCACGTTGAGATGCAAGCTTGCAGTACTTTCCTAGTGGCAATTAGGAGCCTATTACAAGCCATTAGATTGATCAATGTACCTTAAACAATGTGAGTGATTTATATGGCAAAGAAAAAAAATCTTTTTGCGTCCATTGTACTGCTCTGGCGACCAACCTGGCCCTGCGTGTCCATTCATCACTGCTTTGAGCAACAAAAGCGACTTGTTTAGAAAACTTCTGCGAGGAGAGACGGTCTCAGCATCCCTGGCCAGAGTGGTGCCCACCCCGTGTTCTCAGCCGGTGGGGACTGTGGCTCAAGGGTTCAGGCATGGCCGAGCAGCTGATTCCCTGAGAGATTAATTCACCTCGTACCTGGGGGAATGAGGGCAGCAAGGGGGTTCCTGCTGCTGCCCGGATAAGCCCTGGTCTGTGATGCAGGGAGGAAAGCAGCACGTTATCCATTTGTTTGACAAAGTGCAGGTCTATGCTGGAGCACGCCAGGTGAGGAGCAGCAAAGGGAGCAGCGTGGCTTCCTCAGTGCCCAATGACCCTGACCCCAAACGGCATCACTGGAGCCTTGGGGCCGTCTGTGTCACCCACCAGGATGTGGGGAGCTGCACCCAGGGAAGGCCTATCAGACTGAGAGGTGCTGGGGTGTGCAGCCCCCATCAGAACCCGTGGGACGGTGCCTTGCCATTAGCACAGCGCAGAGCTGCTTCTCCCCTTTTCCTTATGTCATGCTAAACTTTTTCTGCCCTGCTTCTTTGAGCTGCAACGTGACTGTTCTCCGTAGCTTCAAGGGCTGAGTGAGTCCCTGCCCGTGAACAAAGGCTCCTGAGGGGACACGCCATGCGGGCTCACCGAGCCGGCCTGCACAGCTGCACTCAGCTGGCACCTCACAACTGCGGTGCTGCTTTTCAGGACAAAAGGACATTGATGGGCTTTCTTCAGATGGAAACCTGTTCTGAGGTATCCTACCAGCGAACATTATTCGTTTAAGATCCCAAATACCGTTGGTGCTTCAGTAACCATCTGTGCCACTGTTTTCTGTGTTCTGTTCTCCAGAAATTGCTACACACACAACAAAAAACACTGTTTTACAACGTCACTTGCTGCGAGGAGGTAGACACACCACATCGATATCGGGACAAAGGAAAGAAACAAGGGAAGGGTGTCCAATCCTGTCGAGGGCTGTGACCCTTTTGTTGAACGATGCAAGGTACAGCCACTTCACAGTCTGATTTCCAGCGCTGACAGTATTCACTGGCTAATCTAGTCATCAGCTGTTGCTTTTCTTGATAAAAAGGGATTAGCAAAACGCAGCAACTACTGTGTAAAGTGGACAAGATGGAATGCAAACCCTCCTCCTACCTCCCCGTAAACCCTCCTCCTACCTCCCCGTAGAAGATGTTGTAGTAAGGCTGCTCACCTTACAGTTCTCGTAGTGATGACGTGAAAAACAGAGTAACGTGTGTGGAAGATTCTTGCAGAGATTCACAGGTGTTGTGCTTTTAAGCCTTTTTCCTTCTCCAGAGTGCTGCCTTTGTCCCTTGGTCCAGGAGCGTCACTGTGCCAGGCTTCTCAGGAGAGGTTCTGGCCTTCATCTCCTTCAAGTATCTCTGCTTACTCAGTGTGCTTTTGCAAGCCTTACTTTATGCATATATTATACAAAAAAGGAGCCTATGTTTCATCACGTGCTGCTTCAGGCACTTACATTCCATCCGGGTTGCATTACCCTTCCCTCAATTATTGGTCTTCTTACTGTGATCAAGTGAACTTCTACAGATCTCCACACATATTGTGAAGGTAAATAGATGCTGCTTTTAACCAATAGAGAGGGCAACACGGATGTAGTCCTAAGTCACTTAAGCCAGCTGTGAAGGATACAGCATGTGTGTAATTTTGGAGGACATCAGCCATTCAGTCCAGCACAGCTCAGTGGCACTTCAGAGCCAGAGCTGCAGAGTCCTCTTGTCCCACTCCCACCTCCTGTGCTCACAGCCTTGAAGGAGGCAAGAGCAGAATGGTGAGGCCAGGCCAGCAGCAGCCCCAAGGAACCTGAGAGGCTGCACAGATTGGAGCCGCCAGGTGAACACAAGCCTGCAGGTACAATATAACACTTCCAACAAAAAAAGATTGATTACATCTTGGCCTTGGTATTAAATGCACTATTTTCAGAAGAAGCTGAAATAATGCATACAGTCACTTTAAAAGAAAGCAGGTTTCCTTTGCGAACATGCCTATTATTTCAATAGTCCTTGAGAAGTATTTCACTAGTGGCCAGGTTGTTGCTTACTAAAATACATTTGGATTGAATACATATGTATCAAGGGTTTTCTTAATTTTAGTTCAAGTTATTCCTGAAGTTCTCATTAAATTTACCATTTGTAAAGAACAGATTAAATGAAAATGGCTTTTAGAAAAATAGAGCTGGAAATTATTTTGGCCTTTCTGACCTGGAAGAGGTGATAATTTGCCGCAGTACTAGTTATTGGACATGTCTGACATTTTAGGTATTCCCTCACAGTTTCAGACCTTTGTACAGATGAACTCTGTCTGGGACAACCTGGCCATCAACTTTTTGTTGCCGTAATGTAAATGAGAAGACTACGGCTGTCTTAAGAAATATAGGCTGGCAGCACCAATGGAAATGAAACTTGGGTAAGGCTAATGATAAGAAAAAGATGTCTATTATCCACAATAATGCTCCTAACATTTTCTAAACAGCTATTACTTGTGTCTGCCCATAATTGTCCTTGCTACAGTAACGGTGCAATCTTTCTTTCAGAACACTTACAGAAATTTCTCTCCACTGACTTTTCCAAATGTAAACAACCTATACAGCATCTTCTAATGTAAAACAAATGTGGTGAGTAGGTCCCACATTAAAGAATCACTTAGACTGGAATGTCTGAAATACTCAAGGGAGATTTGGGTGGGTTTGAAAATGCATTTGGTTTCTAAACTCAGTCCCATAGATATGTATGAGTGTCAGTAGGAGCTATGTAGTGCATTATTTCTGAGTTTGAATGGTTGCAGAAAACAGATACAAAAGAAGTTGTGGGTTTTTTGCTATTTTTAGTATTTCTCAGGGCTTTTATTACACACAAACATGGTTGTTTTTCACTGTTGATGCTAACAGTTGTCTATTTAAAAAACGATGCATCTCCAAAATTCTCAGTTACAGGAAAACAGCTGGAAGCCAACATCTTTATTGTTCTGCCCCCCAGTTTGTAATCCTGTTAGATCAAATGTGTTGGTTAATCTCATTAGAATGGGAGTCGGTGCAAAGGCAGGCTGTTGAGCACTTCAGAATGACTGAAAGCAGTGAAATGAAAAGCAAGTTCTCACCTCTGTGTTAAGGAGCATGATGTTCACAAAACCTATGTGATACTTATGGTGTATAACTTTATCATGCAGTTTGGAGGAAATTTAGCAAAGCTGCTGAGTGTGTTCTGCACAAGTTAAGCAGCACCACAGTGTGTGGTGTTTAGGATGCCAAAAACACAGGCTGGAAATGCTATAAAATGTGGTTTTATTGCCATGTGAGTGAGGCACTCAGCCCATATAATGCTGAATGCTCTTCCAGTCAAATATAGAAATGTGGTGAATCTGGAGTTGTGCAGCTCCAGGACTGAAATGCTGTGGACACAAACTGTTTATGGGTGGGCTCTTACCTGTGCACACACGCTTGCAGCCACAAAAGGAAGAGGGAGAGGATCCCTACAGATTAGCTGCTTGAGAGGAAAGCCCAATAGTCAAACTAGCAGCTAGGTAGTTTGACACTCAATTGCCTTTTGTTACAGTATTTTTCAAATGGCTGTTGCCATAACAACATAACATATTCTTCTTTTAATTTTTTCTTTTCTATTTGAAAAAAATATATATATTCTTGCCAGAATTCTTCCATAATAGCTTCCATTAACTGCAGTGACTTCTATTGGTGAGGCCAGCGCTGATGTCTCCTGCTGTCACAAGTCAGTCACAAGTCTAGCAGATGTTTTGTTTGATAAGGCCAATTTGAGCTTTATAAAACATGTTGTGTTTTTTTTCCCATCCTCAAAGAGCAAATATTAGTAAGGATGGGATTTGGAGATGATCATTTGCCATGAGACAAGGCATTTGATAACAGTTGAGGGAATTTCTCCCATGTAAGTACATCTGGATTAGGCCAAAGTGTAAAGATTCTGCTTTAAACTGATGACAATGTGCTACATACCAAGAGTTGGATTTTGGCCTGTTAGGAACACATGTATACCTATTAAAAAAATAAAGTAGGTGGAGGAGGAAAGGAGGGAAAGGAGGTAAGAGATACAAATTATTTAGAAGGCCAGTATTTTTTCCCCATTCTTTAATACCGATTTTGCTAAACTCTTCAGGTAAATAGTGTAGATGAGAGTAGTTTGGCACAACCAAAGGAAAGTCACTATAAAACAATTGGAAAAAAAAAAAAGAAAAGAAAGAAAGGGAGAGTCTTTAAACACTGATACTGTTCCAAAGCACTGACAGTTTTATTTTGGATTCCAATAATTTGCATGACTAAGAACTAATCACTTTTCTGGGCTGTCCACACTTATGACAGTAATAAATGTGTCCAGAATATTATATTTAATAACTTGTCTACAGAAATCACCTTCTTTCTGGAAACATTTTAGTTGCCCATCAGTTCACCAGATTGAGCTGCCCCTCTGTATAATGGGTGTAGTACTTTCTATGTCACTGGAAAGGGAAACTGAGGTATCAGCTCTTTAAATGCTGTGTGACTGAGCAGCGAATCACTTCTGTCATTAAATTTCTTTTATATTCAAAGCATATAACCTTGAAACAACGTCTTTGGAAGTCAAAACAGACATCCTTATTTAGTTTCTGAATTGCATGTCCTTCAATTTCATCAATATTAAATATTCGGTAGATCTAGTGACAAAACTAATTATTTTTGTGAGGGTTCTTTAGTAATCAACCATGCCCATGATTTCTTGAAAACTGTTTTGTTTTTCAGGCAGTTATCACAGAATAAGAAAAATATTCTGTGAATTACTTTAATGTATTATTTAAAATTCATCAGTGAAGAAGGAAAATGTACTCTGTTATTTCTGTGCTGAACTGTCTATTGTGATGTACTGGCCATTTGAGACCAGCACGCTGCTTTTCTTGGAGATATGTGCAAGAGTGTACATCCATGTGTGTGCATTGCATGGGAACTGCCGAATCACGGCCTAAACCACTGATTGGTCACCTGAGGTGAGCACCGAGTCACCCACAGGGGCACAGGTGAAGGTGATAGACCTGTGTGATTGGAAGGGGTGGAGCCTGGCTCCACCTCTCCCAAACCCCCATTTAAGGGCTGACCACCACCGGAGAAGGATCTCTTCTCAGAGATCCCTCCTACGTGGAGTCTCCTGCAAGCCTTGTCATCTTAGAGGTGAGCCATTTTCTTTTTTGTATTATTTGTGTACTCTCTTTGTAGACCTATTCAAATATACCATCATCTATACTATTTCTTTTGAAGTACCATCCTTGGGAGTTATTCATCCCACAGTGTGTGTGCGACCACAGTTTCTTTGCACTAGCCAGAAAGCACGTTTTTAAATCTTTAGAAGTGAACAGTATTGCTAAACTGTATCGCTTCCAGAAATCTGTATTCACAAGAGTGGTTTAAATTAATTCTGGAGAGGATATTCCAGGTTTGCACAGGTGTAAAAGATGTTGCTACTTGGTTATCTGGTCACAAGGCTTCAGTTACACTCTTGCTTTGAGGTCTTGTCTTCTGTGTGGCTTGCGAAGGTACCTCTTGTTCCAGGTTGCCTGGAAGCAGCAGTGTTTAAAACAGCATCTCAGATCCTGGTGATAGATTGTGAAAATTCAGAAGGGATGGTGATTTCTTCCTATGTAGTTGTTTTTGTTTTTTTCTGATATGTAGCTGAAAGTTTCTGTAACTGAATTAGTGTCATCGTTGTTCCCCCCCAGTTTTGAAGTATTTAAAAGTATATCCACACTGATGTGTTTCCACTTGTAAGAAAGCAGCAAGTCCAGCATTGTCATATCTGCTCTAGTGTCTCTTTTTGGTTCAGCAGCAGAACTGTGATGGGGATGATGGAACTCTCCTTGATCCTACATAAAAAAAAAAAAAAAAGGCTGAAGCTATAGGCTCCTGAAATACAATGGGTGATGTGAACGGTGTTCATCCCCACAGCTGCCTGTTGGATTTCTTTCACTGCAGCCGATTTGTTCAGTCTGAAACTGTTTCATAAAGACAACACATCTGCAGTTGGAAATCAAGTGAGAGGTACTGCATACGCCTTTGTTATGCTCTATATTGTTTGTGTGTCCATGTGAAAAATGTTAATGAGATGTATTAAATGCATCTACAGCAACCATCTTTTGCTTTCACACTGCCCTGCTGTAAGAGGCGTTGAGAAGACAAGCTTGAAACAAAAAGAGCTTTCATACTATAGTCCAGTGTGACAAAGTCACTGTAGATTGCTCCAGGGCTCTTAACTACTCAGGGAACTTTCAAAATGGGCACTATTTGAACTCCAGAGCAGGGCCTATAATTTTTCTTAATAATTACTTCAAATGTGACAGTTTAATTCAGTGTAGGTATCTGAAACGATTGCTGAAATTAATAATAGACATGCTTTATAGCTTACGCATGTCAGAAGTTGTAAGACAAGTCTCATCATGGAACTTGACTATTTTAACATGACTTTTTAAATAGTCTGTCAATTTAAAACTACATAACATTTTGTTTTTGCTAGATTTTAAAACAAAAAAAATGTTCTGTTGTTTATAGGGCTGACTCTGGTGATGTGGCCTCTGTGGAGGGGTTACTCTTTGAAGTTCTCCCTGAAGAGCTTCAAGGCAGCTGAGTGTCTCAGAGTGTGATTTCATAAGGTTTTGATGCTAGAAAACTGTTTAACAAACAGCTCCAAAAATATTCAGATTTTGATTAATAACACACAGTGCTGTGGTATTTAAATAATATGGAGTATGAAATCTAACATGTGGCAGAAGAGTATGTGTTCCACATGGTTAAGAGGGCAGTAATGGAAGCTCACCAGTATCTGAGCCACAGAGAAAGAGTTAAACTAAGCCAGTTAAACTCTCCTGTAGAAATCTGTTTGACTGTTGTCTCTGCTTGTGCCAAAGCCTTTTCTCTGACACTGTGGCTGGAAGGATTCTCTTTCAGCAGTGCTTTGTTCTGTGGGAGTCCATGTGTTGTGGGTGTGCAGAGCCCTACCTGTGGCTAATGTGTGTAGCAGTTTGGGGGGATCAGCCCAATGCCCCAGTACTGTACTGTGGTACTACAATAAATGGTACTACAAAAATTGGGGAGACTAGTTGGATATAGCAACCTGGAGAGCAGAGCTCACATAGACATCAGTCATGGGGCCTCGGAACTGACTGAAGTTCCTACAGTTTGACAATCATCAGCGTTGGTACTTTACTGACAAAAGAAGCTTTATGAGGCTGAAAGAAGGCTTACTGTCTGTAGGAGGTAAAATACTGCTGTGCTTGGTATCTTTGCAATGAGAGGGCTTCTGCTGATGTGAAGAAATACTGAGCTGGCTTGTACTTAAGGGCTCATTTGAGAATCCCACCTCTCTTGCACCATGATTACTACTGTGTTAGGATCACATCTGTTCCCATAGGAATCCTATATTAGCTGTTTATATTACTCTAGGACAAGATGTGATGTTTTCATGCAAGTATGTTTTATTAAATGTGAAGGAAGAAAGACCTATCTAGCTTTGGCATTGTATATCAATACCTTATTTACAGATATATCTTTTAACTGACAAAAAAGGAAAACTCAGACATTTGATTTCTATTCTGGGACAAGCCAAAGGGAACAGGAAAAAGGTGAAAATGAAAACAAAATGTAAATGAATTAGCTATTTACTGGGAATACATTCATACTGTGAACATGCAAGCTGTCAATTGCCATGCCAATGTAACTCTGTAATTGCCCAGATGTAACACTGTTGGTAGATGAGATGTACCATTATTCTTACCAATTTTCTATTTACTTAAGTATTTATTTATTTTCATTTACGATGATTGGAAGTAGTATACAGCTGCAGAGTTATACACAACTGAGAAGATTTATAGCCTGCCTCTGTGAACATTTTCACCTTTGATCTATCAATTATAAGAAAACCCTCCCAAATGCACTTCTGTATAAGTGATGGAAGATTAAAAAAAGGTATAGCGGGGAAAATATGAACATGTGTTCAGCTGTGCTGTACAGTCTAAAATGGACACTGATGTTAAAGTGATTTTGTCTTCAGAACAACATAGCAATGGCTGTTAAAAATGCAAAGAAAAGAGCTCATTCATCAAGCTACACTAATTGTATCTAGCCCAGATTTGCAAATTGTTTAATTGGGCTGGTATTATTGAACTGTGACAATTATTTTGCAGTTGTTGGTAACAAAATTTAAAATAGTCTCCATTTAGTCTCTTTCAGAAGAGTTGAAGCCACATGAAGTGAAAACAAAAGGTACATGATAAATAAAGGCCTTGTAAGCAAATGTCTTGATACATAAGTGAATTATTATCCAGTGACTGGAATCTAACATCAGACCCTGTTACAGAACTTCCTTTTCAGAGGTCGTTCACCCCATCACAGAGACAATATGAAGATTTTCACAGAACATTTTATGAGAAGAAATGTGACAATTTTTATAGGTTTTGATGCTTTACGCTACCATTTTTAATCTCAGCTTGAGTCTCTCAAACTTAATCACAAACAGATTTTAGTGAATATCTACAAGAAATAGTATTTAGGGCTTTTGAAATCAGGACATTTTATTTCAGGTGCAATATTTTAGCTGCACAGAGAATTTGCTTTTGTGTGTCTGGGCAGATCAGGTCAGGCAGTGGAACAGGCTCCTCAGGGAAGTGGTCACAGCGCTGAGCTTGCCTGAGTTTAAGAAGTGTCTGGGTAGTGGTCTCAGACATATGGTCAGATTTTTGAATGGCCCTGTGTGGGGCCAGGAGTTGGACTCTGATCCTTATGGGTCCCTTGCAACTTGGGATATTCTACAATTCTAATTTTGAAATTCTTTTATAGAAAGCCTCAGCTTATCACATCTTGTATCACATGGTGTTCCAGAAAATATTGGTATGAAATTGATCTTTGAAAAAGACCAGAAAGTATTTACTATGTAAATTCGTCTCTATATTGATCACATTTGATCACTCCACCCTCTTACACATGCGATCTGAGACTGTGGTTTTGATTTGTAGTCTGTTTGGGTCTTTGGGTTGTTTCTAAAAAAAGTCTGAAAAGGATATATGACAAACTATGTTCATCCTTGGAACATCACCTGTAATTATAGAATAAAATGCTTTCTGAAATACTAGAGAAGCTTCCCTGATCATCTTTTTTCAAGACCTAAAGGTACCAAAAAATCCTTAAGGACTGTTTGCTTCACAGGAGCTCTTACTGTAATGTTTCTAAAACAGCTTGATGCTTCTCAGCTGGGTAGAGGATATTTAAGCAAGTGCTAAGTGTAGGTGAGAGGTTAGGTTGTATCATTAATTACCTCATTCCTCTTCCAGGCTTGAGAACCTAATGCTGTATCCTGACTGTCCTGCTGCTCGTTCTTTCAGGTACAGGTTGTGGGGAAGGTTGAGAGTCACTCATACAAGGGCTTAATGTGTTTCTTATCAAGTGCTTTACCAACTCTGTCGTTAGGGATATTTTTATGGCTGACACAGATTATGCTTTGGCAGTAGGTGTACCTATTCTTCAGTTTCAGTGCTGTGAAGGTTACCTGGCTCCTCATGTTATTGTGGCAGTGAGATTAACACTAGCTCTGCTGACCAACATTTCCTTCTCTTCTGAATGTATTTTGTGCTTAACACTATACCTCTTGAGGGAAGTGTGAATCTTAAGTTCAATGAACTCTAAGGCAAGCAGCATTTCAGTCTTGTCTGATGCTGGCAATATACCAAGTGCTAAATGGAAAAACAGAAATGACGATAAATAAGTGAAGATCAGCTCTGGCCTGCGTCAGGAATTCTTTCTCTTGTAGACAAAGGTCTGCAGATTCTGCTTTTGCTGGTTCTCTTGAACATGTGGCCCATGAGCTCATAACTGAACTGAGATCTCCTGCATAGTTTCACTGTCTACTCAAAAATATGCAAAAGATATGTACTGAATATCATCACTGGTTTCCTACAAGAAAGCGTTGAGGGTAAGTGTATTGAGATTGTATTGGGGTGGATTTTCTTTGACTGAACATCTTTCTTGATTGCTGAATGCCTTTATGCTGTAGCCTGTACTTCTCTGGGGGTTGTACAGAAGGTGTCAGTAAACGTGAAAAATACTTCAGATAAGTGTTGTGAAGATGGTTCACTTTAGCTAAGATTTGCTTGGGAAGTCTTCTGTAATTACAGTTTTATCCAGTGAAGTAAGCAACAGGTGTGTGAGCTCCCCTTTTTATTCTAAACTATAGTGGCCATTGAAGCAAAATTCTTAGACATTTGTGTTCTTAACGGCTTTTTTTTAATATATTATGAGCCTTTTTTCTATGTTTTTCAATTACCATTGTGCTTGAAAATAGAACTTGGCTCTACCTGGTTCTTTGTGTGATGACACCATACCTCCCTCCTGAGTTTGATCTCAGAGTTTGCTCAGATAGAGAAATCAACTTAGGTCCACTTAGACATACAGAAATCTTTGATAACCTTTTGGATGAAATACACATTGAGGTTGCTAGGGATAACTGTCAAATACTGTTTTTGCCACTGCATCTCTGAAACAAACTGGGATTAGGGCTGACTTTTTGGAAGATGAACACAGAGGGACATATGAGTGTTCTTAGCAGTTTATTTTGGGCTAAACTGCAGTGGGGCCTGCTGGCATGCCCTGCAGTTTTGCTTTGTCGCTATGGAGTTTTCTGTCAATTTCTGGACTTCTGGCTGGTCCTGGTTAGCATCACCAAACCCACTTTGCTCTTCTTGCAAACCATTCCAGATCTTTGTTAGACCTTTGAGCTTTAGGTATGTCATGCAATCTGAAGCACCAATGGATATCATTTAACATATGTTATAAAAAAATTGAATGCTAATGTCACCAGCTTACTCAGTTAGCACTTTCTATTTAATCTCTTTTCCCCTTTACAGTCACTGGAGAACTTTGTGGACTAGGTTACCATGCAGCTTGTATCAAACAAGGTGAAAAATACTTTTTCATATTTAGATCCCTGTTCTTATCCTTGTTTACATCATGTCGTAATAAAGATTTTCATTGTTCAAATCAACAAACAAACAGACTTTTTCTTTTTGAGTTTTCTGTTTTCACAATCTTGGTTTCCATTACGTATTTGACATTACTCAAATGAAACTAATTAGTACTAAAGTACTGAGTTCAGCAGTTCATTTATCACTTGTATTTTTGCAGATAGATTTTTTCAAGCATTTATTATGATTATTTGTTCATTATGATGCACTGCTTCAAATTAAAACCTTGACTTATTTTAATGAGGATTCTGAAATCTATTAATGCATGTAAAAAGGTTTAGAAAGAATGCTATTGTTTCTATAAAACAGTGATATTACTGTAAATGTAACCAAGTGAATATGTTTTCACTGTTTCATTCAAAGATGCTCAGAGCTAATATTTGCTGCTCAACTCCAAGATCATTTTGGAACCACTATCCTAAGAATGGCCTAACGTTAGAAAGAAGGCAAATTTTGTATGCCATGTGGCATAGTCATCAATAGGCTACAAAATACACATTAAAATATCGTGCTTTCACAAACATGGCACAGCTTCTGCTTGTAGCACCATATTGCTCTAAAAGCTGCAGATATATTTTAGAAAACACTGATGAAGCCATTACTGCTCCATCCATTTGTTCATAGTATATATCATTATTCAAGAAATTTAAGAACTGTAATGATGGAAAATCACACGGAAAGAAAAGAAAAGGAACATGGACTTTGTCAGAAACAAGGGCTACATTTTTATTCAAGAGGCCCATAATGACGGAAAATCACAGTGAAAGGCAGAGACGAAACGGGGATCCCATAAAGGACTGACACACCACAGTGGCACAAGTAGTAGAACAGTCATAGCAAGTGGATAAAAATAAAGAAAACAAAATTAACTAGGGAAGAGCTGGACTCAGGGGCGTAGTACAAAACAGAAACAAATCACGGCAAATGCTAAAGATTAATTTCAAAGAATCTGCTGAGAACGAATAGAGAGACAAGTTGCATCAATATTAATGAAGCTGAAATAGAACTCCAAACGACCATGAGTGCAAAATGGCACAGAAAGCATTTTCTTTTAAATAGGTTGGAGATTGGATCACAAGACCTTCATAAATATGAAGGGAATTCACAAAAGGCATCATTACAGGAAACGCAATAAACAATCACAGTGTAGATCTTGAAGATGAACTGTAGGAAGATTAATTACCACTGCATATATATACGCACATATATAATATTATAAATATATAAATACATATTTTATAGGCAGAATGTTCAGAATAGTAACAGAAGAGTGTTTTTTGATATCTAATTATCAATATACGTCTTAAATGAATATTACGTGTCTCCACGTATCAATCTTTGTAAATGATAATGGCATGTCAAGCATAGGATCTCCCTTAGCTAAAAGCAGAGCAAGTGAGTACCTCTCCAGTCAAACACTGTCCTTCCTGAAGGCACTCAGTGTCTGAGGCTGACTTTCAGCATAGAGATCCAATCAATGTAGTGCTTTACTTACATAAAAAATCAACCTGCTAAAGGTTCTGTGTGTGACACAGGAGTGACCACATGCTTTTCCTTCCTCTCATAGTAGGTTATTGGTGTTATCTCAGTGCCTTCCCGCAGCCTCTCAGCAGTAGTTGCTTCCACTCTGAGGCTTTTATTGCCCTGGCTGTAAATATGTTGACCTTTGTTACCTTGTAGTAAAGGCATGATGATCTGAGTAAAGCAATGAAACTACTTTGTAAGGCAAAGTTTCCCTTTAAACGTGAAATTGGGGTATAAAACATTGATATAAATGTGTATAAAGGCATAGAACAGGTTTAGCAAAGGAGCAGTGCTTTGCGGAAGGCTGTATTCTTATATTCTTATTTTCCTTTGATGGGGAGGCACTGCAAGCAGCAGACCATAGTTAAACTCTGGCTGAAAATCTCCCTGCAGTATTTAAGGTCTGAAATCCTTATTAGTGAAACCCGTATACAAGAATCCGTACTTAAAGCATACTTTGTTTGTATCCACAGAAATATCAGAATGCTGAGTCTGTTAATTCCTTTGAAATTGCTGTGAATTTTTGATTTGTGCTGGGACTGCCAATAGCATACAGATACACATTGTTTCCTTCAGACTTTCAAGGTGAACATAAGTAGGTCATCTGGAAGAATTTTACTCTTGGTTTATGCAGTTCTTTGTCAAGTGTGTGTGGGGGTACCAGGGTGCCTATGCTTAATTCATAAATTAGGGTTACGTTTTATGCTCTTATTACTGTGTTCTGGAATAGGAAGTCACAAAAGAAGTTATGAAGTAGCTAAGAGGTCCTCTTTTGAATGCTTAAATGAGGCATGATTGTATTATGATTTTTTTCATGTTAAACAATGTCATGATGAATTTCTCTTCTGGCTAAGGAGCTGTCTGAGCTCATTGACGGGGGTTTAAACTGGGTTTGAAGGGTTAAGGGGGGTTATAGTGAGCCTGCACATGACAAGGTGTGGGATGTCAGAATTAAGCTAGAGGAACGGTGTGTGAGTGAGGAGCCTTCAACCTGCTATATCTTATGATAGAGAAGGCAACAGGGAGACTAGAGGCAAATAATGCAAAGATATTACGAAGTTATCTTTCAAGAAGGTGCCAAGATCAGCTGCCCAGCTGAAGTGCCTTGACACCAATGCGCGTACCTTGAGAAACAAACAGGAGAAGATGGAGGCCACGATGTGGTTGCCATCACCAAAACAGTGGATGATTCCTGTGACTGGGATGTGGCTATTGATGGCTACAAGCTGTTTAGAAGGGACTGGCAAGGAGGGACAAAGGAGCAGAGCAGAGTTGGCAAATCTTTAAGGGAGCTTTCTTGAGGCACCACCCCCAGGTATAGAAGTCAGGAAAAGAAAGCCAGAGACCAGCATGGCTGAACTGAGACCTGCTGGTCAAATAGGAGAGCAAGAAGAAAATGCACAGAGTGTGAAAATGGACAGATAACTTGGGAGAAGTATAAGGATGCTACTAGGCTGTGTAGGGAAGGAGACAGGAAGGCCCAGCTGCAACTGGACTTGCGAAGGGGTACAAAGAAATCTAAAAGGTTACTATACATGCATCAACTGGAAAAGGAAAGTCCAAGTGGGCGTGCTCCCCTAGTAAGCAGTACAGGCAGGCTAGTAACAACAGACAAGGAGAAGGCTACAGTACTCAACCACTTTTTTGCCTCAGTCTTCACTAGTGACTGCTTTACACACAGCCCTTGAGCAGGAGGTGAGAACTGGGGGAGTGATGCTCCTGGCTCTGCAAGCAAGGATCCAAGTTTGTGACTGCATTTGGAACCTGAATATCCATAAATTTATGTGTCTGGATAAGATGCACCCCAGAGTCCTGAGGGATTTAGATTTGAAGGCCCCTTAAAACACAAATGATTTTATCATTCTATAAATTCATGGAAAATATTATACATATATAAAAAATGACTAGCATGTGGGCTGGCTGTGGTACTGCTGTTGCAGCCATGCTCTGCGGCCTCTCTGGCCTGCTGGAGGCTGTGGCTTTTGCCAGACCTTAAGGAATTTTCTAGTATTTTGTGAATAATGTCTCCTAACTTTCTGTGAGTTACTCTTTTTTTCCAAGCTCTAGAAAAGTAGATGAATTATATTAATCATCAGTATTGTTGGAACACTTCAGGTTATAAAAATAAGCACATTAAATTAAAAATCCCTGAATGATGTTCTTCAAAGTTTAGTTTGGTTTTCCTTTTACAGTCATTTTGCAAATTAGACGTAGTGTACAGAACTGTATAGTTTTTGTTACACTTTGCAGTTTTTCAGGTAACTCTATTGGTCTGTTCTTCCATCAAAATAGACTATCAGACTAGAAAATAACTTAATATGCATTATGCTAGGCCAAGAGTGAGATTTGTTGCTTTTTCTGATAAGATGTTTTTGAGCTCAATAATCCAGATCTGTCAGTGCATTTATGTACTGTGCTCAGTATGAGAAACGAAGTAGTTACTGCAATCTTTCATAAAGAAATCACACCACAAACATTTTTATGCCCTAGAACAGAAACAGAAAATGTCTTTGCAAACCAGCGTTAACTCTGCTCTCCTCGTGGATTTGCGCTTATCTGTGCAACCTGGTCTAGGGAGCCTGCTTTGGCAGGGGGGGTTGCACTAGATGATCTCTAGAGGTCCCTTCCAGCCCCTACAATTCTGTGATTCTGTGACTTAATTACAAGCAATTAAGAGGCCAGACTTAAAGCCAGGTATGATATTGATTCTGATTACTGTGTTGTAATGTCTGATTCACACCTCTCCCAAAATCTCAAGTTTCTGTAGAAAAAAAAGAATTTATCTAAATTTTTTTTCAGATACCATCCTGGGCTGCCTGTAGATTTTCAGGAAACAGATGCAGAACTAGCCTTTTCACAGGCTTATACCCAGTCACCATTCTTGCAGTGTTTTTTAATAGTCATACAAGAACCGCCTGAATTCAGAGAGAGCAATCTTGTAGGTTACCACATCTCTTTCCATATTACTAATTCCCTTCAAAGTGGAAGTATTTCACATTCACATTCCTTCCTCATGCTCCATAGTTCAAACTACTGCGTACAATCCACTTTTCAGTGCTATGAATCCCCAGCTCTAAATACATTGAAGTCTAAGCATTTTTGTAGATTGCTACACTACCATATCTTTCCTTCTACCAGTCCTTTCATGTCTTCGAGTTTCATTTGTAGAAAGAAAAAAAAACAGAAATAAAAAAGAGGATTGTGTGGATTGTGCTAGGATAGTCCCAGAACCCTTAAGGCCTAGAAGAAGTCTCATGGAGCCTACTCCTTGATCAGTCCAAATTCAAAATACTTTTCTCTGTTTTTAGTAGAAGTAATCACAGAATTGTTTTTATTTCAGATTGTCACTTGCTTTTACACTGTAATTTTGCTAGGCTACTGGGAAATTCAAAGCAGGCCTGCCATTTTTGTACTAAAATTTTATCAATTCCCCAGCAATTTCTCCTACTACAGTAGGTCTGTTTTCTTGTCTCTGTGATCAAATCTGTCCTTTGCTCTTCTCAGTACGGAAATCCCAGTACCATTATACCTGTTAGCAACATTATCCATGCTGAAGTCACAAAATTTGGCTGAAATATGATTTAGGAATAAAATATTAATGTGGTGGATCAGGCTGTTCTGTACTGTGTGCTCCTGAGCTGCCTAAGCTTGGGACACTGCAGGTGGTAAGAGGTACTTTCTGCCTCTGCAGTGGTCCTGACCAGCTGTGGGGCATCACTGACCATCTCCTACTTTCTGCCATTCCTTAAACTAGGAGTGAGAATGTTAAAAAAGAATGAGTAAATAGAAATCACGAAGTACAGCGTAAAATTAAGAGTATAGAAGATGATATAAGGCTAGATTTTGTATGGTATTGGTTGAGTCTACAGTTAAAAAACAAAACCTATTGAATCCTACCAAGCCTAGTGTTTTAAAACGTTGTATTAAAGTACTGTTCAGCTGGATGATGAGTGCCCTTAAATTCTGCAGAACTCAATGAACAGCATTTAGTTTGACCGTGCCCTTGGACAGCGTTTCTTTTCAGCATTGGGTGCATTTATTCCTCAGAGCTTTCCTGTTCCCTCCCAGTGGCAAGGACCCAGGCAACCCTGGGTTGCTGGTGTGCAAAAGCAACTTTGTTCTTCTAACCCCCTGGGTTGCTCTGAACATTGCCCAGTCACAGCGAGGATCAAGGGCTCTGTGTTTATTCCTTCAGTTCTTCAAAACCACTTATTTTTGCAGTTAACGGTGACTTTACAGTAAATATATGTTCTGGGAAGCAGAAAGCAAAGAGTATGTTGGTGGCACAAACCACAAGGTGTTTGTTTTATTACTCTGCCTTAAATATTGTTTTTAATCTGGTAGAGTAGCTCTAGGGCTGTTTGACTTCTGCACGCATTCAGGCTGTACAGTAAGCTATATTTTGGCAGTATGCTTGTGTAGGAGAGTTAAGCTGACATAACTGCACTCTAGGTGTTTTTTCTGTTAATCTTGCTGAATATATTTCAAGTTTCAGTTAGGATTGTTATGGTATAAGCTACGTATGCCAGTCTGAAGTGAGATTTTTCAACTTTATGATAGATTTGGATAGAAATATTCAACCAAGTAAGGCAAACTGTGTCTCTAAGTCCAACTTGAAAATAAAGGCATGTAAGGTGAAGTTTTACACTGCCAAGAGAAGGTTTCCAGCTGATGGAATCAAATGCTTCAAAATCCTTATCCTGTATGTAGTGAAGTGGCCATGCCTAACAGTAAGTTAGATGTAGAAGTAGGGATGAATAGGCACTGTTAACAGTTAATTGCATTATGAGGTATGAAGAGCATAAATAAAATAATAATAATAAAAAACTATATTCTTGCACAATTCTTGGATGCACAGCACTGACTTTTGTACTGTATTAGACATGCTGCAGTAGGAGCAGCAGAAGTGGCCAAGGTCTTAACAATTTTTTCTCTTCCAGAATTCAGCTGTTTTCCCAGATAGAGCCTGCAGAGTGTATAACTCTGATTTTATCTATTTTTTTAATGTAAATTATAAATGTTCTTTCACATAGCAAACTGCTGATACCTGTATTGTGCTCATGAACTTGTGAGAAAATAAATAAAAGTTGAGCTTAACTGGCTGTGAGGTAAATAGCAACATTCCTGTCATACACAAATATTAATCAAAGTTAAATATTTTTATTTTAAGGAGACAGTCAAAATGTTTGTCTTCTGAGAGATACGCCTCAACTAAAAGGATGGACAAGAAAAATGGCTGATAAAATGTTAGGAGGGTGAGAAAGTTTAATTAATGGAAGTGCTCCTCAAAAGGAGACTCCCAGAGTGTTCGTGGTCTTATAAATCAAGTTAGGCAAATTCGTCCCTCATTTTTGCAGTAAAATAGCATTGCATGACCTGACTTTCAGGATGCAGAGTAGTGTGGGAAGAGTGCACTGTCTTGATCTTTAGAAGGGTGAAAATCCAAAATGTGTTTATTCCATGCTGAAAAAAATGCTAATTTTACTTACTGAGGGGTTTCATTTGTGGATATGAAGGCTTGTTACAGGCAAGAACAAACTGCTGATGATTATCACTCCTCTAATAGAAAAGCTCTGAATGGATACAGTAGTCTTCTTATCAACCACAGTATAGCAAAAATCTATTCTTACTAAGAAAGGAAATAAGCTGTAACTGCAATTTTTTTCATATGTAATTCTAAACTGTGTATGAAAACAGGGAAACAGTCTCCTTTCTTACATTCTTTTTCTAATGTTCAAGATTATATTCCTCTTATTGTGACCTAGATGATATATAATCTGATGATATTCTCACCTTGACTCCTTCACTCTGGTGTTTTTCAAGTTCTGAGAATTTAATCTTGTGGACTTAAAATAGGACGTGCTGTAAGAACAGCTTTTACTGTCTTGTCTCCTTCAATTTTCTTAGCAGGCAAACACTTGATGGTGTCCGTCTGTAATGGTTAAGAGGAACAGAGAGTCTGAGTTCAAGAAAATGTCTTTAACTTGAAAGCCTTGGTCTGACTTCTGTAACTTTCAACAATTAATTTTCTTCATGGATTCTAAATGATCCTTTTTTTTCCCTTTTCCCTTAAAATCTCCAGTGCATTCCATGATGCATACTCTCAAGAGGATGACTTTGTTATTTATTAAATTGCCATGTGAATAGTTATAAACAAATCATCACATGACAGCACTGAGCTCCTCTTGAGCATATGCCATTTTTATTGATGTAAATAAGCATGAACAAAAATGTATCAGTGTGCCTATTTCTTAGTGTTCCTTCCTTTCTTTCTGAAAGGGATGCCAATGCATGCTGCACATCCCTGGATGCTAGTTGTTCTGTCTTTCCATTGCTTGCTCCAGTGCAGGATTGTTGGGTCAGGAAGGAGACAACCAGGAGATCTGAACCCTCACCTCTACTTGCAGTGAACAGGATTGCTCTTTGTGCCTCGATGTTTCCCTCTCATTTATGTTATTTCAAGAAGGGTCCAGGGTCTTGTTCATCATTCGCTTACGTGCAGTAATCATCCCAGTGAGCTTTTGGAGAACATATTCAATGAAAAAGCCTCTATAGGAGGATATCCTAAATAATAGCATGACATCCTCTGACAGGGCCGATTTAGGATGAGAGAATGGTTGTTTTCTTGCTGATTTATTTATTTATGGCAAGCTGTTTTAACAGAACTTAGATGAAGTTAAATGAAAAATGAATTCTTCAGTTAAAATGTTAAAAAAAAACACTAAAGCAAATTACGCACGCATCTAAGGTAAATATTTGCATTCTTCAAAATGTCTGAAGATAACATGAACACAGACTTATGACACAAGAAAATAATGGTCTAGAGATACAATGCAGCTCAGTTCTAATCATTATGGACTCATTTTCAAATCTCTTTTTATGTTAAGAAAATGATGTAATCGAAATAATTTGATTGGGGAATTAATGATCTTAATATTATGACTATAATGACTACTGTAGCTAGTTAACAATCTTCAGTGCATTTAGAGATTAAAATCATATGTTTTTTTTTTTGAAAGAGCAAATGGAAAAAATCTGTATTCTGATAGCTGCCAGTGTAGCTCTAAACGGTCCAGGCTGTGTTGTCTCATACCCTGTAGAAATACTGACTTCTGGAGCCAGTGCCTTCTTCCCAGAACTGAGCAGAGGGTCAAATCCATTCTTGCTTCTGGAGGCTTAATGGGCTCTGTGTTCCATTGTCCTCCTTCTTAGGAACTGTGAAGCTGTCTCTGTAGAGCCATTGCTGAAGCAGCAAAGATGGAGGTTATTATACTAATGATAACTCATTATACACTAAACTCCTGTTTACAGGTTAAATGGGACCCCTGCTTGGAGGTAATTTTTCTAGCACAACTGTAACGTCTTGCACATCCCTTTCACTTCCTTCTGCTTTGCCCAGCCTATTTTGGCAGACTGTGCTGCACAGAACTGCTGCAGGGCTCGATGCTCCTTGGCAGGAAGGTGGGGCTGGGGCCTGGGCTCTGCTCCCACCTTCTACTGAGCTGCTGACTCCACAGGCTTGGGCTGCCTGACACGCGAAACCAAGGTTATTTTTTAATTTATTTGTTAACCACCCTATTTCTTTGACTCTTTGCTGATTTTTTGGGGGGGAGGGGGATGGCTATTTCATTCTTCCGGGAGGTGAGCCCCAGGCAGTTGGTGCTGCGATGCTGGGAGCCTAGGACCGGTCCTAAACGGGATTTTGTGGTGCACAGCTGTCTCTAGATGGGTAAGGCTCATCTACATCAACTTTTTTTTGTACATGTACTTTTGCTGGTTTGATTTATAGTAAATGAGTTGCTGCTATATACGCGTGCACAAGGCGTCCCACGGGCAGCCTTGCTACGCCTCCGGTAGCCCGGAGCATCCCTGCCGCTGTCAGCGCAGGGAAGCCGCCCCGCCCGCTCTCGCAGCCGACCTTTCCCCTCGCGCGGTCCCGGCCAATGGGCGGCGCGGCCCCGCCTGTTCCGCCGCCGGCAGCTGCAGGGCCGGCGTGTCCGCCTCCGCGTGCTGCTCCGCTCCGCTGGGCCTCATCCGCCGCCCCGTCCCGCGAGGTGAGCCCGCCTGCCTCCCGCGGGGCTCGGCGGGGCGGGTCCCCCTCCTCTCTCCCCTCCCTTTCCTTCCCCTTCCCTCCCGGCGCGGCGGTCCCCGCGGCTGCATGCAGCCGGCAGCAGCAGGCCGCACGGCGCTCCGCACGGCCGCGGGCTGCCGGGCAGCCTCGGGGAGGGGGGGAGGAGTCGGCGAAATTTGGGGACGGGTCCTTCACCGAGCGCTGCTCTGCGTCCCCAGATGGCCCCGAAGAAGGCAGGCGATGGGGTGAAGGCGCACCCGATTATCGGCCGGTTCGGGACGTCCCTGAAGATCGGGATCGTGGGGCTGCCCAACGTGGGGTAGGTGCCCGCCCGGTTACGTGCTTTTGGGGTGAACGGCGCCGGCGCTGTCAGCGGCAGAGAAGGGGGCTGCCCCTCTTGAAACTTCTGGAGAGTTGGTGGAGATAAAACGCGTTTAGAGAGGCGGCTCTAGACGGGCCGTGGGGCAGCTGGGGGCGGTGGGGGAGTGGCTGCTCAGTAACAGACCGAACTTCTTTTTTTGTAGCTTTACTGATGATTATCGCACCCAAAGGTTTTTGCTAAGGTAGTTCTGTATCTTAATGGCAAAAAGGATTCCTTGTAATGCTTTCTTTGCTGTATTCTCCTTGTTTAGTTATTAACTTTGATTGCTACGATACCAAAATTGTGTTAATATTGCGGGTTTCAAAGTGTCTCTTACTAGAGACAGTGCAGTAGTCCCTGCTCTTGAAGTAGAGGGTCAGTTCACTACTGCATGTAATTTAGGGTAGGATGTGTTTCTACCCAGCCCTTTTTACTTCTTCTAATTTGAGTTTATTTAACAAGATTTCTTTCTTACAGGAAATCCACGTTCTTCAATGTGTTAACAAAGAGTCAAGCAGCAGCAGAGAATTTTCCTTTCTGTACTATTGATCCAAATGAGAGTCGAGTACCTGTGCCAGATGACAGGTTTGATTTCCTGTGCCAGTACCACAAGCCTCCGAGGTAACTCAAGTTCTTAGTTTTTTTGTTTGTTTGTTTTTTGCTCAAGCAGCTGAAGTAGTGTTATTGAAAACAAACTTTTCATGGATGTTAAGTGCAAGTGTAATATCTTTTTTTATTGGCATCTTCATTAGTGTGTGTGGGAAGTGGATTCTTGTTTGGAAATGAAAACTTAAGGTTCCCCTAGACCTCAGAAACTAAAATAGGTGCTTGTTACTTATTAATTTCTGCTTCTACTAACACGCAGATATGTAAAAATGAACATACGTAAACAATAGGGCAAATTAGCATGCATGTCTGCTTTAGTTCAACAGTTGGACCTCAGTTTTTTTCTCAGGTCTCACAGATACCTAAAAAATAATTGATCAGTCATTGACCAAGAATATGTTAATTTTCAAGTTCAGATTATTACAATCTGTAATTCCTGTGCACTATTTAGATATTGGAAAAGTACATTGCCATAGAGCTATTTACTTAAGTGAGTTGTATGTTGCCTTGCTTTTCAGTCCCAAATGAGTATCAAGGGTACTTCTTAATTTTAAGACCATAAAATAAAACTGCTGAATTTGAGACAAAACTTTTGGGCTGTTTACTGTGAAGAAGTAGTGGCATGGTTTTTAAGTGATATATAAAGTTACAAGTTGTGATGTTATCACTACTTGGCCGCATAAGCACTATTCCTTCCTGTTTATCTGTCATCAGCTATTTCTGAATCAGTAGTTAAAATGACAAAGAGATAAGGAGCTCTTTCTGTTCACCTCCTATTACCAGCCCCAAGGAATGCATGGCCTCTCTCTCTCCAGGGGCAAAAGAAAATGAAAACATCACCACCACAGAACACCCTTTAATATTATCCTCATTATTATCCAGTGAGGGTATAAGTAGTAAAGTCTACTTTCACTTGAATGATATTTAGATTTGTTTTAAAAGGAGAGTATTTATTACTTAAAATAAGTGTATGTGGCTATGAGTGGGTAGCTCCTGTGAGCTGCATTACTCACAGGAGCAGTAGTGGTCATTACAGCTTCCTGTAGCCAGGAGGGACTCTGCACTGCTCTGGTCTGTTTAGGAGCAAGCCAGAATTGGCTTTTTAAGAATTTGTCATGTTGTAGATATTTTGTATTGCTGCTTATCTAACTTGTCAAGTCTTAAAGAGTGGCTCCTGCTTAGAGCATAGGAATGCATGAGGAGGAAGAGGAGTTTGTCTTTTTCTAACAGATGTGACATAAAGTTTTTAAAGGCAGAAGAGCCTGTACTGCAACCAGGAGATGAGTAATGTTTGTTTTTAACAAAGAGAAGAGGGGAGATAGGTATTTTACCCTTATGCTGAATAACTTGTCCTGTTGTGTCAATCTCTGGAACAAGTAGAGCTTGAAATGATAGAGAAGTTTCTTGAACTATTTGAGTAATGAACACAAAGCAAGAGTTAAGAGAATTTTCAAGCAGGCTTGTTGGGAAACTGCTGCATTATGAGCTTAGGTGGACCTTTCATTTTTTGGGTCTTTTGGGGGGGTGTGAGGTTTCATTAAGCTGTATTACGTGCTACAGGGAAATTATTGGGGTGTTGTTAGAGAAGAAAGACTGTGGAAATATAGAATAGAAATGAAAGTAGAGAATGAAGCATCACAGCCAAAATGCTGTGTATGTCAAGTCAAAACTTTAGGTGTTTGCAGGCGTGATGCCTACAAAGCTTCACAGCTACATGACTGTTTGTACTGAATGACTGCCCATGGAAGTGTAGGAAGTAAATGTATGCCTTCTCCCTTCCTCTTAAGTTTTGGCACAAATATATTCAACAAATTACAGACTGTGTGTGTTTGTCTAAATAGGCAAGGGAAGAAAGTGGTGTTTGTTGCCTGGGATCTCTTTCTACCTTGGGTTAGAAAATAAAGCTCACTTAGGATGCAGGAAACGGTCTTAAACTATCACTGCACTGAAGAAACAGGCATTGCCTTTTAAGATGACTGTTGTTCTTGATGGAATACGCTTTCTGCTGGATTACAAGATCTTGCAATCTTTGCTGCAGTGCACCCATGCAGTGAGGGCAGGGTGCTGACACTGTTGCTAGATTTCTGAGCAAGGTTAAAAAAAAATAAGATAAATCCTTGCTCCAGGGTTATGTATGTGCTTAAAATATAGAGTCACTTCTGGATGCAGTGATGTTTCATGTTACAGATTACTGTGACATGCTTCGTGGTAGATCAGTGTTGCACTGATGTGTGCAAATGATCGGTTGGTGCCACCTGTTCCTGATGATCATGTGAAGCTCAGTGACATTCATCTAACACTGGCTAACAAATATTTAGAAATGGAAATTAATCTGTTTAGAGCAGAGTAAAAAAAAAAAAAGCCAGTAGTTTTTCTACTAAAGTGCTTGATACACGTGATACTTTTCCTCTCTGTTTTTCCACTGTTTTCTGTTTGCTTAATTTCATGGTGTTCACTGTTTCTTTCAGGACATAACAATTTTGAATAGTTCAAGCCTCTTTGTTTTTCTCTGTATTCATCAATGATGAAATCGAGGTTTAGGCTTAGGAAACAAGCTGCTGGGAGCGGTGGTGGTTTGCTTTGCTTAGGATGTTAGTTTTGTAATAGCCATGGTGGGGTTGGGAAAAAACCATCCTGGGGACCCGGATGTTCCATCTTCAAAGGTCTCTCACTTCTATTAGTCAGCTGTGAAATAAATATGCTGGTGTTTGGCATCCATTGTCTGACAATTCTGGTGATAGCAGTCTATCTACATATGAAGGCTGTTTTGCTCTAATGTGCCATCTTTGTAGTGAAAGTGTGAATTCTTCTGATGGGTGCCCAGGAAGCTAATCCTGCAGAATGGATAAGGAAAGATAACATTCCTAACACCACCTTTCTTTTTCTTAAAATAGTTTAAAATTGCAATGGAGAAGTGCTTTAAAAAGTGGTGTTTCTATACTTGCTGCTAACTTAGTTATTTGCCAAAAAGCAAGGAATCCTGATTATTCTAACAGGGAAATTGCTGCTATTTGTAGTGAGTGTTTTATTTGCTCTGCGTTTCTATCAGGTCAAAGGAATTACTGTGTTAATGCATTTATGGGCTTATTGGTTTCTCTCTTCAGAGTGTGGGTTAACTTATGGTAGTGCCTTAATGATCACTGATTGATGTTTCCATTTGAGCTTACGTGCTGGCAATTAAAAAAGATAAAGATGGAATTTACTAAGAAAACTGTAGTGGGACAAAAGTGAGAAGCTTTTGAAGTTTATTTGGTTCAGAAAGTATTTATATTCTTTGCCATAAGCTATGTTGTAAATCTTTTCTTACATGTTTTCTAACCTCACTGTTTTGAGTATTGTGCTGTGTTCTGGCTTGTTTCTAATCACGTCACAAAGTTATGTATGATGTGAAATATCGTTAAGTTCCTGCCTAAACCAGCAGGATTAGTGATGCTTTGAACTTCACCTTGGTAAAGAAGATTTTATCCAGATCTTGTACTGTGAAGTCAGTTTATTACCTAAAGAAACCATTTTTCTTGTCAAGTCTTAGAGGTATGTTGAACACAAAAGTGAGATAGACTTCATAGCTTTTCATCAGCATCACTAAAGCTATGGATTTGGGCACCTCCTGTGTTTTATCCCTTTGGTTCTATGAAACCTGCTTGGTGATGAGCATTTTATTTCAGCATTCTGAGGCTGGTTGAAAGAACAAGTTTTACTTGAAGGAGGATTGGGAAATCTTTATATATATATATATATATATAATGTGGCTTTAAAGATACTGTCATGTACAATCTCCTTTGGAAGAAGGAAATATTGTTTTCATACTCTGGGTTTATTTCTGCGATGAACGTTTTGACCAATATGTTTCAATAATGAAACTTTCAACTTTTATCTTCCAGCAAAATTCCAGCCTTTTTGAACGTAGTGGATATTGCTGGCCTTGTGAAAGGAGCCCATACTGGCCAAGGCCTAGGGAATTCCTTTTTGTCTCATATCAACGCCTGTGATGGGATCTTTCATCTGATGCGTACGTAAACTCCATTTTTTATGTTAACTCTATAGCTTAAGGGATAGCATTGCTGTACTTTAACTAATAACTGTTGAATAAATGACCATTAAAATATGACTGTTTTTACTCATCAACTCCCAAGTCATCAAGTTTGGGGATCTCTCTACTCACTTCCCCCCAAAACACTACAACAAACCAAAAACAACTAAAGAAACTTATCCCTTGCTAAATAATGATAAATCCCCAGACCATAAAGAAAGATATTAAAAGTGAACTGAAGTTTTGGAAGTGTTAATAAAGGCTGCTCTGAAAGTAATGCCTCCTATATTATTATGTGATAATAATATATTATGATATCAGAGGCAGATATTGGTGGTGTGGCAGATGTTGAACCTTCCCACCAGTAAGTATTCCATTACATGTTGTTGCTGTGTGACAGATGGCAGTAGAGGGGCAGTCTGACAGAGTAGCCTCTCACATGGAAGTGCAGACGAAGCGAGGATTTGTTTAAGCTCCTCCATGTGTAATAATTGACACCAGTTGACATGCATCAGTGCTGTAGACTTTGCTGTACATTGCTGTAGACTTACATGAGTGCAGTGTGGACTTTTTCATCATGGGCAGAAATGTGTAAGTAATGATGATGACTACACTAAGAAACAGTATTTTGTAGCCAAGGATTTGCTATATCAAATAGTGCTTTTTGTATGTGTTATAGTTTCTGTGGAAATAGGAGGCATTACTTTTGGAGCAGCATACGTAGAAATGGTAGAAAAAAAGATACTGAGGTGGTAGTAGTAGTAGCAAATTCTAGAATTTGTTCTTAGGGGCAAGCCTCACATCTGTCCTTGTGCTGATTTCACTGTGACTTCTGAATACTTTTCAGTTAGACCAAAGCAAACCTGTAAAGGCGTGGAATATTGCAGTAGTGATTTAGATTGTTAGAACTGTTGTTTCTTTGGACTTGAACGTATACTTTGAGTAGAACAGAAAGTCATGGGACACTGATTGCAGCTAAGCACTTCACGTTATTTTAAATGTTTTGTAAAGGTGAGGACAGATCTTCAGTTGGATAGAGTGAAGTAAGTCCTTTGATCTTCTGCATGGCTTTAGGAACTAGTTCCACATGTGAAGGCTGGACTGATACACTATTATATTGTAAATGCTCACTTTCTGATATCTGAGAACAATTGCTACAGTATCCCTACAGGAAAAAGGGGGAATCAATCTCTCAATTGCTGTACTGGGTTTTTAGTGATTGTTTTTTCTGATGTAAGTTGAGACCAAATGATAAACTGTTTAGACTTGCTCTCTTTCATATTTGCATTTTATCTGATGCCTGTTAAGGGACAATTGATATAATAACCAGTGCTGAAAATTCTTTTTAATGTATATATTGAGTTATCCTAACTGTCTGTCTCAGGCAGCTGTTAAAAAGGTTAATGCCATTTGTTATCTTCCTTGGGATTGAAAAAAGCAATGGGTCTGTTATTGTGGGGTTTATGACCATTCAAGTATTTACTTGTATTCTTGAATTTAGATCTCTCAATTTTCTTTCATTTACTTGTCATACGTTTCAGGGTTTTCAAATGTAGTGGTTGTGAAATGATTGTTGTTCTTTTTCTTCAGTCCTTAGGATCAGAAAGGAGATTGGGATCCCTTTTTAAATTCTACTTTTTCCTTTTTCTTTTTCTCTTTTATTTTTTAAATCAGCCTTCCTCTTACGCTGCTCTTGCTGGACATGTTTTAGCTAAAATACAAGCTAGTCATGAGGTGTTGTAAAACTTCTGTTCATGCCCAATGAACAAAGATCTTTCTAAATACTATTTGGAGTTGTTAATAGAGCTAGTAAGCAAAAAAAAAAGCCACAAAACCAAAATCTAATGCAAAATAGTCTCATTAAGAGATACACAACCATACTTTCTTCCTTTTTCTTCATTCTGAAAATTACAGTATTTCTGCTTTCCTTTTCCCACAGTACTGTGAAGATATTCCACTGAAAGCTAGGAGTAGCCTCTCTAGCAAATGAAAAACAAGTAGCTACAGTTTACACAACTCCTGTTAAAATGTGTAACTCAGTCAAGTTTTCTACATACCATGTCAAAGTATAAAAATGTATAAACCTTTTCTATATGTTGAAATGTTCTTTATGGTCATCCACCTTTCAGAATTATTTTCAATCTAAATATTCTTTCTTATGAACCTATGGCATGTCTGGTGTTTGTGTGATTTGTCAGATTTTAGAAACCACACAGATGGTTTTTGCGAATCCTTAAACTTTACAGGTCCTGAGAGGATGAAGCTTGTTTATTGACTTTTGTTGGAACTCTGTCCAGGATCTTAACGGGCTGCCTGCCTTCGGGAACCAGTGCACTGGGAGAGTGGTCATCAGTTCTGAGCCCAGCTTATAGGCACTGGATTTCTGTAGCAGTGCAGAATATGACTTGAAAGCAATCTGGACCGGTTGCTTCTGCTACAGGAAGAAGGCTGTGGAGTGGTAGATGAGGCTTTGTGCGCCAACAAGCTGGGAATTAGGTGTTACTGAAGATTGAGAAATGATGAAAATAGCAGTGCTCTTGGGGGGGAGAAATGCACTAAGAAGTGATCTGGGGAAATAAGCTGGACTGAATTGAAAGCTGCTGGGCTATTGGATGGGATTGTCAGGTAAAAATCAGAACAAACCAGTTATCAACCTGGTGATGACCTAAAAGCCTCTTTCAATTTTTAAGTAATTGCTTTTCAAAGTGTGAAAAATTTAGTGTTTGTCTTCACTTGTGCTTTGTGTTGATCTGGAACAAATTTTCACCTCAGAGCACTGAAGCTGTTGCTCCCAATCTTTATCCTGTTGTGTCATGCATCACCACTGCACGTGTTAATGGCTATCATGTGCAGCAGAGCCTGTCAGAGAATTGGTCTTTTCTTCTCTTTGCTTGTCAAGCAGAAGGTCAAAAGTGGGTCACTGTGGGCTCTTCAAGATCTGCATGCCTGAATATATTGAAGAAAGGCAAACTGTGGTAGGCATGTCATCCTGAAACTGAGAAGTATGGTAGCCCACCTGGTTTTAAAGTGGAGTGCTGCTCATGTTGGGTTAAGCATGTTACTTTCCAAATGGGTTTGGCTTTTAGGGAGCTTACTGGTCATTATCAATGTAATCATCTAATTTGTCTGAGAAAGTAACTAGGTAGGTGTGACTTTGATGCAGGTCTGAAATGTGTCCCTACCCAGCCATGCAGTTGGAGAGGACAGCAAGAGGAGAGGGGGAAAATATTTTCTGTGGAAAAAGAAGGCTTTTCTACTTCTCAAAAGATTGGCTTTATATTACCAGACAGCCTGGGAACAGGATTGGTGGAAAAATAATTGGGTATTTTCTTTGGATATTGTTTATTTTCTACCAGATTGCATAGGTTTACTCTAGACAAATAGTTATTAAAAGTTTTTAAGAGTTATATTGCTAAAGTTCCTATATGATTGCCATATTTCTTTGATTAAGCATCTTTTCTTTCACAAGTATATTGAAATAGGACTTTGTGTGTGTGCTTGAATTTGTAGCAAATGTAAATTTCATTGCATGGAAAAAAATGTTAATCATGAAAAGGAAAAACAGATATCCCATGTTTATAAATAGCTTTTTATGCAGATCTCACTAGACTCATTTTATCTTTGTACTGATGAACCCCATTCATGAGGCTTGTCTTTTGCACTGGATTTCTGTTCCTTTTGGTTTAGTTGCATAATAGGAAAAGTGTTTGTCTCCTGCAGTGTGGGTACTCTGTGAACTCTGAGAACAGCATCTGCTCCGCTGTAGTACCACAACGTGTGATACTAGGGTGCTTTTCCTGTTCTTCTGCAGTAACTCAGATGCTGGTATGAATCTTCGGAAAGTTTCCTGTTTCTAGCAGCTTGACTTCAGAAGATAGGAGGTTAAGTCTGCATTACTAACTTCCACTCCTAGGGAAGCATGTGTGTGCTAGACTTGTTTGGGAAACAGTGGATTGCTTTGTTTTGCTTAGATGAACTACTGGTGTCTATCAGATTCCATTACCTGAGACTGAAAATGCTTGGCTGTTTAGAGGATTTATTTTAATGCAAATGTCTGTTTCAGGTGATGATCCCAAGAGGCTTTAACTTACTTTGGTTCTGTTGGTGTTTTTGCAGAAAGCAATTTGAGACTAACTCATTCAGATTGTATTAATTGAGGTAATGATAGGGAAGGAAGCAGCTAGCTGGGAATGAAGAGCTTTGTAGTATAGTGAGACAAACTTTAGCCATCTCACTGAAGTCCAAGACAACTAGTTTCTGTCCTGTTTTTCTTTATTCCCTGGAAATATATTGAATTTGTCTTTCCTGAAGACAGAAGTCTGTCTGTAGCTGTTAGCTCCTGTCACATGATCCCCTGGTGTTTCCCCTGTGCTATGAGAAGGATTTCAGAGGAGGTTGTTGCATATTATTTCTTTATCCATGGCAAAGCACTTAAGTTTTACAGCTGTGGCTGTAATACCCTCAGCAATAATTAAAATTACCGTTCTGTTGAAACTGGAAGTTGTCTGTGGTGTTTGCCCGCATTGTTTCTTGAAGCGTAAAGCTGAGGTGAAAAAAGGTTCTCTAGTTCTTAAGTTTCCTTACTTCCATTTCAATAAAGACAAATACCCTGGGGCCTTGAAATGGTCCTGGGGGTTCAGTCTTCAAAGTTCCATGTCCTAGATACACTGTTACTATCACTGAGACAGTGTTTGTTAAATCAGTGAAACAACGTTTTTGTGCTTTAGCTACACTTTGTATACACTGAAGCAGCCACAAACATATGGCAGAGTAATGGGTAAGTAAAAGGAGGCGGCCTGTTAGGGTATGGCTGGATTTTTGTGTTATTAGTAACATTACAAAGTGAATTCTCTCAGCAAATGAGGCATTAAGAGTAGAGCTGTATATTTTTTGTTAGATATTTCCTATAGTGTTTTGTTGGTTCTGTTTTTTTTCCTCTTAAAGTATGCAAACTGGAATTGAATTGCTTCGAGGCAAACAACTTTATCTCAATACTTTCATTTTAATTTTGGAGGTTATCCCAATTTCTTTTGGGGGAGAAGGAATATTTTTTATATATGTCTGAATAACCTTTGTCTAAACAGGTATACTCACTTTACTCACTTATTACTGGCTGATTGAATGGGGAATTTAGTATATATTTTTTCCCCTGTCCTGGGTAATGGCATTTACAACGTTATTGCCAAAATAACTTAATGTGTACTCTAGACTAGTGGAAGCCTGTTCCATTTTTTGAGTTGTGTTGCTTTTTTCAAAGTGGTTCTGTTGGTTCTGTTGTTGAAGTTTCTGGTGGATTTATAGTTTTAACTGTCAAATGTTTTCCTGGTGGCATGAGGCAGAGTATGGAGCAGTGTCAGAGTGCTTCTTCTGGCTCATATGACCTTAAGTGTTTTTAGATTTTTATGGCAGATCTGTCACAGGCACTTGTGGAGAAGAAAATAACTTTACTTGGATGGTGGATTAAAAATAGCAGCCTTCTTACAAGTGCAAATTTACAAAATGTCCTTAGCTAATACTTCAGTGAGGAAATGGCAGGTATCAGTGTTGTGAACCTGCTATAACTCTCAGTCAAGTGTTGAGTATTCTGGATGTTAAGCAGCCCTATCCAGCTCTTAATGCTTTTGAGGTTCATTTCCTACTGATATTTTATAAATTATAGCTATATATGATCTTTTACAAGTATATCCCACTGATATACAAGTTTGCTTATCACTAGTTCCTTCTCAGATAAAAATAAACTTTATGATGTGGGAGAGGAGGATATTTTTCAGATAATGATTATTTTATGGTGGACTTTTTTTCTGTATGGATGATATGAGCAGGAATGCTAGTTTTCTACTCTGCACCTTACAGTGGTTCTGGATCTGCAAGCAGGACTAGAGCACGTGGGTAACAACCACATCTGCTCTGTGTAATCCTGTTGATCCTGTAATTTGGCCTGCTTGAAGTTCCCAGGATTTTCACTTTAGCAAATAAAACTAATACTGGAGGGTCTATAAACTTATGAGTTAAAG
Source organism: Cyrtonyx montezumae (assembly GCF_038088225.1). Lineage (NCBI taxonomy): Eukaryota > Metazoa > Chordata > Aves > Galliformes > Odontophoridae > Cyrtonyx > Cyrtonyx montezumae. The sequence goes on along the minus strand of NW_027072078.1, from coordinate 12,585,880 downwards.
ATGGATAGCAGAGGAGTAAGATGTCTTAAGCCATTGCGGAAGAAGTTTCAAGACCTGTCTACCATTAAGCTGAAGTAAGAACAGTACTGCTCTCACAGGTCAAGGAAGTCACCCTCATCTTCAGTTTTAGGAGGGTTACTCTTTTCACTGAAAGATATGTGCAAAATTCTCATTTTGTACCTTAGAATAACTTGTAGCTTGCTCTACTGCTTTGTCTTCCACAGAAGAGTGAGCCTTATTTCCTGGCCACGTGGCTGAGGGCTGTGGAAGAGGTGCTGGAAAATTGTCAGTGCTCTAATGACATTTCTTTTTGTCTTTGGCAAATAATGTGTCACCAGGCTGAGCGAAAGTGACACCTGAACTGCAAGCTCTAAGCCTGGGTAACTGCAGTTTAAAGCACAGACTAACTCAAATAAAGGTTTGAGTAGTCTTTATTCTTAAATTTAGGCACAAGTAGTTGTTCTTTAAGAGCTGGATAAGCCTGGATGTATGGAGCAAAAGTTTTGCAATGCTGGATAGCGTTCTTTTAATCTGTGGTAATTAAGCAAATATCTCTTGGAAAGAGATTTTCTTTCTTCAGACATAGAATGGTAGCTGTGAATGTTCAGATGTGTTTTTTATTACTTTTTCAAAGAAATCCAAAGTTTCTTTTACACTGAAGTTGCCTCTTGGTGACCAAGTTAAATTTTGATTGTAATGTACGTAGGAGACTTCTTTTCAGTGTCAGGTATGGGAAATTCTGCAGATTTAGTTAATTACTTAACTTCATTGAGAAGGAAATTTATTGTGCTTAAATTCTTCTCTGGCCTTTATTACAGTTTGATAATGCTAGAATTGTAAGTCTGATGGTAATTGAGGTTAGAAAGGATTTTGATGCCCACTTTGACATTCATCTTTAGCCTAAATACACTTTGCCTCTCTGTGTCCAATGTCTTTTTTTCATCAGGACAGATAAAAACATAAAAATTTCTTATCTAAAGGCCACCACCCTTGTTCAAGTAGTAGCATCTAATGCCTTTCTATTTATAGGTGGAACTTGTTAAATTTCCTCAGCAGGGACTTTAAGCTATGACCTTATAGGCCAGAAGCAGGAGTGCTACCTACTGAGCTACAAGGGCAATCTTTCAATTCTAAAGAATACATAGAAAAATTTCTAATATGCTGCACTGTGAGTCATAAAGTACTTGACCAGTAAACCCCACCCTCCCCTGAGAATAAAGACCAGGCAGGTTGTCTTTACTGAGTCATTGCTATTATATGACCTACAACTACTTCTATTATAGATGTGTGTCATATGGCAGTCTATAATTGCTATTTAGGCAATACAGGTGAGACTTAAATTTTTCTCTGTAACATCTTAAAGGAATCATCAAGATGTGACTGTGTTCAAAAGCAGTCACCTAAACACACTCAAATGTTCATCTCATTAACTGGATGTTGTTACTGATGGCATAAGGTATCTTGGCTTTAGGTTTAGTTTAAGTTATTTCTTTGCTTTGTTGTGGACTTTCTTGAAAGCCTGAAGGTAGAGTTGGTTTAGTTGCTGCTGAGGCTGCTGTGAAATTGTGGCTTCATAGTATGAGAAGACAAGGAACAATTGTGAAAGTGACCATACTGTGTCAGCTGTGTGAGCAGTAGCTTCCAGGTGGGGGAAATTAATGTATCAGCTCCTGCTACATCTACAAGCAGTGTAGTTTTTTGTTCTGAGGCTTTTTTTTATCTCTCAAGTAAGTGGGAAAATGTAAGATTTTTAAGTAAAAAAATCTGGAACAGAAGTGGTCTAGCTGAAGGAGACAAAGTAGATTTTAAGTACTTGGGAAGAAGAGAGGTGGTAAGCACTGTGAGCACCCTTGGGCTGGACCACTATATTTTACTTAAAAGAACTTTGTCATGTCATGGGCTCATGTTCCATTCATATTCTTGAAACCAATATGTGCACATCATTGGACGTTGTATTTACATTGGCTCATTGTATTTACATTTCAATAGGATTTATTTTTACAAGTTGCTGTGAGTACAGTTAATGTTCTGCTGCATCGTCTTGTCCTCAAGAAATGAATTAAAATCTCTAAATTGTCTGTACATCTTGTCTTGGTATACCCAATATATGGTGTATTACCTGTAATGCTGCTGTGTGATGGATGTTCTGTTATCTGCAGCTGAACTTGTGTACATAACTGTTTTCAGACTTCTCCAACTTGCTCACCTCAATTTCTTCCTGGTATTGTATCTTTGTGTAGATGAATTCAAGCAGTATTTCCCTGGTGTAGATCTGTGAGACTGTTTTGAACTGAGTGGTGGGAAAAGATCAGTTATTTCCCAGGCTTTATTTAGATGGACTTATTTATTATTCTGGCTAGAAGTCACGTATATTAGACAAACTAAAACAGGGGTACTGACTTAGTTAGGATATGTAATTGTGAGTCATAATTAAAATACAGTTAGGCAAATCTTTCTGAGGTCCTGTGTAATGTCAGTGCCTCCTTTTTCTTTGCCTGTGGTGCTGTGAGCGCTTGTACGTCACTGACTGCAGTTATTGCACATCAGAAAGCCAAATGATGTTTTTACCCTTATGAAAAGGAAAGCTTTAGGCAGCGTACCCAAACAAAACCTCTGCACTGTAATCCAATTTGTATACGGCCTTTCTTTCAGTCTGAGACTGTTTGATAAGCTGACAGAAAAACCTTTGCTTAAGTTTTCTTTCAGAATTGCTATTTATTGGAGCAGTCCTCGTTTCCACAATGACCAAAATGCCACTTCCAGAAAAAAAAAGAGCCTACCCTGCCCAAGTTTATACTTTGTACCTGACTTAACTTGCAGGGTCTATATTTTGGTAGTGTTAGCAGTTCCACATTCAAACACCTTTTCTCACCTATATGCTGCCACTTTTATCATGTGCTGATGGAACTGATTGTAGAACCAGGCAGTAGAATGGCTTTGGGAACCAATTCAGTATTTAAAAATAGATCCTTCTAATCAGATTTAAACTGTAACTCAGCAAACAGTCATGCTGTTCTGGCTGAGGGAGCATTAAGGTAGTTTGGTGAGTTGAAAAAATGCCTCAAACAAGTCAACTGTAGGAAATCCCTGATGTAATTTGCATGCTTTTTTTTCACCCCCTGAAGCATTAAGCTTTCTCCAGGCACTCTCATATCTTTAGGGTCTGAGATGCACAAGGGGCAGTCCTAGCAGCTAAGACTGAAGCAAAGGAGGAGTTCAGTTGCTCTGCCTTCTCAGTGTCCTCCATTACCAGGGCACCCAGCTCATTCAGCAGCAGATCCATGTTTTTCCTAGTCTTCCTTTTGCTGTTGACATACTTAAAGCTTTCCTTGTTGCCCTCAACCTCCCTCGACAGATCTAATTTCACGCAGGCTTCAGCCTTCTTTGTTACATCCCTGCATGCCTGTTCCTATATTCCTCCCAAGTGGACAGACCCCTTTTCCACATTCTGTAGACTGTCTTCTTCCATTTGAGTTTTCCATAAGCTCCTTGTTCATCCATGCAGGTTTCCTGCCTGATCTCGTACTTTTAGGAATTTACCCATCTTGAGCTTGAAAAAGTGGTGCTTGAATGTCAGCCAACTCTCTTGAGCCCCTCTACCTTCCAGTGCTCTAACCCATGGGATACCTCCAAGCAGATCCTTGAAGAGTTCAAAATTGGCTGCCCTGAAGTTCAGGGTTGCAAGCCTTACTTTTCTTCTTGGGTTTACAAGTGATTTTTAAAATTATTTTTCCATGTCATGTCAGCAGAGATTCGGGTGATTTGATTTCCCACCCTGCTTTGGAAGTTGTCTCTCTTGTAGTGGCAAGTTTCCTGCAGTAATTTCTTAGTGTTCATAAGTTCATAAGGTTGGAAAGGACCTATAAGATCATCTAGTCCAACCATCCTCCTATCACTGTCTCTACCCAACTACTAAATTAAATCCTTTAGCACCTCATCTAAACGCTTCTTGAACAGCTCTAGGGGTATTTCTGAATAGATTTTTATTTCAGAATCTATTTTTATCCTGTAACCCTGTGTGGAAGAACTCAACAAGCATTGGGCTGGTTTTAAATGTTGGATGTTTATGTCAGCAGCAGCTACTTGAGCAGCTTCGAAAGCTATTGTTTTCATATTGATGGCAAGGGGATTCTCTAGCCTCAGATAACACCCTGAAGTCTCATTGCTTGCTGGTGATTAACAAAACACATTAAAATAATAACCTACAAGTGGTCATCTGTTGTTGTAGAGTATGTCAGAAATGCTGCCTTTAGTTATTTTGAATTTTGCTATGAATGCAGAGCTTCAGTAGTTGCACACGATTTTCAGAATCTTTGTTAGATACGGAACTTATTTTCTGAGAATTCAAGCATTATGTGGTTAATTTAATCCCTGTTAAATGTAGTCTAAAGAACATGATGAAATCAACAGCTATCCATCTTCTTTTTTCCCAGCCCTCTTCGTCCCCGTCTCTTGTCCCCCAGTTCACCTCCAAAGGACTCAAGGCACTGTCAAACAGGGTTTTTCTTCCAGTAATGACAATGGCAGATAAGCTCCTATACCTCAAACTCAGTTTTCTAGTTAAAGTTATAAAAAATGTTTGAACATAGGCTTGTGTTTCAGTGCTTATTGAGATAGCTGTTCATGAGATAACAGTTCCTTGAGGCTTACTGAATATTTTTATGCACCAGGCTTTGGTAATTTGATGTGAAAATTGATGTTTCAAAACTAAATAGCAATAGGAATGAGAAGTCAAGTGCGAGAAAGAGTTGCAAACAGGGAGCAAGTGCATAGCAAGGAGAATGTGCACTACCTGGGAGGGATTGCTTGCTTTCAGGGGAAATACAGGAAGATAGGCAGCATAAGACTCCAGGATGAGCTCTGAAGTGTTGCAGCACAGAAAGATGGATCCAGAGAACCTCACCATAGAAACTGTCTATGTATTTTGTGTACAAGGTAGAAATATTGATGTGTCACATTTCTTAATTGTTAGGGATGGTATGGAAAAATTGCCATGCAGGGGGAAAGTCTAATATCTTTGTGCATTTAATCTATCCAAAAGAGCAAGCACTTAAATGTTTTAATCATAAGCAGACATTTCACAGTTTAATTACAAGGCAGACTATAAAGATTGTTTCAGTCTGCCTATTGCATCTTTGCGTTCTCAATTTCTTTCAAAATTTTCTAATACAACTGGACCAGTCAATAGTACTCCACCTGTATTTTAGCCTGTATTAACTGTGTGCGTATAGTGTCTCTTTGCTTGGAGTTCTTTTGTGCTTAAATTCAAGTTAGAAGTATTATCCTGCATTATGCAAGGTGGGCATTTTTATTATTGTTTTTAATATCAATTTGTGTGCAGAAAGAAAATAAAACTGTTTATTGGACCATGCAGAATTTTGAGAGGGGGAAAAAAAACCAAAAAACAAAAACCCAACATTTCTGTAATGCTTCTCTTGTTTCAGCTCCTGCTGCGGTTCTGGACCATGTTGCTGTGTCAGTTGGTTTAGAGACTTGAAAATATAAAGAGTTTCCTTCCAACTGCATTGCAATATTCCGCTATTCTATGATTCTGCTTTTTGAGATGAAATATAAAAGATGGAAAAAAAGTCTTAGATTATGTTGGTGTAATTTATATGTAACAAAGTAGTGCTTAAATACTGAGTGCAGTTAGAAAACATTCTGAGTACATGCAGAATGCCCAAGTCATGGGATCTAGCCTTAGCTCACTTTTTTGCTTTATCAAAATAATAAGTAATTTTCCCAGAGACATGATTCATCTTTGTAGTTAGTGTAGTGAGCTTTTATTTGAAATTATTATGTTTAGTCATTATGATAAAACGTATAATCAAAATTTTGCTAAAGAAGAGTTAAAACCAGCTCTGTTTTCTTTTTATAAGCCACCTGTTGCCTTAGATGCATAAGTACATAAATTTGAACAAAGTGCTCATCACTTGTCAGCCATCAGTGGCAGCATAGAAATTACTTGTGGTACTTGCTTTGCAAGAAGTTCTTTTGTGTTTGTGACATCAGCTTTGTTTTATACAATTAAAGTATTACACGCTAGAATAATCTAAATTGCAGCCACTAAATGGGGATGTAGTTCTTCTTTCATAGAGCTGAATTTGTTTACTGATTGTATGCAGCTATTGACTACTGTTTAACATGACGTGTCCCTTTCGCCTTGAACAAGCTTTGGAAAAGGTGTTTTTTTTGTCCTGTTCTCGTCTGCCACCCTCTCTGTTCCCCTTTTCTTCTTCATTGTAGAAGGCTTTTCTCATGCTTTTAATTTTTTTTAAACAAGTGGATATCAACATATATTAGGGCTTAGTGTGTATATATATATTTTTAGGTAGCAAATTAATGGCACGTAATGATATTGCAACATAGAGAAGTCTTGCAGTAAAATGATCAGGGCTGCAGGAGATATTTTGTTCCACAGGAAACTTTTTGTCATTAATAGAACAGTTGTCATTTGCATGCTTTAAAATAAAACCCCAAATCAAACCTCAATTTTGATAATACATGTTTTTTTCCATTTGTGACCCCACTGTACTAATGGCTGTACAGATAACCACTAAATGACCACTTATGATTAAGTAAGAGTCTTACTTCTTGTGATGTGTGCTCCTCTGTTATTTCTTTTTGTCTTTGCACCCAGAACTGAAAAGGAAGAATCTGTGTTTGCCTAGGTTATGATTTCCACATTTTAAGGTGATTTTTTTGTGGTGAAGCAGATATCCAATGCTATAGAAATTCATGGGGCAGGTACTGTGTCCTCTTCAGATTCTGTAGTCTCAAGTAAGGAATCACTTTTAAAATTATATCTTAATTTTTAAATAAATGTTTTGTGTTATTTAATAGTTGGGTGAAATTAGTGTGGATTTTTATATGCTAGTTTTTCTAATATGCCTGTCTTGTTCCTGTAGCCTTAGCAAAGAAATAATCTCTTCACGTTTTCAGTACACTTAATTTAAATCCAAGTCATGGTACCCGCCTGAAGAAATTAGGTTATAACAAACATCTCCCATTACTGGTTTTAATGTAAAAGTGCTTTAATTTTTTTTGTAGGGAATGCAAGACAACTGCATAAATCCCTAGTAATTGTGTGCAGAAGTGACTGTCTCTGCTCAGGCGGTGCCAGAAGGAGCATGAGCTATGTGGCAGGCTGCTTCTTGCTGCTGTGTGAAACCCTGCTGGCTGCTTGCTAGTCCTGGGGCTGTCTTTGGTGGCCTTTCCTCCTCCTAGGGCTGGAAGAACTGAGATAGGTGCAGAAATGGTAACTTGTAGCTCAGCTTTCCCTTTCGCATAATGCTGATGTCCTAACTTGCCCTTCTGAGTGGTACTCACTGCAGGTGAAGGAGTGCCTGCTCTTGGGGGAATCCGTCCTTTTTATCAAACCTCCCTCACGTGCTGCTGCTGAAATGAAATAAATCTGACTCAGTTAATGTGTTTTGTCCGCTCTGCATGGCGCTGCTGGAACAAGCAGTCTGTGCTGGTTACAACTGGGGAGAAGTCACTGAAACTTGATGCTAAATTTCTTAAAATGAGATAGCACAATTTGGGAAGGCTTCTTGTTTTACTAGTTAAAGCTTTTACTGAGGAAAGGTGGGAAAATGTGCGATGGTATTTTGAGATAATCCGTTAATTTACAAATAAAAGTGCAAGTAGCTTACAATTAAGAAACAATCACAGGACTGTTCCAGCAATAACTCTGCTGTGGTGGGACATGAGAAGGTTGTAAACCTAACCTAGAGTCTTGCTGAACACTTCAGAAGTGCGACTGTGTTCTAATAGGTTTTCTTTTGCTAATTGGTGGCTTTGATATGGATGTGATTGATTTTAATGTTTGTATTTCACCATTATTGTTAAACTGATAAACCTTTATCAATAATTTTACTGAGATGAGATTTCTCACATGTGCAATTTAAGCTGCTAGCTAGCTAAATAACTGATTCATCTTTTCTTACATTTTCTTCTTCTTGTTGTTCTTGGAATGTGTAAGCAAGCATGAGGAGAGGACAGAAGTGACTTTAAAATCCTCCCGTGTCCTTTCCAAGGACATGATTCTTTTATTTTGTCATATGGTATTCGTGATTGAATTTCAGTGAATTGCAGTCAAGTTCTGCTCAGTATGAATAAAGATGGCTAGGACTGAACCTAGAATAATCAGTATTATATTTATAAAAACAAAAACAAAACAACCTCCCCTTTCCCTTACTGATTACGTTTGCTGAATGACTTCAAAACCTGTACTGTAGAAAAGGAGTAATTTAATCGATCATTTTACAAATACACGTTCCTGTTGTGTGGCAGGAGAGCATGTTTCCCAGTAGTTGATTTGTCCTGTACTGAAACAACATAACACCGCTATGGTTGCTCAAATAAAACTGTTCTCTGTATGTTTTTACTGAGTGGTTTTGAGTATTAATGGCATGCAATTGTGTTCTGTGAGTAAATAATTGGAGACATTTGTTACGTGTACATATTTTCTTTTATACAGAGGCTTTATCTCGCTGTTATTTGTGGGAGCTGGAAAGGACAATGTGAGTGCTTAGTGGGGTGCAGGTGCCCCTCCAGCCCAGTCTGCCAGGCAGCTTGTCAAGCATCTTACTTGCTAAACCTCAGCAGGGTTTTAGTTATTAACACAAGGAAAGAACATCCGGAATTATGTAGTAATTTGGTTTCAGTGAAAACTTCTTCTGGACACTTCAGAAATGTGCATCATTGTTGTCATGTTCCTGACCAACAGACTGTGCAGCAGAAAAAATATTTCATGGCTTCCCTTAGGCTTGCTGTAGTGGGAAATGTTCTTGCTTTGTGTTTAATAAGAGGAACCAGCCAAGTCCAGGACCATGGTGGCAGTCAGTGGGGCCTAGCCAGGATTTTGTATGTCAGCCGCGTTATTTACTGGAGTGGTGCTAACATGTTATACTAGGGCAGGGAAAATGTGGCAATTCATTTGCAAAGTTGGTTAGAGACATGAAAACTTCTTTGCTGGAAAGGGGTTCTCTGGACCACTACAGCTATGGGAAACTGAAATGTTAAATTTGGTAGAATTTGATATGTTGATCCTCAGTTTATCACAGAAAAGCTTCTTATCTCACTTGAAAACCAGCACAGGTTTAATTTTTTTCTGTTTTAAGCTTATGTTTTGGAAAAAAAAAAAGGCTGTTTGTTGTTTTAGAATGGGTGTAATTATGTAAAAGTTCATTATTTCTCATTATACGAGCACTGCATGGAAATATTTCCATGTAACTAGAATGAAATATTCAGCATGTTTAAAAAGAGCCTTTTGGAAGCCTTTGGTAAGGGAAAAATTACTCCTATGATGCAGTTTGAATACATAAATCATTCTCACATGTACAGTATGCCCCCAGTTTTGATACTGTGATGGAGTGAGCAGATGAGGAAGCAGGACATGTGCAAGTCAGCACAAGGAGGAATGCAGATGGGGAGCGAGGCAGCATTTCCCTGGAATGTAAATGACACTAAAGATCCCTCTTAGGAAGGGATATTGTATGTAGTATTATGAGCAGTGATGAGTAGTGCTGAGAACTGAAAACCAGTAACTGAAAGCACGTTGTGAAGAATCAGACCATTTTAGTGACTCCGAAAACATTTTTAAGGTTAATAATCTTTCACTGGAATCAAAAGTCTAGTTGAAGGAATCTTTGGTTCTTTCAACCTATCTTTTCCTAGGAGTACTGCCTATTGGATCTTTTAAAGCAATGGAATTTGTATTTGTATGTACTATTAAGTAAATGATGGAATAGAAGCTTAATAGTCTTATAGCTCTTTGGGAGCTCCTATTTTCTGCAGTGAACATCTCTTAATGCTTCAGAAAATGATTTCATAGAAACTAAGTACTTGAAAAATCAGTGTTGAGTAAACACTAGCTTGTTGATAACAAAACGTGACCTCTTTTCATACCGTTGCAGCAGCTATACACCCCCCCCCCGCCTTTTCCCTTGAAGAGTCTTCTGTTGATTTTTATAGTGTATTTTTAACCTTCTTGAGGTTTCTCTGTGAGGTTTTCATAAGCTCCAAACATCAGAGTTTTCTGCCAAATAAAGGGAAAGAATCCTAGATGAATAATATTTTCTTTCTTTATTATGCTGTATTCAGTGATACTAAATGTTCTTTTTAATCCGGATCAAATATAGGTTAGGACTTTTCATTATGCAAAATTGTATACGTGGTATTCTTATCCAAAGTTGGAAATCAAGGAAAAAACTGAGCCGTGGGCTATGTTTTCCTAACAAAGTTAAACTGGCTAGCAATCATAAGGTTACTGAAAAAATAGGATGCTACATGTAAGAGATCTCCTTTTCCATCAGATTCTCCTCTTCTTTCAGGTAAAGTGGAGTGGTGATGTAGAGTCTGCTATGGCAGGACAGTTACCTGCTGTGCAGCTCACTCCTTACAGCCCTCTGCAGTGGATAAGGGTGTGCGGGCATCAAGGAGTGTGAAACCCATGAGCTTGTGGTGGTGTTTGTCCCCAGAGTGCTGGCGCTGCCTGTAGCTGCGTTACCAGAGGCGGTTTTGTGCGTTCTTAAATGCTGTGTATGAATTCCTCATATCCTTTGAACCTTCCTCATTTCCTTGGAAATTAATTTGCTGTTGTCAGCTTGTTTTCATCTAATGTGAAAAACCATCAGCGTCATAATTCAGCGTTTTCTTTTCAGAGTCCACACGTTTAGAAACCCTAAAGTAATACTATATGTTGCCCACATCCAAACTGAATGGTACATGATAGCATTTAGCCTTTTGAGAAAAAAAAATGTAAGGAACCCCATTCAAGTAATTGAATGAAGATTTTCATATAGAAGTGCTGATGAGAAGGGGCTTCCTTGAAATTACAGAATGGTTAAAAAAAAAAAAAGACTGGTAGAAGTTTTGAGTGGTGGTAAGTATGGAGCTTTTCTTTGGGAGAATTTCTTTGAAAACCAGATTGTTTTGAGATGGAGAGAGTTTTCATTCTGCCTAAGGTAACTTTTAGGTTTATTTTATCTAGAGACTAAGACCAGTATCAAACCAGGCCTCGAATGAAAGATGCTGTGTGCTGGAGCTGTCAACCAAGATGGACTCTTTTCTATTTGACAGTGAGTTTAAGAGTTTATATCACAGCCTATTAAATAAAAAGAAAAGTTGTATAAGAGGCGATGTTTAAAAAGACAGTGGTAGGGTGAAGGAGAAGAATGTACTGGTATTATTTCTCATTCTGAGATGTTTGGATTTCAAATGTCTTTTTTTTTTTTTAATCAGACAGGCAGTGTTTTCAGATGCATGCTTCCTTGTGCAAAAGGGCAATTTCTGTTGGCCTCCCTAAAGTTATTGTTGCATGGTACAAGCATGACATTCATGTGTAGAGGCCTGCAGGCCACTACAAATTTTGACCAATCCTTTATATAAGCAGTGCTTTTGGATTTCAAAACAGAAACCTCTAGACAGGTGTGCATACTGTTGCCTGCTTATAGTGATAAGAAATGCTGCTGAGATGGGTGCTCTGCCATCCGTCAGCTTTGTGCTAGGGCTTGTGTACAGTCCTGCTCCTGTCTGGGAGCCCCCAAATGTCTGTGGCTGTGTGCCAAACATGATGGAATGCCTGACCCTTTTATTACGAACCATCAACCAATTCATGGTTCAATGTATACCCATTTAGCAATCGTCAAGTTATGATGAAAGTTTATGCGCCTTTATATGTCCTGTAATTTGAAAGATTTTGATGTTAAATAAAGAAAAATAATAAGAGAGAAGTGTATATGGAAACTGGTGAATAGTGGTAGGATATAAATAGAGGGTTAAAAACCAGAAGTGATTTTCATGTGGAAGTATTGATGCATGCATTTTTAGTATTGTACGTGCTACTGTTAATATATACTGTAAAATAGGATGTAGTAAAGAGAAGTTGGGTTTAAAAAGAGCATGGAAAGGGAATTGCTGCTGTTTTTGAGTTGTAATTTAACTGCAAAACATAAAACAATTATCTGACAAAGTGTGCAGCTGAGGTGATACTCGCTGCCAAACAGAGCACTTAGGAGGACACGGCATGTGTCTTGGCAGCTGTCCCCTCACTCTGGCCCATGGTGGCACTGCTACAGCTAAGCCTGTGCTCTACTGCTTGGCCCGCCAGGAGCCCAGCGCGCACTGGTGGCCAAATATGTCTCACTGCCATGATAACAGCAGAAGCTCTTGCTGAACCTTGCATAAATGAGGATATAACTTAAAAGGTAGGATGTGTTTGCAAATGCTGAACCCTGCTTAGGTTTGCAACGATCTGCAGAAGCGATGCTTGTCCTACATGAATCATGTGGTGAAAAGGTGGTCCCTAAACCACCTGCCTAACCATGCATACCACAGCTAGGCATTTTTAATTGACAAAACACTGCAATTTCAAACTGCTTAGTTGAGATTTTGAGCGTTATCAGCAAGAAGGTTTGTAGCAAACTGTTTCTTACGCTACTGTACTTTATAACATCTTTGTCTTTTTCTATCATTAAGAGAAGTGTTTCTGTAATGTTAATTAGCTAGTAACTGCTGTTTTCAGTGTGCTTTAATTACTGTATGTTGCTTGATTATATGTTATGAAATAAACTTAAGGTTATCCTAGATTGTTAAATGGTGAGCTAATATGTAACTACTGTGCTTAAGGTGAGATTTTTCAGATATGGTGGTGGAGATATTGGGAGGAGGAGTAGCTGCAAGTGCAGCCTCATTTTTGAGTATTTGTAGACAATTTTAAAATTGTCGATTTTAAAATTACTATTTACAAGAAATATCTGGTAAAATACTTTGAATCATAATTGTGCATAATCATAAGAAAGACTGTAGAGATGCAACTCTTGGTTGATTTTGTGTGTTACTAATAGACATCCTTTTCTGACAGTCTAATTGTACAATCCAAGATACTTATCATTTACTATCACTTAAGAATTTTTTAAAAATGCTCCTGTTAAATTACATTTAGTAATAGCTACATTACAAGTAGACAAATTACATATGTGCTCTGACTGTGTATCTGAGTAGCACTGCAGTTATAGCTGTATCTTTAAATTAGCAAATTTTTAAATAACTTTGTGTTTCTAGGGAGTTTTACATTTGATTTCTAATAGAACGGTGAAGGTTGTACATAATGACTGTTACGCTTATTCAGCAGTTATTAAAAAAAGACTTCATGGATGACTTAAGGCTTCTGACAGTATGCATTTGGATTTTTTGTGTTAAAATGAAAAAGTAGAAAAACTGTTTTTAGCAGAGTTTTTAGTATTATTCTATAACTACTTTGTCTTAGGAAGTCATATCAGCAGCTAATATAAAATTTCCTATAAATAACTGATCTAACACTGTAAACCACTATGAATTTTGATATTGTTAACATATAATTGCTTTACTCTCTGGTCTTCACAGGCAGAGATGCTTTAAATACTTGAGCTTTTTTCCATTGTATTTCTTTCTTACGTTGCTAGAATAGGATCAGTAGATGTTTCAGTCAATTGTACACAGAAATAAACAGCTTACAATTTTAGCTGATGTATGACTTCTTCATTTTCTTCCCTGTATCTGAAATTTTAGCTTTATTCCTAGTTAAATTTTGTGCTTGTTAGCGTACTTCCTTTCAGTTCAAGAAGCTCACTATAAGAAGCTGTATAATTCTGATCTTAAGCTAGCTTTGTAAATACTCCAGTGTGTATGAAGACAAATCCCGTACTGAGCCAGTTCATTCCCCCAAAGATTTTCATCATTTCTCTTATAGAAATGTTTTCAAAACAACCAAAGATATTAGCTCTCAATAAACCACTAGTTAATGTCATTACGTTTAATATCTTGTTAGTTTGTTTTTGTTTTAATTTCTCTCTTAAAAAGTCAGAGTAGCAGTGTGGCCCAGCAATGTCAGTACCTAGAAGGGTAAGGTCATTTGGGGTTGGTTAGTAGTTTTCTCCCTGTAGCCTAATAAAATGTGTCTTTTTAAGTGCTGTAGAAAGGATTGGAATTGTGGATGCTGTCTCAGTCAACTAACTGCTTAGGAACACTGAACGTGCACTTTTTTGATCTAAGAAAATGATAGTTAAGTGTTCCTGCCTCCACAAATATTGTAAGGGAAATTAACAACTATGTTAGACTTTATTTTACTGTTTATTAATAGACCACTGGAGCTTTCATATAGGTAGGTTCTTATGTTGCTTATTTTATAAGTGATACTAATTGCCATAGTGATTAAGTCTCATTGTCAAACCATTAAATAGTGATTAAAATATATATTATTATTGTTTACCAATTAACCTTACTGCTGATCCTTTTAAATACTATGGATGGCATTTTTATATGGAAACTGTAAGTCTTTTAAATTGTGTAGTCACCAGAAATCTCGTGTCTGTGTACTTAGTGATTTTTCAGTACTGCACTTCGATGCTTTGTACTTTGTTGATGATGTAGTTACAAGAATGAGGTATTTCTAGAGTTAACCTTACAGGGTTGCTTTTGGGGGGTAGAAAGAGCATCTTTTTGTCTTTGGGAAAAGGAAGAAATTTTAGAAACTGCTGTTACTAAGATGATAGAGTATAACTTAGAAGGTATATTCAAATGTTTTAAAATCAATCTGAAGTTGATTAAAAGATATGATTAATTAAAGCTGGACTTTAAGTGAAAAGATTTAAAGCTACTGTACCCTTATCAGTGGCTGATTGAAACATTTAAGTGATGGAAAATGTTTCTTTGAACAGGGAGAACTTGGTTTGGGATCTGGGAACAGGAGGGGAAAACTTTAAATCCCCCTGTGATTATGACTATTGTGAAACTGAGCTTTGTTTCAAGATCTTAACTGGCGCTCTACTTTCATAATTTAATTGGTATTTATTTTCTCAGACTTAGCTGATTTGATTTTGTTAGAAGGTGTCTGTAACAAACTGGATCCATCGATAGGTAACTTTCTTACAGCATTATTGTACTCAGTTGTGAGAAGTTTAATTGCAGTTTGCTTCCATCATTTTTTGTGACAGCTGTTGAAAATAATGTGATAAGATTGGATTTATAGCGACTTTAGGAAGCAGATATTTGTTCAAAAGCAGTCAGGGAGTGCAAAGATCCATGCCAATATTCAGAATTCATATTTCCCTTGAATGGAAGGTTGTGATAAAATGGTACATGGTGTGTTTTCATTGCCTGTTGAAAGACTTTCATGCAGTTAAAATAAGCATTTTGATGGTGGTTGAATTAAGAGTTTTTGTCAGTCTCTTCTCATCATGGATGATTAGACTAAAACGTCTGCTTGTCTTGACTTGAGATCACCACAGCTTCAGATAACATGCTTTGTGATTGAAGGTCGAAATATTTTGAATTCTAATAGGCTGCCAGATGAATTGCTTGAAATAGACTGTAAAATTTCAAGGCTTCCTTTTCCATCTGCTGTGAAAAGAACCATTGGGAATGGTTGAGCTTGATGATCATAGAATTACGGGATGGTGATTCTAAAACCCTCAAAGGGAAGTTGCTATGGAGATCTAGTTCCAAACTGTGAAATGATTCACCTCTGAAAGGCTTCAGGGTCTGAGAAGCTGAACACATCATTGTTCAGGTGGTCATTGGTTAGGAAATTGCTGGTGCCTGTGTAATCAGCACTCCTGTGGTAGTTAACGATCTAAAAAGGTTTGTTCTGAATGATGTGGGACAACAGCAATGTGCATAAGATGGCTTCTCTCAATCATAGTTTGCTCAGCCTGGTGCTTGTAAAAATACAGTGAGCTAAATGGCAGAGAAATGAACTGCTTCGTTGTCCTAGGAAGTCTTTTAAAAACAACATTTTTTTTTCCTGTGATGGATTTGACATTTGAAGTAAAAGGAGAAGAACCGTTTCAGCTTAAAAAGCTGTGGTTAGATGTTGCAGAAGTATCACATTTATATATTTATTTTGCAGGGAGCAGGATGGTGGGGTTGTGTATTTGTGCTTGATGGCAGATTAAAGGAGCAGTACTGTTGGAAATGGGAGATTTCTACTGATACTCACCTCAGGAGCGTAATGAAGTTGCTTCAATATGCTGATGTTTCTCCCATCTTATTTTTGGGTCTACTAAGCATTCTGCTTAAACATCTACAGGGGAAAACAAAAGTAGCACCCTCTATGTCCAGGATTAAAACTAATCAAAGCATATGTTTTCCTTCATAGTTTAAGTTATGTGAGGTTCTTCAGGATAGCATAAGGAAAGGAGCAGAAACTACTTGCCATATACATGTGTTGAGCAATTTTTTTTTGCCAACCACTGCTAAAATCTATGAGCAGATTCTTAAATTATTGTCTTAAAAAGTACACAAATATTTAATGTACTTTTTCAAGAGAGGCAGTAGCTATATGCTCAGTGCACTAGTAATTACTGTCTAGAGTTATAAGTACTACATTCAACATAAAACATTTGTTTGACCATATGAGATAGAGAAAATAAGAGAAATTTGTTTTGTTTGTTGCTTATCTGTTCTTTATCATCTCTTGTCACATATTCTCTTAATGGAATTGTGTAAAAGCAGTGCCGGTGGCTACTAGATGGTGCCAGATAGTTACAGAACAACTGAAATGTTCCACAGTGTAGCTGTCATTGTAATAAAAGCTTACTAGGAAGAAAAGCAAATCCTTGAATGTTCAGTATTTCTTCACTGAAATAATGTACAGAAGAGTGAGTTCTTATTCCATGAAGTAAGCAGTCTGCCAGTCTAAACAAGTAATATGCTTAGTTTTGGTGAAAAATAATCATTGTACGTGAAAACTGTAAGAAGAGCAAGGAGTCTCTGAACCAGTTAATGATCTTTTTTCTGTTCTCAACAGGAATTCTGTTAATATGAACTGGGTAGGCAGAACTCTTAAAATTTAACTTGATTTACAAGGGTTATGTCTGGATGAACTGTCTTACATTATATTATGTGTTATGTTCTGAATGTGGACTGGAATGTCTGGAAGGAAGGTTGTATGATGACACATTTTTACAGTAAATTTACTGAGAAACCTTTTGCTTTTTTTGTATGGCACAAACAATTTTTGCTTAAGTCTTCATCAGCTCTCATTTCTGTTGCAAATTAATAGGCCTTTCTTCAGACTGTTTACTCCTCTTCCCTTCCATAGTGCACAAAGATCCAGAAGTTTCAGAATATTTAGGAACTGCTTAGATAATTAAGCTCTCGTAGCTGAAATTGTTTCCTCGCTGAGTTTTATCTAGGTATTTGTATAACAAGATTACTTCATTTTTTGAGAAGTTGCTTCATTTGAAGTAATTTTTCAGTAGTTCTTTATACTTTTCACTGTGGGATCCAGGAGGCTTGTAATTTTATGTTCTGTGCTTAACTGAGCTGTTCATTTTCTATTCATTATGTTACAAAGTATAACAACATTCCAACCTGTTTAGGACTGCAGAACTGCGTGGACTTCACAGTATTAAGGATCCAAAGTGCTTTGGAGAAGGAGTCATGGTAATTGCTATGCAGTACTGTAGCAGACCCAACAGAAACTGGAAGGTTCACATGTTTTTAGATACCTATGTGCTTGGTAAAATCAGTCTGTGACCCAAATGGACCACCATGGGTAAGCGGAGTGCATATCTGGTCATTTGAGAATAGTTGTCTGGTGGCTTTCTGCTGATGGTTGCTAGTTGGTGTTTGTGACTTCCCTAATAATGTGGTCTTAAAAACAGTTGTTAGCAATTAGGTCTTCTTGTGGTGACTCCTAGGAATTCCAGTTCAACCTGACTCTGTAGAGACAGGCACATTTGTACAGGAAGTCCTAGAAGACTGACCTTCAGTCAGGAAAAAGTGGATAAAATACATCATGGAGGTGATAGTGGTGAAGATAATATGAAAATGCATTTAGGAACCACTTTTTGTGCATTGTAGATGCCGTGAAATTACAAATACCTGAGTTCCAGTCTAGTCTTGAGTAGAAACATCGTCTAATTTGAATGGTCTGGAAAGGTGGCTCTCAGAGGTGTATAAGGAGCTATCCAAAGGTTTGCAGGAGGACCTTTCCAAGCATGGCGTCTATTTTCTCTTTTGGATGATGCCATTGTGGGAATGCTGAGTAGGGAGGGTGAGGCTGTGGGGGCTTTCCCTTGTTTACTGTTGGTTTTTCTTTTCGAGTCTTTAACTTGCCGAGAAGTTTTCAATCATTAGAATGTAAAACCAAACGTTGCTGAGCTCAGGTTGACAAAAGCTTTCATCAAAAAGACTGAAGAATGCTCATGTTTGGAGAATGGGAATTTTGCAGTGATCTGGGCTAGATACCAGGCTTCCCTTTTTGTTCCAGTTAACACAGTTGTGTTTTGGGAACAGGGTCTAGTTTTTCCTATGGAATCCTCTTAATTAGTTCAGTGTGACATCTATTCCACAGTTGTACTTCAAGTGCTGCCTTTCCTAGTGTCTTATGACAATGAATTCATGGATATTACTGCATGATGTGATCTTGAACAAAGCATCTTGCAAGGTATTTGTCCCAAATGCTACTTGGTGGACAGTGCAGTGATAGTATTTCAAATATGTGATCAAGGGCAATAAGAGTGAGCCCTCTGCAAACGGAGGCACGAAGGGTTCAAAGATTATTCCTTCAGCTTTCAAATAATGTTCTTTACCCAGTGTGACCAAGTTGATAGCAAATCTCAGCAGGTAGAAGGTTTTGCCTGTGGAGTGTTGACTGCATCCCAGTGGTGCTAGGATGAAAGAGCAATGGCAAGTAAACACATTCTACATCAGAAATAAATCACTAATATTTGTCACAGGTTTCCAAGTATATGGCCTCTGGAGCAGGTTTTTATAGATAAGCTCAGTGGAACTACTTTCTTGGTAACAACTTTTCTCTGTTAAAAGTTACTTCCACTAGGAACCAAATTGTGGTTTCTTCTGCTAGCTTACACATTCTTAAGTGAGTTGCTTTGCTTCAGGTTTTCCTCGGGAGGTTGTAATTCTCATCCCTGACTCTGCGAAGTACCTATTTGACAAGTACTTTTATGCAAATTTAATTTGTGTGCTCAAGAAGTTGATACTACAGACATTTATAATCCCGTATTGCTGCTACATACTCTCACTGTGTGTGTGCCTGACAAAAATAGACTTGCCTTTTTAAATTTTTTTCTTTTTTGTCAGATGCTCCCAATAGATTTGATATTGAAAGGGCTGATAATCAACTGCTATTTCAGACTTTTGGGGAGGGGGTTTAGCCATGCACTCCCCTGACTGGGGCAGTATGAGGGCTCAGCAGGGAAAATGTAGCCACTTGTCTTTTGTATGGGTAAGTAATGAATTTGAGTCCTAATACCGCACCAGTCGAGAGAGCCCAAAGCAGCTGCTTTTACCGTCCCGTGTCTGTACAGACATATGGTCTGCATAGACTATAACCTTGTGTTCAAAGTAATTAATGCTGCAACTAATATCCTAAACTGTTTTTCTGTTACTGGAAATCAGCTAAACTTGAGAATAAAAACAAGTGTTTTTAATGGGGAATTATAACCTATTCTTGTATTTCTACAGTGCAGGTAAAACAAAATAATTATTGCTATAGTGACTGCTTGCATTTTAAATAAATGTATACGTTTTATTTTTACAAAAATCTAGTTAACTTTAAAATATGTAAGTTTTCTTGTCATTTAGGGTTCTCTGAAGCTGATCATCAAGAGGGTTGCAAATCATTGGCGGTTTCTATTTTCAGAGTTCCACATCCCAGAGTAATTTGCTTTAATTTCACCCAATTTAACCTATACTTCACACCATCACCATTCAGCTTTAATAGCTATGTTCTATGCATAAGAAAAGCAGATAAATGTCCACAATTAGACTGTGAATGATTACAACTAGTTAGGGCTTTATGAAGACAAAACTTAAAGGGCTGTGGCACAAAACAAAGCCACAAAAGATGTCTGAGAAAATTCTTTCTTCAGAAGTCAAGGTTTACTACAGTATTTTATTTAATTTTTTTTGGTAGTTGATTTTGCCTTCTGTTGAAGATGTAGGCAGGTGCATCTTCTTCAACTGAAAATTGCTCTGCTTAAGGAATATTAGGTTTGTGTTACAGGTGATTAATTTTACTTGAAATTATCTTGCAAGGGAAAACATGCTAAACCTACTTTATTTGTTGGCTCTTTATTAATGCGCGGTGCATTTAAGAATTCCTAAAGTATGTTGACTCTGATAGTGTTCTTTTACCTTATGTTTCTGCCTTATGTGAGTGGACATAGTAAAAAGTATCATCAGTGAAGTTTAATAATGTCACATGTACCTTGGTTAGAAATGGTGGTATCTTTCTTACCATTTAAGTCTTCCTAGTACCAAGGATAATGTCAGACAAGCTTAAGTAGAGATATTATTTACGATTTCATGTTTTTTGACATTTGTAGTCTTGTTTTGTTTGAGCTATCAATATTCTGCTTCTAGGCCCCCACTCAAGGTACCATTTTTTGTTTCATTTTGTTCACTCTTCAATTCCTACCCCAGTGAATGGCCAGACAAGTATTACTGCTCATTTATTTTAGGGCTTATAACAGGGTACGTATCCATATTGTGATGTATGTACTGTGGTGAGCAGCTCTTTTTGATAATAGTCATTGAATGTAAGCTTGCGAGAAAGTGCAAGTATCAATTATTCTCTCGATCTGTTTTTTGGTGGTGTTATTAAACATTCTTTTATAGCTTACTGACAAAACAAGGCTGGTCGTTACCCTAAATACTGATGGGAGTTTCAGCTTGTGATGCAGTTCAGATTCTGATCAAGTTGTTAATATCCCTCTTAATTATAGCATAGCATAAACCAGTACAGTTACTTACCTTTCACAGTTGAATAAAAGACACCAAAATGCTGTTATGTGTAATTTAATATTCGTCAAATATTTTGTTCGATTTTGTTTAAGGATAAGAGTAATTAAAGAAATGAAGCAACTGACATATCAAGTATAAATTAATCTTGAAGATATTAATTAATTTCCGTAATTGCAATTAGGACGGGAATCAAATATGTCTTGTAGTGTTATTTTGATTTGTATTTTAGCGTTTGGGTAGCAGCTTGGAGCAAATAGGAACAATACAGTTCAGGCTACATACAGTTTCGTTTTTGCATCAAACTAGTTTTATATGCTATATCATAAAACTTTCAGTCCAATCAGCAACTACATTTAAATACTGCAAATTGTGGCAGCAAAACAATAATTCTGCTGATTAGCCCCTTTCCATTTCTTGTAAGTGAGCTGTTTATGCTGTTGAGTACCTTTTGAAAAAAGAAAAAGCCAAAACAGCCTTGATTAGTCAAGGAGTAATTGGATGACTTGATTTTAGCAAGAGAATGAATTGGTTGATGATAGCCTGTAACTAAGTGTAGTGGTTCTGTTCAGATGAATACATAACATACAGTCATCAGATCTTGACAGGTATAACATAAGCAATGCAAAAATCTTGGGAGGCTGAGAGGTAAATTTTGTCGAAGAATTTTGAAGCTGATTCTTGAAAGAAATGGAAAGAAACGTGCATGCCATTAGATGATACTGTTGAAAACGTGACTGTTATTACTTCTGTGCTGTATACATATTTATCTGTTATTACTTTTCCATGTGAAGAAGAGAAGATGCAGCCTGTGGCCTCGCTGCTGCCAGGACCTGGCAGATAGGCAGTTCATATGCTTCCCCAGTACAAAACCAGTCTGGCTTCCACATCTCCAAGCAGCCATCCTATTGTCCCAGTCTTAGTTACCATGTGTCACTTGGAAGCAAAGCACAGAACCAGCTGTCACTGAATTACTACTTTAATGCATCTTTACAACTATTTTTTCCTCCTGGTGTTACATTTGAACACCTGTAAATTAGATGTCTTTGCTAACTGGATACTCCGAAGTGACCTGCCTGTGCAAAGCTCTCTGGCTATTGGAGAGGGATCTGCACTGCTTCACAGCACCATGGACCCAGCCAGCTCAAGTAAAACAGCCAAGGGGAAAATCCCTGCAACTGAAGAATCCTTTACACTTGGGCCTGTTGGGAAGTTAGCAGTGGGGAATTCCCTTTCTAATAACTTCATAGTTAAGCTTAATATATTCCTGTATAAAATCCTTGCCTTATTTGGATAGAGGTTTCTTCATGCCACTGAAATATCACGGGAATTAACCACAGGAGCTTCTTTACTGTAAGCTTGAGTCTTTCAGCTCTATGGGCCTTGTTCTTTTACACCAAAGGAAGTGGAAGAGCTCTCTCTTTCAAGTGCTCACATGCAAAACCATTGGAGTTTTCTGGGGGTAATTTGACAAAAGGCTCCTTGCTAGGATAACTGAAGAAAGAGGCAAATTTCTTCAACTTCATTTGGAAGGCTGATAAACCTGTAATAAAAATATTCTTCTGGTGGGACACACTAGACACCAGAGAACTCGTAATCCATTTCACAAATAACTGATTATGGTTTCTCATATACCCTCCTGTATGACTTAGCATTGGCTTAGCATTAATCAATATTCTGTTCTTACTCATATAGTTCAGACTTTGCAGAACTTCTTCCTCACACCCTGTCCGCTCTACTCTTCTCATTATAAATGCATTGGAAAAAAAGGTCGTCATCATTTTGGGGTTGGTTTTCTTTCCTCTCGAAGGTTTCAGTTAGGGCTTTTAGTTTTTGACAGAACTGTTTCTTTTGAAACTGTGTTGAGCAAACCTGTTTTATGTGCATATTTTTTCCTACTTCTGAGGTAAACTGATTCCTTTTCTTTGTGGAATAGAATACTGGCATTTCCCAGAGAGCATAAAAACATTTGAAGCAGATTTATATTCCTAGCTGCTGTTTTTTGCTTTGGAAGCCAGCTTCCTTAAAACCTAATTAATCCATTCACCTTTTATTTTTATGTTTTAAAAATGGGATCTTGAGTCATAGAGCTTGACTCCTGTCTTTATCAGTGTTTGTTTTTTTAACCAATTAATGCAGCAGGAAAATGTGAACAACTTGAGATTGTGTTGCTTAGATGGTAGCGTATGGCTTTTTCTCAATACAGAGATAAAAGATAAACTTTTTCCTTTTTTAGCCAACTAAATACTTTGTTGAGAATGCTGGGCTGGTAGAAGAGTTTTATTTGATCTGTGTGGTTACATCTGCTTAGTTATTTTTTTAAATCAATTTCCTTGTAAATCTAAACAGATCTGTAGAATGCTATTTTCTTGTGTGTATAACTAGACTTCCTACATACCGTTGCTAACTTCTGTGTGCAAACAGGGTTTATGCAAGATGACTACTACATGCCTTTTCCTTAACTGCTTTGTACTGGTATGAGTTAGTGTGTCAGGCTTTCTTTCGACAGTGCAGCCTGTTCTCCTATCGCAGCCAGCTTCAAGCTTGCATCTGTTGCAGAGGTGCTTTTCTTTGTACAAGGGGAATTCAGAGATCATTTTTGGAGAGTGACAGCTGATGGGCAAGGATGGAACTTCCCCTCACTGCTGTTTTAAAGGCTTTGTGTATTTGTCTGAAAATGATTTTGATGTTAGGCTGCCAGCAACATTTTAAACCTGTGTATCATTTGTTTTGATGTTAAAATCCTTATTGCTAAAACCACTTTTTTCAAGAATTCAGAAGGAAAATCAAAGTTTAAGATGTTTGTGATGAAGAATCTCAGCTGTCTGTCATTAAGGGGTTGTGTGTAGTTTAGCTTTTTTCCTATCTCGTAGTACAAAAATGGCCATTTTTTTCTTTGTGAAAAAAGTTTATTTTCATTTTGGTGATATTTCTGGGACATATTTAATGTTATGAGTTAAGTGCACAAATACTCTGAAAATAGTTCCAGGAATAAGTAATAAACTGTCCAGATATATATTTTTATAATATTTGATTTTTTTTAAATGCTTTTTTATCCGATAATTTAAACCTTAGTTGAATTATGTTGCCACGTTGTCTTCAGAAGGGCATGAAGTCAGCACACATGCTTCAGTAATATCTGGTTGTTTTACCCTTATGTTTCCAGTTGGCAATTTGAAATTATGGCTTCAACTGCACTTTAAATATGTGATAATAGCATGTGTTTCTAATAAGGGCCAGCACCATTTTATTCAGATAGTGTGAATGGTTGTCACTCATATATGACAAATGCACCTTCATCTGCTTCTTTGATGGCCCCCTAAAAACCATACCCTCAAATCAGGCCGATGAAATTAGCTGCTGTGTAAATTGTGTGTCTGAGTGGTTCATTATCTAATCACCGTCAGAACCACAGTGATAAAGTAGATTGAAACAGGGAAGAGGTCTGCCAGATGATTTCAGGCCTTTTTTTCTTAAACCCTGTTTCCCTTGGATACACTAAGAGTCATTCAGAACTTCAGAATTATTTGTCTAGAACATCTTTTTTTAAATTTAATGTATAAAATTGGTCAGCCAGTGACGGTTACTGGGATGATTTGTAAGGTTTTCTTCCCACCAGTCATTCACTGTATGTGTTAAAGTGTTCTACAATTTTGAATTTGGCTGCTATGTTTGCTACTGGTAGGTAAAATACCATTAGATACAGTGATACCAAGTTTCAGAAAAGTGCTTTTATTTGTTCTTAAAACTGACTTAATCATAGACTCATAGAGTGGCTTAGATTGGAAGGGACCTTAATTCTAGCCCAGAACCCTACCCTGCCAGGCTGTAAGTGATCTCCTGAAGTGGCAAAATGCTGCACTTTGTATCTATGTATACAAATCTTTGCATTTGTACAGTTCACATGTAAATTAACAATCTACAATTGTATGATATAAAATATTGCCTATAACATTTGTGTACAGATGGTAAGACAGACCAGCTGACTTGACTTTTTCATTGCAAACTCTTCTGATTCTTGATAGTCTGTTTTAAATTCTGTTGTCTTGTTGGCTTAGTATGTAATTTAAATTTTTATTTGTTTTAGGAGCATTTGAAGATGATGATATCACTCACGTGGAAGGAAGTGTAGATCCTGTTCGGGACATTGAAATAATACATGAGGAACTTAGACTTAAAGATGAAGAACTGATCACACAGAGTATAGACAAGCTAGAAAAAGTAGCTGTGAGAGGAGGAGACAAGAAGTTGAAACCTGAATATGTGAGTATAAAATCAGATCATTTATGACTGTCTACATTAAATTCAAATTTTTATATTGTTGGATTTTGCTAACGATTTCCCATGTGCGTTGTACAAAACTCTGCTGCTATTTTAATGTATCTTTTAGTGCAAATCAATACATAAATTTTTTGAAGTTTTAAGGTTTCAGTTATGAAACTCACTGGAATAGAAGAGAGTGGCTAAGGCTGCAAGGGACCTTAAAGATCACTGAGTTCCAAGCCCCCTGCCAAGGCGGGGGGGGGAGGAGGAAGGGGGGCATGGAGAGGAAGGAGGTTTGTTGTTTTTAGAATTTAACTGTTATTTTCCTGCTGACATGTTTATTATATTAGAAATGCCAGTGCTTAAATCAGGAGTTTAGTTATGATGCAAAATCCAGCAGTTGCTTCTGAATTACTTTTGCTATTAAGCTCCTGTTTGATACCAGTATTCCTAGTGTCACTACCAAGTGAATATACCTTCTTGATTTGGTTGCACTTTTTGTTTTAGTTGATGTTAAATGAAGTCTGCCAGTTGAAGTTCATTTTTGAATGGAGCTGTGGAAAGCTGTTTAAATGAGCTCAATTATTACAGGGTAACAGGGGTGATTTTCTGTAGGTTAGAAATATGTAACAATTATCAGCTTCAAGTATATTTTTGGAAATGATTATTTTACTGCCACTTGACTTTTAAGTCAGCTATAGTTTGCCAGTAGTCTAGTTATTAATTTTTCTTTATTTTGGGAATCTTCTAAAGATGAATCTTCTAAAGATATTTCTGGTGGTATGTAAAGCATATTCTCTAATTATTACAACAGCATATCAGTATGAGAACAAACTATTTATGCTTAGCAATTATGAAGTAAAAACCACTAGTTTATCTATTAGCTTTGTAGATAGCAATTAATAATAATGAAAAATTGTCACATCAGTGCTGGTATTTTAATTTGTTAACATTGGAGCACACTACTTTTTTTTTGCCCTAGCTAGTGTTGAGCATTGAGTAGGATCTGAAATTGATCTCTCAGCACTTCCTTGGTAGTTTCTGCTGATAAAGAGCTAGCCTTTGTATGGTTTTATTGAGTATGTTATTGCTAGATTGGTGCAAACAAGAAAAAACTGCTAATGTTTGACCATTTGAAGTCTTTGATAAAAACCCAGAGAGAATCAGGTGTGTTTCCCTTAAGGTCACCTGATGCATCAACCCAGTTTTGTGGATGTGTGGGCTGTAATTTTTGGCTTTCATATATGGTTGCATCTCCTTAGAGGAACAGGGTAGCTTATGCCTACAGTTTCAAATAGCATCTTTAAATATAATCTTGTAAACACGCAAAACTCCTGTCCATAGCAAACTCCAAGTTTGAACAGAGGCTATATTTCACTTTAGGATGAGAAGATAAAAATAAGGTAATTGTAATGCTCTGTCAGAGTCTTGAGCTCCTCTTGCTTATGTCCTTGTGCAGTCACCTCTGGAGAAAGCCTTCTTCTATTTCTCATAATGGAGATTCTTGTCCAGATTTTAAGTGTCTGAATTTATCTGAATCATTCTTTCTGTGCTCAGGAAGAATTCAACAGATTTTGTGTTTGTTTTTTTTTTGTTGTTGTTGATGGCAGGAAGATGTAATCAAAGTGCATTTGAAATTCTCATCATGTAACTGTAATGGATAGGTACAGTTACTGCTGCATAACAGAACTATTCTTACTCAGTTTATAGCTACAGGAAGTTGGCACATGCTTGAAAACAGAAAACATGAGATTATTCTAAAATGGAGACAGTAAATTAAAATCTCAAACCTAGAAATGCAATTTAAATCAACTAGAGCTTTAAAATCTCCATTAGTAGTTGATCTCTACTCAGCTTCAGTTTCTTACCCTTTTCTTTGCCTCTCCCTTCAATCTCCTAACCTTTATTTGATTTGTATTTCAGCTGTCAAAATGACTTTGTCATCTTGTGTTTGTAATTTAGACTTCCTGTCATCCCCTGGGGGATATCAGCCTTTCTTTGTGAACACAAGCACAGAAAGCAAGGTTTTGAAGTTGTGTTGCTCTGCCAGTTCTAACCTCAGTAACAGCTGTTACACTTGGCCAGTTTCAGCTGAGTTTGTCAACAACAATAGAGGTTTCAAAGGTATTAAATTCTTTTGTTTCATGGAAATGGGTGGCTGAACAGAAGGGAGAGGCGCAAATAAATGATTCTGTGGAGACAAAGGCTGCAAGTAGGAACTCTGCTCTCTAGAGTCAGCAGAGAATCTTCCCAGGGAAATGCTGTGGAGCATCAGGTCTTTTGAGTCCCACTGATCTTCGATCGTCTTCTTCGTCTTCCTTTGTAACTTGTATGCTTGAATTATAAGATGGGCAGTAGACTTTAGTGAAATGAACGTTTCTGGGGTAAAGGTGAATATCTGCCTGGTTAATTTTCTGGTAAATTAATCCTCAGGCCTGACTAAGCATTTCCTACCAATAGACTTATGCAGTTGTAAGGTTTTTGTAAGGCAGCAAGTCTTTGACTTTTCCATCTACTGGATGAGTTAGCTTATGTTTTCAGTTACTGGGTTGTGATTAACTCTTTTGCAGCTTTCATTTGTTGTTTCTCCTTTTTTGGATTGTTCTGGATTGCAGAGGAGGCCTGTGCTTACACATAGGTACTGAGGGATGTGGTTTAGTGGTAGAACTTGGTAGCTGAGGTTTATGGCTGGACTTGATGATCTTGAAGGTACTTTTCCAACTTAGATAATTCTATGATTTTGTGTTAGGAGTGTATTTTGTGCTTCCTCTTTCTAGGGCAGAAAAGTGATCAAAACAGTAGTGTAGAGTGGATTAAGGGCTTTTTTCTAGTAGTTGTCTCCATAAAATGGGATATAACAGAAACCTTCACAAGATTTGCCTTTTTTACATATGAAATTAAAATGCTAGGCATTGCTAGTATTTTCTTTCTGCAACATAGGTTCACAACAAACAGCTGTTTTCTGAGTTCTGAGTGTTTATAGTCATTTCCCCTTTCTGGAAAACTGGGGAATTAAAAGGAAATGAAAAACTTGATATTTCCAGGTAGTGTGTTGGTTTTTTCTCTTTTATTTTCTCATCCTTTTTGGAGGAATTCAAAGACACTTTAGAATTCAAGGGTTTTGACTGAAAGTTTTTAAAGTTTCGTGTTTCATTTAAATAAAAATACTGAAAGCTTGTTTAACCGTATCACTTTCAGACCTTCTACTTGCTTTCTTTCCTCACTTGAACAGAAACATCTAGCTCTTGAATTACATTTTTCGTTTCTTTCCACTTTTTTAGAACACTTTGAGATCTATTGAGGAAAAACGCTATATAAGGTTAAGGAAAGAAGAAGGTGTGAAAGGAAGGAAAAGAAATAGTATTGATCTTAGTTGAGCTTGTTTTTCCTTTAGTTGTTTGCTGAATATAACAATAAGCTTAATATGAAAGCTGAGGAAATGTTACTGATTTTAGAGAGACTATAATCTCTGTGTGACCTGTGTAAACTTATTGTTGCCATCAAAGAGGATTTCAGTCTGTGCTTCATGGAACCTAATTGAAAGTAGGAATCATTCTTCTTATGTCATAAATATGAATTGTCTGCTTTATCAGTAAGCCTCCACAGCTGTAACTCCATAGTTTGAAATCTGTAAAAGCTATGGAGTGAAAAAAAAAAGAAACTGTCTGTATCAGCCAGGAATTCTTAAATCTGAGATTTTTGTTCGATTGCCTGCCATCTCACATCTGTGCTGAAACTTGTTAATTAGCATTTTTCTTCATGGAAGCCCACATTGCATGCAGTTGGTAAGTTCACCTTTGTGTGATGACCTGGCTTTACTATTGAATACAGTGTTAACTGTTAGTGCTGTCTCTCACAGAATTGATTTCTCAATCCCCTGTCAGCAGAAATAAAGTAGCCAACTGCTGTTAAGGAGCCATCAATGGAATCATTTTCAAGTTCTACTTAAAAATCAATGGCACAATATGGTCTAAGATCAGCAACACGTACTGTTGACACAGGCTTGGAATAGCTTCCTTTACACTCACATTTTTGTGTTTTGCAAGTGTTCTCAGTCTACTCAGAAATGATTGCCTGCTTTCACTAAGAGTACTGTTCTTTCAGACTCAATGTATCTTTATGTAATATTTTGACTATGACCTTCTATCAAGGTATTGTAGAACAAAAATATCCCTGATATTTTTATGTACTACTACAGCATGAATATAACTTCAAGAAGGCAATGAGTAGCTTTGATTTGTATCTGTTTGTTGCTGGTTTCTACAGAGATATGAGAAAAGTTGAATTAAATTTCATTGTTGTTAGCTTATTCATCTGTCATTTTGGGTAGCAGGAGATTTCAAAGGAAAATTGAGGTATCTTTTATATTTATAGATCTTGTTTTAAATATATATTTATATATCTGTGTATATATATGTGATTTATGGGATTTTCAGTCCTGGATATGGAGATCTTCAAGTTAAGGCAATATAATACAGTTAAGTGAACATTATTACAGGATTCTCTTCCATTACCCTTCCTGCATGATTCAGTTCTAGTCCTTAGAGATTGACCCTCTGCAATTGATAGCTATTCATTCATCCCTTTGTTAGTGCTCCAAATCTTGAATTCCAGCACAGAATAATTTGTAGAGGTAATGGTATTGTGATTTATATATCTGACCACAAGAATATTATTTATAGTTCACACAGACTGTTGACTTCAGCGATACGAAGACAAAATCTTTAGGTCACTGTCAGTGCCTGTAGTGTTTGAGCTTCCAATTTTCAGTTGAAAGGCAGCTTTTACAATAGGTCAGTATCAATGTCCACTGCATTTGAACTTCTAGTTTTCAGTTCAAAGGATGCTTTGTAAGTTCTGCAAGACATCTGAATTGAGTTGCTAAAGTGTGTCAACTTGAACATTAGGTTAGTTTTTGAAAGTGAATGCAATTTTTAAGAGCAAAAGTAATTGCAATTATGAAAATAATTAAAGATGCCTTTTCATGCTGTTGTATCAGTTCCATTTAATGCAGAAGAACTGCTTCAAGCTTTGCTTTGTTGTTGCAGTGGATGATGAATTAATCGGTATGATGACCATAAGCACAGAGCATAAGTATCCATAAGCACATATTTAACTATGTAATCTATGACCCTGCCTTCCTCCTCCCTTCCTTTTAACGTTTTGGTCTTGTCCTTACAATACAGGAGCTGTATGAAAGATGGTTCTGTTCATTTAAAATTACTAATAGCAGCTAGGAAATGGATCACAAACAGCAGAGGGATGGTAGATTCTGTTGCTTCTCATTATCAATATGCTAGATGAAAACAGGGTGAAAATCTTCCCTTCCTGTAATATTCTGATGAATGGGATTGCTCTGAGCAGAATTTGCTGACCTTGTACTGCAAGCACTCGCCAGAGTTCTCACGGATGGATGAACTCTTATTTCATCTAACTGATGATGTCAGTTGGGAATTTTCACCTATCTTTCGTTCCAAGTTGAAGATAAATGCGGTGGTGAATTGGATTTCTTTTTGTCAGTTGCTTTCGTCTCCTTTTGTGAGGAACGTTTGAGAGGTTAGTTTGTTCCTCTGGAAAAAGAAGGAAAAGATTGTACTTGTACATTATTGACACACTTTTTGCCAATGACTGTTACAATTAGTAACTTAAATGTTAAATCATAGGGAATCAAGAAAATATTTATATTCTTAATGCATGTAATTATGCCTAAAATCTTCAGTGGACCATTTGCTCTGCTTAATGTGGTATTTAGAGGAAATTAAAGTTCATTCTGAAGAACATTATTAATGTAACAGGAATATATTCATGGCAGATGTTTGTGAATTAATTGGTAGCAAAGCCTGAGGTAGAAGTACATAATGTGTAAATACATGTTTGGATTTCTTTGGGAATTATCAGTAGACAAAGAGGAGTCAATGCTTACTTTCTATCACGGCTGATCTTTCCTGTGTAGATTTGAACAGTGAATTAGAGTAATTACTTTCCCAAAGAATGTCTCTCTGGCTATGCCTAGATCAAGCCACAGTTATAAATTTGAAATAGACAATATATGTGGCAAAACAACTGTCTGAATAATTGTATTCTGAAAAACATGCCTTTCTCAGCTGACTTTATTTCCTTCTAGAACAAATACCTTCACATAGAATTTCTTGGAAATAAAGATGTAGAGACAAATGCAATAGGAAAAGCTTGGTCTATCTGTGTCAAAGATGTGTCATTTTGATTTTCAATTCCAGTTCCCTTTCTGAATTTTGGAACTGAGAGAAATCACTTGAAGATGGACTACTTTTTGTATTCATGTCTGTTTAATATTTTTCTAGAATCTAGGACTGAATACATCTTTAGTTGTGTTGTTGTTGTTTTTAGTATATTATGCATTTAAACCTGTAAAGCTGACCAGCACAGTAGAATTTGAGGTTTATTAACGTGTTGCCTGTAATGCGTTTAGAATGTGTTAAGTGAGAGTACTTGCAGTGGTTCATAAACATTGCTGGCACCTAGCTCTTAGTAAACCTTGTACCATGTACAGCTTGTTCTGGCTCTGTTAGGACATATTGAATGGGAGAAAGGATAATACACTTGTCCTAAATCCATTACTTCTCCCATTGTATTTTTATTAAAGTCAGTGAGCAAGGGAATTGTAAGAGATTAGACATTGTTTTGTACCGCAGAGGAGCTCAT
Organism: Cyrtonyx montezumae; assembly: GCF_038088225.1. NCBI lineage: Eukaryota > Metazoa > Chordata > Aves > Galliformes > Odontophoridae > Cyrtonyx > Cyrtonyx montezumae. The sequence goes on along the minus strand of NW_027072078.1, from coordinate 12,554,182 downwards.
TGTTACTCCAGTTGATGCAGTACCTGACTTGTTCTCTTCCTGCACCCAGCTGCTACAGCTTATTTAACTGCTTAACACAATTGAAAAACATGATCTTTTAAAAAAAAAAACACACAAAAAACCTTGACATTTTGTCTTAATTGCCCTTTAAAAGTACTACTGTTTCTAAACATTGCTTTTATAACAAATTCTTGTTTTATCACTTTAGTCTTATAAGTTACCAGGAAACCTCTTTGTAAAGTACTGAGATAAGGCTATGCCAGGTAGGACTGAAAGGAATTTTCCCAGGAAAGCCATGAACAGGACTATGGTTACCATATATTTCACTGTGTCAATATGGAAATGTTAAATGTTGAATGGTGTGAGCAATAAATTGTTTTTGGAGCAGCACAGCTTAACTAGCTAGAAATACTCTTTAGTCTCAGATATGTGTAATTTGTGTACGTGTATGAAAAAATGCCATAGCTATTTTGAAAGCCAGATGGAATCATAGTAATGATCTAGTTTGATCTCCTGCATGCCTTTACTGTTTATAAATGTTTTAAAATTTGCTTTTAGTCTGTATTTGTCAAGCTTCAACTTTCAGCCATGTGATTTGTTAGTTTTTTTTTTAGGCTTTTGTTAATTATATATATATAATGCAGTAAGAGTAGAAGAGTAAGATTTAAGCGCACCTGGTCTTCACATAGAAGCACTTGTTCAAACCTTTTATGCCTTTTCTCCAATCTTTCGTTGTTTAGTATTTTATCAGAAAAGTGTAGAAGTAATCATGCTTGACATTAGTACTTGTGTATTCAAAGATTGTGTTAGTTGTCTTAACTAGTGTACATCTCTCTGGGAAGGAGCAGGTACTCTGCTTGGTAAATACCGTGTCCATACTTCCTCATTCTCCATCCAGTACTCTTATGAGCTTGGATTTACTGTACTGAAAAACATTGTTTGCTTTCACTAAATCTCTCTGACAGTTCTGCTCACTATAGATATGTTTCATGCATATGTCAGTCATTTATTCTCATCATCTTCCAATGCAATGGTATTTTTTTTAGGGTGTTGCCAAAATGTAGCTAGCAATATACAAACAATTTAGAAGGTCTCCAGAAGCTCAGGGGGTTGTTGATCTACAGTAGCATTCTAGGTGTACTTGTTTAGGTAGTGTTGATTACATTTAGTGTATGCAGTGATTGTTTTGTAATTAAATGCTTTTATGTGACCTAGCCAGATTCTTGAGGGAAGTCCGAATGTGTTCACTTTACACTGTTACCTTCGTTGCTGGATCACTTTGACTTGTGTATGAAATGTGAGGTGCTAGCTAAGAGCTGCAGGTAATGTTGTAGTTTTACAGTTTGTCAGAGGAACAGAGCAGTGAAGCTGATAGAATGTAGACAATTGCACCTTGTTTGCTGTGTTACTATTTTGGTATAGTGTTGCCTGAATTGAAATATCTTAATAAAGCATAGTTGTCTGTTTTTGCAATGTTGGCCAGGTGGCTGGTCAGTTACTGTATCTTAGAAGTCTTGAAGCAAACAAATAAAGTGACAGGAGGCACTCCACATTTCCCACAGATATCTCCCTCAGGGAAACAGAAGAGCGTCATATTCACAGTCACTCTCCATAGTAGCAGAAGCTTTTGCACTGCCTGCAGAATCATGGAGAGTTCACTTGCACTTTGAAGTGTGAAGTGATAATCCTCACGACTGCTTACTTCTTTATTAAATTTGCGGAAGTTAATTACATGCCCTGCTAATTTTCAACAAAAGCCTCACAATTCTCTGATGCCAAGTAGGCAAGTGAGTTTTCCAAGCTTCAGTTTAGTCCCTCATGCTGCAAGAAGAATTTGGCATAGGCGCACATTATTACTATCATCCATCCAGAGAGTTTATTAATATATGCACATTTTTCTACGCAGTAGTGTCTCATGAGCATGCCTTGATAAATCTCCTGATGCAGTTTAAATGTCCCACTTTTCTAGAGTACTATAAATACACGATGTGAAATTCCTGTTTAACATTTGTGTTGACTGCTCGTCATCCTTGGAAAACAGGACAGGACATAACCTCAGTATTGCATATAGCTAAATGTACCAAATATTCATATGCACTAAATGTATTGCCAAGGATATAGTCAGAAATGAATTGATGTTTAAAACAGTGGTATTTGATATTCATGATGTTTGCTGTATTTCATGTGCCTTCACTATCGTAAGGAAGCTGGATTTTGGGGGCATTTTTGATGTTTTGAATGGTGCTTGGTATAACACTGATAACTAAAAAGCAGGAGAGTACTCTTGTCACCAACAAGAAGTGGATTGTCCTGCTGGTGGCAGGCTGACCTCAAAGTGTGCAACTGGAGAAGGACAGCTCTAATGAAACCAAGCAGATCATTGCTCCATGTTCTGTTATTAAGCATCTTGGAGTTAACTAGAGTAATGACTAAATGTGTTTAAATGACTGTTACAGTGATAGCGAAGATAGAAAGGTCAGTGCATAGTCTTTCACCAGGCATAAATAGAAGCAATTAATAAAACTAAAAATGGTGCTATATGAATTATAACTTCAAAATGTGCATTTTGCATGTTTGTTTGTGGTACTGGGGCAGAAGAGTGAACAAGAAATATGTAGGAATATTTGCCTTCCTTCATATTGTCACGAGCATTTTAGCAGATTTGTTTTTAAGAAATCGTATTAAGACTCATTTGAATGTGACACCACCACTGGTGCAGGAGAATTTGAGTTCCTCTGTCACTCAAGTCATTATAGAAGTGGATTCTGCCATACCTTCTGCCTGTTGTAGCTGCCTCCATATTCCATCAGAGAAAATTCTGCTTGGAATAATTATTTCTTGTTTTTTTTTCTGTATCTTCCTGCTTCAAACATGAATGTTCTGTTTGCTTTAAGCTTCTATCCTTTCTCTAAATAAAGCTTTCCAGTGCTTTGTTTCTCTGTAAAACTGAAATAGACCTGTGCACAGACAACTCTCGGCTCTGCATTAACACCTTGGGTCGGTCAGCCTTCTCTGTTCAAGTTACCCATGCAATTATTCCTCTTGAACAACAGCTCTGAACTGCATGAAGTTGGGTACCTACAGCTGAACTCTGAGAAGTTAGGTTTGTGTCAAAATTGGCTTAGGGATGTATCTGTAGGTAGCTGAATGTGGAAGGGAAGCTCTGATTTACATCTGTGTGCTTAAGTATGCTTTAGGAAGAGCAAATGTTTGCTGCACTGATTCTTGAAATTTCCTGTAGGATCCACAATACATAGCTCCCCTTAAAGTGTGCTTAAAAAGAAAACATTTTATTGCTGCATAAGCATAAAAGATTGTCTTTGACAACTATTGCTATAATGTTCTGTAAATCTTTTATCAAATATAGTTTACATGCAATAATGTATTGTTGTTTGGGGGGGGAATTATAATGCTGAAAGCCACATGGTAGGTACCTATAGTGTTGCGTTAAAAACTGATGTGTTGTGTAGTCAGAATTCCTTCACTGCTGACCAGGAATCTTTGAAATTGTATTCATTTTTTGTCTGTGTTTTTGAACAAAAGCTGAAGATAAGGATTCTAAATGAAAAGTTTGTATCGTTAGAATTGCTTCTCTTGTCTCATTTATACTGATTAATTAAAAAATAAAAAGCAGATAAGGTTAAAGATAAGATGGCAGCACTGTTTTCTTCTTTATGTGTAATCTTGTTGCATGTCTCTACATAAGCTGTTCTGGCCACTCATCACAGTAACCAGCTGGGCCATTTCACCTGCTGGAGCCATTAAAGAGGACTCTCTCCCCCTAGATTAATCCCCTCCGACATTAGTTTTTTGCTCTGACAACTGGAGCAGGCATTCAGAATTTGCAGGTGGCCAGTGTGACGCACATAATTGCCTACAATTTTAGGCAATGAATAAAAATGGTCTACATTACTTGTCAAAGGTTGTATATGCAGTGCCAAGTGAGATCTATGGGAAGCCTTTTAGGGTTTAAAGAACAGTTAATAGCAAAGCTGCACAGTGCTTTTTTAATCATAATGCATTTGTAATATAGCACTTTGATCTTCTCCTTGTAGGAAATGGTGTTATATTAGCCACTTTTAAACGTTTATGAGTGAAATTCAGTTATAGGAGAGTAAAAGTGATTATTCTTCGTCAGAACATGTAAGATTTCATTAAAAGTTTTAGCGTGCCCCTTCCTTGTTAAAATCTGTGGGGAGTCCTGTTCCTGGAGGGTTTCAAATCAGGATCTGAAGATTTCGAAGAGCTTTGTCTTTGTTTTTCACTGCAGCAACTGCTCAACTAGAAAAGGCTGTAGTAAATACTGATGTTATTTGTGGTTGTTTATAATGTGCCTCAGCCTGTAGCACTAAGTGTAAAAAATGTTGTGCACTCAATGGTTCAGGGAATGGTTCTTTGTGTTTTAAATACCTTAATTCTCAGTTGTGTCAATTATAACAAAAAAAATGCATTATTTAAAGCATGATCGTAAATTATCTCTCAGAAAAATCGACGACTCAGAAATGTACTACTCCTAGACGAGCCAAGGGTGACCTTTCAGACCCGAGAGCCTTTTATTAACACCTGCCTGTAAGGAGAGCCGTGCCACACGCAGCTTTCAGATTCAGCACCACAAAACTGATGAGGAAAGGCTTGAAGGGTTCAGTTTGTGTCACTTGCTGTTTGCCGTTTCCATTTCACAGATGATTAATCTTTCTGTGAAGAAAGGCCAGAGAAACAAAGCACATTGGGCTCTTCCTGCAGTTACTCCTTCTGAATGCACACTAGCTTGCTAACTAAAAGGCCTTTAGATTTCCTGCAGAGAGAGATGTTCTGAAAGTGAATGCAGCTGGTTGGAGGTCACCAGAGCAAGGCTCTTGCCATTGTGTAATGGAGGCTTTGGCAGGTTTCATTTTGGGGGGGAGGGAGAAGGTGTTGGCGAAAAATTAATGCGGAATAAAAAGGGCTCTGGCCATTTGAATTAATTTTTTGAAGGGTAGATCATCAATAATAGGCTCCATTTCTTTTGTGAACAATTTAAAAAATATATTCACTGTTTTTTTTCCCACCCATTCCCTTTTCTTAATGGCATGTTTATATTGTGCGTGGTCTCTCCCGCTGCATGCTGAAATGTCGTGTCTTACTGAGTTTGAAAAGCAATCTAAAATGTGCTGATTTTTACATACATTTTATGAGCTTTGCTAATTTTCCTGATGGCAGGAGATGATACTTGGATCTTATGTATTTAACTTTCTGATGACGGGATTTGTATCGCTTAAGTAATTGCTATTTGCCTTTAATGTCTCTTAAAACAGGAATTATTATTTTTCTGAGATAGGTACATCATCTAATTTTTAATTAGTACATTCATGCTGAATTTTAATTTCTATATGCCTTGTTTATGGAACAGAATTGTCTGGTGTCCAGATGAGTTCTGACTTTGTTGGGGTTTTTTGTTTTGTTTTTATCTTTCTTAGGATGTTATGTGCAAAATCAAAACCTGGGTAATAGATGAAAAGAAAGCTGTCCGCTTCTACCATGACTGGAATGACAAAGAGGTAGGCTATGAGTTTTATCCCATGAACTGTCTAATAATTTTGCTACCTGTTACTGTTTTTTTCAGTTTTTTTTAAAGAAATCACATCCATAGTGTATTGAATGTTAAATTTATTGTCAGTTCTGTTTATCAGTGTGATCTACGCACTGGATTTTGATTCTGTTGCATTCTCAGAAGTGCCATGAGGAAAATAGTCCTATATTTAACTCAAGTTGATATAACCTGTTTTTAAAATTCTTTTCTTACGTTTTCACTTCTAGATTGATGTTTTGAACAAACATTTGTTTTTCACTTCAAAACCCATGATCTATTTGGTTAACCTCTCTGAAAAAGACTACATTAGAAAGAAGAACAAATGGTAAGTATATTCAGGTTAAATGCCTAAATTTGTGTTTCTATGTCACATCTTGTTCAATGGTGAATAACTCCTTGCTCATTAAGGTCAAAATATATTAATTCAAACAGGAATAAAAGCTGATGTTGCACGTTTGTTGTGCTCCCCCTGACATGCTGCTTGAGTACAATGTGTGTGGTGAAACCATGAATGAAAGTACAGAATAGAAAAATTATATTTTCTTTCGTTGTATTTTTGTGTGAATCCATTAGCTATGAAGAAAATATTTGATTTAGAACTACTGATTCAAATAAACATGTGTTGTTATCGTGTATTATTCTGATCATCTGAACGCTATCTCTTTCATTCCAAAGGAATGAATTGAATACCAGAGGACTAATGCTATGTGCATTGGACAGAAAGCTTTCAAACTGGCACAATTGCACATTTGAACAGTACATTTCTGTTTACTGTTGTCTGGTTTCATTGCTCCTGCTCAGACTTTGCTTACAGTTTATAGGCCTGTCTTGATGATCTTTAATGTCATGGGCAGCATGGGATTTATTCACGTATTTCTGACATCAGTGTGACTTGAATTGATTTCTCAACCATCATGTATTTATCAGACATTCAGTGAGCTGGGTAAAGGTTCAGTGCTAGCATGGTAGACATGGCGGAAATCCACTGTTGAGAAGTACAACATTTAGAATGTCATAGGAAGTTCTGGATGGAATAAATATTTAGTTTGTGGCGGAAAGAACAGATTGAGTAGTATACTCTGAAAAAAATCAGTTGCAGCATGTTTTGTTTAAAAAACTAACAAGCCTTTTTTTAGTACTTAAATCTTTAAACACTCGTGAAATACTTTGAAGATGTATAAACGCGTGTTTGTGAACAGATATATGCGTGTTACTCATCCAAACAAATCAAAAGTATCCAAAGCGGAATATCTGAATTCTCCTAAAGTATACCCTCTGTTTCTCCCTGTACTTCATTAAGTACTTAGATGCACATGGTTTCAATTTTCCATTAAAAATTCTCATTTCCATATGATATCAAAGAGTGAGAAGGCTTTAAACTGAAAAATAAACATTCATAGACTGGAAGCCAAAACAATAATTAATGTCAGATGGTTAACTCCAATAAATCATTAGAATAAATTCTGTGAAATTACTGCAACTAAAACTGTCCTTTTGATACTCCAAGACATTTTGTGTTAGTATTTAAGAACAAAATTTAATCTTTTCAATAGCAACTCATCTCAGCCCCCAAAAACATACGTTTGTATTGGACTTGATAATTAATTGGACTTGTAATAATTTAAGTTTTTCATGTTTGGCTGGATTTTAAAATTATTAAATTCATTTATTCGTTCTTTGAATATTTTGTGGGCAGCAATATTTGAACATTAAATGTGGTTCTATCTGAGAAAGTCTTTAAAATCAGAGTAGTAGTACTCATTCTGTTATTGTCAGGTGATATTTTTTTCTGAGTGCAAATGGTGAGGTTTCCTGAGGTTTGCTGTAACAGTACAGACCTGGAAGTTTATGTGAAAATGGATGCATCGGTTTCCTTGTCCAAAAGGGATCCTCACACCTGTATTTGGATGATTACAGGTAGAGCTCACTGGCTCTAATTGTACAGTAAATACCATTTCCCAGACCCTAATGGTAGACAGACTACTTAGGAGACGCCAGTCTGTGATTTAGCTGTCGCCAGTCACCCCATGTTTTTTGTGAGACTAGTTGTGATGATGACATAGTTAAACCCAATTGAAAGCATATCTTTGTATAAATTACAATTTTTAATTTGTAAAAAAAATCAGACTGTTGAATTGAGGAGTCATATAATGAAATGGTTTAGCTATTTCTATTACAATTAATAATTTTGTTTTTAAAAAATATGTCCAGATCTTATGGATGTTAGTATAATTGTAGCCGAAAGATCAAAGCCTGGGTAGCTGAGTGATGTTCCAGAAGAGAATTTACCACATAGCCATTTTCAGTACAGTTTCTGCCTCCTGCTGTTCCTATTTTCCCTCAAGCTAGCCATTGACTACCCCCTGTGCATCCCTGCTCGTAAAAAATGATTGAGGAAGTATTTGTCATGTATTTATGAGTAGGAAACATTGTGTGATAGGGAAAGGCATCTACAAGAACCAGAAAGATTGCCCTTTTCCTTCATTCAGCCACTCTGCTACAGCTTTAAATCCTCTGTTTATGCAGCAAAGCTTTTATATTTAAGAGCAGAATAATTTTTTTCTATGAAGGATGCTAACGGTAGGCTTTTGCCATTTGTGTGGTGTAAGCAGATGTAAATGATTACAATATATTTTGCTGTTAGGTGCCACTTAATTTGTGATTTTTGTTATTATTCTGAGGGCAGAGGTACATATTTGAAATGTAAGCCACATTTAGACTAGTCATTCAACTTGAAAAAGTTTTTTCTGAGTTTAATTTGTAATATGGCTGTAACAGAAGTAAGGGTAACGCAGGAAATGCTCAGCAGTAAAATGTTTTCGTGAGACTTTTACAACTATAGAAGTATTTAAAACAGTAAAGAGAGGCTTTTTGATTGTGGGTATGAAAGGAGAACTAAAACTGTCTTTGTTTTACTGGGTCACTCTTTCAGAATTAATGAACATTTTAATTGTTAGTTAAAACATACTTACGTTTAAGTGCTAACATGTTATTTTTCAATCCTAGAAAAGAAGAAAACACAGTGAAAGATAGGACTATTGTGTGTCTGAGTAGGTGTATTGACCTTTTGAAAGATGTAAAAACTGGAATGGCTCCAAGCAGCTACTTGCTGGTTTTAACAATGTTGAATTAGTCATTTAGTTGATTTATGATTAAGACCTAGCCCCTGAAGAGATGCTGACATGGCAGCTGCGTTAGTTGCGCTTGTGTTATGATCAGATGACAGTAATCACGATGTTGTATAGAGGAATCCACTGAAACCATCCTTACTACATACTGCCGTGATATAAGTGAATACTTAAGCCCATTTTTTAATAACTTAGAATGATTTTTATAATGGTATACTACCACCTTAACGTGATATATTTGAGTTTAATCATGGAAGCATTCTAAAAAAGCCCATTCATTTACAGTTGAAGCTGCTTTCTGAGTTAGAAAATGTCACGTACAGCCAGGACACGAGACTTAGCAGCCTTCATCTAGATAAAGGTTTACGCTTTAGTCTTGCTTAAAGAGGTCATAATATAGAATTCAATTATGAAATATGTTGAGCTAATTAATAAGCGGATGTAGTGGGTAATGCTTAGCATACTGTTAACTGCAGTATTTTGGAATGATTCTTTACAGTAGGTGCCGGGAACAGTGCTGTGCGTAACACTGACTTTTTGACTCAACACCTCTGATCTAGACAAGTGATTTTTTTTTTTGCAGATTATGCGTAGAATGCAACTTAGAGCTGATTATGGTTATAGATTTTAGAGTATCAAGTATGAAATTAGGAATTTGTGTAGTAACCCAATTTATTCTAACAGTGTGCCTTTGAATGGGTACTGATGGGATAACTCTCTTCGCATATCAGACTGCTGTGTGTTTAAAAAGGTGTATTTATCTAATGAGTAGCCCTTTTCCTGTTAATTCTTTTAGTATTTTTTTTATGTTCTTAGTCTAGAAAAAACATAATTAGGTCAGATGGAATTTGTCTCTTCTGGTATCATGTTTCTTGATAGGCCACTAGCAGATGTCCAGGGTAGACTATAGGAAGATTAATCAAAAGGAGTATATGTGCCCAGCTTTTTGCAATCTGTTAGTGTAGAACTGTCTAAGCCAGATATGATATACTTGTGGTAGATGATTTCAGACTGTTTTTTATTCTATGAATTTAGCCACTGACCTTTTGAACCTAAGTATACTTTCGGCATCCCAATATCCTGGAACAGGGACTTCCACAGTTTAACTATGTGCTATATGGAGAAGTACTTCCTTATGCTTGTTTTGGATCTGCCACATCATAATTTCATTTGATGCTCCTTAGATCTTGTAGTATGAGAGTGAATAATCCTTTTCTATTCATCTTTTCCATATTGCTTCAGATGTTCCAAATATAACAAAAAAAAAAAAAGTGACATTAAGAAGCAAGTGTCAAGGGTGAAGTACAAGGAAGACCTAATGGGCCTGTGTATGGATTTATCTGCTTTACTCTTTTACTTTTAGACTACTTAGAAAAGAAAGTTTTCCAGTGGGTGTTAGCAGAACAGCAGGGCAACTTCATGCACTGAGAGAGTGCAGAGGACTTGGAGCATGAGGACTGTGAGAGGAGAAATGGTATTCAGAAGGTTTTCATATCTTCAGTGTGCCTGTTAAGAAAACTTAAGATCAACAAAAAAAATATACCTCAGCTCCCAAACCTCCCCATCCATACTTAAATGATGTCAGATTTTAGAGAAGTATAAGGAAGAACACTTAGATAAAGAAAGGTACTTTTTGTATAGATTCTTCTTTGACTTGACAACACTGAGTATTTGATCTCTGTGTTTGAACAAAGAAAGTGATATTATATATGTTTCAGTTTAAAACTTTCCAAAGACGTTTAAAAAAAAAGTAAAAAAAAAAAAATAGTGGAAATGGTTAATGTTAATGTGCCATGAAGCAAAGCATTTTAATGAGCAGAATGAAGGTGCTGTATATTTAAGAGCCCTAGTTCTAATAAGTGCAACCTACTGTAGGGAACCTGCTTTAGCAGGGGGGTTGAACTCAATGATCTCTTGAGTTCCCTTCCAGCCTCTGCAATTCTGTGGTTATGTGCAATAGATTTATAGGAAATAAACAGAACAGCTGCAGGCCAGCTCTGTCTCTTTAAAAACTGAAATTATGGTAACTAAATAAAAATATGAAGCATCTCATTTCCACAGAAACACTGTCTTGTTCTACTGTCTCTTTTAATTCTTTGCAAATGCTGTCTGACATATGTACATCACTCCAAAAGTAATGCCTCCTGTTTATTTCTGTGGAAACTACATCAGGTACAAAGAGCACAATAACACTGTTTTGTAGAGCAAATTCTCATCTACAGAACGCTATCTTTCAATGTAGTCACCACCAATATCTATGCATTTTTGCCAGTGATGAGCAAGAGCCTGTTGCCGTGCTCAGCAAATGTACCTGCAGAGGTGACCCGTGGTCACTGTCAGCACTGCTGAAACACACCATCCACTGCCTCACTCGCTCACATCCACTGTTTGGTCTCTGTAAATATTCAGTAAGCATCGATGAATGTCAGTGGGTGTCAATTTTTTTCCACATAGCAAATTTTGCTAAAAACAAACAAAAAAAAACCAATTTGAACCAAATACCTAAAAGTGTCTCCTTTTTAAAAAAGGAGACTTTCTAGGTAATGAACCTCTGCAGTGTAGAGAAAATAGCAATGCATCACTTTGACATGGGGGATAATGTTTCAAACTGGTTGCACCCTTCAGAGTGGTTATGTGCAGACTTCAGTTCATTGTATGTCAAGGTACCTGAGTAAGCACAGAATGCTGTTTTCAGTACCTTCAGCTTCTGAATTAGGTTTGTTTTCTGAATTATACTATAGGTCACAAAGTCATGAATATTTAGGCAGACAATGTGTATTCTTAACATTTTTGAAGACATAGAATTCCTTAAATCACAGAATAAATGCTAATATTGTTGTGGTATTGAGTAATTTCTTTGATGTAGCCACTAAGTGGTTTAAGGTTCTCTTCTATGCTGCAAGAATTATTTTTTTTTATATCTAACACTTCTCGTTCCTCTCTTACAACTGAAATGTTTTAAAAATTATCATAGTTGGATTCTTATTTGTGCATAAATGGCATTCTACAAGTATAAGTGCTGAAGTCAGAAGACACGGGTTAACAAGATCAGGGTTTTGGCTTTCTTTTGCACCTTTACTGCTGGAGTGAGACTGAAGATTTTGCATTACAAGTTTTGATTTGTTTATTTATTTAATTTAAGTAGGGGATACATTCCCAGTTGACTTCTTGCTTCTCTGTCTTACCAATTGCAGACATTTTTCCTTCAGTTGTTCTGTCTGTCCCAGTTTTTTTCCTCATCCTTTTCCTGGCAGATGTGTACCCCTTAGATCATTGGTAGGTCATCTCTCCCTTTTCTTTGATTTCATCCCATTCTTGCTGGCTTAGTTCCAGTCCAGTCCTCCAGATTGGGTTTCTTTCACCAGGCTCTGTTTTGCTGTGCCTGTCCTGTTGTCTATTTGAATGTGAATGTGTATTGTTTGATAACAGTGGGAGCTGGAGACCTGTCTCTGAGCACAGGGAGGATGGATTCCTTGCTCTCAGAACTGGTGCATACCCTCACCCTACGCCCCCCAAAGAGGCAGAAAAAGTCTAGCTCCATGCAGTACCGTGGGCCATGTAACAAGGTTGGACCTCTGAGACTGTGCAGTGTTAATTGGGGCAGTTGCTCCTGAAAACATGAGTTCCTGGTTTTTGTAGATCGTGAAAGTTACTGTGTCTGGATGGGTTTTCACAGAAGTGCAATGGTTTATCTCCTGTACTCAGTTTGCCCCGTGCCAAATGTGAAGTCTTGGCTCCTAAGCTCCTAAGTAAAGCTTTTCAAAGAAAATGTTTCTGGGATGTTTTAAAAATGGCCAGTAGTCTATGGTGAAGCTGCTTTCAAAACTTTCAGCCCACCTGGCTACAACATGGCAGTTATAAATAGCTCCGGCAGAGGCTGTGAAGACAGGAAGTAAGACCTCAGTGGTTTTACCTAAGGTATTTCTAGTCTTGAAATTGGTAAAATGGGTGATATTGCCTGGGAACGTCTGTTCTTGGGCAGACCAGTCCTGGGCAGATGGGTGTAGCTTGAAGCTGTTCCTACAACTCATTAAATGCTGCAGGGTGACTATTGCCATGAGGAGTTCTGCAGTGTGGTTGTCAACCCAGCAGACGGTGGCACCATACTCCTGCTTGGCACAGCCAAACCTCCCTGCATTCCCTCCCAGCAAGTCCCATGCATGCTCCAAGCACTTCTGTGTGTTTCACAACAATTGTGCTACCAGGGTAACACCAAAGAGCTACTTTACTGATGGATGCTTTGTACCAGTAAGGCTGTGCTCGGTGAAAACATCCAAAACTGCTTTTCAGCTTTGTTACTCTATTATGAGCCCTGCCTTACCAGCTGCATATCATCCCCAGTCTTCTTTTGAAGAACTCAGCTTTGCTTCCCATCTTCTGTTCTTTTTCTTGTTCTCTCTCCAGATGATCTTCTAAGTGTTTGTTAGAGTCTTTTTTGGCTGTCATTGCCATAATTTATGAGCTCTTTATACACAGCTCTGTGGCCACAGTGTAATGTTGAACAACTGCAGCTTTGAGGTCAGGCGCTCCAGCAGTTTTGCTGTTGGCTTGTGTATTCACAGTAATTGCTGCCTGGTAATGATACTTTTTAGGTCTAACCTTGCAATTCTGACATTCAGGTAACTTGCTTGATATCTTGTTTAAATGCTTGCGTTTTCATAGGCAGAATCTTTAGCAGTAGATGATAGCTTTCAACAAGCAAAGCTACTGCTGATAGTGCTGACTATCATGAGATCTCTCATCATTGACTTATGTTGTTAGATTCAGTCTAGCTTCTGCTTTAGAGGAGTAGACATCTCTATCATAGTGCTCAGGGGCAGCGAAGTCAGCTAATGTTAATTTAAACATTGAAATGGATAAACTAAAAGAGAAAAAATGTTTTTCACTTTATTGTAAAAAGAAGTAATAGGGAAGGGAAAAGCAACATAAGAAATGAGCCTGTATACTGAACTAGTAGATTAACAGGACATATTCAAGTTAATGAACAATAAACAGGTTTTATCCTAGAAAAGTTTTTATTTTTTCATGTATTTGTAAGTAAAGGGTATTTGCTTATTTTTCCCCCCCAAAAATCAAATATTAGAGATGTGCATGACTGTTTTACAAAGAGCACGGAGGGATTATTGAAGTCGTTAGTAACTGTGTGTTTTTCAGTTACTGTGTATGAAGTTACTTATTAATAACTTATTGAGCCATATGCCTTTAAGAATGAATGAGCATTGTTAGCTACTTTTTGTTGTCCGGAAAAGATAGGATCATATGAAGGAGAAAATAGAAGTGTGTACCCTGTTTTTAACATCTGTTGGGTTATTATTGCTGTTAAATCTGTCATGATGCTTAAAACTTACCAGTGTTTATTTTTGTGTGAGCTCTATTGATAATTTGAGAAGTGGAAAGAGAGGCTTTTGAATGATTGTAGAGAATTGAATGGCTGTCCTTGTGTTGTGTTGTGCTAGGGGAGCAAAAGGAGTACCTCTCATTCCTTGTGTGATACCTCCTTGCTGGTTTTAACTGGTGGTTTGTGAGCTTCCACTCTAGAATATTTCTAATTAAAGGAACCTATGATAATATTGTTTCCTTTTCTGAAATAACAGTAACTATTTGTATTACTTCTGTAAAACTTTATATGGAAAGGTTTGGATTCGATATGGCTATCAGTATCACTGCAATAGTATCTCTTAAACAGTGTCTACATTAGTAAGCAACTTTCCTTTTATAATCTGTTAACTCAATATTAATGAATCTGATTCCAGGCAAGCATACGTATACATACCTCTACTGTTCTGCTAATTGAATTGGTCTATCTGGATCATGTCTTCAAGCATTTCTTGCCATCATGTGCCACAGAGTTCTGTTAATCTCATTAAGTTCTCATAGTTGAAATTAGTTTCATTTCATTTACCGTTCTTTATTTTGCTGCAGTTTATATTTGAGATATTTATGCTCTCTAGGAATACTGCTTATCTTGAAATTTTCTCTCATGAATTGTCTGTGACATCCTTGTTCTCTGGGAGAACATTTAAAGCATATTCCTCTATTTTCTGCAAAAAGAAGTGGAAGCATTAGTCAGTGAAAAATATTATAAATAGAAAAGTAATGTCTGAGGAGTAATCATTTTATGCATTGGAAATATAGATTGCTGTGGCTTTGACATCCATTTTTCAAGTTTACTTCTTGCTCTGTAGTATGTAAATTCTGTTTCTTAAAGTAATAGACTTTTTTTCATTGACAATTGTTATTGAAAATCTGATGCTTTTTTAATGTTCTTTACTTTATGATTATCTTAGAGCTCTTGTTTAATGCATTAAGCGTAGGTGTGTCACTTTTCTTCTAACTGCTTGTTTTTACCAGCAAGAATTATTTATTTCTTAAGTTTTTTTGCAGAGTATTTTATTTTCAGAACTTGCGTTTCCTATAATGAGTTATAATAATGACTGATGCTCAAATGTTGATAGTTGCTGATTTTATGTATTCTTGTTTTAAAACCAAGAATAGGTGCTGCTTCATGCTTAAATTGGTAATGAAGATTCATAGGTTATGTAGCTTTTGTGGAAAAAACTATCTAACAGTATATTTGGATGGGTATGATATTATCCTTTATCACCCATATTTGACCATAGCTTCTTACTAAATTCACAATAATTATGATAAAGTTTGGGATCTGTTGTGTTTTGGCAATAATTACGAATGCCTGAAGAGATATTTAAAAGATAAAAATCTGAAAGAAAGTAATTGCATGTGCTGGTTTTGTACTTCATTGAGTTGAACAATGAAAATGCATTTATCGGATTCATCTTATATCAAGTTTCACTCTTGTTTTCATACACAGGCGGAGTGTTACACTTCTGAAGTTAAAGCGAATCTAAGTCCAAACAAATGGCTTTTATTTAAAAACAATAATAATGAAAAGAAAATCTTAACACCTAATACATTGAAAGCCTACAAAATGTTGTGGATCTAAAACATGTGATGGTTCTTCCAGCTTGCTTTATTTCATATGCTCATTAAATCCATACCTGCTTTTATTTAATGAAATCTTTATGTCCCAAGATACTCAGATTAATGAAGTGTTTGTGTAAGTGCATATATGTTTGGTTTCCTATAGGATTTTTGAAATTATTATTATTTAAAAATAACGTTATGGAGGGTAAATGTTTGTCTTTGGCTCCCTCTATCTGCCTGCCTTTATTTGTCTTTGTGAATTAATTACTTTTCAGAACTTACATCCATCAGATTGGAATCAGCTGATAAAATGGCTATAGTTATTCCATATTAGGTGTTCTATAATGTAAATAAATAATATATTGTGAAAGAGAGATGGAGATCTAGGAAGGCATTTAGTTATACAACCTTAAAAAATAGTTAATACCTTTATGCTTAGACAGTGTATTTTTGAATTATTTTTCCATTTTGGTCAAAGTCTAATTTCTGTATTAGGTTTTTCCATAAATCTAAAGGTGTATTAGAGAAAAAAATGTTAGTTGTCTGTCCTGCAGCAGTATGTGATTGTGCAGTATCCTTTTGTCTGATTTCTAGTTATGTTAGTGCCCTATTGACATAAAAGGTAACTAGATTGTTCTATTAGTGATTTCTGACATAGAAATGATTTGATATGCTAAAGCTATTTCTGACAGAAGATATAAAGTTTTGACAAACATGCACGGCACAGCAAGTGTCCAATTCTAAAGAGTAAAATAAATGCAAACCACCATTATGGGGAACACAAACAGCCTGAAAGCAAGTTATCAGTAAGCAAATAATTGTTGAACTGTTGTGAATGGAATAGGATGTTGAAATAGGGCATGATTGGCTGATGTTACATATGTCCTTGATTACCTTCCTTGTGCTTTTATCCTAATAAGTGACATTCTTTGTATTCCCTTGGATGGCTAGACAGTCTGACACTGAAGAAGAATAAATATTGCATGTGGTACACATTAAGCTGTCATCTAGGACAGCATTTATAAAAAGTAACTAGAAAAATTCATAAGAAATTCTGCAGTGCTACAGTTTCCTGGCTCCAGTCATAATTGTCAAAGTTCTTGACACATTCAGGTCTTCTGAAATGATTTGGGTGTACAGTTACTTGGTGTATGAATAATTATTCAGGATTCATTTTCTGTGATGATGCAGACTGTTAATGCTAGTTTCCCTAAACACTGCATTTTCACTAAAGGCCATGTACTAATAAAGAAAAACAAGTGTGGTATATGTAGCTAGTGCCACTGCAGAAGGTAAAACCAGCAGAGGTGTATGTATGAGATAAAAGTAACTGACCAAATTAAAAACTGTCTTTCAAATGCTAACTTTGAGTCTCTGTGCAAAATCTATTATGAGCATGCACTGTTACTATTATCCTGCTTTGAAAATATGCGTAGTGTTTTTGTGTAAAACAGCAGTATTCTGTCTTTTCATCACTGATTTGAAATTAAGATTCAAAAGCAACATAGCAGGATATCATCATGTCTGCAAGGGCAGTGTAGAACAACCCTTTTGAACTATCTAGACTGATGAGTTAGTGTTTGAATTGTAATTATTTTAACCTTTCATTTTGAGATGTGCAAAGTGTAGTAGCTACATTCTTCATACTTAAGAGTCATTTTCTTTGGTTGGCTTGCATGTTGACCAAATGTTCAAGGGCTCCTTTTTCTCTCTGTTTATTATCTATTGCCTAATATAATACCATGTTACTTTCTGGAACTTGACACATGATTTCATTGTGTATCTTAAATGACTCTTACACCTCAAACACTGAGCAAGTCAGTGGAATGTTCTCATTGTATACTGTATTCATGTGTTAGCTTTGCTACATGTAAAAACAGAGCCTTCTTCCATTTGTTGTCTAATGTGTTTCTCTGTGACAGTATTGTCTAGCTCAAGTGATCTTTTTTATTATTTTACTAAATTAAGAATACCCTCTAAGGAGAAAAATTCACTTGAGGACTGTCGTAATCTTACAGGTGACCTTGTGCTTATTCTCATGCCACTTCCCATGTTATTGTTAGTAGCATGAAGTGGGAAAGTAGGTGCATCAACTCTTTCATTAGCTGGCATTATATGTTAATTGAAAAGCTGTAAAGTGACTCTTAGAACCACATTCGGAAAAGAATGAGTAGTTCCTGGGAGCAGGTAAAGCTGAAACACCTGTTTTGGTTGAAGAAAGTTTTCTCCAAGTGTAACACTGCTCAAATGTTACAGGTAACTGTTAACTCTGTAGACCACTACAGAGCACAGAATATTTGCCCAACTGGTAAATTGAACTGTAAGTCCCACTGTGGGAAATTGCTTTACTGTGCTCCAAACAGCAGTTATCTCAGTAATTGTACCTGAATTCTTTTGTGGCTAATAGACAGTTGATGTCCTTTTTTCCATGACAGAATTATTTTACTGCAGAATTATTAATTGTAAGTATTTCAGATGATACATGTTGATACAGTTTCAGATGGCATGAGTATGATTTTTAATTGCTGCTCTGAGCGAGCTGGTTTTTGAGCACAGAACGTACCTACCCTGAGTTTCACATTCTAAACTGGAGCTCACAACAAGGAGCTTATCAGAGTAAATTGTCTAGTCCATCCCCTTCCTCACTCAAAACCTAATGACCCTTTATCATCATGGTTTAGATTGCTGGACACAGATGTGAGAAAATACAAGTAATCTACAGGTAACTACAGTAGCTGCACTGATGTTCTCAGAGAACTTACTGCTGGGAAGATAAAAAGCTTCCCACAGAGTCTGTGACTTTCCAGCAGCAGAGCGCATCATGAGCTCATACATGAAGTTTTATTTGCTGAAGATTCACAATAAGATGCATTAGGACATTCAGCAGGGTCCCTTCTTAGATCAGCACAAGAATTCTGTGAGGTTGTTGGTTGATGCACTAGTGCATAGCGTCACACTAAAGCTAGAAGGTCCAACAATGCCAGTAATGTTTCTTTTTGAGAACATCACGGACTCCAGCTGCAATCTGATATAGGTATTAACGTAGTTTGTACCTTGGCCGTAACTGATCTAATGTCATTTGAAATATTTTTCTTGTTATGGAAAGTATTCTGGCAGAGAACAAATGTTCTTTAGGAAAAAAATGCTGCTGAATATTGAAATACAAAGTTAAGAATACATGCTAGATATGAAGGTAGAAGTAAATTCTTGGATGGCAAACTAAATATTATTAATTACTGTGTTTTATCTTAGCTTTTTTTTTGCTGAAATTCTGAAGCGGGTATAAAAATCATTGTATATGTAATTGCATATTTTCCAAGGAATGAGAAGGAAATAAATTTTCAAATAAATTTAATGTTCCTTAATGTTAAGTAGATAACAATCTTGTGGGGTTTTTTTCTGTAATTGAAGAAGCTGCTGCAATATTGTTTTTTTTTTTTTAATGATCCAGTAAGATTGAAATGTATGTATTAAACCAGATCGATGTGATCTATGTGAGTCAGTCATGAGCTTTCATTCTCTTCTAAAGTATCTTAAACAGTCACTTCCATGGAAGAAAAATAGTAAGTTGGATACTAAAATGCTTTCCACCTTCTTCTTTTTTTTTTATTTTTATTTTTTGTGATAGGTTGGCATGAGATGTACAGATCTTCTGAGAATGAGTATCCCAAGAAGGCCATAGTAATTATTAAGTAGACAGTAAGCAATTAATTACATTGTTCTCTTTACAAAAAATACCAATCCTGGAAGAAAAAAAAACAAAACCCAAGCCAAATAAAAAATTCCCATCTGTAAACAAAGAACAAGCCTCAAACAACTAACCCAGCAGTAGCGCTGAGGAGACAGATGAGTGCCTGGTTTTACTGGAACCCTGCAGTCCTTGGTTACCTAGAGGCTGCTGTGGCCCAGCCACTCATTGAGCAGCAGCTGGTGGGACTTCCAGCAGGAGCATGGCATTGGCCACCAGGCCCCAAGGCTCTCAAGTGAGCCAGTCACTGTTTCAATGGCCTGTGCATTTTGTTCCATCACTGATTGTCCATTGGAGGAAGCTGCAAGACACCAAAAACTGTGTACTGTTTGTTTTTCATCTTTGCCTCATACCTCTATTTTTCACTTTTTTTTATGCTCGTTTCAAAGCTTATCCTGACCTAAATGATAGCAAACAGAGCTTCAAATTGCAGGGCCCAACAGACACTTGCAAAAAAATTATTTGAATGATTACATGTACTGTTTGTTTCATTGTAAAGGCACTCCAGAAATATTTTCTCATTTTTATTCGCTAATAGGAACTACTGGAAAAGCTACATTTATTCTCTTGCCTCTTGATTGAGGAAGACAAAAGAAGTAGAGGTACACTCATTGTACAATTGATTTCCTCCTCTTTTTTTTAATATTAAGGTTAATTATAATGAAGTTCATGTACAAATTGGAGCAAGCAAGTCTTATTCAAGATATAGACAATTTCATATTCTTTAGTAGTGGCTTTAATTCTCAACTACAGTAGACGTACAGAAAAATAGAAAAAACACCAACTGTTACAAAGTTTTGTTTGAGCTTTTAAAACTGAGTGATTAGCAGAAATAATGACCCTGTCAGCCTTAATCACATTAAAATGTGGTTAACATCATTTAATTTTTTCCACTTAATATGCGAAAATTTCCAGTAGATTTGCACTGAAGGCCATTGAAATTCCATTAGAACAAGAATAAAAATTTCAGGCATCATTTATTCAGAGAGGGAATAAAGGTCTCGATTGGAAACTGCTGAATCTTTCTATTAGAGAAACTATGAATCATTGCATTGAGCAGTATCTTCAGCTTCTATAGTACTGGGTATGAGCTGCTTTTGAATGAATGGAATGCATTTGTAGTATGGTGCTTTTTTAAAAATTGCGACATACAAGTTCTGCACAGATTTGCTAAAAGCCTTTTCCATGAACAGTTCTAGCATGCTATTATGTAGCTGCTGTAGAGCTGGGGAAGGACTTCTGTTTTAGGCATCCCTTCTCTGGGAAGTTCTGTTCTTCATATTATTTTCATTTAAACAAAATCTTTCTGACTGATGTGTAATGTATAGTTGTGGTTTCATTGTGGTAAATAGAAAACTAAGGACACATATCAAGTCTGCTACAGTCCTGGCATTTCTGTTTGACTGTCCCACACATGTGTCCATACAGCATATAACTGTGTGAACCAACTGGAGAAATACCAGCAGCAGCTTCTTCTGTGAGGAACTTATCCTTCTAGGAACAATGTGATCGTTGTTAACTTTACCATGTTTCATTCTGGTGTTTTTAGGTTTTTATTTTTTGTCCTTTGCCTATGGAAGGAGAAGACTTCATTTGATAAATGGTGGTTTCAGAAATACTATAAATTCTGAGCTGTTGTAGACTCTTCTGAAGGACTTCCAGTAAATATTTATTTAAAACAGATATCGCTGCATATATCTGATAAGTTGTAATGCCTTATAGGAACACTTTTGTCTCTTTTGTATTTGCTTCTGTTGAAAAGTAAGTGAATTGTTCTTTGTTGACCATTTGGAATCATGATGTCCCATGTTCTCATTAATGCTATTTTAAAAATTTATGCCTTGTCCAAATTTTTAATAACTTATTGTGTAGCTCTGATGCAAGTATCTGTAGTCACTTCTTCTCCCTTGTCTACAGTCTTTATGAGTGGTGCTGGATCAATGCCAACCGATTCATGGTCTGGGGGTATTATGGGCTAGTTTTGACTTGTGCTTTTGGAAGAACAGAGCTCTGGAGTCTAGCTTCTGTGAGTTTTTTTGTTTCTTTACAACAGTGATTACTGATTTATACTCATTCTTTAAAAATTGCATATTGCACTGAACAGAGGGTAGCATTATATTTACTTGGCTAGCAAGGACTTTGTGTGTGATATTGAGTCTGCCAGCCTACTCCTGTTGGCCAACTGGTTAGCTCCAGCTAAGTCAAAGAAGTGGTGGCGGAATTCTTCATGCCTTTTCCTCATGGGGGCATTGGTTTTTACAAAGCCTGTAGGAACTTGATTTGTACAGGATTGAGACCCATTTGTCCCACTCTTGCATTTCTGCATAGCGTTTATGTACTTCTGAATTCATGAAGGGTAGTGCTTCCTTGTAACTATATGGTAATCCCTAAATTACTGTAATCCCTCCTCTGCCTTCAGAACAGAACCAGTTATTGTTGGTAGCTACACAATGTAATAATGACTTTCATAAATTAAGATTTTTTTTTTTAGCTGATTGTTTTGCATTTAGTACTGAGTGGCTGTTCACAGAGCATCACTGCTGTCCTGCTTTGAGAATGTTCTGCTAATTTCCAGCCTACCTTTTTCTGTGGCTAGCTTTCTTCATTGGAGCTTCTGATAGCTTTGTCCTGTAGATTAAATAGCATCTTACTTAACTGAGGTTTGCCTCCTATGCCCACACTGTTAATTCTGTTTCTGTCATTTATGTGAGGTTCCTTTTCTTCTGATGATCTTCAACCTATTCTGAAAGTAGATAATCTTTCTGTGAATTTAGCTGACTGCATCCTCACATAGTAACTCGTGGAAACAGAGTACTTTATATACAGATATAATGCATTAAACAAAAGGAATTGTTTCCAGTAGGATCTGTAATTACATTTGCCTTTCCTGTGTTGTATTCTTATTGATGATTCAGAGTTCTTCAGAAGAAGACTGAAACATTGTGGTCCCCTTTCTTTGCTACTTTATGGTGATAACTTTTCTTGAGGAAGTTTCCTGTTCTTGCAGTAAACACAGCGTACAACTAATGTTTGTGTCAAAATCATAAATGTAGGTATTAAATAAGATCTATGTAAGTTTGATCCTTAAGAAACTTAATGTTATCCTTAAACACTTAGTTGTTCTCAGCATATCCAGTGTGTTGCTCTGTACAGTTTGTGCAGATCCACTTCCACATCAAACACTTTATGGATCTCTTCCTCCTGTGTAGAAAATATGTCATATCAATGAGAATAAATTTATCAGGGTATACTTTATTTTTCCTTTAAACCAAATTACTTGTATTTACTGAGGTTATTTTCTGTGATTGTTTCTTTTTTGATGGTATCATTGCTCAACAAAAAACTAAGTCTAAAATAATATTGTGTCTGTTAAGTTACTCTTTGGTGGAAATGGCTATCATGTTCCAGAATAACAGCCCAACTAGGTTTTTTAGTGTTCTTCCTTTGGCATAGCCTGCTTTTAGCCATATATTGCTTTCAAGGGCTTTTGTCTTTTTAACAGCGTTTTCCAAATCTAAATTTTATGACATTTCTAAAATAGGAAAAAAATAATGTCAATTTGATCATTGAAGTGGGAGACATGCTTTTATTCTACTGCTTAATATTTTCATGCCTCTCACATGCTAAAAGTGTTAGGTGATTGCTATAAATAGTTTACCTAATGGTAAGCAAATGGTGTGTATGTTATTTTAGTCTTCAAATGCATCATCAGGTGAAGCATTTTCATTTGGTGTTTTGGATAGAAAGAATGATTGTACAGAAAGTAAAAATTAGCTTATGTAGGCTACCAGAGGTATAGATTTTTTCACTTGGGAGCCAGTAGTTTTTAAGTTAATGTTTAATGACTACACATTTATGTAATAGACTTTCACTATCATTATAACTGTAGATGCATTCCTTATAGTATATCCTATGCATATGTGAACTACTTTGAAGAAGTGAAATGATGTGATGTTTAGCTACAGAGAAATGTCAAAAACAATGCATTTATATGATATGAAAGATTTGCAAGTACAAACTAGCAATTGATAGTAATATTATAATTAGCTCTTTTTACAGCCTGTTTTTTATTCATGAACATTTTCATTTATGTTGACAACTATCATGTATGCCACTGTGCATGGAGCCTTTTGCATAGTTAGAAGAAACTGAACATGAATTAGCTTGGTTTTGGGCTGATGTTCCCTCCTTTCCGTTGGAAAGTGGTTTCGGAGCCACATCATGAAAGGTTGGAGCAGTTTGCACTTTAAGTCTTGTATTTTGATTCTGTTATTGTTAGTGTTAGTATTTGTATGGGCAAAGTATGCCACAGAGACCTGTAACTTAGAGGTAAAACTTCTTTCAGAT
The DNA here is from genome assembly GCF_038088225.1 of Cyrtonyx montezumae. Classification (NCBI taxonomy): domain Eukaryota; kingdom Metazoa; phylum Chordata; class Aves; order Galliformes; family Odontophoridae; genus Cyrtonyx; species Cyrtonyx montezumae. The sequence continues at coordinate 12,530,448 of NW_027072078.1, read as the reverse complement.
TCCTTTCTTCTTAAAATGGCTGAGACTGTTCATTGTGTTCTGATTCCATAATTGATAGGACAATGAAAACAGGTGAAGTGGTGGGTTTTTAAGTCAAGTTCTAGTTTGATGTTAGCAAAATAAAGATGCTTTGTATACAACTGTCTACAGAATTCTTACAGACATAATTCTATTTGCATCCAGAAAAATTGTGTTGAAGAGATCCTTTACGGTTCAACAGATAAATAGTGTAATTTCAGACAATGATCCATGTCCTTAATCCTGGTTCTGAAAAGTTAGCATTCAAATATATTTTAATTGAGGATTTTTGTTTGTTTGTTTTCACCGTAGTTGAAACAGATAAACATACCATGTCTGTAGAATTGAATATTTTTGTGACAGCTTTTCAGCAGAAGGCATCCTAGAACACTTTGAAAATCCCTAACTCATTTAGTGTTTTATTCGGATGTGATGTTCCTATAAAAGTTCAGTATCTGTTGTTGTATTTGCAAGGGAGTATTTGGGAGAAATATCAGCAGGAGATGACACTGGGGCACACTGCATAATTTGGTGTGTGCTACTTGGGTGCCTAAGGTCAGGGTTAGTTAGTAGCTATGAGAAGTTAGAGGAGAGAAAAGATGCTTTAAGGAGAATATGAGACCTGGATCCCTGATGTAAGTGGTCTAAATTGTCCTAAAAGAGCCTCCTGCTTCATTAACTGTGTAGGGAACAGAGTAGGGTTAGGCATGAAATTAAGTACTGTGTTATTGGAGCTGCTATATTGTGAAGTATTTCATTTGTTGCTGTACTGAGAGCTTAGATGCTGCTTTTTCTCTGGATAAATATAAAAGTTAATTTCTGATTTATCAAGTAGAGGGAGTGTGGACCTAATACATGGTAAAGGCTCTGTGTGTGCAGAAAACAAGAATAAACAGGTTTTATTAAATCTAATGCTCTAGTTGTGATATTGTTTGGATCTTGCAGTTTTAATGCTTACTTAGTTTTGAACAACTGGGGAAGGAAGAGAGCATTTCTATAAGTTCTGTGGTATGGAGAAGGCCCCACAGTTAAGATCATGAAGATGAATATTGGAGATGAAAGGAAGTTATCTCAATTTGTCATGTGTTAGCAGGAGAATATATTTCTACTAAGAGAATTGGAAAGGAATATTCTGAGCCAGTTTGTTTAGATTTCATTTAATTGTTGTTCTGCATTAGTGAAAGCCAAAACTAACATATGCTCTGTAGTCTGTGTTTATGCTACTCATTGCAGATTTTTAATTAGCATTAGCAGAATATATTCCCAATTGCTCTTCAAGTTTACTGTCTTATTTCAAATGTTAGTATATATTTATTTTATTACATGGGAGTTTTATGTAGATAATACTAATTTGTTTGAGAACATGGCCTTACGTTTGTATATATACACATGTGCAGACAGAGTGTAGAATAACTGAAGAATATATATTTCAGATGTTGTAGATTGTGCCTTTCATGTAAAGTTCTTATTGTTAGGGCATTGCGTGTTCTTTTGGCCAAGTATTCTGTTTCTACAGGACTTATAGTTCCTTTTTATGGGATTTTATATTTTGAGACTCTGAATTTATATCAGTTATTCTATCCTTTTCATACAGAACCCTTAAGAATATAGTTTTCCATGTGATGTAAGAATCCCTGTCAAGAGCTGGAAGTAAACCTGACAACAGAGTAGGGATCAATTATGCTGAACTTTAATAGTACTTCAGTTATGAGTCTCCTGCACTTAAGTCCTATGACTGAGATTTTGCTGTAGTTTGAGCATTTTTAAATGCTGTGTTTTAATTTTTAAGAGAATTGTTAAAACGCCTGTATTTTAGCACCAATAGCAGAAAGAATTAGAAGATAAGAACTTCTCTATGCTTGCTTTCACTCCGTAGTGTATCTGCCACCAGTGTTATGCCTGTAACCATGGAACATGATACGCACAAATTGTTGCAGCCTGCATTGTTACGCAGTTTCATCACTAGTTTTGTCTTGACTGTGGTTGATGCTTATTGACAGCAACAGCTATATCTTTTTTAGGGTTAAGATGGAATTCATTTTCAAAATTGGCAGGCCAAGGAAGAACTGCACACTGTTAAGCTTTTCACGTGCCAGCAGGTGCTACGGCAGCAGAGTAGTATCGTTCACGTTATTTTTTAAGTCATGATTGATTTTGATCATTTTGAGGGACTGTAATATAGATGAAGAGATATTACTGAAGTGTTGAACATGGGATCAGAAAGGAATGTTTTAAATAGAATTTCAAGATCTTTACTCTTCATGAATGATTCTCCTTACAAATGTTTAAAGTGGGGTTACCTTGGTTGACATTTCATTAGAAAGAGTTTTATAAAGTACTGAAAGTCAGTTCTTACTGGAAGCTTTATTGACAGCAGAAATCATGATGGATTTTTGTCTTTCTCACTCCTGCACTACAGCTGTCATGGTTTTATGATTTTTGTTATTGGTATTCCACATCATAACATCTAATGCCCTTGGTACGTTTAAATTCAGCTTGGTTTTAGAGATCATCAACTTATTTTTTCTGTTATGCAGGCTTTATTTCTCCTAGTTACAAAGTATTTCATCTGTTAACTGTTGTCTGTGTTCTATTTACAAGATAACATAATGTTCTCTGTTATTCTTTCTTGTGCTAGCATCTTGTAAACCCAAACCAACTAAATGAAGTCTGTGTTAGTTAAGCCAAATCTTGATATGAAATGTGTTTGGAGACTGGTCAGTAGCATAAAGCTACAAGTGAGATGTGATATGGTCGTGTGTTTTAAACATACTGAAGAACAGTGAATACCTGCAGGTGTAGTTTCTCTAGTGCAGATGAAATGGTAACATACTGTAATATGTTAGACAAGCTATTAATAAAATCTTATCCTCAGGACAGTAATTGCTTTCACAAGAATTTCTAGCAGTGTTACTTTTTTTTTCCTGTCAACTAATGTTTTCTGCCTTGAAGAATCTATTTTTAAGTTGATTTTGTATAGGATAATTTTGAACCAAGACTTCTTATACATGAGCATTCTCCAGGAACAAGCACTGAAATTCCTGGCTGAGTATGGCTATGTAGCTTTGCTCTTAGTTGGGTGATAGGCTATCTTAAGATATCTTGTCCTTCAGTCTTCAGCTGTTCCTGCATCATCTTTCCATTATGTTGATGCAGCCAATTGTGAAAGATTCTTGGACAGGTGAATTGGTAGGTGATAAGAATCTCACATCTAGATTATAAAACAAACAAAAAAACAGAAACCATGTTTCTTTAGAATCTGGGATGCAACCTGAACTGAAATAGTAGGTACAATACTGGTCATCCTGTCTACCAGATGATTTTTAGAACTAAAGAGGTTGTAGGATAGCAGCACTGATTAAGATCAAGGCCATGGAGAAATTGGCTGTGACATGCATGAGACAGGGAGCCTGAAATTACATTTGAAAGGAGAACGTTAAGGAATGTTAGGAAAATCTGAATAAGTGTCAAATGGCAGTGCAGGTCATAAATTTCTTCTTTTGTTGAGATATTATCAGTTAAAATTAAACATTCAGATAAAAAGTGAGAATTCCGGATCTGGTAAGATGAATTACTTTTATAACCATTCTGTCATACTATTCCAGAGATCACGCCTTGAGACCCTGAAAATGTTGCAGAAAAGAATTTTAAGGACTCTTCCACTTCTTGGTTTAAGGCTGAAGTTAGTCTGTGCTGGGGATTAGAGTGCCATCTGATGTGAGATCAATTCTCCACATTGGTCTCTGGAGGTTTGTCTGGGCTCAGTGAATAGTATGGAGGTAGGATACAGATGAGAAGGCATTAGTATTAGTAGGATGGTAAGGCATAGAAGATTAAAGAACTTAAAGCATTCAGGATGCACGTAATGAAGTTCTAAGCTCCCACAGGTCCTAGTGTGATGGGCTTGGAGAAGGCTCCTATCAAAGGTGCAGCCCAGCATGTGGGATGTGTGTATTTGCTCTGAAGTGTTCCTGTGAAATCCTTTCTAGTGAGAGTGGGAGGGGGAAAGAACCTACCAAAATCTAAGGTATTCCTCCTGACTATCTGGGAACTGCAAATAAAATAGAATATCTCCTGTATGTCGCTGATGATTTGAAATGTCATTGCCTAGGTCAGTAACAGGTACTCCAAAACCTTCAGTAAATCTTTCTTCTTTATAAAAAGCAAACTATCATGATGGGGAATTAAGTACCTTTTTCTTCTTTAATATTTCTCAGTTTAGTCTTTCTTTCTCTTCTCTTCATGTAGGGCAAGAAGAAAGAGGTAATCTTAAAAAAGAAAAAAAAAAAAAGTCAGGTAACAGTGAGAGTTACAGCATGATAGTCCACTACAGTGAAGTATAAGATTATGACATGCTTTGTTTCCCATTCTTAACTTCTACCACTGACCTGTTTTGTGATACTTTATATATTGCTTTCATTGTTCTCCCTATTTCCTATACTTATGTTATCAGTAAACAAGAAGGAAAGCTTACTGAGGCAGTGTAGTTTTCTTACTTTGTACCTATACCTATCTATACATACATCTGTATGTATACATGTTGTGCTGTAGTGGATCCTGCTCTTATGAAGCCTGTGGATGCTAATAAAATGGAATGGAAGGAGATCACCTGTGAACTGTGTCATGTAGAACTTGTGCTCAGGTAGATTAAATCTTCCTCTCTCACCCCACCATACAAACTAAAACTAATGGTACTAGTAGAACGTCCTGGGAAGAAAAACATTTTTACCCAATTTTTTGTTGTTTTATGTAGCTTGGGGATAGTGTGTGAGACTTTGAAGGACAAAAGGTAACCCCAAAGAGGAAAGAAGAGACAAGCAATTTCTAAGTCAATGAATTTTGTGTTAATTTCAAGATGAATGTTGAATGTTGTTCAATTGTTTTTAATCATATTTAAGCAATCCAGTAAAAGTATAATAGCCAATGTGAATTTGTGAAGACTTAGTTTTCAGTTGAGTAAAATTTTTTTTTCTGTGATAAATTTAATGGTCTTACACATTGTGGAGAAGCATACTGAACTGTGTATTGTGATTTTTATTAAGACTTTAAAGGCTTTAATGCCTGACAGTGTTTTCATAAACAGCATAGGAAATGTTTGCTAAATGGAAACTACTGGAAGTCTAAGTGAGAGAGATTGGTTGGAAGATAATACACAGAGCATTAGTTATCAGTGGTTCACTTTCCAAATGGAGGAATATCTCATTATGAGATGTGCAGAAGCAGCTGCTGGTTGAATACTGTTATGTATTTCCATTAATGAGCTGGATGATGAGCGTTCTTGTTAAATCTGTAGATGACCCCAGACTAGGAGATGTCCAGGTACGCAGAGAACAAAATTAGAATTTAGGAGCATTTCAAGAAATAGAAGAAATCATTAGGTAAAAAAGGAGTAGGGTGCTACTTTTGAGGAGAGGGATTTTATGCAGAATAATCAGCTATGCAAATACAGTATTAAGGATAGCCAGTCATATGGGGTCATACAAAAACTTATCAGCTGAGCATAAGATAGTGTTGCAGTGCTTTCACAAAAATAGCAAATGTAATGGGTTTTATAAACAGAATAATCATCTGAAAATGTGAAAGTTAATCCTTTAGGGGTTTTTTTTGTTTGTTTGTTTATTTTTTTAAATGCTCATAAGATCTTATTATTGAGATCTCTGAGGAGTGCATTGGATCCTCCATGCTGCCAGGAATATTTAGATCAACTGGAGAGAGTCCAGAAAAAAGCATTGAGAATGGTTAGAAGTTTAGAAATGAAGAATTTCAGATTTAGAAGTGTAATATATGACCTACAAAAAAAAAGCTCAAAATAAAGGGAAAAAAAAAAAAAAAGAATAAAAAGACCTGGGGATGTAAAGGCTGCTGTAAAGAAATAGGGAATGTGTATTCCCAGTGTATAGGCCTGGTTGAGGTAATGCATTTAAATTATGATAGAGGTGGCTTAACTTGTAGACACAGAAGCCTTTTCAGCAGTGGGAATGAAGCACTTAACAAATGGCTTTTGAAAAGTTTTTAAAATCTTCAGTTTCTCAGAACTACCAAGAGAAAGAACATGTTGAAATTTCTGGGTCCTTGTATTCTCACTCCCATCTGTAGAACTTTTTTTTTTTCTTTTTTCCTCCGGTCTTCTGTGCGTTTTGATGACTTAGTTTGATCTTCAGTATCTCTTTGTCTACGTTTGTGTCTTTCTTGTGGTGTTACCTGGTATTTTCTTTTTCCCTGCCATGCTGTTTTGTTTCTGCCAATTTCCACTCATAGTTCAGGCACAGAACACAAAAGCAATTGTTTCCCTTCCATGAGTTGGATGGGTGGGGTTTTCTTTGTTTTTTTTCTTTTTTTTTTTTTTTGTCTTGCTTGTACAGAAGTGTACTTTGACAAATCACCTTTTTCTTTTTGGGGTCAGTTTTTCAGATCGTCTTGTCTTGCAGGTGTCCGCAAAGCTTACGTTCCCTCTGCAGCTTCTCTCTTCCATCACCTCTTCTATTTCCATCAGAACTCTGTCTCTGTTCTCAGCTGGATCTCTCATGTGAAACTCAGCTTGCCAAATATTATTTGATAGCTAATGTATGTTCTGCAACTGTTGTACCTATTTATTTTGTCTGTCTGCAGGCTTTGATTTCTTTTGCCTCAGCTTCCCTTTTTGTTGCTCATTGCTTGCTGGTCTTCCCAGTGACTGTCTTGATCTTTAAATCTTTCCCTAGGTCTGTTCTGCATCCTGTCTTGAAGTCAGCAGATAACTCTAGCAGTCACCCTGATCCTTCTGCCGTTGGAGTCATTGACTTCTTCAGTTTATTTTTTCTTTGTCAAGCTAGTGCGGAGTTAAAATCTGGAATCCCCTGATATATATTGTCTTTGCCACATTTAGGGATCTAGAGTGGCAAGAAAGCATTTAGGTCTTCACAGCATTTTCCAAGGTAGTAGTAAGAAAGCTGATGTGTTTTTTGTCCTATGTTTTTGTGAAAGTGAACATCTCAATTTCTCTATGCCGTTTTCCCAGATCAGAGCTTTGAGTTTTGAGCCTCCATTTGCAAGTCATTCAGATCTGGCTTTCTTATGTCAGGTTTTTAATACAGTCTTGTTTCTGATTTAGTTTAAGATGTTTGTCTTCACCAAAAGATGTGGTGATCTTGCTGTATGTTGGTCTTGTACTTTTTCCAGAAGGGATATTATCGTCCACGTGTGGTGAACAGAATTAAATTTCAGTTCAGGAGCCACCTGCAATTCCTGTTGGTACACTCCTCCTCCCTAGAGGGCCAGCTGGAGAGAACAACCAAACCATTTTGGTAGACTAACACTGCTGGTTGCCCAGAATGCTGAGACATCCCTCACTATCATTGCTGAGTGGAACTGGAAGCCGCCTTTCTTCTTTCTAGCATGTTTTATAATCAGAATTTGGTTTTGACTCTGCTTGTAACAGAATTTTTATAAATACAGACAGGAAAGATTTTGTAATTGCCTTTTGCCTGCCTGCTGTTTTCAAGTAGATTTCAGTTTACTTTGTAAAGAAGCATCTTTATTTTGAGCACTTTCTTGTTTCTTGAAGTTAAAATAGTTTTAGCTGTTAATCATGGTCATTGATTCTTCTGCTAGTTTTGCTGGATTTCTTTTATTTTTCATGTTGTTAGATTTTAGTGTGTTTTCTTAATTGAGATTTTCTGTTGTCAATAGTCTTCTCTGTCAGCCTGAAATCCAATACCCTTTGTAATTCATTGTCAAATGCAGCATGAAAAAAATTGAGAAATACTCCAGGATTTGCTTATCTTAACACAGGTCCAAGTAAGTACCCATTGCTGAACTTTTACAGACATCCTGATACTTCCATGGAAAAACGATGTGCTCAAATCAAATAGACTTTGGCACATATATATATTTTTTACCATTTCTTAAGGCAATTTTGTTCTGTTTAGCACACTTGGTTATCTAACTGAAAAGCAAACAGGCGTTGTTATCTTAGCAATCATTAGTCAACCATTTTGTCATGGGGAAAGTTCTGTTGAGAGTATGTATCAGTATTTATATGTGAATATTTACTTTCTGTTTTGGTTCCCTTTGTTTAGGGGAATTCCTGAACTTTTTAGTAATTCAGTGACATTGAAAGTCACAAAAGTGAAACACTCAGGCAGAGAACCTGACTGTCTGCAGAGTACGATGCAGTACCGTATTCTTTTAGCGAGGCTGTAGCAGGTCTGATGTCAGTCACTTCAGAGACCTTTAGACCTCAGTGCTCATTTATTGCTAAAATGTACCAGCTCTGCTCCTGCATTATGAAGATCATCTGTCAACACTTTGAGATATTCTCCTTTGTTATTAAGCTTGTGATGCTCTACACTGTCAGGTTTTTTGCCAATTATAGTTAAGGTACAATGGTGTATTCACTGGATCAAAGTCTCACACTGGCGGTAGAGGAATGATTTGTAAGTCTTTATTCATCTGAATTGTACAATAGAATACCTGAGGAATGCAAATAATCCCTCTAAGGACTCAATAGAAAAGCTGTTAAAATGACAGTCTAAGACTATTATTATTCTGAATTGGTGTTTTAGCCAAAGTAATTATTTCTTATCTTGTTGTTCCACAATAGTTCTTAGTTTATTAGTTATGATGACCATATTTACCAAACAGAATTTGAATGCAATTTTAGACATCACTTTCGTGCCTGTTTCAGTTTTTCAAGTCAGTATGTTTCATTGTGCCTTTCACTTGGTGCGTTATTTAATTAGTCTAAGGGCTGGTGTTAGATACTTTTCAAAGGAAAAAAAAGTATGCACAGATGTTAAGTCGTCTTATGAATAGCGGATACATTCCTAGATACGTTTTCTGTAAAAGGTCGACGTTTATAAGCTGTGAACTTTTGGTATCTGGTTTGTTAGCCAAAATAAATTAGTTAACGACAAATGTCAGTTTTAGAAGTGTTGTTAAACACATACGTGGTTTCAGAAACTCGCTTTAATTGTGATTTTCAATTCATACATCTCGGAAGGCAGTAGTGTTTCAGCATCAGTCCTGGATACCAGACTATATTTTCATTGGGTAACTGGAGGAAGAAAGATTAGTATAATGAGGATTGAAAACCACTGATGGGGTATTTACATAAGTAAATGATAGGAGGACCAGCCTTATATAACAAACGTGTGAAAACTGTTGAGTGAACTTTTATATTCTTTGTCCCATGTAAAGCCCTACTCAGTGGGCCATGCACTTAATCTCATAATAGCTCTGATCCCCTGCTATTTTCTTTGACAAATGTGTGTTGATGAACTTGTGGTTCAGTTCGTTTTTTTTTTTTCTGAAGTGACATTTGCATTGATTATTTAAAGGTTTGCAGGCCACAGTTTCAAAGCACTTTAGTATAATAGCAGTTAAAACCTTGGTCTAAGTCTGGGAGATTAGCAGGACTAAGAAAAGGAACTCAGCAAGCATAAAATCTGTGCTGTATGGTGGGTGCTCCGAGCCTGAAACATCTACAGCACCCTGTAGTAGAGTACTGTATTTTGTACTTTTTGCCTTAGTGTGTAGGAAATACTCTCTTGCCTGTTGTGTTTCCTTCCTGAATGCACGGAGTTGTCTGCATTCCTACCATTCCCTACGTTCAGAAGTAGTGCCCTGGAGGTGAAACTAAAGTCAGCAGTCCTTCCAGGTTATTTCTGAATGTCTCTCTTTGATTTAAAATGTACAGTAAACTGTTACTGATGCTGCCAGTTGAGAAAACAGAAGATGAGGAGAGAGATAAAATGCGCTTTTTATTTAAAAATAATAGTAGTATAATATCTAGAAGCTTTGTCCTGGGGAGATAATAGAAAGGTGAGAAAAACCAGTGGCAACATGGCCCTGTATTCATTAGCTATGGCATCCTCCGGGATCAATAACCAGAAAAAAGCAGGGTACTGCTTGCTGTCTAGCAGCTTATAGAATGTGGTGTTCTTTTCAGTCTGCAAATATCAGCTGCCCTAGCCACTGTGGAGAGATGTTAATGAAAGAAGTAAGTTGGAAGAAAAGCTGAAAACCCCTCAGTTTTACCATGTTTGATAAAGAACGCCCTTGCAAGTCTCAGAGAAATTATGGCTATGAACCCACAAAGTTTTATTCAGTTAGCATTTTAAATTGCAAGTATTTAATCTCCACCGAAAACCTAGTTACTGTCTCAAATTATGGCTATTTCTTATAGATTGAATGCCAAACAGAAACCAAGAAACAGTGAAATGTTAATGGAGTACACCTGAAGCAGTCGCTGCCTGTTAATGCCTTGACCTTGGAAAGCAATACACAAAAAGATGGCATCATAAAACCGTGCAATTCTTATGAATATGTATGTGCTACTTGATAATAATGAATGTGGTACAGCCATGCATGCACTACAAGATAATGTTGTGCCCTTTGTTGTCTACAGGTTGATAAAAATTAAAGAGTGGGTGGACAAGCACGACCCGGGTGCTTTGGTCATTCCTTTTAGTGGGGCCTTGGAACTCAAGTTGCAAGATATGAGTGCTGAGGAGAAACAGAAGTATCTGGAAGAGAACATGACACAAAGGTTAATTAGCATTCATTTTCCCTACACTTTATTATCAACTATTTCCTTGCAGTAATTTAATTGCTTGCGCTGATAGAATAATAAATGACAGAGTAATTACCATTATAAAGAGAGAATCTTCTCCTTTCTTTACCATGAGACAGAGTGAAAAGATTTATTTTAAATTAAGTTTTTAACTGTCATCTGTCATCTCTGTACAGTGTTTTAATTATAACATAGGTATTAGTTATGTATATTTTTGAGAAGGAACGATCACCAAAACTGTTTCGTCATCCATGGGGAGCAGGAATGGTGGAGATAATTTTGCCATAATTTTTCTGGAGAACTATAAGAAAATGTTTCAATACTGAATTTCAGTCGAACAGTTATGCTTTCATGACCAGAAGTCCTGAAAATTGCATGAGACTAAAAGTGCTGCTTGGTAGGGTGATTTCAATTTATCCCATATTTCTGAGTCCTGCCAGATAAACAAATCAAAATACTGTGTATATGATGCCGCAGTTTAAAAAAAAAAAAAAAGAGGGAAAAAAAAGAAAAAAAAAGAAAAACTAGTTCTTCTGTTCTTCTGAAGAGACTTCAAAGAAAAAGGCTACTCTGATTGTTGCAGGGTTTAAGAGTAGATCCAGTGTCTTCCAAATTTGCAATGTCTTTCAATGTAAATTGATTACATGAGGCACTTAGCTGTTTCATGTGTATATGTTGAATGAATTGGATTCTTTTTTTTTTTCAGTGCTTTACCAAAGATCATTAAGGCTGGATATGCAGCACTCCAACTAGAATACTTTTTCACCGCAGGCCCAGATGAAGTGCGTGCATGGACCATCAGGGTAAGATTCATACTTATTCATCAGCTATATCCAGTTCCACACTATTGAATTCAGATTGATATCACTGACTTTGAAGTTTGTCATGGTGGCGGTTAGCTAGTCATTACAGATGAGGTTTTTGTCCAGGATAACTTTAATTATTTGTGAGCTGCTGAACAGTGAAAGTGGAGCTGCATTGATTGAGGCAGGTAACAATTGATTCTGCCTATTACATAGTCTGAATTTCTTCATCCTGTAGAATCTGTCTACCCTCCTCCTGTGGTCAGAGATAAGACGTACCAGTATTGTGCTTGCTTAATCTGTGTGACTGGGTTTGTCTGCAGTGAAATTGATGTTGCTTTTCATTTTGTATTCACTAAGTTTGTTTGGGTTGCGGGTGGTTCATTCCTCCTTTGCTTTGCTCGGATTACATTTTCAGCAATAAAAGAAATATAACATCATTATATTCCTCGTGGATACACAGTTGGGCTCAAAAACCTAAAATCAGTGTGCAGTAATTCAGATCTTCTACTGACTCTAATATTTAGACCTACTTAATTTTGGTAGCTTTCTGTGTTTATCCGGGAACTTATGTCATGCCTAAAATTATATTATGTGTTTTAAATATTGATGTAGAATTATTACAGCCAAATTTATTCCCAGAGGATAGTAAGAGCTGAGCTGTAGTGCTTTGCCTTTGAATGAAAATACAGTATAATGTAAAGATCAGTATGGAAAAATATTTTGAAAAACATGTAGTAATAAACACTACCTTCAATATTACAAAAATATCAACTTTTGGGGGTGCTGATCTGTCACTGAGCCTTTTTGTTGCATCAGTATATTTAGTACTGTGCAGTGAATTTCAGAGCTACATTTAATTTTATTTCAAAGGAATTAATTTGTTTTCATTAATCAACATAATTTCCAGTAAATTTGTATTTTTAGCTGACACTGTTTCAGATGTTTGTGTGCATATTTCAGCACATTAAACTTACGAGCGGTCTTTTAGAAATATTCTCTAGTCTTTTCATCTGTCTCCTTTTACTTGCCAACTCGCTGCTAGTGCCCTTGAAATAGCTACCAAAATAACAGAAAAGTGGAAGTTTTGTCATTCTGATTTATGCCAGAGTTCTTAAAAGCACATTCTGAAACTGTGCTGTTTTCAGCAGGAGAAATGCTTGTTCTTTATTAGAAATTTTGAAAGCTGGTTTATCTTAAGACTGATTGTAAGTGTCTTTGATTTAATGTGCAAAGATATTTAGTCAGGTAAGCATCAGTGAGTAGCCATATTAACCCAATACATCTTTTATTGTAAAAACTGTGCTTTACAGTGTCAGACTCCTTAGCACTTTAACATGCTTTATTAAGCAGCCTTTAGGTCACCATTATTTCTCAAATTTCTTGCCATGGTTGTGTGTGCACAGAATGCATGTCCTGGTAATTTGAGGCATACAGTTCTAATGCATTCTCCTTTATTGCAAAAGCTTAAATTATCTTACAGTTATTTGTGTGTGATTTTTGAAAATTATTTTTAAGTGATGTAATTGTTGACATTTTGGTAAGAATATTCTTTTTCTAGATTTACTAAAACGATTCTGAAATAAAAATAAGCAAGGATATAAAGCTTGTGATTTGTACATCATTTGCGATTACAAATGCAGTTTGCCAATGGAAGTTATCATTTAGTTGAAATTATTTGGATGTAACTGAAAGTCTTGGGTCTTTCAGATTTTAAAGTTATTTTTAAAAAAGGTCTTTATTTTCTTCGTTTTCTGTGTGAAGAGCTAGGGATCGAAGTGACTCCCACAACAGAACACAATCATACCTTCTAAAATCAATACTGTTGTTTATACCTATTGGGAAAAAACAAAGCTGCCCGTCTTTAATGTCAGTTGGTTTATCTGTGGTGAGGGCACTTATCTGTGTGTCCCAACTTGGAGAAACACCCAGCTGTATGTGTGACATTATCACAGATATGAAGCAAAGTTTGAACAGATCCTGAAAGCGTATCTAAAAGGAAGAAACCTCTCTCCTGCAATCAATCTTCTTAAATGCAATTAATTTTCGTCCGGTCTTTCCATTGACAGAAAGGGACGAAGGCTCCTCAGGCGGCAGGGAAGATTCACACAGATTTCGAGAAGGGATTCATTATGGCTGAGGTAATGAAATACGAAGATTTTAAAGAAGGAGGTTCAGAAGCTGCTGTCAAGGTGAGCTCCCCATTTTTTTTTCTTCTCATTTCCTCCGTTTTTCCATTTTGTGTGTATTTTTCATTGGGAAGACGTTCTTGAAGCTGAGTGCATGTAACAGTCACAGTGACAGACCAAAATTTACTGTCTACTTAGAAAGCAGTTAAGATGCACCAACTTGCTGAACAGGAGTGCAACAGTTCCAGTATCCAGATAGTTTATGTACTAAATATCAACCCCAACACCAAATGTTGTGCTTTGTTTTTTTCTCCTCAGTTTATATGTTAGTGCTCAGGTGATTTTAATCTTTAAAATGAACATGTTTTGGAAAAAAGAAATGTTTACAGTGATATATAGCAGACTTTCAGATCACCTTTAAAAGAAAGGTGAAAAAACGCAGAAAAAAGTCTACCAATAATGTCATCCTTTTTGAGTTTGCTGTGGAGGTATTATAAATTGCAAATGGAAATACTTAAGAAAAGATTTTATGATATATTTTTTTAGGACTAGTGGACTCCACTTGTAGGCTCCAATAGGCATAATAAAATCTTGACATTTACCATTTCAGTATTTAGTCCAATTGCCCTTTAACGTATTACTTGAAAATGCTGTGTGTTATGCATTTTGGGGTACCAGTAGTTAGTTGGCCAGCTAAAATGTACTATGTTAAGTAAAGTTTTCTAGCAACTGTGTACTGAATACATGGGGAACATTTTTAATGAGAAACTTTTCATGAGCTCGTGCTTCTTTGTAGTTTTACTTCTATTAAGAGTTTTATCTGCTTTCTCAACACTAGAGGGCAGAGACTGATTGGGTGCCCAAAGTTGTCCCCTTCTAGCTGACAAATTATGCCTGATCTGAAGTTATTAAATGCAAAATTGCCTTGTATGTGGCAAATAAATGTCATAAGGTGAACTGTTCTCCTCTGTGTTGCTGTTCCATTATTTCCATCTTCTTTAATCAGTGAAACTTCCTTTCATTTCATACACATTTAATTTTTCTTTTGGCATTTTTGATGTTCTGTAAAATTTCTAGTTTATAAAACCTTACAAAATTACGATTACAGAGGATATTCCTTTTTAAATCCATCTTGGTATTGGAAGGTTCCTATGCACTGTAACGTGTTAAAGAATTTGAAACGTTCAGCTTTATTGTTTCCTATTTGATAGCTTGAAAGGTATGCAAAGCTATGATTTCAGATTCAGCTTATTCTCAGTGGTATCGCTAAGGAAGATCATACTGAGCAGTGGGGCTTTAATAGGTTTGTTTGAACCCCAGGAAGTGGAGGAAAAAAAAAATCCCAGTATAATTGGTTCGTTGCGGCATGTGAACTGCTTTATGAAAAGGGAAGTAGAGTTGTAAAGTGAAACCACAGCTATAAATAAATCTGATGTTCTGTAGTCAGGAACCACCTTATGTAACCAAGATTCAAATGTTGCCAGCATCGATTTTTGAAGTTCAGATCGGAGTGTTCTCCCTGAGAATCTGCATCACTTAGTATCTATTAAATTCATCTACTAGGTATTGTGCTCGTATAGCGTCATTTGCTTTTCACTACGTAACATTCTGAACAGCGACCTTCCATGTTTAAATTGCATTTATGAATATATGTTGGCTGCTCTGAAAGTGTACCAGTAATAAAGCAAACATTTGCCTTTGTCGTTCTGTTCTTCAGTCAGTTAAAAACAAAAAACCCAACCAGCAAAAAAACCCTTGCTCATAGAAAAAGCCACGTTATTACTCCAGTCTTTCTAATTTGCATTTAATACAACGTTTCATGCTATACACATTACTAATTACTTTTATATTGCTGGTAAATTTCAAAATTAGATTTGGGAGCTTTTAGGAGTCAACTGAAAGAAATAACAGCGGTAATGGGAGTTGCCCGCTTTGTATGTTATCAAGTTGATCGATTTTTAAGTTTGATTTTGTGTGTGTCTAACACCAGTACAGCATAACTAATTTAATGCCAGTGCTGTGAACTATACACTGAATAGCTCTGTGTGGGCTTTGTAGTCTACAGGGATATCACATTATTAGCAATCATATCTGCTTAGGCAAAGCTGGCTTCTACAGATGGCTGCTTTCAAGTGCAAATGAACTGGTTAGACGTGTCTTGTTTAATACATACTCAAGATTCACAAATGGGTATTGATTTTTTCAACCAGTGTTTCTGATAGCAATGGAAATGGATTAAATGGTCTCCAGAGAATTTAAAGGAACACTGTCACTTTTAATTAACTGTAAACTGGTAACAAATACACATAAACTTGCGTTAGTGTGTCAAAATGCGTTCAGAGTAGTCTGTGCCACTCTGATGGTGTGCAGAAGCATGCTAAGAAAAATCCGTATTGTCACTTTGTGGGGGTCAAGTTTTTATACCGGTATGAGAGTAATAAACGTATCCAACTGCAAAATGTCTGTGTACCTGTGCCTGCAGCTTCAACTTGCTGATGATTTTTACAGCGCTGTTTTATTAGTGTTTATGCCATCAATTAGTCTAATTACTCTTGACTTTGAGCATTATTAGGATCCTCAAAGGAAAAGAGCTGCTAAGACTACTTGAAAGTGAAGCTTTTATAGTCTCAGCAGATTTCCATGGGAAAAATGTAAAAAATTGGTTAACTCTTACTTATTATCTATTGATAGATTGGTTATACGGGACAAGGTCAATTACTGCTGTGCTAAGTATTTGTTGTCTAAGCTGTTGTATCTGAAATTTGCTGTGGGCTAACGTCGCTGGTGACATTTAAATAAGGAGTGACAGCGACAAGGTTATTGAGCCTCTACATTCCTAGACAGCAAGATGGGGAATATGTTGCTTTACAGAGCAGGCTTTGTGAAAGAAAGGTGTCTAAGTTAACTATGTACCATTAATCTGATCTGTTCTACTGCAACTAAGGTCATTAGTTAACAGCTTTCCTGTAATGGGATCTTAGCATGCCACCACTGTGATAGTGTCATTGAGAATAATGGCACAGTGAGGTCTTGCATGGAAGCACTTTCTCCTGCAAGAGAAAACTTCAAAACAGGAACGGTTATTGAACTAAAGCAGAAGCTCTCAACTTTTCCATATTGTAGATCACTTTTCAAGATAAATGCTGCTGTAGACCACCTCCCGCCCAGTCTGTCAGTCCTAATGCTGCAGCTTCTCTGTAGCCTCTGTAATGCCAGGCTTAATTACAATGAGATAAAGACAGGAAAGTATAATAATCAATTCTAATGCGGAGCGCACTGATTCTTAATAGATTTCTTACCTATTTTCTGCTCTCCTCAAGTATAGCACCTCTGTAATGAATTTCCTTTTCATGCCTTTGGTCTCTGTGCCTTCCCCTCCATCCTGGTTTCACAGCCTATCTGCTCTTACATCTGCCCTTCTGATGTCTGTACCATAAGCAAATTTGTTCTAAAGGAAATTCTGATGGAAAGACCACATTTCGTACTCCGGCCCTTCGTTATCTGGGCGCCAGCAGGCGAGGGCCTCACTGGAAGCACAAGGCGTGTGCAGCTGTGACCTCCTCACACAGTGGCTCTGACAGCTGGGGCTCGTCCTTGCCTGGAAGCTGCTCCAAAGTTGGTGTGTGAGCCACCAACAATGCCCCACCTCTGGACAATTGCTCCCTCCAGCAAGTCCGGCCACCTGAAGGGCTGCTGAGATGAAGAAAAGGAAAGCCTGAAAAGCTGAAAGGAGCTGTTGTAGTCTCCATTATAATAAGATTTGCCAGGGTGTACGTTCTTGTATGTTCCATCCCCAGTATGGAAATGATTCCAGATTGATTGCGTTATGAGATGGAAGGCGCTGACATGCCGCCAGTTCAGTGGTGGAATTGTTATTTTACGTTCTATATGCGTGTAAAACCATATGGTGTCAAACTGGGGAGTACTGTGACTGTCAGACTCAGAAGCTGAAGCAGTCCATTTTTATTTTATTTTTTTTACTGAAGTGTACCAAAATATTTACAGATAGGAAGTGCTATAAAATGTCTAATGAAATAACCAGTTTTCCTTTTGTCTGTCGTGTTTACAGGCTGCCGGAAAATACAGGCAACAAGGCAGGAATTACGTTGTAGAGGATGGAGATATTATCTTCTTTAAATTTAATACACCTCAGCAACCCAAGAAGAAATGAGTATCAGACGTTGTTCGTTGCTCAGAAATAAACTGTGCTGCTTCAAAAAGCATATGAATTTTTATTTGGGATGGAATATCTGGAAACAAAAAGCATACAGTTTCTATCTAGGGAACCTCCCCTTCCCCCAGTGAAATTATTCTTGTTTGTTTTGAATTAAAATACGGCACCTCTGGTGAACATGCAAGTTCACTAAATGTGAACAGCTTTGCATTTCAAACGATTAAGACCCTACTCCAAATTGTAGAAGCTTTTCAGGAACAATATTACTCTCATGATACTTCATTAATCTCCATCATGTATGCCAAGCCTGACACGTTTGACAGTGAGGACAATGTGGCTTGCTCCTTTTTGAATCTACAGATAATGCATGTTTTACAGTACTCCAGATGTCTACACTCAATAAAACATTTGACAAAACCAGCCTTGGTGTGTTTGGGGATGTCTGTATTGACTGACTGTGGTGTGCTGAATGCGATACGGCACCTGGTGGATGCTGATTACGGAATTTTAAGACGTGTATGATACAGTAACTGGCAGTGTGGGGCAGCTGCAATTGTATCTTGAAAGTGAGTCTTTCATGGGAATCACAAGATTAGGATGCCAATGATTTGTCTCAAAAAAGTTAATGAATTTGTAGATGGACATTCACTGAAAGATGATAGCAAGGATAATAAAAATGATGCAGCGTAAATGATTTTTACTGGAGAGAGTAAATGTAGAAAAATCACGCTTTTCTTTGAGACTGCAGCTGTTTTAGTTTTTTTTTTTCTCCAGTCGTTTTTAAACTATTTCTTTCTTGCCTCGAGATTATTAAATCGTGGAGGCTGGAGCAGTGGTGCCTGATGTTGTGTGTTGTCCTCTCAGGTCAGGTTTTCAGGCCAGTGGAGGGTGACACAGATAGTGTTGTGAAGGGAGAGGTCACGCTGTGCTGCAGGCAAGTCGCTCGGCTGACAAAGGCTGCAGATAGGAGTGCTTTATTTTTTTTTTGGCCCCTTTAACCATGAGGGAGAGCCCGTCTTTTTGGGTAACACAGAAGAGCAAGTTTATAGGAAAAACAAGTTGATAGAATTGCCCTCAGTTGCTTAATGTATTTAAAATAGCCTGATGATTTTCTCAAGTGCCTGTGGTGTCAGTGTGGTCACGGCTGGGGGAGATGCTGGTGGTGCTCTCCACTTACTGCTTTGCCAGACCTCCCGCATCACTGTGACAAATCTGGTTGTATGCTTTGAAAAGGCCACTGGTCCCTGGCTGCCCTCTGTGGGGAAGGGAAAAAATTAGGAGCACCAAATCTTGTGTCAGATGACAAAAGGAAAGCAGAACCTGCCCCTTTCTTTGTCAAATCAGCAAGGTGCCAGTCACAGAGAAGGGCTTGTGCTGGATTCCCTGTCACAAGGAAAGGTGACAGAGAAGTGGAGTGTGTGTGCTGGGGAAGGGGAAGCCAGCCCTGCTGCTCCAGTAGTGGCTGGAACAGCTTGTATTCTGTGCCCCAAACTGGCTCCTAAAATACCAGTGCCCCTAATTATTACTTATAAATGAAGAAGTTGTCAGAAAGGATTGCACCATTAATGGATTCCTTTGTATTGTTGCTTATCTTAATTGCATTTAACAAGCTTTATTTCTTTAAATTTATACTTGCGTACTTTGCAAATGCTCTCTGTCCTATAAACAGAAGTAGGTAAAGATTGAACTAAGTTGTTCTTGATAACAGAAGTTTTGCATGCTATTGCCATACTCTGAAAACATAAACTTCAGAGTTTTACCACATCTTTAAAAATGACTATTCTCTAATATGGTTCATTTCATCTTATTAACTTGCATGAATGGTTTCTCTTCAGCTTTAACTAATGTTCCTCTGGTTTTATTCTCTGCTGCGGGGCATCAGTTGGCTGCAGTCACAAAGTGCAGGACTGGACGGGACTGTGAATGGCTGCTGCTGTTCCTGTGCCTCTCCAGTGCAGCCTTCCCCCCAGGGCTGTCCCCAGGCACCAGGGAGGAGCACAGCCCACGTCCTGATGCAGCGTTTCACTGTGTGGTGTGACACAGTGCTGCTCCTGCCAGCTGCAGGTATGACGGCAAAACTGCGTTTTGATAGGGCAGTGGGTGTGGCAAACTTGTCGGCTTTAAACATTCTCTGATCAATTTTAACGTTTCTTTCTGCTCATGAACTCACAGAGGATGGAGGGAATGGGACGCTAGCGGGAGAATCGTTAAAAGTTGGTAATTGTTTAAAAGTTGTATTCACTCATTTTAATTCTTATTCTCCCAACACTAATTCCATATGTTTGATTATGCTAATCCTACCATTTTGCTTCAATTAAACCAGGAGAGCCACTGGAGGCTTTGAAAACAACAACAAAAAAATCAAAGTGGCTGTATTCATCACAGTACCCAGTGGATGGGAACAGCCGTGTGCTGGTTGGGCTTTGGAAGTTTTGAAGTAAATGCTGTGTTTCCAGGCTGTCTTTGAAGCAGTTTTCTTGGCTCCTATCTACAGGTAGTGCCAATTCCTGATCTATGAGAACAGGCACATATGGCAGTGTGTTGCATATTGTGAAATCAGTTACATGTGCGCTCTTGCCGCTGTAAGCAGATGATGTGGTATGTGCCTGCTCATCAGAGCTCGTTACAGCTCTGTGCAGTTGCAGATTGCCTGTAGCATTTTATTTTCTGCATGCAAAATGTATGTGTTTGGCACAGGAAAGCTTTGTAAACCATATAGAAAATAAAATCTGCTGCTATTGTGAGAGCATGTGCGATGCAGGAGTTGACAGAACATATCTGAGTCTGGGCCATCACGTGGGGCTGAGGCACAGCCATCTTCCTGCTTCACTCCCTGGCTTTGGGCCCTGCAGGGCAGGAAATCTGCACAGCAGGGGGAATTCAGATGGCTGAAGTTACGTGTGGGTATGTCCGAGTGCAGATGAGTGCTGTGCTGAGAGTGTTTCTGTGTTGCTGTGGGGATGCTGATGGCAGAAGCTCTGCTCGCACTGACCAGGGCTCTGTCCCTGGTCACCCAGGCTGCAGTGCAGGAGGAGCCAGGTGCAATGTGTGGGCTCAATGCAGAGCTTACCCTAGGGCTGCAGATCCCCATGAGGCTGAGGGACCTGGCAGCTGTCCTCCCCTCTTCTTCTTCCCTGCCCCCCACTCCCCCCTCTCTAACTGGCAGCAGCACCACCAGCCCCAGCACCATGTCTGATTTAATGCTGGGCTTGAAAGTGCAGCGCTAAATCTCTGCACTGCCTGTATCACTCGTTCCCAGGTTATCTGCCTGCATGTTGGTGAGCCCGTTGCCCATGGCAGCACTCAAGGAAGATGGCAAGTTTTTAAGGGGACCTGGGAGAGCTGCCTGCGAGGACCTTGTGGACAAGGACATGCAGAGGAGCTGTGTGTGTGAGGTATGGCCCAAGGCAAGCTCTGCACAACTCCGTGTTTGGTTCCTGATCCTTAGAACCAAGAAAAAAAAGGTAAGGTGTACAGAGGCATCCATCGAGTTCTATTGATGCAACAGTTTAAAGGTCAATGATGTCCTCCTCTAGTAGTCAGGGAGGCTGCTGTCCAGAACTGCCCTTGTCTGAAAGGTGTCTGTTGCTGCTATGAGGCTGCACTTCCACCTGGGCAGCAGCAGATGGAATGTTTGCTCACTTTTACTGATGGCACGTAAAGCCTTTGAGCTGCCAAAGGGTTAAACTTTTCTGAAATGTGAATTGTGTGCAAACTAGCCGAGTTTGGTTATAAATCCTGCTTAAGTTTCAAAGCACAGCATTATTGGAGGTAGCAACAGTAACATCAAACAGCCTTGATAAGATCAACAAATTACTAAGTATAATTGTTTGTGCTGGGGTGTGTGCAAGGAGATAAATAGCTCATAAATTAAACACCAGTGCCTGAGGGGAGTCATTCATGGATTCAGAGCTGTCCTAGCACTCTCAAGCAAAAAGTAATTTTCTCTTAGTTCAGTAATTATGCAATTGCAGATCTGAGATCAGCAATCAAGGCAAGGTGCGCTTTGCAGAGTTGTAGGTTACTTCGACTAGTGGAGCTCCCCATCTCTTGACTAACAGCAAAGTTTGTACTTGTCTCTGTAGTGCAAAACATCCTCACTGTTCTTCATGAGGATAATTCAGCCTTGCACTAAAAAGGGATTAGAATAGACCAGGGGTCAGTTTTTGCTGTTACAAATTGGCAGCACTCTTGGCTTCAGAAGAGCAGTACCAGTCTATGCTGGCAGAAAATCTGGCCCCAGCCATTAGGAGCATCAGCAGCCCCAGTCGCTGCCACTGGGCCCGTGCCTCTCCTGACAGCACCTGGCCCCTCACTGCCTGCTGGGCTGCTGTACTCGGGGGGGGGGGGGGGGGGGGGGAATGTCAGAGCCCATCCTGCCTTATTCATAAGGCCCACAAGGATCCTGGTCTAATCAGAGTGTTCCTGAGGACAAGGAATGGTAATGTAATCTGTTAATATAGCAACATCATCTTGATCTGCTTTTGTTTACTAATGTTTTGCCAGCCACTAAACATTTTTCTGCTGAATTCAGATAGACATCACGCTGAGAAACTGTATTTTTGGAAATGCAGCGTAACTCCCACTGCTGTTCAGCAGTAGTTGCTGTTGGTACAACATCCCAGGGGCAAATGGATATAGACTACAGCCCTCCTGGGCCTTAAGCGCCCTTCACTGTGTGTCCAAGGGGACTCATGGTGTGCAAATAATTTGGAGTAAAGACAGAAAGTCCTTGGGCTGCATTTAAAAGCAGCATGGCCTGCAGGTCAAGGGAAGTGATCCTGCTCCTCTGTCCTGCACTGGTGAGGCTTCACCTGGAGTACTGTGTTCAGATGTGGAATTCTCAGTACAGGAGGGACAGGGATATGTTGGAGCACATCCAGAGGAGGTCAACAAAAGTTATCCCAGGGATGGAACACCTTTCCTACAAGGACAGGCTGAGAGAGCTGGGGCTGTTCAGCCTGGAGAAGAGAAGGCTCCGGGGAGATCTGATAGTGGCCTTTCAGTACCTAAAGTGGGACTATAGGTAGGAAGGAGACAGACAGCAGGGTCTGTGATGATAGGACACGGGGAAATGTTTTCAAACTATTTAGATTGTATGCAAGGAAGAAGTTTTTACAATAAGGGTGGTGAGGCACTGGAACAGGTTGTCCAGAGAGGTGGTGGATGCCTCATCCCTGGAGACATTCAAGGTCAGGCTGGACAGGGCTCTGAGCAACATGACCTAGCTGTGATGTCCCTGTTCATTGCAAGGGAGCTGGACTAGATGGCCTTTAAGGATCCCTTCCAATTCAAACAGTTCTATGGGCGAAAAGTGGACATGAGCCAGCAGTGTGTGCTTTTTCAGCCCAGAAGGCCAACAGTATCCTGGAGTGCAGTGAGGTGGCCAGCTCAGGTACCTATTTATGTAGGTACAGTTCTCATAAGATACTCCAAAGATACAGTGGACACGTAGAAACATAACAGGTGCAAAATTACTGCACCATTGTTAGTCTTCTCCTCCCTTATGTAATGCTGCCTTTCTTGTGGCATTTACCCCAGTCCCAGCAGTCCTTGGGACCTCGTCCCCAGGCGCGGGTGCTGCCCTTCCTGCACACTGTCTCAGGCTCCCAGCCCTGCTGGCTGGCGGTCAGCCCTGGCAGATGCCATTCTGGGGACAGAAGAGAAATGTTTAATTTATATTTACTATTTAGGGGGAAAAAAAGCTGTGAGCGTGCTCTTTTATTCCAAAATAAAAATGCTGTAATGACTGGAGCGTTTAGCGCATTGGGGTTGTCATTGTTTTCAATTATGTGCCATTCTGATGGGAGAGCACAGATTCTTAAGCTGAATGGAGATTTGTGCTGCAGCTATTTGTGCCTTTTAAAACATTTTCTTTACCACTTTAAGAGAAAACTGTAAAATGGCAATAATGACATATTATTACAAGTAAATTACACTGTAAAATAGCATTAATATTGCAGTTGAAACCTAGAATTTGAAATAAGATGGAAATATTCATTTGCACACGGCTTTTGTTCTTATCAAAAGCGATTTGGATTAGGAGCAGGATTTGTGCAGCACTCGGAGCTCGGTGGCCTGACTGTGCTGCTGCCCCTTGCAAAGGGAGATGCTGCATGGAGAGGGCCTGCACGGGAGAGCCCTCCAAAGGTGGGTGGGATGGCTATCTCCAATGCTGCGTTGGCACTGTAGGGTGACGAATAAAGGAAACCATTTTGCCTTGATTTCAATGTCATCCCTTTAAAGATATTGCTCTGGTAGTAGATCTGCAGTTTGTCCGCCTCTGTCTGCTCACGTGTGTTACTGCCTGTCAAGTACAAGGTTCCGTTCTACGTATATCTGGGACGGGCTCCCTAGGGAGGTGGTCATGGCTCTGGGCCTGAGATAGCTTGGGATGCATTTGGGCAGTGCTCTCAGGGTTTGGGCAGTCTCAAATGGAGGCAGAAGTGGTCTCTGTGGACCCCCTCCAGTATAGATGTGGTCATGTGGAAGGCACTAAGTTTCTGTAAGTGGAATATAGTGGAAAGTCACCTCTATTGATACAATCATTCTTTGCATTAGTGAAACGTCTCTGCTGATAGCATAGCACATCTCTGTTCCCTTCTGCTTTGTTCCCTTTGGGTGTAGGAAAGGATGTAGGAGTTCACCCTCTTTGTTTGTTGCTGTTGGAAAGAAATGGTCCTCAACTGGTCGGGTAGGTATTGAAAATAACATTTCGACACATTTTGTCCAAGTCACCTCATCATAAAAATGAGCAAATAAGCAAAAATAAGTGCGAGGGATCCTGAACTAAGAGACAGAAAATCACATAATCATTTGGGTTGGAAAGAATCCATAAAGGTCACCTAGTCCAAAATGTTCTTCAGGTCTTCCACACTGAGAGAAGACTTTGTAGTTTGTATCTGAAATTAAAACAAACAAATAGGAAGGCAATGAATGTCTCACGTCTCAGGCTTGGTATGATCACGATTTGCAGGTAAAGGTAAATTTAATAATCTCACCATATTCAGTGAAGCTGTTCAGTGCTTACATGAGACTTTAAGTCACCTTTAGTCCACCTAAAGAGGAGTTCATTTTTACAACCAAATTAAGGAAATTTGTGTTATAAGTCTTAGTTATTCTGATATTTTAAATTGGGATCAAGGGTGATTTTCTGTGTGAGAATCGGAATAAATAGATATTGTTTTAATTTGATATTTACCATTGATGAGTGGGTAAGTGGGAAATGCATTGTAAACATTTCAATATTATTGTAATCCTGCATATTTTAAGACTTAAGATTTTGCTCATTGGCTCGGCTTATGAGGCTGCAATACCAACTGTGCATTTGTGCTCTCACTTCTTCATAAATCCATGGAAGCTTTTTGGAAAAGTTTTACCTACAATGTGTCAATGAACTATAAAGAAAAGGTTTATTTTGTATATACCCTCTTTACCTGAGGTCCACAGTTAGGTTCTGCATTAGAGCTTCTTGCTCTCATGTGCTCAGTTTGTGCTTTTGATCATGCCACTCTTTGCACAAAGCTGGGAGAATTTCTGCTTCATAAAGAGGAAAATACAGACAGGTTTTGAAGTCTATAGAAATGCATGTTTGCTCTTATTTTTGAGGCAGGGGAATGTAGGGTTTAACATCTCTACAGTTCTTCCTATGTCTCTGTGCAATCAAAGTTTCCAAAGAGGACTTAATGGGGAAGAGAAATCATTTGTTTGTGGTGGTGATGGTATACTTGATACGTTTTTCTTTAAAGGCTGTACATTGATAAAAATAGTAAGTAACCTAGTCTACTCATAACAGCTTCATCTTTAAGTTCATGCAAGTTTAGGAAGCTGTAAGTGACTAAAAGGATGAGTGGCTTAAGATTCACTGAGTGATACTGCAAATACAAGGACTGAAATACCAAAGGAGTAAAGGATATATAGACCTTTGCCCATTACATCAAGAAAATGAAAAAAGTTAGGAAGGGGGAGGGGGATTCCTGTGTTATATTTTTCAAGTCCTACTCCAAAAGAGGTAACCAGCCCATTAGTATAGGTGCCAGGAAGCTCGCTTTTGTGACATCTCACCAAACACACCTACTTTCACTGGACCACAGAAAGATCAATCCTGTCTGAAAACCACCCATTACCTAAGACACCTAATTTATATTAGAAGCTCTCTAAAAGGCACTGTCTGGCCCCCAACCTCCACTTCCAATGATAAAGAGGATGTTTTACACCATATGTGACACTTAATCAAAACCGATATTCTTTAACAAACCCTTAACCTCTATCACACAGGAGTCATATGAGGCCAAGGGACAAGACACAGATCCAGCTCTGGGTGGCATATCCTTTGATTAAGATGATACAGATTTCCCATTTTTATCAGGGTTACGGATTCTGGATATATCCCTTTTTGATTTGTCAGCATTAAATTTCAGTAGAGGTTCAAGCCAAAGAGAGACCAAGACTAGTTCTGTCTTCAACTGCGTATTAGGAGATAATTTCTCAGAATCCTCTGCAGTAATGATCCTCAGATCTTCTGATCTTTCTGTAAGCAAGTTTCTTTTTCTTTTTTTTTTTTTTTTTCTGGGAACCTGGATTTAAACTATGGCACAAACCTTGCTTGCATCTGGGTCCTTTCTTAAGGAGGAGTATCTAAATACACTTATTCTGCGAGCCCTGGAATGGACCTTTTTTCCTTCCCTCAGGTCTTTTTCAAAGAGAGAAACCTTCAAGTGAGTTCTTTCACCCTGCCTTGGATTTCTGGGGTAGGAGGTTTTACTTATGGAGTATACAGTACTTCAGATGAGCATTGCAAACTTCATGGGGTTAGACAATTTTCACTACCTGCAGTACACCGGATTCTCAGCGTAGTCTATTTTACTCCCAGGTGATTTTTTTTTGCATAACTCCTTGTCCTAGGACTTGTATGTGTCTGATTCGGCATGGATACGTCTCTCAAAATCCCTGATCCAGGGGCAAGTTTGGCTTGCTTTTCCTCCTTTCAGTCAAAGGTTTAAATGAGGGGGATTGCGTTTTGTTAGGAACACAGATCTACTGAAATAAGTGCTGCTAGTTATGACTTGAAAATAACGTGCTGCTTGGCTGTTGGTGGGAAAAGAAGATGGAAAGAAGGCCTGGATAGAGTTGTCAATTGGATATTTTTAAGCAGTGAAATAGCACGTGTTCTGCACATCTCTGGCTGGCATGAGAGCTGCCCAGTGCAGGCTCGCTTCTTTCGAGCGCACAGTGCCCTAATTCAGCACCTGGAAATGTTTTTTTGTTTTGTTTTGATGTGTTTAGGCTGCTTTCATTTTTAATACATTCATAGGAAAAACTCCGTTTGTGAGGAACTGCCTTTCTGCTTCAGGAGCAAGGAAGTCATGGTCTCCTCGTGGATTGTCTAAAACTTTCTCTAGCAAAAAGATAAGATTTTGTGTGTCGCTAGGATCCCAAGGAAGAGAGGTGAGTGGGAAGCCTTTTTATTTTTTTAACATCATAAAGGAAAGAAAAAAGGGGGGGCAATGTATATAGATCACTTTTAAGAGAGAACTTCAGTCTGAGAGAGACCTGTAATCATGTCAAATTATCTTTAAAGACAGCTTTTGTTTCATAAATGCAAAGCTGACAAGCAAAAATTTGGAGGGCTGGTTCTAGTTTATGGTGTATCACATACATCAAAGGTCAGTCTTTTATTCTCCTGTCCTCTGCTTTTTAAAAATTTCATTAATGAACAGAAACATATTCAAGGAGAAAGACTGTGATCTCAGCTGCTTGTTCCCAGTTCTTTACCCATCTTGACTTCTTAATCAGAAAATTAATTGGGCTTTGAAATCTTATTTTTTGCTGAATCTCTGCCGATTTAATCAGGGTGTTCTGCTGGAAGCAATCTTTCACTTAGGATTTCATAGCAATGCAGCTAGAGAAGCCATGTCATTTCCTGCATCAAAACATCAAAGTTGCGGTTGCTTTTTAAACTAAGTATGTCCATCGGGTCAGTTCTCCTCTCCTTGCTCTAAGGGAAGATTCTGCCTTATTTCTTATTTCTGCTGGGGGTGAATCTGCTCTACTGCAGTGCAAATAAATGAATTGCAAGGGGTGTGAGGCAGAACCCATGCATGCCGTGTGCTTGGGTGGTAGCAGCGTGGAGGTTTTCCAAGGTCCTGGTTGTGACCAGTGCATTTTGCATCACACATGGTGGGCCAGGTAGCCTGCAGGGAGCTTTTACCTGGAATGGAGTAAAGTAGAATTTAGCAACTCCATAGTAAAGCTGACTGTGTCCCAAACAAGACAGCATCATGTGGGGTTTTTATTGTGGTTGCTCAGCTTCTGCTCAGAGAGCTTTTTGTCCCTCTTTCTTTGGGCTATTAGTTTGATCTGCAGCACTGATCCATATTGACTACAAATGTCATTTTAATGTGATTGAAACGTAAAGAGATTTTGTAAGCTACCATATGGGCCAAGAGCCCATGTGAACGCTACAAACCATGCAGCAAACCCTTCTGCAGGGGTGGGTGCAGCCCAGTGTGCCCTCCTTGCCCCAACAACTGCTGGGGTTTGGGATTCACACTGCTTTGAAATTCAGCATTGCACAGCAGTGAGATGCAAAGTCTGCCTTACCCATAACTGGTGCGTTTGGTTGACTGTTCATTATGTCCCAGTGAAGATTTTTGTTCTCTGACTAAACAGGAGGGTAGTTAATGTTTCCAGATCTAAAGCTTTGCTTTTGCAGAAATTTGGCTCCACAGTTCACAGGACAAGCATGCCTCTAGGGGGCTGGAGGGCTGGATTAAAGCACTTAACAACTTGCTCAGGTTGACTTTACATATGGGGTCAGTTAAAAACTGTGCAGTCCCATGGCGAAGTGCCAGGTTTGTGTTTCATTTTAAATTGGTGTATTTCTAAGAAGCTTATGAGTGAAGGGGGAGGGAGGGATGATGGGGGGTTTTTTGTTTTTTAGTTTTTTTGCTTTCATTTTAACTTTTAAATTCGACCCCACTCTTAAGTGCATTGCTGTGTTATGGTGTCACCTTGCTTGACATCACTGCAGAGGCCCAAAGCACATCTTAGGCTCCTTTGAGTGGAAATCAGCTAATGCTCTTTGGATGTGGGGATCAGCCCGCTGTGCTTCTGTCCCATGGCTTCAGGCACGTGCTCTCTGCTTTGCAAGGGAAATAGAAAAGGTAAGAAACTCAACACCACCTGTCTGTTTCAGTGAGCCAAATAGCATCCATGGAGCTTAGCCTTCTGATTGTGTTTGCAAACACTGATTAAAAAAAAACCCAAAACCAAAAAAACTTTCATATTTGCCCAGAAAGCAAGCTGGACCTCATTATAGCTGCATACTTTATGGAATCTTTAAAGTGGTGAGTATGAGATACCTGTTAAAACTTTAACAGTGTGTAATTAGATCCGAGTTGCCTGTTTTTCTGAGAAACATATTGCATTTTCAGCCCTCTGATTAGGCTCTAATAGTGAATGCTGAGAGCTTTGAGAAAATTCAGGAGTGGAAATACAAAACAGCTTGTGTCACTGACTGTGAGAAGAAAAATAGCTACAAGGCTGTCTGGAACGGTGGTGGCAGGCCAACATCACTATTTAGAAATCAAATCCCAAACCCACTATTTGAATTCCCAGCAGTTTATTGCAGGTGCCTGGATTACCACAGGCTTTGCCAGTGCCTCGTTGGGCCAACACACCTCAGTGATGGCATGAGCCTGTTGGGGGCTGGAGGAGGGATGCCCTGCCCAAGTACTCAAGCCTCTTCCCAGGCTGGGTGAGTGGCCAAAAATCTGATGGAACTACTGTGGGAAGGTTATGGCAGCTGGTGATGCCTGGATTGACTGTGCAACTCCATCTCTGTTTCTCCACTCATCCTGGGACTCCTGACCTCAGGCAGCATAAAAATGCACAACTGAAGGAGAAAACACTTCCTTTCAGGTGGATGCTGAATACCTGTGCTGTCAGTCACCAGTTAACCATGGTATCGTGGTGCAGAGGAGCAGCTGCCCTGCCCAGGCTGCTGGATGCAATGCTGGCCGCCCTCGCGCCAGGCCCTGTGCACCTGCACGCCTTGAGGAGATGGCTGCGAGGATCTTTGAATCCCCACCACGTGCTTCCTTCCCCTTGCACTGCTAATTGGCACTTTTTACCCATTTTTGCACGTGGAGTGTGTTAGTACAGGATAGGGTTATTATCAAATTAATTAGGAGCTCCTTCCAATTATTCCTGCTGTGCCTGACGGGCTCTCCCCACTCCCCCCGATGGGCTGATTGGCTCCTGCCAGCACCTCAGCTCTGAACGGGGGAGAGCTGCTGCTGGCTCCTTGGTGGCAGCTGCCTGGCCTCATCTCTTCCCTGCTGTCACCTGTGCTGCTTGCTGTCACCCAGCGAGCCCTGGTGCCTAATGGGAACTTGCACACAGCCTACAGGGTGCTCTGACCTGAAGGCGGCCCCTGCGTGTGATGGCTTTGGCCCTTGTCCCCAGCTCCAGGGAGAGGAAAGGTATGGCAGCAGTGGGGGAGTGACCCCACTCCTTGAATGTGTGGGTTTCCAGGGACAGCCCCCTGAGGCTCTCAGAGCAGGATGGGGATTTATACATAGCATCTCACGCTACGTAGACAGGCAAAGCCAACCAAGGCAATCGGGGTGCTGAGACTGGCTTAATTGAGAAATAAGCAGATAGCTGTGTGTCAGTGACTACACAGCTGATTGGCCGAGGCTATTTTATTTTGGACTAATTTACAGTTGTTAAATGGATTTGGAAAAGCCTTAATAGTGGTTATTAAACTATTGACTTAGTCTGACGTGTTCAGTGTAGTAATCCATGCTCACGCTTCTCCTCGCACAGAGACTGCTGGAGCTGGGGCAGGTGATGGTGTGCTGGCTCTGAGCAGGGCCCGGTGTGCAGCCCTTGTCCCGGGACAGCAGCACAACGCTGCCAATTTTATATGGATCAGAAACTGTGCTTTCCTTCCCCATTGTCACAAATTCACTCCTTCCACCTCTATCATCAGCTACTGAACCTAGTTTAACTCCAAGAAGCACCCCCTTACCAAGAGGCTTTTTTACACCTGCGCAGAAGCGGACTCATTTTTCACTCATCTGTGCGATGAATAACTTCAAGTGCAGTGCGGAAATGTTACACACCCACTGGTACCACGACGGGGCAGGCTGTGCTAGGACTGCAAAGCATGTGCTTTATGCTGCCTGGATGAAATCCCTGCAAATGAACAAAACGAAATGTCTCCAATTCATCGTGTTTACTGTCCGCAGGTAATGTATAGACTATTTTTCTTTCTGCTTTGTTTAACCTCTAACATGTCTACGATGCTAAACACTGGTACCTGAGTACCTGCAGGCACACTTGGTGGGAAGGTATGTTAGGACAGGCAGAGCTTTTCAACTCTCCAACATGTAAGTTTGTGACTGAACTCCAGTGGAAGTAAACTAGAAAGGAGGAGTGCTAAAATGCCAGTTTAAAAACAAACAAATCCAAGCAATTTAAAAAAAAGAAAAAGAAAAAAAGCATTTTCCTCTCTTTGCTTTAACTCCCTTGACTAGGGCAATATTATTGTTTCCAAGTCAGCCAGAATCCCTTCCAGGAGAGCCAGGACATACATTCTGAGGTATAACAAACAAACAAGCCACCACCTACCCCACTGTCCCCACTAGTTTTCAAAGAAAAAGGAATCAAGACTGCTTTAAAATACGGTACAAGGGCTGTGGAGGTCAGAGGCTCATGGGCTCCCTTTGTGGGTCACCTGTAAGGACTGCTGTGCTGCAGCCAAGGGCTGCTATGTTTTTATTCCCCATCCTCTTGTCTGATGGCCGCTTTGGAAGCAGCCCTGTGGTCAGAATGAGTCGCTGAACTGAAGGGGGTTTTTAGGTTGCAGTGGAGAAGAAAAAAGCCCTATTCAGTAACAATTACAGAAATGGTGTGAGCTTCACTGTCAGGAGTTCTAGCCCTGAGTGCCTGAATGCAGACACATTTCCAGCTTTGGCAAAGTGGGGCCGAAAATGGTGGTGGTCTGCTTAGAGACAGGTGGAGTGCTTCCTGGCACCATGGCACTGCCAGGCTCACACATGGCTGAGATTGGATCAAAAGGCTTGCTGTTTCTGGCTGTGTTCCCAAGTTTTGCGCGTGCCCTAGCAACACAAAGCCGAGTAACAGCAATGACACATCCCACCACATCATGGCCCTGCCCTCACACCTCTTGTGCATTGATATGCTCTGCTGATGCAGGAGCACACACCTTATCTCTTAGCAGGGAGAAGAGCTGTTCTCATGGCTTGGGAACAGTCCCAAGAAAACTTCAGTTTTATTTATTATTTTGACTTCATGCACCTGGGCATTTTTGCTTCCCTTTGCTTTTTTCTATCAATGGTTGTTAGTGCTTCTAATTTTAAAAAGAGTATTCTCACTATTCTCTTAAATTATGCCACAACTGGTTTTGAGTCTTAGACTTGAGAGATATTTCTGTATTTTACATATATTGATGTTTATGTATATGAATACACTTTAAAGAAACATATAATATGTTTATATGCATGTTATATACATTGTATAACTGGGAGTTGCTGCTTTCAACATGCTTACCAATTGAATAGAATCATAGAATCATTTGAGTTGGAAGGGACTCTTAAAGGCCATCTAATCCAAGCCCCCTGCTCTGAAAAGGGACACCTTCAGCTACATCAGGTTGCTCAGAGCACAGTCCAGCCTGACTTGAACATCCCCAACATCTATCCCCAGTAGAAGAAAGCAACATGACAGTTTTCTATCGTGAAATGGAAAGTTCACACACAAATGTAGAGGCTGCATGTATTTCCCCCTGAGCACTCTGTGAAGGACCCTACGTGAGGGTGCTAATCTAGATAGGTTACATCAGCTGTGGAAATTCAGTCTCAGAAATGAACCTTTGCACCCCTTGGAACAGCTGGAGAGGCTCAGGTCCACTCATCCAGCTCAGAGTGGACACAAGGAATTTGGATTAGATGCAGATAGAGTGGGGATTTTGTTAGTGACAGAAGGGGAGGAAAGCACTGAGCCGCAACTGTCTGAATGCAAATACATAACATTGGTGTACTTCTGACTTTAAACTACGAAAATCATAAATATGCTATAGTGCAAGAGGCAAAGTGTATGCAAAGGTAATGATATCCCATTACTTCCCCTGTAGAAAAGAATTTTCATAACTCATTCATACTCAGTTGAATAAATGCTAAGATTCACCGCTGGCTGTTAATTATCCTTTACAAAGACCTGGTTATTGTGTTCAACCTTAGTAAAGGCACAGCTGTTATTGTAGTGTACGTAGAGAGAATGGTACCTAAGGGAGAGGGGAGGAAATAGGTTCTTGCAGAATTTTAACAAGGAGCACTGTGTTGCACAGAAGGGATTCATAGGGTGGGATTTTGATATAATGCACTTCAGGAGATGAAGCTTTTTCAAAAGACAAAAACCTTGCTGCAACTCTCTGCATACATGATATCACTCAGAATTTGAAAGACACCAGACACTTCAAAATTATTCGCTGTTATTAAAAGGAAATTCGATGATGATTTTGTATAAAGGTTTAGAAGGCAGGAACTGGTCTGTCTGTAATCATCCCAGGGCAGGTCTATGCAGGCACTGATGAGGCCCATCTCCAAGGGATTTTTGAGGAGCACCTGGAGGCTTCCATCCAACGCAGCCTGCTTTCACATTGGCAGGGCAAGGCATGGGGGACTTACGGGAGATTTTCCTGAAGTTCCCAGTACGAAAGTGCTGTAGGAGGGTGCCAGCTGGAATTGTCACCTGGGCTGGGTGCAGTGATGAGCCACCAGGACTCACTGGACTTCAGAAACAGAAGGACTGGGAACAAAGGTGACTTCAGCACAGTAGCTGAAGCCAGCTTCCTTCGCCATTGTTTTTCCTCATTTCTACTCTATACCCCTATTCTCCTTTGTACAGTGGACCAGTGCTTGCTTTATTGTTCAAAATGTGCATGTTGAAAGGAGAGAAAAAAAACATGTAGCTTCTGGTGGAAAAATTGAAAGCAAGAAAACAGAATATATGAAGCTAAAATAAGCAGAAGTACAACTAATTTAAATAACAAGCCTAGCTAGGGATGAAGAGAATAGGAAGTTCTTGACAGAAGTGAAGCAAGAATTTTGGGGTGGGATACAAAACAAAATGGGACAAAACATGAGCCACCCTGCATTGCTAGTTGCATGTGACTCTTGTAGCCAGCAATTGTCTGTTCTCCAGAGCTTTGACAGAACTGGGTCTCTTCAGTCACTTGTGGCTATCCCAGTGTAGTGGGCAAGAAAGCAGCATCAGAAGACCAAGATCACTTTGGAGCTCCTTGTGTCAAAAGGGCAAGTCCTACCTAGGCTTCCTCCAGAATTCCAGACGTGGTCAGATTGCAGCAGTGAAGTAAATCTGGCCTACTGTTAGCTCTGCATTTAGCATTAAATCCTTGCTGATTTTAGTCAGAAGCTGGTTTTCTTTGCATCCCTTTCCCCCCTTGCAGTTAGACTAGCACTAGCTCAGGCTCAGAGCAAGCTGAGAGACGCCTGCTACTGGGTGGCCAGCAGGAGCTGTGGAGCATCTCTCCCATGGTGTGAACTCCTTTTATTTAGATCTGAGCTTTTCTGCTCAAGTGGTATATGTGAACAAGGAGGATCCCAATGCATTTCTAGTATTTTCAGCTTGAGAAAATCATAGTAGGACTATTTTCTCTGTAAATCTTCTTGTTGAGAGAATTGGATTTTGTGTTGTGGCACATCCTGGGGGTAAAAGAGAAGTTTGTAAGTATTCATGGTTTTTAATGGTGTTGCTTCAACTTGCATACTATTCTGATAGCTACTTGCAAAGTTCTTGTTTATTTGGAAATGACTTGTATCACATCTGTAAAACCTTTAATACCAAAATATCTTGAGAAGATTTTATTCAGGATTTTCTTTTTCTGTTGATCTTTGTGATGACTCAGAAAAAAGTTTTTGTGCCCCTTTTCGCTCTGATGTTCTTGACCCACAGCTGTTGTCTTCCAACTGTAACAAACGCGTGCTGCACCTCCTGGGGTCTTACATTGAGCACAAGTGGAAAAACAACCCTCAGTGAAATTCCATTAGAAATGTGTTGTGCTCCATTTGTGGAGCTGGGGGTATCAAAAAGAATCAACTAAGATCATTCTACAGTTCCTGCTGGGGAGCAAGACTTTTTTGTCTAGATTTGCCTTCTAGGAATCATGTCAGTAAAGAAGAATGCTGGCACTTCTCACTTTCTCAGTCTTTCAGATCACATTTGTCAGTAGTGAAAGAATACTAAAATGAGTATACAAAACTTGCAAGATGGGAGTGATCAGCTGGCCAGCATTGAGGGAAGGATTTGCATTTGTGTCTCAGCAGTGCAAGCACTATGGTAATGTTCAGGTACTCGGGCAGAGCAATGACATGGGCAGCGCCAGGTCTCTGACCAAGGAACAGTGACAGTTTGCTCCCCCTCCTCCCCTCAATTTTTTCCTTCATTCAACCAAGCAGCATAAGCACTTACCACTGCAGGGCCTAAGAGCTGCCTTGCAACAACCACATGCAACCTAGAGTAAAGGGTTTATCGGTATATACGAAAACCATCTTGTTACTATGACTGTCTTCATCTAAGTATACTACTCCCAGAGGACAGTTGCCATGCCCTTAGGGCTAAACTCACATCAGGATCAGACACTGCACAGCAGAATTGTCCTTTTGCTGGCACAGCCTTCAGTTTCAGCCCGAGTAGTAGCTCACCTGGGGTTTGTCTTTACATGTGAGAGGAAAACACTAGGACATTTGTTCTCTGCAAGTCAGAGGGCTGTTCAGATGAGGCAGGATATCTGGATGTCTAAGAATCTGCATTGAAGTACGGAATGTCTTAGTGCTGTGGTATTTGTGATTTAGCTTTTCACGTGTTCTGTTGTAACAGCAGAGGGTGTTTGCTCCAGGACTGTTGTTTCCTGTTGCATGTTGTACCTTACCATGGTTCATGGTCACTCTGGTGGGAAGGAGCAGAGGAGCCCAGCAGGAACTGCCAGCTAGAAGGAGAAGATATATCTTTACCTGGAGTGTAGGAAAGGGCATTGAGAAAATTCCTGAAAAGGGAGCAATCTAAGTAGGCTTTGGACATGTGGGATACAGGGTGTTTGGGCTGCATAGTAGATCTTGTATTGGAGAAAAAGCAAGTAAATGTATTCTAAGAGCATAGGTGATGGGCAGAGCTAGTAACTCACAAGATGTCCAAGAAAAACAACAAAGATGAGATCAACCATGAGAGGAGGCCGAAGACTGGGTAAAAGTGGAAAAGAAATGAGGGAGGCAAAGTAGGGAAAGTTATCCCTCCTGCTTTGACAGTTCAGGGACTAAAGTAGCTACACATTGCAGGCAATGGATCAGAAACTATATTTGTGTGAAATAAACTGAAGTGACTTTGAGATCCAGACCTGTTACAAAATGGTGGCCTTCTTCCTGGAATGGGGAGTTCACGTACTGGGGAGTGGTAGTGGTATAAAAAGTAGTGGAGAGGGGAGGGCTTTATCCTTCTGCTCATCATTAGCCCTTTTACTGGGAGCCTTTCCTGATGGAAAATGTTCCATAAACTTGGCAACTGTTCGCCTGCTGTGCAATCTGGGTGAGGGAGAGTGTGGGATTCGTGCTGCAGAGCCTTGCAGCAGGTCCTGCAGGGAACCAGCATGGGACAAAGCAGAGTGGTGAAGGTCTGGAGCCCTTGTGGGAAGATGGTCTGGAGAAGAGCTGGTAATGCTATTTTCTGCACCAGAGTGGCAAAATAGTGTAATTTCTGTAACAAGTCAGATGTGACAATAGCAGGAGCAGCAACTGGAAGACCCACAGTGCATCTGGATAAGGAAATTTTACAGCTCTGGAGGAATAAAGTGAAGGTTCGAATGGCCACCAAGTTAGGCTGTGGGGGTATTTTTATTTGTGCGCCGTATATGGCAATGGGAATCATTGTGTGATTCAGCTTAGCTTTTTCTAACAGTTTTAGGTACCTCATGTGGGGAAAGTAGTATCTTTTAAAGAATGCATTCTATATTTGGTAATGATTCTGAAAGTGTCTGAAGGAGAAAGGCTTTTCAAGTGGAGTGCTGCTGGCTCAAAGGTTCCTCAGCAAACTCTGCCGGGCTCTGCCTCTGAGCTGGGCTGCCCTCTCCCTGGCCCGAGCCTTCAGGGATCAATTCGGAAACTGTTTGACACTCTGCACGATATTCTTCACGGGCCTCTTTCTTCTCTGGAAGAGAGATGCAGGGAAATGTCAAAGGGAATTAACAACGTGGATGGGTGGGTGGCAAGGACTGAAAACCGTACAGAGACGATTGAGAGGAGCACTGTCCCACAAGGAAACGGCTACTCATACTGCACAAGTGGATTTGAAAAAAATTGTTTCTGTTTTGTTTTTAAGCACAACAGATCCACAAATAAATAAATAAATCGAGAGGAAATAAAAAGTGGAAAAACAAGTTCTGAATAGGCTGAAGTCTTCAGGCAGTATCTCGGCAATAGCACTAACTGACAAAATGTTGAGAATGGCTTCTGACTGAAAAACTCCTGGTTGGACATACAGCCCAGGGCTGTAATGATATGTTTTCTATGTACAAATGTGTGAAATGGCCCAATTCGGGGAGCCTGGGCCAGGCAGAAGTTCTACCATTGTCTTTGCAGGTCCCCTTCAGATGCTGAAGCATGCAGGGGACATTGAGCTGCTGTGGAATTTTTGGAGCCACTGCCACTGCCTGCGAGCTGGAGGAGCCAGAGTGATGCCTTGAGTTGTTTGGCTTCTGCAGAGCTAGAGGTAGGTGGTGTAGGCAGAACTTGGGCTAGTGGCACCAATTTTATAATTGTGAAAGCATGTGTACGTGGAAAATTTACAACAGAATGGAAAAATGTTTTCCAAAGAACAAAACAGAGCAGGGGACAAATAACTAGGCTGTTACTCAAACCAGAGAACAAGGAAAAATGTTCTGATTTCCTTCTTTGAGGTGGGAAGGTGGTGACCTATTTCTGCCGTGAGTCTTGGTGTGTGACCTCTGGCAAAGCTCTGCGTACCCCTGCCCATCAGATTCATCTCTATGAAATGGGGATAATTTCTCTCATGATTAACAGAGACTTTAGATGAACTTCCTCAGCTGCCTGAAGTGCTTGCAGAGCACTAGCTCCTATTTCTATAATGAGTATCACTGAATTTGATAAGCCACAAGCCAGGATTCCAAACAGTTCTGAAGTTGAACTGTGTTGGTATCCAACAAAGAGCGAATGTTTTATACTGGGAGATAAGGATATTTTGTTTCTCACAATATAAACGTGAAAATATTTGTCTTTGTAGATTAGCTGCAGCAATGAAAATATTTCTCAATTGGGAGTTCTCAGACTCTGTTGATAGATCTGAAATGACTTGATACAAACTGCAAAGTAGGAGCTGAGTTAAATACCAGATACTGGGCAGACAGAGGCCTTTTTGCTCAGAGTACGGCAGGGAAGTGTTTTCTGTCTCTTCTGTGCTTATAGTCACAATGTTGATGATCTCTGCGTTAAATGTGGGCCATCGGCAGATGTGAGGAGATGAAAGATTATTAGCTCACCTTTGCACTTGGTTCTGATGCCTGAGTGGCTGGCTCTTTGGCCTGGAGAGAAATCACTGATGTACTCTAATTCTTGCTGATTTTTCTTTGGCAAATGTGATATTTAACAAAGCTTTTACAGAAACCAAACTGGGCATCTTTGTACTGACCGTGTCAAATAATTTCCTTTTCTCCATGGAAAGCCCGAAGGCAGAGTACAAAGTTTCACTGATCCTCTGGAAATGGCTTAATTTTTTTTTCCTCTGGCCACTGCTTTCCAGCTTGCCCACTCATTGCATGAAAACTGTGTGCATAATGCTTGTAGCTGAGAGGCAAAGATGTGTTTTGTTTCTTGTTGACAGCACCTCCCAGCTATGAGCACTGTAGTAAGTTATAGACGTGGGTCCCAGCTCAGAAATCAAGCACATGTGCAACCTTTACTCCACAGAGCTATACTGCCCTGGAGCATTAACTCCTTCGGGAAACACGAATAAGAATACAGCAGCCTTCTCACTCTTGCACAGAATTAACTTGCAGATTTAATTGCCCTGTTTTATTGCATGCGTTTATGTTGAATTGTCCTACTGTAGGAATTATCATTCCTCTGGGAACAGAATGGCTCCTGTGACAGACTTCAGTGTCACATTAAAACAAAAAATGAAAGTCAGTTTGTTAAATATTTACTGCTTTGGCAAACGTGCGGTTCGAACTTTCTCTATATTTCTTTAAGTAACGACAGTAGAAAACTGGCTGCTTGTCTAAGTCATCTTAGTGGAGGAAAACAGGGACTGACAGCTACAATGTACTGAAGACAATAAATATATATTTTCCCATAAGAATGCAAAATGTAACCAGTGTAGAAGACTGTAACTTAATTTTATTGCTCCAAGCCTCGGAGATTCTTACTGCTGTGCCAGCTCATGATTATTCTACTGGTAACAAAAGATTAAAAATAAAGTTCATTTAAAATATCTCAGGCTAACCTCAGATACATGGAGCAGCAATAATGATAATAATAATGCCACACAAATTCCTTTGTCACTCTGTGATGAAAACGGGCACTTCTGTTTTTCCTCAAGTTAACCTTTTTGGGGAAGAGGAAGGAAATAGCAGGATTTGGCTGCTGGATTCTTTCATTATCTCTCCCTCGTGTGGGCTGTGAAGGACTGTGAACTGGAGCACTTCTAGGTATGGCTGTGGGCACAGGGAGATTATGCACATTGATTTCCTGAGCATCTGCAAGCAAGACTGCTGATCCTAAGAGCCAAGATGCCTTGCTACCCAACATTATGAAGAATAAAAAGTTCCTGAATGATATTTTTAGGTATGTGAATATACTTAGCAAAGGAGGGACTGAAGTGTGCGGTGCAAAAAAGAGTTAAGAGATGAAAGACGAGGTACTGAGACTAGAACGTAAAAAGGAAAGCAGTCATCCAGGAGGGACTGCGAATGCTGCAGTGAAATAGTTTGTCCCTGGTTGTGTGACTAATAGGTGACAAATATGCCATTCTGGGTGAAGTAAACAGGTTTTCTCAAACACTTCCCAGCTGTGAGTGAGGAAGAAAGGCAACCAAGACACAAACACTGCACGTGGCAAGCATCATTTTGAATGCAATGTTTTTGCTGGTACAGTACTGTTTAGACCATCTCTCCTTCCTTTTTTTTTTTCCTTTGGCAGCAAGAGAGAGATGTCAGACAGTCCTGAGCTGAGCTGCCACCTGACTCATCACCGAATGCCAAAGCAAGCCCCTGTGTATTACTTAAAATTGGTAAGTCAATAGACTTTCCTGAAAGTTAGAGCAAAAATGCCACCTTCAGAGCTGGACAGCAATGGATTAGAAACCCAACATAAACCCAACACAAACAAGCACTCCTCTGAGCTGCAGATCTCATGGGGCTTGGCTTCCCTTGGGTGATCTCTTACTCGGATTCTCCCAGGTCTAGCAGGCTGGAGGCTCTGACTGCACTTTTTTCTCTGGGTGTGTATTCACTTTATCTTTCATCTTTGTAGCTTTCCTGGTGTTCAGTAAGGGTTTAACTCAAGGTGCAGTGAGTCTCATCTCCTTTACTTAGCAGTCTGTTTTTGCAAAATGCATAAGAATGTAATTTTTTTGAGACATTTATTGCTCTGTCAGATGTGGTTAAAATTGGCTGTTCACGTTCCCCCTTTCTCTTGCCTAATATGCAAGTATGCACATGCACGTTTGTGTGCACGCATGCACATATAGAGCGTTCATTAAATCCACAAAAAGATAACCATCTCAGAAAAAGAGTTTTAATTTCTGCAGGCATCCAGACTAGGAAAAAGAAGTGTTGTCGCATATTTTTTCCTTTGGTTTTATTTTGGTGGCGGATACAACATTCAATCACCTCTCTGTTGATATATAGTGTCACTGAAAATCTGGCCCTATTGTTTTTAAGTACAAGATGTAGTGGAGTTCTTGTCCTGGAATTGCACTCTGATGCTTATGCAAGGCACGCAGACTGAGCATTCAGTGGTCGAGTAGTCCTGCTGAGATTGGGGGAATGCACGGGGAACTTCGTCTTGCAGTGAGATCCTGTCTCCATTAAACCTTCTGGAGTTCTGCCACAGATTAGAAGGCATTTTACCCTTCATTTGTAAGTAATTAAGATGATAGTGGAGTTTCTGAATTTTCCAGCTTTCTGAGAATAAACTAACAGCAATGATCCACTTCAATAATTCAGATATTAATTGACGCATGAGAAACAACACATCAAAAATAATTAAGCTTATGTTAATTAATTTTTAGGAATAGGAAGGACACCTGAGGCAAAGTACAGATGTTAGCAAGTGTCAGATTGGGAAGACTGTCTACTGCAGTACTGAAACAAAAATGGGTCAGAAGGACCACAAGTGATCTGCAGCAGGGGCTGAGAAATAATGTGAATTATGTGATTGTCAATGCGATGCAAAAAAGGCAACAAGGATCTCTGGGCTCTTTTAAGGACAGCTATAGGAGCCAGAGGGTAATCAGAAGTTAAAGGTATCTACTGCTATTTCATGTCAGCACCATCAGTTATCTGATGTCATTTTCAAGGCTCAAATGTGTATCTTCCAAACTTAACCTGAAATATTGACGATTCTTTGACTGAAGTGTTTCTTAAATAAAATTATGTAAGTATCACTTTTTTTCCTTAAAGTTTTCTACAACCATAACTGGAATTTCAAATCTCACCCAGGCTTCTCTTCCCTGGTGTTTGTTGTAATTCTCCATCTCTGTGGTATTTACTGCAAGAAAAGAAAGTTGAACCTATGTGTTACCATGGTCCAAATTTTAAATTTTTACTTCTCTGTATTTGTGGTGAAGACAGAAAAATCTGTAATGAACCATGAAACTTTCCACTTCCTCTTTAAAAGTTAATACGTTAAAGGCACAAACCTAATTTGTTCTGTTGCTCTTCAAGCTTATGTCTACTTTTAATGACATTAGGCTTGCAGCAAAAACCACTAAAGTTTTATGTGCCACCGTGGACATGCCAGAAAGTATGCTGAGCAACACGGGTTCCTCGCAGGAGAGCAGATCAGGAGCTTGCCACCAACCACAATGAGATCTGCCAGAGCGAGCAGGGGATGCAGCTGGACTGTAGCCCCAAGCCTCTTTCTCCTAGAGGGAGCCATAGAGTCCTGCTCGATCTGGCTCTGGCATCTTGAATTGAGACTGAAGTGACGCTATTTTTAGGAATCTCATCCCTCTAAAAATATTTCCTTTCAGAGTATCTAATTCCTGCTATTAAGTTTTCAAATTTTCAGTAAACATATGTGCGTATATATATAATTTGCCGCTCTCTTTCATTTCCACAACAGCCTAATTTTCTGCTATTGGCATTATTAAAAGTAACATGCCAAATTTGAAGAGAGAATTATGCCAGACAAAAAGTACATAACAAAACATTTTTTTTCCAGGTGAATCTATATTTCCAATCCAACCTTGTGACAGGCTATGGAGAAGGATCCTGAGACCGTATTACTGATTCTGCAAGTCATGGTTACAGATTATTTTCCCCTGCAGTTACCTGAAGGATC
The DNA here is from genome assembly GCF_038088225.1 of Cyrtonyx montezumae. Lineage (NCBI taxonomy): Eukaryota > Metazoa > Chordata > Aves > Galliformes > Odontophoridae > Cyrtonyx > Cyrtonyx montezumae. Next base: position 12,488,152 of record NW_027072078.1, on the reverse strand, counting down.
CTATGTTTTGTTTTATTCCCAATTATTTCTGTAATTTAATTATATCTCCTTTGATGACCTGAAGGATAGGAACTATGTATGCCTAAACAGGATAGTGATGGGGCCCAACTGTACCTCGCTTTAGGAAGCTTGAAATAGAAGATAGGTGTTTCTGATTTAAGAGAGGTGAAATGAAAGAGTTCTTTCTCTACAGTGACATTACCTGCTAAACGACGAGTTCTCAGCTTTGTGTGCCTATCTGATTTTTTTCACTCTCTTTCTCCAAGTGGGAAAGAGATCAGATGAATGCTTCCTCTTTGAAGGAAACAAACTTTAATTAAAAATGTACTTAGGTGAAATAAGTTGCCAACTGAATAAAAAAAAACAGAACACACCCATATTTTACAGAGTAGACATAACTACCATACTCTTTATTTACATGCATACACAAATAAAAACAAGAAAATGCAATTAATGGGAAGGAAAAAAGAGCCATGCACAGAACATCGAAATTCTTCTCTTTAGTTGCACAGTTTAATGCTACAGAAATTACAACCAGCAGAATCAGTTTTCACTAACATCTTATTAAGGCTAGATTCTGCTTACCAGCCAAATATTAAAAGATATCCTCATGGGATTTGGCAACTGGCACAATATAAAAAAAAATGTCACTTAGAGAGTTACAACCGTAATGAATGAGGAAGAATCTAAGTAGAATGCAACATGGCTCTTTTCATCCTAATTGCTTAAAAAAATTGTAAACAAAATGACTAGGCAACAAACCACGTTTGTGATGTCTGTCTTTACACAATGGCATGTGCAGAGGCAGATTTTCTGTTGGCCTCATTCTTTGAAGATCCGTCACCAGTGTTTGCGAAGAGTCACGGCCTTCAGATCTGCGCATGGATTGGGTGAGTAGACTACTTATTCATTGGTCTTTCCCTTCTGTGGCCAGGCTGCATGTCTCAGACCTTTGGTAAACACAAGCTCGTGTGTTAGTGCTGTCAGCTGTGTTCTCCACTAGTTTGAGAGGCCTTTCCTTATCCCATGAACGATTTCCACTGGATGTGAGCACATCAGTGAAATCAAATGTCTCCCCTGTAAACAGCTATGTACTGGAGATTTCTCTTTGACCTTTCTTTAATGGAGTTATTTAATCGAGACAGTCAGGCAGAAACCACTACTTTTAGAATTTTCTTCAGAAAAACTGCTAAAATCCAATTTCACCTTTAATAAATATTATTTGCCTTTTATAATGCTACAGTTGGATACTACTGCATTTGTACAGCAGACTACACAGTCTTTGATATCCATGGCAGCCCTGCAGAACAGCAGGCTCTTCAGATGCTCACAAGTACTCTTGGTGCTCTGGATGCTACAAATCCTGGGCTCTTGACAGACTCTTCACATCAACATAGCAAGTTCACATGTGGTCTGGCAACCTTGACACCCTGAACTAATCAACCTTTTGCTACTGAAGATAGTCCTACCTCTCCACATTTTTTTAACCATGAAGCCCTATCCAGTCCTGTGCCATTTGACACAATTGAGCTTGCAATGATGAACAGTATTTTTGCCGAGTTGGTTTTCTAGCATATCTGTAAGTCAAGGTCATTATGATGTCAGGTTAGCTCGGCTTCTGGTCAGACCACACCTACTGCTCAAGCCTGCCTCCCACCTTGCAAAATCTGTACTCTGGTAGCCACTCATCACAGGATAGGGAAGTGCTTTCTGGGGGATGGTGACACAACCCCAGCCAACAATCCTCTAAGCATTGCTGCTTCCTCGACAATTTTACACGAGGCAAGGAATATTCGACAAGATGAACTCCAGTCACGCAACTACCTCCAACTACCTTGTTGCTGACTCCAGAAACCTCTCAAGTCAACCGGCCAGTTTGTCCTGCAGTCCTGTCAAGAGATTCTATTCTTAAGCAAATGGGTCTGTATATGATGCAGAAGTTGAATGCAATGCCTAAATAGCAGCTGAATCTTTTTTCACATTTGCTAAGACTTAAATTGAAAATGAAGCCAACATTCAGCATAAGGTTGGATTTTAGTAAATGTAATTGGTCTGACTCCAAATTCTGACATTACTGTTATTTTTTTGGTGCTACATAAATATTTCATTTAAAAACCAGAACATAGAGCTCACCAGATTTTACTGAAATTTTTACACAGGTGACTGCATTACCTCAAATTCAAGAGGACACCTTCCCTGAATTGTTTTTTCTTTTTTTTGTGTGTGTGTGTGTGTCCTGGTTATTTTTTCAGGCCTGTGAGTTACAGATATTCTGCTTGTTGTCCCTTTAGTCTTAAGGTAACTTGTTGAATTGAATCCCTACCAATCCTTCAACCTCAACTCAAATTCCAGGTTTTTAAAACAACTGAGTTCCAGTTTTTACAGTGGCACAGAATATACCACACCAGCATGTGTTCCTGCTTATCTTGTCCAGTTGCATTCTAGACTTCTCTATGACAAAACACCACTTTACAAAAGAACAGAATAACACGATGTGAACACTGATCTGGACCACATACCAACAATCCTCCAGTAATGCATTCCTTTGAAGACGGTCACTGGTAGAAGGGCCTACTGAAACCAGAAATAATATACTGTAACTGAGAAGTTTCAAAGGAGCGTAGGAACAGGAAAGACATTTTCACATACTGCTGGCAGTGCATGCGATAGAAGCTGAGTTAGGTGGTGCACTTCCTTCTGAATTTGTGCAACTCTAAGATTTAAACCAACAAGATGCAGTTACAGTGCTCAAATAAGGCAATGAGCTTAAAACTGGAGAAGCGTTAGTTGTACCTTTCTTTCCAATTTGCACGGTCTTTCAAAGCCTTTCCTAAAGTTTCATCAGAATCTCTCCTAAACTCTTCTGCTATTTACAGTAAAGGCTGTATCTCAGCTGCGAAATGACCACATTTTGGAGTGTGATAAAGCCATGTATAGACCAGTGGTGCTTTCTCTTTATTTACATTTCTCAACTTAGCTACAGCACACCCTTCCACAGAATCACAGAATTACAGGGGTTGGAAGGGATCTCTAGAGATCATCAAGTCCAGCCCCCCTGCCAAAGCAGGATCCCTAAGCCAGGTTGCACAGGTAGGTGTCCAGGCTGGTCTTGAACGTCTTAGAGAATGCAATTCCACCGCCTCTCTGTGCAGCCTGTGCCAGAGCTCCGTCACTCTCACTGTGAAGAAGTTCCTACATACATTTGTGTGGAACTTCCTATGCCTGTTTGTGGCCATTTGCCCTTGTCCTACCTCCACACACTGCTGAGAAGAGTTCAGCCTCGTCCCTTGGCCTCCTGCTCCTTAGATATTTATAGACGTGGATCAGATTCCCTCTGAGTTTTCTTTTTTCAAAGCTGAACAGACCCAGCTCTCAGCCTCTAATTTGCTTTTCAGCAAACAGACTGGGAATTGATCACAGGACCCATAGATTACCACAAGAAGCCTAGAAAGAGGGCTTAGAGAGAAAGCTTTTTAATAATGTACTGGTTAAAGTTAGTTTATTCAGGTCACATACCGATACATAACATCTGGTGAGAAAGACAAAACAGTGGCTCCTCTAATTGGGAAAGGAACTCAGTCTCAATGGGGATATGAAGCCAGTGCTAATTCAGCAAGAAAACTACCACTTAACAGAGCACCCATACAGAACAGATACGTTAACTTCAGGGTTTTTCTAGATTGATTTTATTCTAGTATGTTAATAAACAAAAAGCTACAACTAGTATCTTCTCGTTTCCTTCTATTCTTGAATTTATTTTTTGCTTCTCACATGTTCTTAGTCTCCACTGCAAAGCTGTGAACTAAAACTTTATAATCACGTTACTTGAAATCTCTGAATCTTTATGCTTCTTTTTTGTAATAGCACACCTCGTTTTTTGGCAAATTTCTTGTAAGTTAACTTTCTCTTTTAATACTCATATCTATTCTGTTATCTTTTAAATCTGAATTTAAATATTACCATCACAGTGTCCCTCTCATTTAAGGTATTGGACTAGAAAAAGTTGTTCCTCAGCTGGTATGAAGCCTATGAACATCTGAGTTTTAACGTGCTAAAAAACTCTCAATGTATAAATGCAATCCCAATGGTGGTATTTCAAATTCTTTTGTCCTACAGCACTGCAGTTATGCCACAAGCCTGCAAACTGATCATAGAGGTAAGCTCCTAGATCTGCAATGGCTTGCTGAAGTCACAGAGCTCTCAAAATACATCCAATTGTAGAAGCAATTCCAGTTTATGTCCTGGACAACAGGTTTTTTTGTTTGTTTGTTTGTTTTTTAAAGCAAAAAACACTTGATAAGTTTAGGAATACCCTATTAATTAGCAAGATCCTTTTTCTTAATATCATTCCCACCTTTCCAGCATATGAATGGGAATTAGTTCTTGTACGAACCAATGTTTAAGTGAACCATTCCCCAGTTTCAAAGTTATCTGTAATAATTCTGGTAGCAGGAGGACACCATATTGTCCAATTCACTAGAAATGTCTAATGCTGGAAAACAAATTTCAGATTTACACCAGCTGTAGAAGACTTTTTTTAGATACTACAGTAGCCTTACACAGCATGTAATCTTGCATTTTCATCTTCCCCCTGAAATTTGCTCACGTGAATATATACAGACTTTTTGTTGTTGTTAAGGTGGTGTATTGTAGCTTCTACCCGCTAAAAATCACTTCTGACATTACTGTATTATTAAGCAAAGTAAATGTGACTTCTGTTCCTAGTCACTACTTGCACTTCTTGGAGAGTTCTGATACTAAAGTAAGAACTATGAATTGCCAAAAGCTTGCTTGCTGATATGGAGTGGACTCACAAGAGTGATGTAAACATGCATACAGATGTTTTAGAACTGAGATCAGTACCCTGAAAAAAAAAGAAGAGCTGTGACAAATACCTTTAGGATTAATTTACAATTTTTAATGAAAAGTTATCTGAAGGTACTCTCAATATATGTTCTAAAAGCAAGAGTACAGAACACGCAGTGAGAGCGATCTTCTGCTGCTGGGAAGACACTGCAGTCTTCCCCCATCGTAACTTCCTGATATTACACCCATGTTTTTCCTGGTCTGCAATAGTTCTGGGCTAAGGCTGGGCACTTACTGCAAGGTCATAGTGATGAGCTGAGTTAGAAGCACTGTTTATTCTGTTTGGAGAGTACGCTGACAATCCTGGTCATGTTTCTGGGTTTCCTTGTTATTGCCTGCAGAACCCTGAGTAGCCTTTGGCTTCAGCTGCCTAGCACAAATGTGGACAGATGAGACTGTGCTCAACGTTATTTCCCACGGAATTCTCAGCAGTAACAGTCCAACGCTGAGGTTGAAAAACCTCATTCACAGATCTCTGAAATTCTCTAGGAAAGGTAACTAATAAAAAAACCATACACTTGGGGAACATATAAGCTGAGGGCCGCTCGCTGCCATGGCCTACGTGCTGCTGTGTCATGCTTCAGATTTGAGGCAGCTAAGGCCACACTGGTGTCATGCATCCTCACGGGAGCCCCTCAAGAGATCTGTGACAGACGTAGGCCCTGCCAGTCATCATCCCCACACTATCGTGTACGCATACAGTGCTTCACACACATTTCCTGTCCAGAGTTTAGTTCCCTACTTTTCCTCGTGTTGCAAAAAGCGAGGGACAGAGCAGCCGACTGCTGACGAGGGGCATCTTTCAACGTCCCTTAACTGCGACTGCAAGAAACCAGTGTGCACCAACAACTGCCGGGCCTCTTTTCCGAGGGCCGGGCGTTACGCTCCCGCCATCGGGACGCGGCCGAGCCCTCAAGTCTCTGGATGACCCTGCCTGCCGCGGGTACGGCTCAGCCAGCCGCCAGGTGCGAGCCGCCGCCGCCAGCTCCCCAGGCAACGCCTGCTCTCCGCCGCGGCGCGCCCACCCCCGAGCGGGACCCGCCAGGGCGGCTCGGCTCCCCGGGGACGGCTCCGCCGCCGGCACCCCGCCGGGGAGGCTTCCAACGAGCCCCGAGCAGGCCCGCCGCCCTCGGGCACAGCGGGAGGACGACGGCTCCGAACGACCCCCTCTCGCCCGTTCCCGTCCCCGCCGTGCGGTGCCCCGGAGGCGCGGGGCGCGCCAGGCCGCGGCCGCCGCTCATTGTTCCTCGCACCAGCCCCGGCAAACAGGAAGCCGCCTCGGCGCGAGGCGCCCCCCCCGCCCCCGGCGAGTGACTGGCAAGCCGGACGGCCAGTGAGAGCAGCGCTGGCGCCGACACGCAGCCAATCAGCGCGCGCGCGCGGGCGTAGGCGGGAGTTCCGGGCTGGCAGGCGGGCGGGCGGGCGGCGGTGTCGGCCGGGCCCCCTCTCCCGCTGCAAGCCCCACCTTTCGGCTTTCCCGCACCGTCAATCAAAATAGGAAAAAAAAACCCGGAGTAGGCTCGGGCCGCCGCCGCCGCTTCAGCCCGTGAGCACAATAAGCATGTCCCCGGCGGCGGCCGCCTAGCCCGGCCCGCAGGGCCTGCGCGCCAGCCAGCCGGCCCGCCCGCCATCCGCCCCGCCAGCCGTCCGCTCGCACCCGCACCATGACCGGTACGTACGCACCGACCGAGCCGCCCCGCGGGGCTCCCCGCTCCTGCTCCGGCCCTGCGCGTCCCCCGCTCCGGCCCCTGAGCGTCCGCGCGGCAGCGAGGCGAGAGCGGCACTGAGAGCGGCAGCAGGAGGAGCAGGGGGAGGAGGGAGAAGAGGGGCAGGGGCAGCAGCACGGGGAGGAGGAGGAGGAGGAGGAGGAGGGCTCCGTGCGGGAGGGCGGGGGGAGCGCCGGGGTTAGGGGGGGGGGGGAGGAGGAGGAGGAGGGAGGAGGGGAGGAGGGGAGGAGGGGGTGATCGCTCCCGTCAGTGACGCTCCCCTCCCCCTCCCCGCCGTGCCCGCAGCTCCCGAGCAGCCCGTGAAACAAGAGGAAATGGCTGCCTTGGACGTGGACAGCAGCGGCCACGGCGAGTACCTGCAGCACGGCAACGGCAACGCCTCGGCCTCCGCCGCGGCGGCCGCCCCCCAGGTAAGCGCGGGCCCGGCCGGGCCGGTCCCCCCCCCTCCCCCGGGTGACACGTTGCGAGCGGGCGCGGGCTCCGGTGCCGCCGCCGCCGCTTCCTGTGCGCGCGTCTACGAGGAGCCCGGCCGCCGTCCCGCGCTAACCGCCACCCACTTTCTCTCCCTGAACCCGCCCACTGTGGGTAGGACGCGCAGCCGTCACCGCTCGCTCTGCTGGCGGCCACCTGCAGCAAGATCGGCCCGCCGTCGCCGGAGGAGGATGAGGCCGCCGCCGCTGCCTCTCACTCTGCCGGATCGGTGAGTGCCCGCCCCGCCGCTCTCGCACGGCCTGCCGGGGGGAGAGACGGCACAGCCAGCCCGCCCGGGGGGAGGGACGGGACGCGCGGCACTGCCCGCCCGGGGGGAGGGACGATCGCAGGGCCGACCTGCCAGGAGAGGGGTCCCCGGGCTCCCCTGCCTCTCCAGGAGGAGCCGGGCTCCCGGGAGGAGGCGGGCGGCTGGCTCCCCCCACCCCCGCCGCCATTGACTTTCGAACCAGGGGGCAGGCGGGAAAGCTGCCGGACCCGGCGGTGCCCGGAGCTCGGGGTCGCCCCACCTCCACCTGGGCGCAGCCCGCGGCCGGGAGCCGGAGCCGGAGCCGGAGCCGCGCCGGGCGGAGGCACAAAATGAAGGCGGCTGGCGGGAAGGATGTCGTTAGCAGTAAAATGGCTGTTAGGAACTAGCGCGGCGGCGGAGAGCTGCTTCCTGTGTCGACGCTGTGTTTTCGAGATGCGGTTACCATGCGGTCCCTCCTATCGCGAACCGAATTTCCGTCCTTATCTTTCTGTGCCGTCTGCTCTGAAGGAGCCGCGATGACCTTGGGACCGTGCGCGATGAGATGGAGCTCGCAGCTAGGGATGTGTCCGCATGTGGGCTAGCTTAGCGTCTCGGTAACAAAAGCCTGATGGAAGCTCGCTCCTTCCCCAGTCGGTCGACCTATTCTCTCTTTTTGGCTTAGGCTCCTAACGTTAGTAGAGGTGGGGCGTCTCAAAATAAACAGTATCTAAAGGTGTATGTAGAAGGGAGCATGCGAAATGTCTGTAGAAAGGTTGTGATAAAGCTTGGGAGATATGGGAGATGGCCTGTAATACCTCTGCAGGGCCTTTTCTCGTTTGTTTGCTTACAAGGAAAACCAGCAAAAATGCTCTTTTTTTTCCCCTTTATTTTCTTCCCTTAAAGCGAATTTCCAGGGTTTTTTTGTTTTGTTTTTTGTTTTGGTTTGGTTTTCTTTAAACTTGCTGTACAATAGTCTTTCAGGGGTTTGTGGTCTCAGTTTTCAGGGTTGTGCAAATTGGAGCTAAAAACCTGCAAAGCAGTCTAGTGGTGGACCACGTGGCTTTGGCAGCCATTTATTTATTTATTTTAAGCATTGAAACATTAATGACAGAGCTAAGCTTGCTAAACGGTGGAGTGCTAACCTTTCTGTTTTCATCTCTGTGTTCCAGCTTATTGTATGTGAGGGGAAACTGAAGCACAGTAGCTGTTTAAGGGAACGAAGCACATTGTAGCCTAATAGTGGAATGTGAAGATATATTGAAGTTCTTTCTTCCTTTCAGCCCTACTTTCTCCTGTGCTTGTTTATGTGCTTAAGCAGCGGCCTTTTACTGTTTCTGAAATTTGTTTCATAATAGCAGATGTGTGAGACTAGGTGTTGGCTCTGTCTCTTGCATAAACATACACATTAGAAAATGAATGATGCTGAAGTGGTAGCTTACTTTCCTGTGCCTATCTTGAGGATGTTCTCTTTTTGAAGCTGGAATTGTGCATCCTGGGGATGGGTTTATTGTTTGGCGTGGTACAATGGTTTGAAGGCACTAGAACAGGATATGACAAATAGTTCCTGATAGTTTGGAATGGGTGATGAGATTTTGAAGTAGCACTTCTGCATTCCTGTTGTTATACTTATGTATAAGGTACTTTTCAAGGCCATGGAGGAGCAATTTATAAGAGGTCAAAATCTTAGTTAAAATCAGTACTAATACAGACTTACTGCTCTCCATACATGCAGATAGGCCTCTCCAGCAAACCTGCTTTGAGTTAGGGTGAACCATTCTGTTGCTCCTGCAACATTTTTCACGAATGATTAAAAGTATTTTAATAAACTCTAAATATAAATTGAAGGAGGTGCCAACAGTTGCTGAACTGGACACTGGAGTGAATGAAGATGAGTTTAATTAAGGGAGGGGAGTGAGTTGAGTGGATCCCTGAAACATGTTCCTTGTGAAAAACAGAATGACAAAAGGGATTTAGTGGCATACAGGTATTTCTCATCTCCAGAATGTGACTTGCTAGGGGGTGGGACATCGAGGGAGGAGGTAAAAAAGTTTAAATTGTTGGTAACCTCATAATTTGTAGGGAAAATGAGATCTGTACGCCTGGGCATGGACATGTCTCCATGGGGTTTGTGGTGGTCTTCCCTTCCTCAGCATTGTAGGTCAGTTTGATATGTGTGATGCTGCCAAAGTTGGCATCTGGGTGGTAGTCCTTTCCCTGAATCTTAAGACCTGGGTTGTCCCAACTGCTAAATGTCTGGTAGAATTCTCAATCCAAGAACTGGGTAGTAGAAGATTAATGAGTAGTCTTTGCTTCTAGAAGCAGTTGAAAAGTTTTTATGTATAAGGATAGCAGTGCTGTGTTGTAGTTATTTTGTTAATGCTTTACTGACATTCACTTGTTAGGAAACAGTGCGGCTGGAGCCAGTATGCTGAACTAGCCAGTTACTGCACGCTGCCTTCCTGGCTCCAGTGGTGTGCTGCAGCTGTACCCCAGGAGGCTGAGAGAATGATTTAAAATCAAGAACAAAAATCCCATAGGAATGCAGGGAATATCGTGTGTCTGGGATTTTGGAAAGGGCTGGAGCAAATGTGGCCGTGTTTGCTGTGAGTTCGTTGGCCCTGCTTTGGGCCTGGGGGCTGGACCACGTGACCTTCAGAGGTCCCTTCCAAATGAAATTTTTCTGTGCTTCTGTTTCCCAGTACCTGAGCCCAGGCCTGCTGGTCACCGCCGTTATGGGCTAGTCAAGGATTAGAGTGGAAGTAAAAAGGCTAATGAAAGTGGCAACTGCTTGGTACAGAAAGCAAGTGAAGATAGTTGAGAGAATTAAACTCCTTGACGGAACTGGAGAGGGCATCTCTAGCTCACAAGGCTGTCAGCTTTGCCCAGGGTTCTGGTTAGAGCTGTGCTTACTTTTGGATAACAAAAAAAATTAGCAGGCGTTACTGCTGGTTTTGTCTTTGTTGATGGAGACTGTGGTCTTTCACCTTTGTCTTTGCAAGTATGATTTGCCCTGTCTGTGGTCATCTGTCGCCAGTGTTTTGTGTTCTGCTTGCTTAGTTCTGGTTTTAATGTGGATGGCCTTTAGCTTGTGGCCTGTGGTGACCTGGGAATCTTTTCCTCCGTTGCTGTACTGCTGTATCTAGGGTTTGTTCAAATGCTTGCTGTGGAAACTTCCTCTCAAATACTGCTGCCTGCTGGTGTGTGGAAAAGTCTTGCTGAGATGGGGTGCCCTGCTGGCTAACCTAGAAATGACAGCTCATCTATTTTGACCTCTGTGAATGTCTTTCTCTCCCTTGGGACTTTGAAGCCTGAGAAGCTTTGCTCTTGTAAAGGGTCTTGTTTTTTTCACTGTTCATCGTTGGCTAATAACTCTTAATTATTCTTGTTATTCTTAAATATTCATGTCTGGGTTTCTTTTTCATTTAGTAATAAATATTCTAGTTTTGTTCCAGTTTAAACATTTACAGAGATTTTTTCATTAAGTGAAAAGATGAGGCAATGTGGGAAATGATGCAGCCATGTGGAGAGGAGAAAACAAAAGAGAAAGCATTCTAAAATTTCAGTCTAACAAAGCCTAGATGATCACTTGAATGATTTTGAGGTGATCGGATGGTTGTTTTAGAAGCTGCAAAGCTTGGATGGTAACCGACTGTGTTGTGCTCTTCTGTTGCAATGCAGAACAAAAGAGGTGCTCTTGAACTCCCAGGGGTCATTCTTATGGCTGTGCTGGGCATGACTGGGATAGGTGAGGACAGAGTGCAAGACTGATGGGAGTGTAGGTTGGGAGGGCTGGAAGTGGCAGGCTGGCAGAGAAAGCTGTTGGATCTGACAGCTGCCAAAGAATGGGAGCTGTCAGAGTTGACTGCCCCAATTGTGGTAGGTGGTTGCTGACAGTGCACTGCAGGCTTCACTGAGTTGGTAGACTTTTCTTTTTATTTTTTATTTTTGAAAAAAAGAGGGAATGATTCGTATGTACTGTCACTTACCAACAAGATGTAGAAACCAATTGGAGAGGTTAATAATTAGCAATATGGGGAAGTATCATTTCTGTGCCTTAGACAATTCATTTCTTTGTATCCTTTGCAAATAAAGGAGTGTTGTGAGGCTGCTTTGGTATATCTTCAGCTTTAGAATTATTAGCATTTCACAGAAATTAATGGAAATCTAGGATTCCAGTGTATTTTTGCCTTAGAACACAATTTGAGGAGCAACTCTCATTCTAGATGGAGCTAGTGATAGTGCTGATACGTTAAAGAAATGTGAGGGTCTTTGCAGTAGGCAAAAAATGTGGATCAGTGTTGACATTAGTTATCCATACTTCTCAACTCTCTGGCCTCTATCATATTTCATATTTTGAGGAAGCTCCTATTTCCTTTTTTTTTTTTTTTTGTATTCATTTTCTCGTAGGGATGATAATAGAGCTTCCTGATGGTAGGTTTCTGTAGGTGAACAGATGCACTAGAATGTGTTTATCCACTATGGAAAAGCCTTCCTGGGATTGTCTTGCTTCTTTCTGTTCTACACTTCTGCAAAACAGGGGTTTCAGGTAGAAAGTGCTCCTAACTCTTTTTGTTTCCTTTGCTGCTGTCTAGAAACTCACCTTTTAAAATGTTCTTTGATCTGTCTTTTCCAATTATGTCTTTGAAATGTTAGGTCAGAACCAAGTATAGAAGTTCTTCTGCCAGAGATTTTAATTATGTTCTTAAAAATTGGAAATTGGTTTTAGTCTTCTTTGTGCTCTTGGAGGAAGTATATAAGTATGTTTTACAACATTTTCATATTTTAAAACTGCATAAAACAAAAAGATCTCACTGGTTCTTAAGCTCACATGGGAAGAGATTTCACAGAAGCATTTCAAAGAACAGTTGAGGTTGGGAGGGGCCTCTGAAAGTTGTCTGGTCCAACATCCTTGCTCAAAGCAGTGTCATTGGCAGCAGATTGTTCAGGACTGTGTCTACTGGCTTTTGAATATCTCTGAGGATGGAGACTCCGCAACTTCTCAGGACAACTTTTGGCAGCATTTGGTCATCGTTACAGTGGAAAAACCAAATAAATAAACAAACAATTCTTCAAACAGATTCCCTTATATTTTAATTTCTACCTTTTGTCTCTTGTCCTTGGCAGAGCTTGAAACCGTGAGGAAAATTTCATGCAAGCTTCTACTCAGAATTCTATTTGGCATGCATATACATAAGTGTTAATACATATCTAGATATTAATGATGGAATTTACATGCAGTCTGCTCAGAACTGGTGCCTTGTTGCTGTGTCTCATTCCTTTATACTGCAGCACTCTAGTTTCTGCTATGTCACGGTCAGTGTATTGTCTTATTTTAAGCAGGTTCTGGACTTCTGGTGATAAAAAGAAAACTGCTACAAGTTTTGAGCCCAGTTGTCCATCTTAAGCAAAACAACATGAACCTTCCTTACATGAGACACAATTGTAAATGTGCTTCACCTGATAGGGATTGGTTTGGTTTTTTTTTTCTAAATAACATTTTAAACAGCCCCTGGCAACATTTTCTTTCCCTGAAACACTCTTTGATTCTTCATGAAGTTTTGATTTGGAAAAATGTATTTCTCTGAATTGAGTGCTTCTGAAACATAAAAAAGAATTTATTTGCTTTAACTAGCAGCTTTGTGTCATTTGAACCACAGTAACTGATGTTGTGCGTGTTTTTAACCTAAGGCAAGTACAAAACAGAATGTGTTAGCTCATAGCTTAATGACAGAGTTGAATCAAGTGCATTTTGTCTTGTATTTGTAATAACCCAAGAATGCACAGATAGTTTACTGTAGCTTGGTAAACACATGGTATTAAACTCATGCATTAGAGCCCTTACTCTTTCACAAAACTATAATTTGGATGAGGCACTGGCCAATCTTGTTCATTACGCACGTGGTTTTTACATGTTCAGGAGCTCCTCCTGACTCATCTGTCTTCCTCTGCTTCCTACTTTTGCCCTTATTCGTTTTCCAGGCCTGAATAGGGCTACCGTGACTTTCTGAAAACTGTAGCAAAGGGCAGTTCACCACAGACTGGTACAGATAAACTCTGGGAGTTCTTTAGCTGCAGGATGCTGCTGGTTAGTTATGTATGTCTGGTTGGCCACATTTGGGATGTTGAAATGCAGGTGTCTATAACATATCCCTGTGAATACCGGTGTGACTTTACTTTGGTGAGGGATGTTCTATATTTTTATAGTTTTTACAGGTTTATATTTTTACCTCAAGTTCCATCAACGTGCTTTAGGGTACTTTTTAAGGGTATTCTATCTTCTGTATTTGTTTTTCTTATCTCTGTGAACATTTGACTTAATCCTGCTTTAATTTTCTCTTAAAAAATAATATTTTAAAAAAAAAGGAATGTGACTGTTCTGGCTCAGAGAGATCTCTTTGTTCCACTGCCTGGAAATTAAACGAGGCTTGTTAAACAACCAAAGACAGGCTGAATAGCAGTTGTGCTTTCTGTTCTTTGGTGGTACTTGACCTTTCTTCAGGTGGAACCATCACTTGATTTTAATTTTTCCTGTGCCTTGCCCCAACTTCTCTTTTTGCTCTGTTGCTGTTTCTTTTTTCCTGATGCTGCTTCCAATGAACTCCCAGTTGCTCCCAGTTCTTGTTGGCTTGTCTGAGCAGTGCTGCTACTGAGCTTTACTTGAGTCCCTGTCCCTGCCTCTTGGCACACAGGCTGTGGATTGCCACTGCTCAGCTTTCTCTTAAAGGAACAGCTGCAGTAACTGCTGCTTGGATATCAGTTGATAAGGAAAAGAGTTGCTGCTTTATCTATAGTCTTGAGGGATTTTTACAGGTGGCTGAGAGACAGCAAGGAAACAAGTTTTTTTTTTAGGAGTGCTGTAAAGATGAGTGAGTGGGCTGCAAATGTTACTGCTTACACTAAATGGTAGAACTTTGAGTTACTGCAGTAATTCTTAAATTGCTTGAGGGTGCAATGAAAGATGACTACCCCTTTAGTAAGAAAAGGAGCCCAAGAAGTGTCCTACTAGCTCAGGAAGCTTTGAGAAAACTAACAATCCTACTTGTTGCTACAGGATGATGGCCAGTTGAGGTTAGAGATCATCCTCAAATACTCTTTTCTATCATACAGCTGTAATACTAGTAATTTTGACAGCTGGCAGATCGTTTCTTCAAAACCTCACCCTCTTTTTTGCCCCTCTCTCGTGGTTCTTCTGGTAGGCTCAGATGCAGGCAGCTCTAAGGGCAACGTGTGAGTAACTGTATTATGCTACATGTAATGCATGAAATGCCAGTAGCTTCTTAACCGGATGTATGGCCATTCTTAACTTCTCCATTTGGGGGAAGATTTCACAGCATCTCAAGGTGTGAAATGGGCAGAGACCATTGAATGGGGATATGTAAATTAGCACGTGTTTGGGGGGGGGAGAGGAAGAATGAAGTAGGTAATTTCTGTACTGTGAAGGATACAGGTTCCCTCTGAGTACATACGAACATGATGTTTCTTATTAAGTCAGTCCACCTAAACATTCAACATCTGATTGTACCTAATCTTAAATCAGCAAGGAGTTAAATAAGTCACTCTGAAAGTAATGCCTCCTGTTTATTTCCATGGAAAATACAACGCTTACAAAGAGCACAATTACACTGTTGATAGAACATATTCACAGCTATATTTTTAAGTATAGTCACCTTCATCAGCTGTGCATTTTCACCAGCTGGGAATAAGAGCCTGCATGTTATGCTTATCAAAATCTATACCATTGGAGTGAACCCACTGTCTCTATTGCTGAACTGCACCATCCACCACCTTGCTGTGCTTACATCCACTGTTTGGTCTGCATAAACACTGACAAATGTCAGTGGGTGCAGTTTTTTCCTCACAGGGGAATTTGATGACACACGTTTGCTTCATATGAACTTCCATGTCAGGGGCCATTTTGTCTGAATGCCCCTTTGCTGCCATCTGTCACACAGTTACAACATGTAATGAGATGCTTGTGGGAAGGTTCAGCCTCTGTTGCCACACCACCCACATCCAGTTCTGATGTCATGGACTAACATAATAAAATAGGAGGCAGTATTTTCGGAGCAACCCTTGTACATCATTGTGTGTTTGCATTTCTATGTATTGCTCACTTATTCTGACAGTTAATATCAGCACACTACGTTCCACGTTTCTAATAACACACATCAAACCTAGAATCATATTTTTGCTTTCCATATTTTCTGAATGCTGTTTACCTACGACTTCTATGGGCCTTTTATAAAAATCTTTACCATAAATGCTGATAAATATATGTGTACTAGCAGATTGACTAGTTGCAAACTTCCTTAGCAGTATTTCAGCAACCAGTACCTATGTGGAAGTAATATTAAACACAAGATAATAAAGCTAATGGAGTAGTAGAAGAAAATGTTGGTGGTTTTTTTTGCATTTATCTAGATGGGATGGTGTGGTATGGAATATTACAGAACTGTTTTTGTAATCTTTTAGATCATGAGATTAAAATGCTGAAGGACATAGAAAATGTGGTCTTCAAAGGAAAGGCTGATGAGTGTAAAAGATTAAGAAAACAGTAAAATGAGATGACCAAGGCCCCTTTTTTCATTTATTTATTTATTTATTTATTTAATTTCCTTTCTGCTTCTTGAGGTATTAAGACTATAAAATTAGTTTTGTTTTGGTGATGTTCTCTATTTACTAATAAACTACATGAAAGACTACATATATCTTTCAGGGCAAATTGAAGGCTTGTGTTCTTTATTGAATATTGTTATTTGTATAGCTCTTGAGGAATTTATAACCAAGATGGTGGATTGTATTACTGGAAAAGAAGTTTGCCAAGCACAGTCAAACTATTTTTTAATAAATACTTTAGTCTAAAAAGTATTGTTTGTCTATGTAAACATTTTGGCATGCAGCTCTAAACAGGATAAGAAAGTGAAAGTGATGAAGTCCCTGTGTGCATTGTGGAGTAAATTCTATCTGATGCATGCCACGGGATTTATTCTGGCTGGCTAAATTAAATCTCAGTGCCATATTTGAGAAGGATAAGCAGTACACTAAATTTTTCCACACCCTGGTTTTACTCTAAAGGAAGTTGGCATGCAGGTTTAGAGGGAAGCTGCAATATGCTCTGGTACAGTGTGACAGCAGTGACCATGGGATCAGTGCAGGAGGGGCAAGATAGATCTTTTCTTTCTATGTGCTGTGGGCTCTGCCAAGGAGACAAAACTTGTTTTGCAGTTAAAGAGTAATGAGTTTTAAGACAGGTTACTTTTTGCTAAATGTTAAATTATTCCATTGGTTTACTGTGGTGCAGTAGTACTGGTGAGAAGGAACTTAAATACATCTTTGTTAAATTTATGGTTGTTTACAATACAGAATTGATTGACTCCACAAATCTGTGCTAAACACTGCAGGAAGTTCAGTCTAAATACTTTATTCTGAAAAAGATTGCTTTGGTAAGTTGGGAATTTTTCTTTATTCTTCTGAATAAGAAGCAAAAACATATTACATCAATCTGTACGTTGTTCATTCTTTAGTCATCTGAGGATCTGTTCTGAAACACTGACCTTTTCTCTAGTTCCAACTTAACAAAGATTTTTTTTTTTCAAACAGATATATATGTCTAATCCAACTGTGATTTTGGTATAAAAATCCTTAATATTAGAGGCCTTTTTGCATAGTGAAACAGTAGTTCACATATGTTTATAAATGCTAAGACTTTGTGTTATGCATAACAAGCTTTCCAACCATATAACTGAAGTTTCTTCCTGACACTGTGTTGCTGAGAGTCGCAGTGTGCACAAATGCACCATATGTAACTCAGAGTCAAAAGGCAATGGAGCTCTAAGCAATAGAGGCAATGCTAGCTTTGCAAAAATTCCTCTTCTGCTGTGCAATGGGTGTCAGGCTAGGTAAGAAGAGTAGCTGAGTCCCAGGGCATCATGGTGATGGCAACTTTAGCAGCCCCTGCCAGCTCCCTTCTTCCGACAGCCTGGGGTTTGGATTACCCAGCAGCCTCCATGCAGAGTAACCCTGCTGCTGGTCACCTGATGTAGCCATGGCACAGGAGCTGTATTTCATCTGTTTGAAAGCTACATGCAGCTCACAGACTACAGGTTGGTTACCCTGATTTAGGCATTAGCTCACTTACAAAGTTTGTATTTTGTAGTTCTAATCCTGTTGCTGTTGTTTATGTGGGTTGCACTGCATGTTTTTTGGTAGCGTATTGATCTCTAGTATTGAATTGCATGATTGTTCTAGCATGTAATCCGTATGTCTCTTGTTTTAATTCTTTTCTTTTTTCTTTTTATTCAGACAGGGGATTTGGCTTCTGTGCAATTAGCAGGAACTCCACATAGATGGGAGGTCTTGTCTGCAGCTCCTACCGCTATAAAGGATGAAGCTGGTAATATAGTACAGATTCCAGGTGCTGCCACAGTAACTTCAAGTGGGCAGTATGTCCTTCCTATTCAGAGTTTGCAAAATCAACAAATCTTTTCTGTTGCACCAGGATCAGATTCGTCGAATGGTACAGTGTCTAACGTACAATACCAAGTAATACCCCAGATCCAGACAGCGGATGGTCAGCAAGTTCAACTTGGCTTTGCAGCCTCTTCTGATAATAGCAGCATAAATCAAGAAACCGGTCAAATTCAGATCATTCCCGGCTCTAATCAAACCATCATTGCCTCTGGATCACCTTCAACTAATATTCAGAATATCTTATCGCAGTCTGGTCAAGTCCAGGTTCAGGGAGTTGCAATTGGTGGTTCGTCTTTTCCTGGCCAAGCACAGGTAGTTGCTAACGTCCCTCTTGGACTGCCAGGAAATATTACTTTTGTACCCATCAATAGTGTTGATCTCGATTCTCTGGGACTTGGCAGTGGTTCTCAAACCATGACAGCAGGCATTAATGCAGATGGGCACTTGATAAATACTGGACAGGCCATGGATAGTTCAGACACTTCTGAAAGGACTGGTGAGCAAGTTTCTCCTGAAATTACAGAAACCGCCACCGATAATGACTTGTTTGTGCCAACATCATCTTCATCACAATTGCCCGTTACCATAGACAGTTCAAGTATATTGGAACAAAATGCAAACAACCTGACCACAACTAGTGGTCAAGTTCACAGTTCTGATCTTCAGGGAAATTACATTCAGACATCAGTCGCTGATGATACGCAGGCTCAGAATATTCAGGTCTCCACAGCACAGCCAATTGTACAACACATACAGCTTCAAGAGTCTCAGCAGCCGACCAGTCAAGCCCAGATTGTACAAGGTATCACGCAACAGACAATCCACGGTGTGCAAGCAAGTCAGAGTATATCTCCACAGGCTCTTCAGAATCTTCAACTGCAGCTGAATCCTGGAACTTTTTTAATTCAGGCACAAACAGTGACCCCTTCTGGGCAGATAACCTGGCAGACATTTCAAGTGCAAGGAGTTCAGAATTTGCAGAACTTGCAAATTCAGAATGCACCTGGTCAACAAATAACTCTGACCCCTGTGCAGACTCTCACTCTTGGTCAAGTTGCAGCAGGTGGGGCACTGACATCAACTCCAGTTAGTCTAAGCACTGCTCAGTTGCCAAATCTACAGACAGTTACAGTAAACTCTATAGATTCTGCTGGTATTCAGCTGCATCAAGGAGAAAATGCTGGCAGTCCTGCAGGTATTTATTTTACTCTTTTTGCAGAAAATTGTTCTTTATTATTGTACGTAGTTGGTTTGAATCATGGTAATTGTAATGCTATTGTTTTGCTGCAGAAGCCTACAAAATGCAGTGGGTTAAAGTAATAATAGACTTTATATGAAAATACTGTTCCATAAGAAACAACTGTCATGGTGTTCCCGCTCCATGGCTTTTAGCAGGAGCTCCTCTGCCTCTCAACTGTTCTTATTAATTACACTTCTATTAGTACTTGTAAGTCTTACAATGCAGAAAACCTAGGTACTGAATTTTAGTGCTGGATATACCTAACTATCAACCACACTTGCAGGACATAACCTACCTTACCCTTACAGTAAAGGTCAAGTTTTTCATGGAAAATGCAAATATTTGTTTACCATTCTTTTTTTTTTTTTTTTTTGAAAATTTGTGGTCTCTCTGAGGGGCTGTTAAAAATCTAATGTTCTGTTAAATTCCTTTCCTGCTGATTTATGGTCACTGTAACCAGGATGTACAAAACTGTAAGCAGAAGTGAAACAGGCATGTGAATATTAGAATGGAGGTCTTAAGAACATACATGAATTTCCAGTACAGCTTATTTGCATTATGTTTCAGAATGTACAGCTGTTAATGATGAACCTCACAGTGTCTTTTTTCTCTTTAAGCAGTTAAGAAATGGTTTTTTTTTAAACAGCAATTTCATAATGCAGTGAAAGAATAAACATGCTTGTTTATTTTTTGTTAATGTGATACAGTGTATTCTGAATTTCAGAGCATAGCTTCCTAAAAGAAAGGAGCTAATAGAGGTTCAAGACTTGCTGTTGTATCAGAAACGGTTTGATCTCATCATTGTGGAGTTGTGCTCAGGCTAGTTATGAGGGGCAGAGTGGGTAGCAGAAGTAATTTTGGAGGGAAATACTGCACAAAGTAGCTTGAAAACCACTATTTCATTATAATTATGTGATCTAAAGGTCTGTTGCATTAAGGTTCTGAAGCACATGTGTTACCATAAGGCATAAACGTTTTGTATGCCTATTTAAGCAGGTGACCAGAATGCATTATTAAGTAAAGATGTCTAAAGGAGCTGATGAATTGAGACCTAGTGATTATAATAGTTATTGCTGTTTCTCTGTATCAGAAGCTTGCTTTTTCCTTTGCAATGTAATATAATAGTTGGGATGTCTTTCTAGTACTTATTGTTGCAGAAGTGACTTCTGTATTATGGACATAGCAAGGAGAAGTTAGCCAGACCTAGATAAGCCTGCTCTTCATTGGCTTCTAGACAGCAGCATCCAACAGAGGAGTGTGCTTTCAACAGTGTGCATTAGTTTGTAAACTGACATTCCTTGAGAATGTTTTAATGCTCGTTCCTAATCAAGTGTAAGGGAATTCCATCAGGCATTTGTGAGCTGTATTGTATTATAAAGAATTTCATGTTTGAATGTGAGTGAGTAAATTGGGCAGTAGTTTTTGTGACTCCTCTGTTGCTTCTGCACGTTTAACCACATTTCATATATTCAAAGTGACACCTGGTTATACTAAAGACAGGGCAGCGATTTCTAGTGATGCTTTTCCTACTTGCCTAGGAATAATACACAGACTGGAAGGTGTTAGAACTTCCATCCCATAAATGTTGGGAGGGTTCAGTTGGTCTCTGTTTAATATTACTGGAAACTTGCATTTTTGAAGGAACTGTGGCTGACCTTCAGCATCTTTTCCATATGGATGTGGTATTTTGCCTATATCAAGGTTGTCAAAAATAATTTTGTTCAGTGATGTTCATCTCCTTTTTTTATCCTTTTTTACAACGTGATCTGGCTCCCTTCTTCAGGTTGAAGAATAAATACCCAAATAGAAGGAGATAGTGAAATGATCTTTATTTATTTATTTTTTCCCCCTGTGGTAAATACATTGCCCTTTCACCTGCAGATGGGGAAAACTAATTTTAAATTTAAATGGGGAAGATGCGTGGAAAAGACAGCAGAATGAGAGAAGCTAAAGCCAAGGGTTGAGAGGTTAATGGATTACACTTTTCTGCAAACTACCAACAAGTTTTGAAGTAAGATGGGAAAGATTTCCCTGTATGTTCTTATCCCATCTCAGTGAAGTGCACGTAAAAAAAACACTGAAAATAATACTTGTGCTGCAAAAATAGGCTGTAGTTTCTATTTTTCATTTAGCAGAAATGTTCTACTTGAAGCTAAAATAAAACAAATGTATTCCTAGTCTTTGATCAGAGATAGCTGGTAATTATTTGAAATTGAAATAATATAGATTGCTCAGTTAACTGTGAAAACTGAAGGTTAGATTTTTGGGTGCTGGTAGCTGGAGTCTTGTGTAAGAGTTCTTCTAAGCCTTGCTTTGCAGGTCATCAGTAGAGGACATGCTCCCTGTTCCCACGAGCCTCAATTTTGCTTACATAATGGAAAGTCATCACAGCCCTAATACAAAGCTAATAGTTTTCTCCTGTAAATGTACAATTCTCTTTGAAAAATGTCCAGTAATTATGCTTCTACCAAATTGTCTGTCTATATACCAGGGGTATATACGGAGATATGTTCATTGCACCGAGTTTGTTGTGGAAAAGCTTTACATGAGCTTGTTTTATCTTAAGCCATTTACTAGAGCTCATATTCCATCTTTTTGTGCTTAGTGCTTTCATGAGGTGGAGAAGGGAAGGGTATGGTTAGTTTTAACTGGGACTTTCTTTAGCTTTTCTTTTCAGAGCAAATAGCTGTCATCAAATAGTATCTGTGTTGAACTCTGGAGAGGAGATAGCTTCACTGATATTTTGGCTTCAGTCTTCCTGTGTTGGGAGGGAGTGAAGCCTGAAAAAAGTGTTTAGTAGCCTGCTTCTTTTATTGTAATAAAATACTGCATTGTCTGTAACTAAAAGAGACATTAGGAGCACAGTTCATTTTACTCTTTAGCAACACACCTGTTCAAGGAAGGTATTCGTTTTTATTTCTATACTTACAGATTTAGACTTCAAATGTTTTATGTGACATAACATTTCTTTCAGAAAAATACAGAGTGCTAAGATGTATTCTCTTGGTTTGCGTTTCTGATCCTGATTTGGCAATTTGAAATAATTTTAACAAGAACAGTTAGCGGTGTTAATCCAAATCTAATTGTAATTGTGTCTAACTTAGTACTGTACCGAATCATGATTTTTGATTGAATATTTCCTAAAAAAGATTCAATTATACCAGGTCTGATCTAGGTTTGTTCACTTTTTTTGTAAGAAGCTGGATTTTTCTTTTAAATACACCTTTTGATGGTTCCAGTAGCATCTGAAGACAGGAGCAAGTGACCTGAAAAGAAGTAGCATTGGCCTGAAAGGGAACTTTGTTGCTTGTCAACCCAGCTGGAGGATTAATTTATTTGAAAATAAAAAAACAACAACAAGTTTTCCACGTTGGTCTATGGTTGAAATAAAGTCAGAGGAGTCCCTTTCAAGAGTTATCTTCAAGTGTCCAGCCAAAAGAGGTCTTCGTTTCTACATCTTTCTTTCTGGCTTTTACATTGCAGGATTATGTGCAGCTGCTTAAGGACTCATCTGCCTGCTGCCAGTGAAGCTTACAGCCATGCCTGTTGATCAGTGTACACTAGCTGATAGAGAATGGGAGTAGTTGGCTGTTTGTCCTGTCAGAACGTGAAGTCATTATCATGATGCAATAATTTAGCTATTATAAATCTGGCAACAGAAAAGTTGGCAGTTTTCTAGGTAAATAGTTGCCTACATGAATACTTGCTAAAGTGACAGATGATCTCTCTCTTATCCGCTGGTGTCTTGTGAGGCTGAGGTCTAACATCTGTTTAGGTTATACACTCTAAACCCTCAAACATAGTTGAAAATGTAGTATTTACAATTTTATTTGCTGGGATTATCATTTCATTATTTTAATGCTTCTGCAAAATGGTGCAGAATGCTACTTGAAGCATAGCTTTGTATTGGCCTCCAGAACTTTTGGCTGTTTTCAGTCTTTTGGTTATAATTTATTAATTTACTTTCAGTTTTGCAGTTCTTCTAAAGCATCCTTTCTGGCAAACTTTTGTGAGAAGGACATCGTGTTAACATGAAATTGAATCTGGTCATTAAAAAATTTCATGAATTTCATCAGGTAAACTGAAGCAATGATGTTAAGTAAATAATTCCATCTGATGACATCTTTTTTGGGCTATCCTATCTATATTTTAGGATGTTCATAAAGCAAGATATTATCCAGCTTCGAATATTGATTCCTTGCTCATTTTTCAAATATCCTTTTTACAAGTTAATCATGAAACAGGAAAAAAACTCCCTTCAACCTGTGGGGATGTATGGGAAGTAACTTAAGTCAGAGGCCTGGGGTTTTACTTCTACTACTGCTTTAGCTTAAGAAGAAGTCTGGGAACCCTTTTTCTGCCTTTGTGCAGTCTCATAATTTTAGGTCCATTGCTTCAGGTTCTGTACGCTGTTCTTCTGACCCTGCTCACAGATTCACGTACCTTGGTTCTCGTCTCTCAAGGTAACTTGTTAGTGTATCTGGATCATACAAAAGTGTATAAAGTTTATAGCAAGGACACTGTCAGTCTTTTCATAATGCTGGGAGTGCTCACCAAGATCACAGTTCCAATTGCCTGAA
The DNA here is from genome assembly GCF_038088225.1 of Cyrtonyx montezumae. NCBI lineage: Eukaryota > Metazoa > Chordata > Aves > Galliformes > Odontophoridae > Cyrtonyx > Cyrtonyx montezumae. The sequence continues at coordinate 12,464,551 of NW_027072078.1, read as the reverse complement.
TGAAGATCAAGTTCTTGATGCATCTGTATTTGGATGATGAGTTGTAGATGGGCCGTCAGTATGGGAATACTGCTTGTAAAAGGCATGTTGTCTCAAAAGGTAGTAATTTCTAAGGATGAAAGGAGGAAGAAATGTGCATTGTCAGTGATATGTCCTCTTTATTCCTTGTCATTCAGAAGTGATAGTTCTCAATTTGCATTTAAACATCATGCTGCTTTATAATCCATGTACTCCACGTGCATTTTATAGTTAGATTTTCTTAATCAAAATGTTTTACTGTATCCTAGTAAGTCACTTGCTGTGCAGAAGTCTCAAGTATATTTTATCAGGAATGGTGTCGGCATTTATTTAAAAGCAACAACAAAAACTTCTGCACCTCACAGTTCCCATAATGCCATTTAGGAATGGCATTAATTCTTTCCCTGATTCTTGAGTCTTTGTTTATCCTTTTACTGTTTTACCACAGTGCTAGCTTTTTTCCTAAGCTACTGAAGCACTCACATGATCCAGGGCTTACAGCATTAAAACTGCAAAAAGCTCTTCAGCCTTCTTTTAAAATTACTGAATGAAAATTATCCTAATCTGTTGATCTGTTACTAAGTATTTATTTTAGTAGCTTTTCTTTTTTAAGCATCTTGCTGACTTATTGTCAGTGGGAAGCATTTAATTCTTAGACAGTGATAGGACAATTACTTGTCTTTAATGTAAAAAAAGAACAGAATATTTACCATATTTAACAGTTCTGACTTTATGAATTGTTGCTGACAATTCTGTCATTTGACCCTGGTAGCTTTCCAGTACTCTTATACAGGAATATTTGATCCAGAATTCTGTGTGTTCCTGCTTTCCTTACCTATTTCTGCAGTTCTTGGCTTCTACGCTGAGTATGATTGGCTCTTCTTCCCTCTTTCTAGTGATCCCCTCTTATATTTACAATAGTAAGAAGTAAGGAAAAAATAGGGGTATGCTACAGCAGATAGCTAAAAAGAATAAAAACTTTTGAGAATCTGTAGATGATGCAGCTCAACTGCAGTTACTGTAAGGTAACTGTTCTTTAATGATAATTTGTGTTTTGGCACTGGAAAGTACTGGTGTTTGTACTTCAGTGATATTGAAGGAAGGGTGGTTGCATTGTAGAGGATGCTGAAAGCCAAGTGAACAAGAAGATGGAAGGGAGATGGCAATTCACATCTGTTTTCTTTTCTTAGGAGAAGTGGGAAAAGAATTATCTATTTGTAAAAATAACTGAATAGGCACGACTGATTACGAGACATCAGAACTGCAGTCAGTTAGTGATGCTGTGAGGAGACTGGTGTGAAGGTATGTGTAGTGCTGCAGCAAAATCTGTTTTCAGTTGAACAACTGTATTCTTCTCAGATCAAGAATGTGTAAAACATAGTTGAGTTAAAGGCAGGGTGGTTTCAGCAATAAGGAAAAAGAGCTGAACTTGAAGACCATGGTTGCAGGCAACTACAGGTAATACTGATGGTACCCCTGTGACATTCTGCAGAGACAGGTAGATCAAAAATTTTAGGTGGAAATTTGGAAGCACAGAAAGAAAATTGTAGTAAGGCAGATGTGACCTTCATTTTTGCCTGGGTTTAACGTTAACTGGTAAAAAAAGAAAAGTTGCCTTAACTTTACCAGTGCTTGCGTGAGTTTGTTATAACATTTAGGGATCAGCATATCTAGTCCCAAAGAGCAGTGAGAAGATGATTTGTAATTTTTTTGTGGCACATACATGCCTGTGCTGACAGCCTTAGCATCTCACTGCATTTGAATTCCTATTACGTGCCCAGTTGTGTAAGAGTCAGTGTGGCTTTTTCCTTTTTCTAAAGCTGCCATAAGTGCATCTATTGATATGCTTAATTGTGTATTTTTTTTTCCTGATTCTTGGTGCCCTGTAAAGAATATATCACTTCTGAGATATAAAGTGTAATTTTTCTCTGTTGATTCAAAAGTTAGATTTGTGCCTTATACAAATCTAGTAGTTGTGTTGCAGTCTGAAATGGTGAGCTTAGTGTAGTGGTGACTCTCAGCTAGTATGCAGGTGACTTTGGAATGTGCAAATGGTTAGTGCAGTAGTTATGCTAATGTTGCTACACACAAAGAGTCAGCAAAAGTGAGTGTGCTTACAGCTCAGAGCCTGGCATTTTTTTCCAAATTATTACGTAGATGCATCTAAAAGCATGACAGTCTACAATGTTAGGAAAGGCTGGACTTAAGCCTTATTGACACCAAGCAAATTTTTGTGTAGCTGCATCCTTTGTCTCTAAAGTAGTGCTGAGGTGACTGGGAAGGTAGAGTGGGTAATTATCACTCTTTGTGTCTTATCACTAACTTATTTTCTCATCTTTACAGGGGCAGGATGTCAGTTGTGATCAGATCCAGCACAGCTTTTGTTGTTTCATAATGCAATTTGTTCAGCTTTGGCTTCATTGTAGTCATGATAGCTGAGGCACTGATTCCCAGAAAGAGTTTAGGATTGCCACAGTGCTTGGTTAAGGTTTCAGTGTTTGAGTGGTGTTAGAGTTAAGGATGAAAACCTACATGTTTATTAATAGAGTCACTTTTGCAGAGTAATCAATCTCAAAATGCATCCAGAAAGATGTATGGTCTTTACTTGGAAGCTTCAGAGAAAAGAGGAAGAAAAAAAAAAGAGAGAATGGTCCCAAACATTTTATGGCTTGCATTTGTACTAGTTTGTGCCAGTAGTTAATTGTTTTCACTGGGGAAAAAAAAACAACTATAGTGCTAAACCTGAGAAAAGGCTGGGTTCAGCTTTTTATCTAAAATGACATTTAGAAACTGTTTTTGTTTGCTTCTGTAAATACAGATATAGACTTTCTACTCATTGGGAACCCAGAGGAGTGTTTGAAGGGGAAAAGTGTTCCTATTAAAATGTAAATTTGATAAAATAGTTGTCTCACGGGATACTGTGATATTGTAATTGGTTCTTGGATTAAACAGAATGAATGCTCTGTAGCTGTATATTGCTCTCCAGAAAATGCTCAAAGCAACAGCTGATAGCTGCTCATTACCTGTTGATGGTATTAAATCCAATATGTAACACTTATTCTTTGAGATTGGTCTGTTTAAGTTATGCTACAAATTAATAAGCTGTGTGATGTTTATGTTCAGTTATGCCATCATAGTGATGGTAGAAAATAAGAGCATGTCCTTCTGTTTTTAACGACATGAATGTAGTCTTCTACTTTTTTAGTTGAATTACGTGCTTCTGACAAACACTTACCTTGAATGTTCAGACTGGTCTTGTAAATTTTGTCTCATGGCTTTTAGGTTTTCCACCCATGTTTTTAGGTGAGCTGAGATGAAAGACTTGTAGAATATTCTGCCTTTTTCCTTAGGCATGTCCTGTTTTAGGGATATGCTTGTTTGGGATGGGGAGGCAGAGTTCACATGCTTATGAATACACATTCTCTGAATTGAGAATTGAGAGACTTCTGCATTTATGAAAGTGCAAACTGTGCTGACCTACTAGCTCAAAATAACCTTAAAGAGGTTTGTACTGTGTTTACTTCTAATGCTGAACAATGTTCTTCCCTGAATGTTGTCTTCTCTATGAGTAGTTGTTTTTACTTTAAATTTGAGGTGAGGAGGGGAAAAAGGGTCAAAGGAGTGACTTTTCTATGTTTGTATTCCTTAGATATCTTGTTGTTTTTTTTTTTTTAGGTCAAAACTTCTTATTTTATTCATTGTTTCATTTTATTTGTCACAGTGCATACTGACACATTTGATTGAAGATCAGCTATAAAAGGTGTTTATGTCACTTTAACTGAGAAGTCCTGTAAAAACGTAACTAGCTACTCCGGATCAACTGAAAAATGTGTTTACTTTTTAAACACGTTTGTTTTTTTTAACTTCTATCCAACCTCTTGTTCCTCAGGTTTTCCTATCTTTCAGGCAAACAGAATCCTGCACGTGTCAGCATTATGCACCAGGAATGGTTCAGATTTGATGTTTAATGCTTTGTTGTAGCATGTCTTCAACTTTTAAATGTATGGCAAGATAAACTTCTGAAATATTTTACAGGTTACAGGGGCACAGAAGCAATGTCAGTATGCAATAAAATATGTTGACTTTTGACTGACATAACTCTCTCAACAGTAAAAATGTTTGATCATTATGGTTTCCTTCTCTAGTTAATGGGCTTCTTATGGATCTGTGTTTCATCTTTTCTTCAGATATTAGGATTAAAGAAGAGGAGCCTGATCCGGAAGAGTGGCAGCTCAGTGGTGATTCTACACTGAATGCCAATGATCTAACACATTTGAGAGTACAGGTGGTAGATGAGGAAGGGGACCAACCACATCAAGAGGGAAAAAGACTGCGACGAGTAGCTTGTACGTGTCCCAACTGCAAAGAAGGTGGTGGAAGGTAAGTAACATGTAGTGTGATATAGTGCATGTAATGATGAAAAAAATTAGTGAGGAAAAAAAAGAGTTGGTTGACAACAGTTGGCTAGAGCAAGAGAAAACTATGGGCTTATGCAAAAGAGCTTATGCACTGAAGGGCTGCTGCCTTTGTTTCTGGGCTTGCAGATGGAAGGAAAGATTATTCCATCCTTTCTGAGTTACTCTGTAAATAACTCCAACTGGAAAAGCCTGGAGTTAGATTCCAACTAGTACAAGTGAGTAGAGTAGAATGTGGCTCTAAATAATACGAAAATGAAGTATTTTGGAATATGCATATCTGTGATTGGATTTCTGTCATTTGTCAAGGGCTTGATTAAACATATTCCTGCATTTCATCACTGATTGAGCATTTTTTTCAGTTTGATTGCTTTGGAGTCTTATATAAACAGTTATCCTGGTTTTCTTAGTTTCCTAAGAAAAAACAGGATTGTATATTAGATCTAAATAACATTTTTTAAATGGACAGATTGTTAGCAGTCAAATTTATTGTAGATAGGGCAAATATAAATACTAAATTGTTATTAGTATGTGACTTCAGGGCTCTCAAGGAGTCTTTGTTTTATCATTCTGTATATCATTAAAGTATTTTTTCAGCTCTTCTTTCTTAGAAATATTTTATTTTATTTTAAAACACTTCATTTCAAACATTTTGATTATGGATATGAGAGGAAGTTGGGGATATTGGGTGCCATTTGTGTGTGAAAGTATTTAGCCTAACTTGCGTTTGATATAATTGTGCAAAGACTTCTTTGGAGTATACTAAAATTTGTTAATTTTGATAATACTTTGTTATAAAAAATGGAAGTCTTGTTTTTTGTGAGTACTGGGAAAAAACTGGAGCAAATGTGGCTACATTTGCCGTGATCTGTTTGACCCTGCTTTGAGCCTGGGAGTTGGACTACATGACCTTCAGAGGTTCTTTCCAAATGAAATTATACTGTAAATTACTGAGTTCTTTTTTAAGAACCTGTGAGTGCTCATGGCTTTAAGAACTTAAGGTAAACACTCACTTAAAATTTCTATTGTCAAGCCTCTTTTTTTTTCCTGTCTATATGTTGTAGATACCTCCTTTTCAAGCATAGGGAAGTAATATGTTAGGCAGCCATGTCAAATAAAAAGTATTTTAAGACACAGTTAGTGGTTCAGGTTGAATATTAGGAAAAATTTCTTCTCTGAAAGAGTGGTCAGGAGCTGGAATGGGAGATTGGTTGAGTCACTGTCCCTTGAGGTGTTCAAGAAATGAAATATAGATGTTGTACTAAGGGATGTGGTATAGTGGGGAAGTACTGGTCGTTGGTGGATCGTTGGACTAGATAATCTTGAAGGTCTTTTCCAAACTTGGTAATTCTGTGGTAAGACAAAATCACTTTCATAGGTTTTCATCACAAATGAATGTATTGGTGCTGTCTGTGGTTTACAGTCATAGCATCTTTGTACATCAGGTTTTTTTTTTGTTTTTTTTTTTTGTTGTTGTTGTTTTTTTTTTTTTAAGTTCCTACATGTAGTACATAAAAATGTCTGTGCCAGGTTTCAAAGTTCTTGGTGATCACTGACTTTGCTCTGAAGATCTGTCTGGAAGACAGCTTAGATTGAGATTTGCTTCAGTCTAGGAGAAAAGCTTGACAGTGTTACATACGAACACCACACTCCTATAAACCATAGGGATTTCATATCATCTGTCTTTCTCACTCTTTATTCCAGGATGGAGTGGCTTTAATTTAGATGCATCTCTACTTCAAAATCCTCTTACTCCTAAGTGGAGTTGCTATGACACCAAATTTTAAAGTTGCAGCTCTAGAGAAAAAGTCTTCCTGAGGGATGGTTCTGAAAGTTTGGAGAAGTTTGACTGAAACTCACTTTGGAATCAAGGAAGGAGTTGAAGCCAGATCTATGGCAGTGGCAAGATAGATGAGACTACGTAAAAAACTGTTTTAAGGAAGGACTGAGACACATCAAACATCTGAAGTAAGCGGAAAAGTAGGACAGGAAGTCAGGATCTGAGAAGAATTAGGACTGTAATAGAAATTGGATAGTGAAGGAGACAGTGGTTGGGAAACAGAGTGAAAATGCCTACAGCTGCTAGAGTTAACTTTCTCATCAGAATATACTTCCGCTCAGAACTCCTCCAGAGTCTAGCAAAAAGGAATAAAACCATCAGAGGAATGTTTTCTTTTCCTGTTTGGTATAAATCGATAGTGTTCTGTTGCTCCCACACTGTTTATTTTTCCTCTAGTGCTGAAATTCAAAGTTGTTTTGTCTTTCTGACAATGATTTCTGGAGTTCTAAGCAACAGAACATTTGCTTTCCTCGTTTTTTTTCAGATAGCATTTAGTGTTAAAATGATGTTAAAGTTGCAAAACTGAAAAGTTGAAAAATGCCACAATGAAGATACTGTGTAACATTAATGCATTATGATTTGCAACAAGAACACATGGGAAATTAATAGTTCTATTTAAAATGATACTTAAATATGTAAATAGCAAGATGAAGAAAATGGATTAAATCAGCATGAGAAAGCTGAGTGGTGGTTTGCTCAATGAATGCTGTCCCTCCAGTGCACTGAATGAGGTAGGAAGACAGTATATGGCTTCGCATACACAGACTTCATCATAATTTCATCTTCTGTGTTGCTGTAGTTTTGGCATTTCTTGTCTTTTTTGGTGAAGAGAAGGGGAATTGAGGGTTGGGGTTTTTTTTGTGGTTTTTTTCTGACTCTTGAATTAGAACAAATTGTAGTCGTCAAAGGGATTTATGTTTGTACCAGTTTGGTGAAGCAGAGAGCCATTGCTACCATTATTGTATGTGGCAGAAGAGAAAATAGGAAGCAAAGAGGGTGATGTTGTGAGTGTGTGAATTAAAACTTTATGGCCTCAAGCATCCGTATCTGTCTGGATCTATACTTAATGTTACTCCAAGAAATACTCCTGGACAAAAGTCTGGTTTCTTAAGTAGATGAAGGTGTCTCCTATGAAAATCATTGCATTCTGGTTTCTGATCCCTACAAAGCTAAAATCTGCCACTACAATACTTTGATGTTAATTGATTTCAAGACTCCAGTTGGAGGCGTAGGTCTGAGTCATATCTTTTTACTTGGTGATGATGGTTCTTGGCCAGTGCAACAGGAAAGGTCTCTTAGTATGACGTGTTAAGGCACGGTGCCAGTCTGTCACAGCTGCAGAGTGTCCAGACATAATCTGGCTCATATCCAGTCACTTTATAGCACACATGAAGCAAACGTGCAGATGCCTGTATGGAACTGTAAGTACACTCAATAACTCATTCACAGTAGTCTTGTGGATTTCATTCTGTGAGTTCTGAACCTTCCCTTTGCTTTGGACTTCAGGTTTCCACTAGAATTCCCTTACAGTTTAGGTGGTGTGCTCAGAATTATATATGCTCTACCATCGAAGCTGACTGTGAGCTGAACCTTGGTTTCCTTCATTCTAGACTAAAGGTTCAGTTAAGCAGCTTTGTATGATTGACTTTGGACTCTTGGTTATTTTAACAAAATTTAGTTGTTATTTCATATGATGTGCCACATTTACGTACTGTATCATGCAAAGTTTAAAAAAAAAATAAACGTTTCAGTTGCTGTGCAAGAAACTGGCACTGACACAGGTTGTCCAGAGACGTGGAAGGACAGCCCCATCCTTGGAGACATTCAGGTCAGGCTGGACAGGGCTCTGAGCAAACTGATCTAGCTGTAGGTGTCCTTGTTCATTGCAGGGGGGTTGGACTAAATAGCCTTTAAAGGTTCTGTCTAGCTCACATGATTCTGTTATTATGGAAGGAAGGAATATAACATGGAGAACATGCAAGGATAAAATATCCAAATATTTAAATAAATAAATAAATCTGTGTACAGAAAGATATTCCAGTGCAGAAAGACTTCTTGCTATAATTCACAGAGACTTCGTAGAGTTTCATTGCCGGTCCTGCTCCATGTAAGATGCAGGATAGCGGGATTCTGTGAGGAAGTCTCTCAGTTACCAAGATCTTATAGTGGAAAAGAGACATGGGTTTGCCTATCTATACTGCCATAGAAGTTGGTTATGCAGTTGGTGGATGCTTTGAGCTACCAAACAAGAAGACCTGAAGAAGGACTGTCTAGAACTTAAACATGAGATGAATATAAAATGAGCCCAAGAACTGGGCAGCTGGTTGCAGTGGGACAAAAGGGCATTAACATTTTTTTTCCTTGGAGTTTGGAGAGTTGGGTGCTTTGTGCTGCAGTATGAACGCTTCTGAAACTTCTGAATTTTGTGTGATGCAGAAGCTGAGGAATTAGAAAATGGGGCAATCTAAAGACATTTTGCTAAATATCTTTGAGATTGGCTGAACCTCAGCTTAATGAATATTGAGATTTTGTGTAGGTGGCATAGTACAAAGCTAAATGTCTGACATTAGAGTTGATGTTATCTTTCAGTCTTGACTTGAGGGGCGCCCAGGGAAGAACATGAACGTGACAGTTTAGATATAGCATACGCTACCATAAATGGACATTTTAGTTGGAGTAGAAGATGTAAAAAAGGCAGTGCTTCATCCAAATAAGTGATCTTCTTTTGCGACTTCTGAGGAGAAAAAAAAATGCATTAAGTCAAGCCAATACTCGCCAGTATAATTATGACGGAAGAACTAAAGATGTCAGGTCAGATGTCAGAGTATTGTTTGCAAAGAATTTATAAACAAGCTGGAAAAGACACATGAACTTTCTGTGAGGCTGTGGATTGAGGGCAGTAACAGAAAAAGAGATGAGCAGAATCTCTTCTGTCAGTAGATGACATTAGATGTAAAACAGTGATGCTATGAATTCAGGGATGAGAATCTGCGTTTTATGGTTACTTGACAATTCAGTCAGATACTGGACTATTGAGTGGGAATGGAACACCATAACGTAAGGAAAAAATATTCTATAACCAGTCATAGAGGAAGAAGTGCCAAAGTTTGTGATTTTTAGAATTCATTTGTACTGTTAAGAGGTTAACACTGCTGATTAGTAAGGTTGCGTGATTCTTGGCTGCGTTTTTCAGTTTCTTCCTATGTACCAGCATTTACCATTTGTGTAGATGCATTGTCAGCCAGATCTGATCCCTGGAAGAGTGTCTTTCAGCAACAGCCTTCCACTGGCTGGACTATTCTTTCTCTGAGTCTTCATAAGCTTTTATCTTTCTGGTGGTTTTATTTAAAATAAAATCTTAATAATAATTCTTTTGTATTAGGTGCTTATCCTTAATTGATCACCTAGTATTTCAGTTAGGGAGTGTCTTAAAATAGGCATCAAGCTCAGTAGTCTGGATTATACTGTCTATTAGTGATGTATTCACTGTTGGGAATTTTATTTCTGAAATACCTAGGAATTAATGTAAATATCAGCAAGATCAATTATTTCACTGCCACTCCTCGTAGTGGAAATATATAGGTTAGTGTGCTTACTCTACAACTCCAGACTGCTTCTCAAGTTTCCCCAAGATGCCAAAAGTCCCATCTGTTCTCCTCCCAGTTGTCAAAATCTCTAGGTTCCCTTTTCGTAATTGCAGTTGTTGGTGTTTTGTTTTGTTTGGTTTTTTGTTTGGTTGGTTGGTTGTTGTTTTTTGCCAAAGCTGAAATTGGGATAAATTTAAAATATGAGCACTTCAAAGTAGCACAAGCTGCTGTAATAATTTTATAAACATGTATGTTCATTCAAGATTACCTGAACTTTATGTGCTGTTGAATTTACAGTTTGTGGAATTGGGATATCGCTATAAATGTTAGTTCCATCTTCTTATGGAGTGTACTTTTATTTAAAACAAAAATAAGAAACCACTCAGATATGTTTGCAAATATGTTGGTATATGTAGCTTCACTTATGTATGTAGCCACTGTTGAGGAGGATATCAGAATGAATACATGAATAAATTCCCCTCCCCCCTTTTTTTTTTTTTAACAGAGGCTCCAACTTGGGAAAAAAGAAGCAACACATTTGTCACATACCAGGGTGTGGCAAAGTATATGGGAAGACTTCACATTTGAGAGCTCATCTCCGCTGGCATTCTGGAGAACGTCCGTTTGTTTGTAATTGGATGTTCTGTGGCAAAAGGTTCACCCGCAGCGATGAGCTTCAGCGACACCGAAGAACGCACACAGGTTTCCAATCTTTGATTTTGGAGCCTTTTACTACAGAAATGTCACAGAGAGGGCTTGGATAAATAGTTTTTAAGAGGAAAGCAGATCTTTGTATTGGATTGATTTTTATGTAGCATAGTGGTTCTAAAATCAGGTGCTTTTGGTTTCTTTAGGAAGAAAAGCATCAACCTTATTGATCCAGAAACAGAGCTTAGAATTTAAATTACCTTAGTCAAAATACTTTGATTCAGGTTCAACAGCGAGTTTCATTTGTTTGAACCAGATGAGAAGTGCTTGGTCTTCTTGGGTTCATATTTCTCCTTTTGTCTTTTCTTGTCTTGTATGACAGGTGAGAAGAAATTTGTCTGTCCGGAATGTTCAAAACGCTTCATGAGAAGTGACCACCTTGCCAAACACATTAAAACACACCAGAATAAGAAAGGTATTCACTCCAGCAGTACAGTGCTGGCATCAGTAGAAGCAACATCTGATGATACTTTGATTACTGCAGGAGGAACAACGCTTATCCTTGCAAATATTCAACAAGGTTCTGTTTCAGGAATAGGAACTGTTAATACATCTGGCACCAGCAATCAAGATATTCTTACCAACACTGAAATACCTTTACAGCTTGTCACAGTTTCGGGAAACGAGACAATGGAGTAAATATTACACAAGATACCTATTAATTGTGGTTATTTTTATACAGTAGTGAGAAGAATATTGTTCCTAAGTTCTTAGATATCTTTTTATTGATGTGCAGAAATTTTTGGATTGACAGTAACTTGGTTATACATGACACTGAAATGCCTTACTTTGTATGATATTCCATAGTATATTAAAATGGTAAAATTGCATGGGTTTTGTAGGTACTTTTGGAATCTAGAAGAGATGAAATTTTACCAAGTTATATTAAAAAAAAAAAAAGAATTTAACGATGGGAATGGTAAAATGGTAGTCTAACCAAATGCATCAATCCTGTGTGGTTTAGTGTAAAAAAATTAAAAAAAAAATGAGAACATGTTGGTATTTATCTATTGTAAGATAAAAGAAGTTGATGGGTGAAAAGAAATCATGTTATGATAAAAGAAATTTTGTAATTTTCTTGATGACTGGAATTTTTATTATGCATAACTGACAAATCAAGTTTCCAAGCAAATGTTACATAGTGTAGGCTTTACTTAGCTCATCAACTTGTCATTTTGAAGCTAATTATTTTAATTAGGTTAACTATGTACAATATTTTAAGCATTACTCTTGTAAGATTTTGAAAACTACATTTTAACATGGAACTCTAGGGATAGTCACCTTTTAAATCCTATTGAAAAGCCATGTTTAAGATTTAATTTGCCAAAATGATGTCTTGTTAATATTCTTTCAATAACCAAGGTGGGCAATATAACCGATGTTAAAAAAAAAAACTTAAAATGTTAAAAAAAAAATTAAAAAAAGTATGTATAGGTTGAGGCATTTGGGTGGTAAGGCAAATGTTATAGTGAAGTATATCCCTTCTCTTGAACATTGGAGGACCAAAAATAAGGTGTATTGCGTCTCAGCAGTGATTTTTATCAAAATACTTTTTTTCAGAATCATCTGTCTGCCAGGGCCTTAAAAGCCATCATGTAAATTACCAGTAAAATATAACATATGCAAGTACAACGGAAAGATCACTTCCATATTGACAGTACTCCTAAACATATGGATATAGTCATAGTGAACTAGGGGTTTTATGAGGTTTTTATTTGTTTGTTGTTTAGTTTTTGGTTAGTCAATCTGCATTTAAATATCAGCCATCTTTCCTTTTTTGCTTCTTCCCTTAAAAATTGTATGTATCCAGTACATTTAACTGATAAACATATATGTTTTTTATTATGCTGAATTTTCTTTTTTTAATTACTGTTTATATTTTCAATTATAGAAAAATGTACAAAATGAAGTTATATAGCCAGTCTATAAGTGCTATACCATTTTCCAAAAATGTACAACAATAATTACTGCAGTTCACCTATTTACAAACATTTGGAAATCTGTTCATTTGTTATTCTTAAAACCACCTCAAATCTAAAGGCTACCTTATTGTACGTTTAAAGTGTATTATAACAGTGTGGTAGTTAATAAAACACTATTTTTTTTTCTTTTGACTTGAGTTTACTGTACTTCTTTGTTAACAGATAAGATGTAATTTCGTAATGTATCTGAACTGCCTGGGATATTTTCTTTCTTCAGATGGTGGGAAATAGGTGGGGGGAAATAAAAATGCTGTTTCCTTTCCTTATGGGCGTGGAGATGGTAAGGTACCACTTCTTTCTCTCTCTCAAAAGAACATAAAAGACAGTGCCCAGGCATTCATGTACTATACTGGAGGTGCTGTGCTTAGTTGTTATTGACCTGGGTAGACCATGAAGTAAATAAATACATACATAGATAGAAGCCCTATCCTTTAGAAGTAGGAAGTTGCATTTAGATCCCATGATGCTGAAATACAACAATACATACAAACTGCATGGTGAACTGATTCCAAAAATTACAATGGCCTTTTGCTTAAAGCATGGGAAGGCATAATAAGCACAAGGGGAAAAAGCCTGCAAGCTTGAAAAACATGGGTGGTAGATTGAGGTGTAAGTTTTTGTTGGAGAAAGAAGGACCAGTGAGAACTGAGGTAAAGACACTTGTTGTTGCATTTGGTGCTAGAATGAAGGTGAAAAGCTTGTATCTATGACAAAAGGGGTCTGAAGTCTTGGAGCATCATGCTGCCAGAGAACTGCATGGAAAATTTATAAGCCAGGTAGAGCTCAGCTGAAGAGAGCTGCAAGAAGTCAAGAAAGGAAGATTTCCTGCATTTGCAGTTTAATGGAAGAAAAAAATTAATGCAAATCTTTTGAGACTCAGAGAAACACGATTTGACAGGTAAGGGAAAAGAGAGTTAATTCACCATCAGTTTAATCTTCTATTTAATGAAATGGGAGAGTGGAATTGGTTGGGAAGGCAGAAGAGCAGGCGTAGGAGATGAGAGCTCTGCTTAAACTTGCAGTGTTCCATGCATGTTGTGAATATTTTAATGTTCTCTGAATCTATCTCCTTTCGGCAGGTGAGTGGACTTGGTTTCTGATAGCTGTTCAGTTCACAGGACGTGGTGTTTATATTTGAAAATGCTGCTGCATTTTCACATGTTGCATGGTGATGACTTTTGAGAGATCTTACCTCTAGCACAAAGGATGTCAGTCCTACGATACCACAACAACGCTGTGCAGTCTATAGAAGACTTTCTGATCTTATCTCTGAATCATGGTTCTTTATGTGTTCCTGAAGGTCCTTGCTTGCCACATTTCTCGTTTCTTGATGGTGAAATCTGTATCATTTTACATACTTATTTTCATAGGAGGCTTTTGGTACTGGTTTTTAGTATGATAGTCTTTAGATCACTGGATGATTTATCTCTTGAATTTTGATGTAATTACTAATTAAGAAGACCTTAGAACTGGTTCTGCAACAGCATGAGCTCGAAAGGCCTATGATTTCTATTTCAACAGCAGGATATTCTTTTTCAGTAAGTATGAGGTCTGGACATATATCTGCTGCAATCTATGAATTTCTGGGCTTGTTCCTGAATGAAATTAGGGTTTGATCTTTGTTATTTGCAAACTATAACCAATTCCTGCAGAGAAGAGAAGGTTTTAATCATTGCTGTTTATCAAGCCAAGAGGCAGTGTGATTGTAGGGAGAATTAAACAATTGTGAAGAGCATGTTTTCTGGTTTTAAGAAAGATTTTTCTCTCAGAAGAGCTCTTCTTTCAGCTCCTCTGAACAAGAAACATCAGGCTTTGGTTTCAGGTATTGCGAGATTCTGAAACCAGTTAAAAGGAGCCTTCCCAAGGACTCCAGGGAAACTGGTATGTTCTCCAGTAATTTATTTTTGGTGTTAGGGTGTGAGGGAATGGCATAGTAGTAACCTGTCAAATAGGTACTAGTTTCTTTAAAAATGAATGAGCATGTGGCTCGCTTTTCTTCAGCTTTTTACCATTAGAAGTGCAGTGTGTGCATTTGTGAATATCCTGGACGAGGCTGATGTGGCTCACTCAGATCTTACCTGGCAGATGATCTTTTCTATAAAGAGACTACCACCATGTGATGCTGTAGAATTGCCGTTCATTACTACTATGGTATATTCTGGCACATTTTTCCTAAAATCCATGTTTGTGGGGTGTCTGTTAGGATCACACTCAGATCTGTAGGTGCTCTATTCAGTGTCAAGAATTGCTCCAAAAAGGATCAGTGGTTAAATGTGATCACACCTTCCCAATTGATGGGGATTTTTAGTTGGTTGATTTTTTTTTATTGTTATTGTTATTTTTATTCCAAGGATTTAACTTGCTTAGAGCTGTGCTTGCTTGCTTGCTTGCTTATTTATTGATTGATTGATTGATTGGAATGTAAGAATATAATGTATCAAATCCACTGTGTTACAGTTTTCTGTATATACCTATGTGGTGAAGTAATATGAAAAATTTTTGCTTTCAGCCAGAAGCGTAGCTGACAGTTCACTTGCACGGTAATGTTTTATCTGTCATAGTGATAGTTAGCTTCAAATTACGTATGCTAGGTCCTGTGGTTTATTGGTCTTTGGGACCTGAAATTGCCCATACAAGGGAAGTTCAAGGTTTGCATATCTTGAAATCAGTGAAAGCACAAAACAAAGTCTGCAAACTAATTATACACAGCTATTCTTCTCTGAACACCTGTAAGAGAAAGACCCTGTGCTACCTGCAACATTTCTGGTAGGAATTTCATCCACTTTGCATGCCAGTGGATGCTGCTGGTTTCCATCAGGTTATTCTGTGATCTAGCCCCTGAAGGGTGGTGGTATCAAAAGGAAACATTTTATGCAAGAAATTACACGTGTTTACTTCTTTCATCTTGAAAGTCAGAGAAGACATTTCTGATTCAGTTTCTGTGTAACTTCAGAGCTCACTTTGCCTCCTTACACTTGACTGAGCCTGCCAAGGTAAATTGGGATATGTGTTCTTAAGTCCTAATGTTACCAAATGGGTGAAAGAATGCTCTAAATGTTGTCAGCAAGGACATAGCCTTTCACTCCCTGCTATACTTTCTTTTCAGTTGAAAAGCCCACTTGCATCGATTCTGAACTTAACGTGAGATGGATACCACCAAGAAAAGTTCCAAAGCGAGACTTAGTATTACAACTTTCCCATCTCTTCTGAAAGGACTTGCAGCTTAAATCTTGGACATATTAGCTGCATGTCTACAGATTTAAGATTTGCTTCTATTTGTATCTTATTTTTCCCACAGTAGTACTTGAATAAGAATATATTTGCAATGACTATAGGCTGCTAGATCCCAGTTGCAAGCAACATTCTACCATAAATAATCAGTTTGATAGGTGGCATTGTATAATCCAACACATTTCTCAAGAAAAGTTGGCCATCAAAAGAAAAGAGTACTCAGATGTTTGAGCTGGGTGTGGACATAGTATTGAAATCTTTTAACCAAAGCAGTACCATACATCAGGCCACTCCATTCTGGAGTTTTCCCTTGTGCTTCTATCGACCTTACTCCTCTATGCAAGTTGTTAATAGAATTTGATTTCTAATCCATGAACAACAACAACAACATAAGCTGTTTCTCTAAAGATGTTTCCTAACTGGATATTTTCCTCTATCAGGTTGTGTTTTGATTTGCTAGACACACATCTGGGAGAATAACAGCCTATCCATTATGCTGCAAGCAACCATTCCTTGGATTCTATTGCATATATTCGCCCCATGGTGAGGCATCATGAAGGTGTTTCTGATTAGACATACCTATGTTTAATGGTTAAATTAATTCCTCATTTCTATTCTTTGTGTCTAGGCCAGTGCACGAATCATTAACAGTACATAGGGAAAGTAGTAGAGATACTTTGCATGTTCTGTGAACCGTTATTTTTCCCCAGTACTACTAGAGTGTAGTTCTAGCACTATGAATAATACAAATGGGAGACTTACCAGTACAAAGCCCGGCTTCAGAAACGTAAGAAGGCATTTCTTGTACTGCCAGCTTGGCTGTGACTGACTGTCCACCAGTCCTTCCATTTCTCCAAGCCTCTACTCTTTATGGTCATGTTCTCCATCTGTTTCAGAGGTGTTCAGCATAATCTGACTTGGCATTGCCTGCATCTCTTTCTGTGTAAGCCTTGGATCACAGCAGGGATGCAGGCTATGGACTTAACATAAACAAGCATTTATTGTTTCAGTGTGGCTGGCACAGGGCTGTATTGCAGCACACACTTGTGTGCTTTCCAGCATTCATGATGCTTTCAAAGCACTCCTTACTCCCTTTCAGTTCTCTCTGCATTGTGTGCTGTTTTTTCCCCTTTATAATTCTCCTGCCAGGTCACTTGCCCCTTCAGATGGCACTGCAAACCAAGACAGTGCATGCTAGATCAAGGTTTGCCATAGATATGCTTTATAAGTTGAGAACTTTTATTGTCAAGATAAGTTTTTATCTAACAAAATATGTCTTATCGAAGGCTTTTACAACGGAGGAAGATATGCATTAATTAGAATTAGTGCCTTAGCTTAGAATCCCATCACTTCATTTTAAATATGATAATAGCAGGGCTTAGGAACCGGATTGGAAATGAAGCACCAGGGGCCTGCCTCGGGTCAGGGTCCAGGTCCTGTGGTGGGGAACCCCACAGCCTAGCATTAGGGCAGGCTCTGTGGCCCCATGTTCAGTCTCCCCTCCATTCTTCCCCATGTAGGGGTAATCGGGGCCCAGCAGGGGTTGAGGGCCGCGTGGGCTGGGGTGCAGGTATGCCTGCTTAGTTATGGAGCCACGTGAGGGACGCTGCAGATGTGAGCGCTGTCACATGCAGGCCTGGGTCTTCCTTTCTTAGCTGAAGTCCCAGGGGAAAAAAAAAAGCCTATAATTCTGTGGTTATTTATGCCAGAGCTACTGTCTGAGATAACAGGATTTAGTAGTAATTTTGCCATGTACATTCATAGATGTTTTTTTCTAAATATAGTGTGTCCTAAATACATAATTATTTAACAGCTTGACATGCTTCCAAGGGAGCTATTCAAGTATGTTCTCTGAATAACACACCTTTTAAAAAGATATCAATACTTAAGTCATTTCATGACTTCTCTTATATTTTCTTCAGGAAAAAGAGAAAAACATTAAAAAAAGAAAACCATGATCTCCTCCATCTGATACTTACATGAAGGATTAAAATAGCAGGACCTGGCGTATTTTACAGCTTTTCCTCTCTGTGTGCATGATACCAAACACGAGTACAGAGGTTTCACTTCACGAGCAGGTGCAGGGCGTAAACTTTTACCTCCCAGCTCCAGCCCTCTCACTGCCTTTGTTTTCAGCATCGCTAAGCCTCTCCCACAGCTCTCCAAGTTTCTGAGAATCCCCTTGGCCCCTCCTGCCCTCTTGAGTAAGAGCAACAGGTGTCTCCTGTCTGTCAGCCTTGTTTATCAGTGGTAGACAGAAAGCTTTGGGGTAAAAGTGGTTAAAGCTTTGATCTGGTCCATGTGTGTGAGGCAGGGTGTGAAAAACAAACTGAAAAGGGAGCAGGGAGTTAGCTGTGGTCCAGTGTCACTGTTAGCAGCTCTTCCCTCTGTGAGGTTAAATAAGGTAGAAGAGCTATTTGTGGATAGCTGTGTTCAGACACCACATAGGTTTTGAAAGCAGCACAGAGTTATTTTACCCAATCTATGTAACTTCATACAGTAAAGCCTACTTTTCCCACAGCTTAGAAACAGGCTAGTTTTGAAGTTCAGCACCAGGTATGTTAAAAAGGGATTGTACATTTTGGAGTCAGAGCATGTAAATAACTGTAAAACACCGCAGTGCATTTTAGAAATAATAATAAAGTTACCTAATTTAAAAACAAAACAACAGCAAAAAACAAACTACACGTTTGACATATTGAATGTAAACAGTTTGCAGGCTGAATGCTTAAAGACTGGTGAATGCATGCATAATGTGATTTGTTTTTCTGATGCATTGTTAGTACATATTAGTGATCCCTGCAATTTAAAATGACACTTCCTTTTGAGTTTAATTTAACCTGTGCTTAATCTAAGGAACACTTGAAGCAGTGACAGCTGGAAAAGACCACTGAGGCCATAAGTTTTCCGTTCTTTTCTTGTTTTATGTTTGGCACCAAGGTTTGCAACCTGTCAATTGAGTGTATGCAGAAGACTCTGCTTATCAGATGAGTAAAGTGTGGTCCTGCCAAGCCAAGACTTCAGAAGCAGGCTAACACACAGGTACAGTATCTGATGCTTATTGAGCTTACAAAAGAGATATTGTATCTTTTGATTTATCTTTGTATATGTAAATCTACCGAGACCATGAAATATTAACCCTTGTTATGATAAATTCCCCCTTCTTGGAACATGAAAATTTTTCGTGTTCTGAGGAAGGGTAGTGAGAAGGTCCAAGTTTGGTTATAGGCAAGTGAACTAGGAGACTATGCTCTCCTGCTTCTAATCAGCCAGTTAAGCATGTTTGCATGAAATAGTTAAACTTGTATTTAGTTACTTCATTGTTTTTCTCCATTTCAAAAAAGCCTACGGAAAGCCTTGTAATGGTGGTCTTAAATACCCATCCAATTACTTGGTTTTATCTTGAAGAGTAAATCCTTTTTTTTTCCAAGAAATTTTGTCTTGCTGTTCAGTGGATACAGAATTTCATTTAGGATGTTAATTTGAGACAGCTGTTTTAATGGGAAACATCTACTACATTTGAGTCAGAAGCAGACAGCTTCTGTCAGCTATCTCTCAGTCCATCTTAGCACTTTCTCTCTCTATCCCTTCTCTTTTTATCTTTCTGGAATCTCTCTGTCTTCATTCCCTGTTACAGAAGGTACAAATTATATATATTTTTATCCTTCCCGTGCATACCTGAGTTCTCTGGCATAAAAAATGTTGTGCAATAATTTTTTGATTTGCACCACTCCTCCCAATACAGTTTCTACTACTGTTATCCAGAACTTCACCAAATCCTACAGAAGTTGTTTTCCATTTTTAAAAGGCTCTTGAAAATCAGAATAATGACATGATCGTGGCAGACCACAACCTATTTGAGAATGTCATGTTTCAAAATCTGTAGTTTACACTACTGAAACCCTGAATATCACCTGTAAGAGAGAAAAACCTCTCTTAGGCAAAGCTTGGCTCTTAGAGTACTTGGGCATGTGGAACCACCATTGATTCGGATGTTTTGATCATCTCTGAATAGATGGCGACAAACTTTATGGTTGGAAATGTACTTTCAGAACAGAAAAATGTTGTATAGAAGACTACAGGCTGAAGACAGAGCCTGATAAAGCAAAGTGGGAGCAAACAGCTTAAAAACCAGCTAATTACTGTGAAAGAATGGCACTATTTGTGGAATCATCAAAACATGATTAGAAGTTCAGAAGGCAAATAAGAGATTTAGTAGTGCTCATGGAAATATGTTGCTGAAATAGTGGCTTCTGTACCCTCACTGAAGAGAAAGAAAAGTTGGGAAATTATGCAATTATAACAAAATTCTTTGAGTTTCTTATAGAGATTTATCTTTTTCATGGTGTGTCTATATATCAAGTTCAATTATGTTCTAACTTTATTATACTCAGTTTGGCCTTACTGGAAAGAGGTTAAATAGTGTGGTCAGCCCACACATCTATTATGGAAGTTCAAGTAGACTAGAGCAGAGACAAAGTACAAAAATCTTCTAACAAAACATTTTTTTAGGGCATATCAGAACCAACTTGGAAAGAAAAGGTAGAGCCACGTGATAAGTGTGTCTTCAGAGAACACTGATGAGGGTTGTTTATGAAATATAATGAGAAAAAATGTAGCAGTGTTGCCTGTGCCAAGGAAAATGGGGAAAAGAAGCTGATGGAAACAAATTGCCAGATGAAATAAAAAAAAATATTTGGCAAAGCAGCAGAGGAACACAGACTCGAAAAGAACCCTCAAGCAGCTTACTATCCTTAGAGGCCAATTAAACCCAAATCAGTCAGGAAAGACAGAAAGAGTCCTCCTCAGGCTTAATGAAAATTTATATCAGGCAAAATAAAGCCCAGAGATTATTGGCATATAAGGCATAGAATGCTAAGAGAAACAAGCTAGTTTGGCTATTAATAATACCAGGGTGGTATTTACATTTAAAACAAAGTACATTTGTAAGGTCTTTGAAGGTTTTCTGTGTCCGTCTGTGTATTAGCAAAAAATCTGCTCCAGCTGACTAAATAATATATGTAATGAGGCAAATATGCCCACAGGTTCCAGCTGCCCAAATCACCATTTGAAGCCATCTGAGTAAGAAAAGAAGAAAAGAAAATATCTTCAGAAAAGTACCAACTAGCCCAGAGAGCAGATCTTTTGAGTACTTCTAGATGCCTTACTTAGCAACTTATATAGACTAGATTCTGCGTTTGGAAATTGAGACAGTGATTTTCGGGTACTTGGTAAAGCAACTCTGTTAAACTTCATTGTTGAGCAGTATATTGGAAGGACGTAATCATCACCATAAGCCTGGCTGATAGTGGGGTCACCAGTTGTTCAAAAGCATAAACAGACATAGTTATGTCTCTCACTCTGTGTCCCTATACCTTGGACTTGCACCCAATTTATGCATCTGGCTATTAAAGATTACTTCGTGAGCATATCAAGTTCTGAAAGAAGATAAAATTTGAGCAGGAAATTTATGGTTTCAGTGTCCCTATAGATCTCCCTAAAGAATCAGAATGAATAGAAATTTCTTTCAAATAGCAAAAAATTGGAGGGATTTGTAAGGGTTTAAATTTGATGTTCAGTGATTTGAGGGTTTAAATCAATACTTCTCAAGTTCTCCCATGGAAGAAAAATAATTTTAGGTTTTTCAAATGAGGCGTATCCCAAAACTCTGTGTGACTGCCATCTTAAGTGTCTTGAAAGTCAGTTGTGGTCTGTCTGGCAGACAGTACAGACTTTTCCTTCACAAGGTGCTCATATCATAGTGAAAAGTTTCAGAGTGTTTCTCAATTTAGAATGCTTATGAGGCAAGAACTAAAAGCCCAAATTAATAAACGTAAAAGGAAATAAGGAGTAATTTATACTTGATCTAAACATAAATTCAAATCAGATCCCATATCTTATTCATGTCCTTAGGGGCAAAGAGAAGCCTGAAGAGTTCGCAGCAGCAGTAACAAATTTACCATGAATGGAGCTGAAGGTTAAGTACTCAGTGTGTCTGATCATCAGTGTGTACCTCGGTGTCTGGGAACAGAGCAGAGAACAAAAAGATGTGTATGAAATTCTCATCACGCGCTTTCCTTTGGATTAGCGAAATCGAAACAAGTATAGTAATTTTTTTTCCCCATACAGAAATTATAAGGCTTTTCCTTGACTTTGTTGTTATGATGACCAGTAACAAATGCCAACAGTAGTAAGGCTGCATCTGCAATATTGTTGTATTGTAAATACACTGGTATCGTTTATTCTATAAATGCATACACACACATATATACATAGAAACACAAAACTTGAGTAGTAAGGACTAACCTTATTATGTAAGAGATAAATTAGAAAGAACAATGCTAAAAACACTCATCACTTATTTTTATGTTAGAATTAGAATTAAATTAACAAATGATTACAGTCCGTCTGTGTCCTTTTGCTTTGCAATCTTCATGGATCACCTTTCTCTAAGGCCTACTCCAGAGATGTATGGAGAGAGTGATATGAAGTCACCTGTGTAGCAGAAATACTGAGTCAGGGCTTGAACCAGTGATTGAGCACCTGGTGGGAAGGCAGGGCCAACCCAGGGAGCTCAGGTGCATGCAATGAACCTGAGTGACAGGAAGGGAGGGGTACAGCCAGGATCCACCCCTTCCCAGACCTCATTTAAGGGTTGGCAGTGGAAGCGAAGGTATCTTTTGTTGAAGATCCCTGCATACGTGAAGCCTTCTAAAGGTAAGGAGCTTCTTTATTTTTGTGCCCACAGCTATTGCGTGTGAGCAAGCTCTTACTTGCTGCAGCCTAGGATCTTGCTATTTTGTTGTTATTGCTGTGCCTTCCATTGTGTTACAGTGTTATGCCTGTGGAAGAAGATAGCAAGCATGTTCCCATTGTGTGGGGGGTGCAAGGGTTAAGGCCTGGGACTGCAGAACAGCTGGAATATGTTAGATTTACAGGAAGGCAGCCTGGAGAGGGAGTGTGAACTGCCAGCAGGTGGTTGGGAGTGGTGGGATAATTTAGTGGTGGGACTGGAGGAGCACTCTGTCCCTTACTGTGATGACTCACCCAGTTTCAGCAAGAGGCTGTTTTTCTTTATAACATTGGACCTTAATCAAAGGTCATTAAAGTAAACTTAGCATTTCCTTTAGATATGTTAGGCTCTGCATCTGGTCAGTAGTTATTTGTTGTTGTTGTTTGTTTGTTTGTTTTTTCAATATCTCTTAAACCTTTACATTGCTATTTTTCTTATGAGAAGAGCTGGTTGGGTGTTAGATAGGCTTTGTGTGAGACACTGATGCATACCTTGGAGTACCTACCTGCACATCGGCTAGATGTTGTTTTATTAGAAGAGTCTTCTGGTGGGCAAATGTGGGGGGAAAAAAGGCCTGGTGGGATTTTTCTCTCCCCTGCTGTAAGGGAAACTATGCTGACAAAAACAGTTGCTCTTACTACAGTTGTGTTTTGCTGTGGTGTGCAGTGCTGTTCTCAGGAGCCCTAGTCTTTTAGAGGACTTCAGTTTGGTCGGTGCACAAGGGGCCATCTCTGGCTCACAGAGCTTACATAGTCTAAGATGAAAGGTGGCAGACGGACACAGATAGGGAAGCAGAAGGACCTGAGACTGTATGGATCTGGGAGCACAGCTTTTCAGCCTTTAATTGCCGCAGTGGTGAAAGAGAGCTCGGAGGACAAACTTGAAGATAATAGCATACTGAACAGGTGTTCTTAAAAAGTTCTTCTCAAGCATGAAGGGTAGTGCAGGGTAAATCTTTGTTCATCTAAAAGGTGACATTTAGCAGAATTGGAAGGAATGTACTGGAATACCCAAGCTGTGAGATGACGAGAGCCTGAAGATGACTCAGTATGAATGGGTGGGAGAACTTTGTCTCATGCTCTGAGCTGCAAAGCTCTGTAATGGTTACATATAACTATTAAGAAAGGGCCTAGGCAAAAGTAGAGGATTTTGTTCAGATTCTGTTTGAGTGATGGGCAGGATGGTGTTATTGTCCTCTGTGGCTGTGATGGAATACCTAGTGTGAGACTAACTTGGAGAAAGAGAAGTGTGAGGAGAGTGGTAGTTCTGTTTCAACTGTTCTGACCACCAGCTAGTGATCCAGAGGGAGCTGCTGGAGAGGTTTGAGAGTGTCCGGAAATGAGTGAGTCTGGAGCATTTGAGGTAGTTTGTATTTGTGTGTGTGAGTGCTAGAGGAATTTTTGTTTGAGGGATAGGGAGGAACTTATAAGAGTGGGGAGACTTTCAAAGGACAAAGGCTCAAGGAAGTAGCAGCTTAGTTTGGAGACTTTAGTTACAAGTAAGGGCACACAAGGAAACAAAATATCTGGCAGATCTTGAAGAGCTGGCAGGTTGGATAGTACAAACACATGGGTTTTCTTTATAGAGCAAGAAGTTAACATAAGTGAAAGAACATCTTAAACCTGAAGTCCACATAGAGCATCAAGAAGGGCATTGCTGAGTGTTGAAGTATCCTAGCCCCAAGTCTGCCTAGTTTGCCTCAAGAAAGTTTTGGGCAGGAAAGAGGAAAATGACTTTAGGAAGCATGTACCAGCATCATCTGAAAATGAATATGGTGATAGCTAGGTAGTAGTTAGGAAAACAACAGAGGTTGAGAGAATGCTTTCAAGATAGGAGATCTTTTAATTTGAAGGAATAATCTGCAGCCAGAAATAATGTCCTTAAAACTAAAACAACTCAAATATGAGCCATTAATACAGGCTTCTGTAGGTTCCTAGCTGTTTCCTCATTGGTATATTTTGTGTGTTACTTAACCAGAGTAGGATGTAGGCTGCTCAGATTTGTACTGAGACTCAACATTTGAGTTTTTTATATAATAAAACCATACTTCAGAAACAAATTTCTGTTCTTGTAAGTGGATGAAAGATCCATCTGAGAATTCAGAAAGCTGTGTAAAATTAATACCAGTTCTTAACTGTATTTCCTATTCATTACAGCCAGACAAATTTTTTTTCACCAGTAGACAATCCCTTTTATCTATGGCTCACTAGTGAAGCCTTATTAATGATGCATTGGTTATTATCTTTAAGAAAAGATTCAGCTCAGAGTGCTTTCTAAGAGAGAAAAAGAATTGCTGGTAAAATTTTGGTAAAAATTAAAATGATTAGTTTCTTGTCATTTCTGATATAGCAAAATACTGCTTTAAACTCACGTATTGGTAATGACCTGGCAGTTTACATTGGAGTTTCATGACAGTGAGATTAAAAAACACTGGTTTGGATAAATTGCCATGATTTGAACAAAAGAAATCCCTGTCAAATTATCGTTTTGGTGAGGATAGTGCATGTGGTTATAACACAAACCAACAGTAGTCTTGCTGTCTGAGATGACAGAGTTAGTTCTGAGAAACTTTTTAGCTGTTTTTTTCCCCCCCACATAATGGTATACTAATCATTTTTGTGTTGCCAGACAAGGAAATATTCTTTATCACAAAAGCTAGATTTCATATTGGAGGTACTGTTTTTAATTCCTTTTTTTTTTTGTGGCAGCACAAATGTCCCTGCCTGTGGGGGGGAGACTGGAACTTGATAATCCTTGGGGTCCCTTCCAACCCAAGTCATTCCATGACTCTATGAAATGGAGGTAATTGTATAGCATGATGGGACATAGTGGGATCTGTATTATCTGTGTGTTTGAGCTAGATAGGATCCAGCACAGAAACTGTGTACGTATACATGACTTAGGTTTTATATGGAAATATTTGTGGGAGTTCTGATAGTAAGGATCTCTGCAATACTTCCCCTAAACTGTTCAGAGGGTCTGTGAGAGATAACAGCTTTCACTGTAGAACAGCTGCATTCCCCAGTAAAGTCTCAGCAGATGCTTGCTGTGTGATTAACTGCCACCCAACTCCTGGAGCACTATAGATGAGTCAGAGAACTTCATTCACAGATTCATCCATCTCCTTGAGTCTCTCAAATGGGGAGACAAAGTGACTGGATAGTGAAGCCACATCAGCATTTTTTTGCATTGCTGGCAACGTAACTGGATCTGCTGTAATCACTTTTTGATAGGTTGATTACATCTGATTAAATCTTCAAGGTTTCAGTGAACATCCATAAACTCGGCACATGAGAAATTGGGTAGTGTCTGTTTATCTCAGGTTTTTGTGAGCAGCATTATGTGAAATAAGGAGGAGTGGGGTGAAGTGCATAGCCTGTTCATTGCTAAGCTCCTGAACTGAATCTGTTTCATATTTTTATCACAGTTAAAAAGTTGAATGTTCTGGAAGGTCATAAAGCTCATTAAATAATAGGAATCACATTACTTTCATTAAAAAAGATATTTTAAAAATGAAAGAAGAGTGGCTTTGTGTATATACATACTTTACTGTGTTTTACAAATGGATGTACTATGTCTGATTGTATATTGAAATGAATTACGTATTTTTATACTGCCAGTAAACATTTCAGATATTTTTTTCAGAAACTTTAATGATTGTATTTATTGGGTATAATTTAGAAAAGTGTTTATCCATAACTTAGTGCTAAAATAAATATCAGAAGCTCAAGATACCGACTATTTTCTTTGTCCTTTAAGTGTTACATTGCCACTGAAACTTCCCACCGCTAAACATTTCACTGATCCCCTTTCTGTGCCATCTGTCTGATCTGGCCTCTTTCCAAACAGCTTTCCCTTCTCCTTTCCCAATAGATATGGTTGTCCTGGTACAAGAGTTTTCAGTAGGGTAAAGACAACCCACACAGTGTTCATTTGTTTCTTTGGTAGTGGATGCAAATACCATGCAGCTATGTATACATACAGTTTATAGGTTCTATAGATTCACACTGAGAAAACTGTCAGAAACTTGTGCTCTGCTTTGTTGAAAAGCTGACTTCTAAAAATATTTATATTTCCTGTCATTGTGTTCTGTGTTTGTTTATTTTGACTACATACTCTTGCAGACTGGATAGTTTGTACTCTGGTTTGCTGGTTAAAAATGTCAAGTTCCATATTGTGTGGTGTTGCAGAAGTGTTTCTTTCAGCAATTTAGAAAGAGGTGCCGTATCTTAGAAGTTCAACTTGAGATGTCTCAGGAAAGATAACGTATTTTAGAAGCTGAGCACTTAGCCATGTCCCATTTAATGGGCTGTTAAGTTGCGCACAAAATCACTAATCTATTCTTGACCTATATCTCAACAATTTTAGAATTAAATTACATAGTGTGTTCATATATCACTTTAGATACAGCATTGTATGTATGGAGATCAACACAGAAAGTATCCCATTGTTCTAAGGTAATGCAGTGCATCATTAAAAATACATATGAAAAAGCATTGTATGTATGCACGTAGAAACTTGCAAAAGTGCATTAACTGTTAAAAAGGTGGAGAGGTCTCATTTCACGTTCTTACTTTATGCTAGAGTCACTTTCATGCCAGTAATTAAATAGTGCGTTTTATAGTGAGCAATTGTAATAAAAACCCATCAGACACTGACAACTTCCTTTAAGAGCAGCATGTTACATTACAGCCTGAACTATGTAGATCATCTTTGAACAGTGATTGAATTTCTTGTTGAAGAATTAACTCCTTGTGTCCCAGAATATCTCTCAATCTTCTGCTTTTTGTTTGCTGTTGTATTCACTCGTTTAAGGAAGAACACCTCTTCTCTTTTTTGGGGGGGGTTGGGGGGGAGGGAGTGATTAATGAGTTGTTTGCACGTGGTCCTAGATACAAGTGATTTTTTTCATCCATACAAATGAACTTTTGGCTCTCAGGATCTGTTGCTGTGTCAGTTGCTTCCAAATTCTTGACTAGGAGCTTGAAACAACTGTCCTCTCAGGCAGGGTTACCTCAGTGCTGTGCATGGTGGGCAGCATGTTTGGATTTCAGCTGTAGTTTGAGGATACCCATGGAGGGTGCATCAAATATCTGCACTAAGTTTTTCCTAGGCTATAATTTCAAGATCTGCTTTTCACTAAGGCCCTTACCCAGTGCCCTGAAAGTACAGAGGTGTTAAGTTTGCTTAGCCTTTCCTGAATTGCAGGGATAGTACTTGTAGGCTGTGTTCATCTGACCTGTGCTGATATCTGAAAGAATAGCTGGGGAGTAGTAAAAGGGGAGCCAGGAGTGGCTGAAGTCAAAGCTTGAGGACAATTTCACTCTAAAAGCAGAAATATCAATAAAACTTGTATGTTAAGTAGCTTACTATTGAGTCTCTACCTTGATAATTCTAAGAGCTTTCCCAGGAGAAGCAAAAGATTTCTCCAGAAGGTATATTTTCTGGAGCAGAGTAAATTTCTATAAGAAGGAAGTTCTTCCTCTTCTTTTAAACACCCATATGTTTAGTAGAAGTCATATTTTATTAACTTTCCCAGTGCTGCAGTGAGTTACTAATATGTTCTCTGAAAGAACTGTTGCCCCAGTGATCAGTGTTCTGTGTAACCTGCTAGAATTGTATCTGAATTCCATTTTGTGCCATTATAGTATTCAGTTACTGCATTATCTTTAATGATCACACACTGAACACCGAACTCATAGTGTGGGGTGTATTTTTTCAAGGTTTTATTTATAACTCTCAAAAACTATTTGGGGAAAAAAAAAACCTACACAGACTAACTTAGATAAAAATGAACATATTCTCATGTTAATTCTACGAGCTTCCTCTTAAGAGATTTTCAAGTATGAAAAGTCTGCTCACTGCACCTACGTTTGCCCAAAGGCTAAGAAGCAGCTGAATTACTGGGTAGTGTTAGTATCTTGTTTTTACCGTGAAACAGACACGTGTTGCCAGATCTTTTTCCTGTGGCAAAAAAAAAGTCTTATTGTGTTGTAGTATGTTAGGTATAATTGAGTGTGATAGGTTCCAAACTTCAGTTGGCAACTTGGCTGTCAGTTCCTATGAAATGAGAACTAGGCTTTAAAAGACATTGTGTTATTAAATAACTAAAAGAGTTAAGAGAGCAATCTTACTGACCAGAATGTGGAGATGAAATAGAGCAAGTCTGTGATGTTAAACATATTGTTTTGTGAGCTGTAGCTTTTGGATTAGCAATGTTGACATTGAGATGTGTTTCTGTAAGTGCATAATGTGGTTCTTAAAAATAGGCTTATGCACAGGATTTAGTTAGAAGTGTACTGGGGAGATTTGGGTAAAGATCTTTGAAGAGGGGGAAACGTGGTTCACAATACTAGTAACATACAGAATATTTGTGCTGATTGCTTCTGTAGACTCTTAGTTTTCAAATTAATCTGAGAACTGATTAGCCTGCAGCAGTGGATTTTACTGTTCTTTAGTTTATGGCGCTGCTTAGACTGTTGTGTCAAATCCCAAAGGGAAGTTGTGGCTGAAGAGCTGTTGCTGCCAGTGAGCCTCATCTTTGCCTCTGCAAACCTTGTTAAATATTACTTGTTTTATGATGAGTGTGACTACTCTGTGAGGAATTGCTGTTTGCATGCAGGCTATTCTTGCACTAGAAGATATAGTATGCAGTAGCTGTAATAATAGCTATAATTTAGGAATGAATCCCTGATGGAAATTTAGCCTGATCTTGCTGCCTTGCTCTCTTGTTTCCCACGCAAGATTCAGTGCTGCTGAAGTTCTGTAGAACATGGCTGCAGCATGGCCCACAGCCTCCTGTGCTCATTGTTGCCTTTCCACAGCTGAGCTCTGTATGGGTTTGTCAGTCTGAGCTGCCTCAGCTGTGCCTCTTAAAATCAAGCTGGAAAATTGAGGCTGTACCAAATGTTGTACCTTTCACATATGAATGAAGAAGGGACTTCGCAGACAGTTGGACCTCTAGGATTAGCTGAGGCTCAGCTGACGGAAGTTGTTTCACCCCATTTAAAATAACCATGCTGGTTCATGTTTTGAAATGTTGTGAAAGAAAGGCTCTTTCCTGCCCTCCAACCCAGAGCCGTGCAAGAAAATATGTTGAATACCAAGGGCAGCAGAACAAGTCGATTGCGCTGCCCTTGTAATACCCAGACATCTGTGAAAATTTCATGCTTCCATAAGCAGATTCTCTGAAGGGCTGAATCTGGCTGTAAGTCTTTCACAGAATCCTTCTATTCCTCCTGTGCCTTTCTGAGGGTATGCTGTTAATTGCCCTTGGTTTAAAGACAGTGAAAGACACAAACTAAATAAAATATCTAAACAACAGGAGGGGGCAGGCTTAAACTGATAAAAAGTGAGAAAATCAAACTAGCCGTAAACCTGGAAATGCTGTTCTCATCTTCTGAAATGTGCAGGAAATGCAGCACATATGGCACAGAGAATCACCTGGAGCTAGGCCTCTTTGTTGCACCTTGGCACAGGAGAGCAGGAGCAAAGCAGAGATGGAGATATTAACCCTCAGTTGTCTGGTGTCTCTTAAGGATCAGATTAATTCAATCCTGAGACATGGCTTCCAGGTTATATATACAAGATGTTAAAAATAGGATCATCACTAAATGCTCTTTGCTGTACTTAAGTGTAGATAACTGCATTTTTGTTGATTTAAAAACTCTCGGTATTGTTCTTTCTAATGTTTAAGATGAAATACCTATGAATTTGTGTGTTCTGGAAACGCTTGTTTCTGACAATACTTCTGATGGTCTTTGCAAAAGCTGTTTCTGATACTTCTAAGTGAGCTTCTTAGTGTGCCTTAGAATCACTAATGAATTAAAGAGGCTTTAGATGAAAGCATTGCCAAGTATCATTATGCAGGGGAGTAAAGCATGAGGATGTAAATATTTGCTACACTGAACTGGGCAATGCTTTTTACTCTTTGGCACATCAGGAAAAGGATCTTTGAAAAATTGACACCATCCCTTGCTTTTGCTCAAAGCTGGCAAATGATTTTCTCAGGAAAAAAATGAAAGCAAGTGGAAAAATGAACCAGAACATCTGATACTGAGTATTTAGCAACATTTCTTTTTTGGAGATGGAAAATTGGTCTTTGAGAATTTAAAAACACAAAGATTTCTGAGGTTTCGGGTTTTTAGCATGATGTTTTTCATTTATTTTGGGGAAAAGAAAAATAATCTTCAGAATGAAACAGAATACTTTAGGGTAGATGCTAACCCATATTTTTTTAATTCATGAGACCCTCCTCAGGGCCTCACATGCTGCTGCTTTTTGCCTCCCTTCCTGCTCAGATTTTGTGTGCGCATGTGTGTCTCTATTTCACCACTGGTCTCCTTGACACCACCAAGTATGAGCCCTGGCTGTAAGAGTAATGCACATACATCTCAGGGCGGTTTTGTGACATTTCATGATTTCAAACTTATCAGGAGAGATGAACATTCAACTATAAGCCTGTGGAGAGGCTGTCTCTGCCTGAGTAGGCTGAACTTCTTAGTTCTGGGTAGAAGGCAACTTCAGTCTATGGCTGCTTCAGTGCTTCTGTTTTCCTGAGCTCAGTATACACTGTGACAATATGGGGTTTCTGGACCCAAGCTTGTCAACACTAATGCTATGTTACAAATAGTTTGGGCTAGTTTTCAGCTTTGTTGTTCTTTATTAAGTCAGCAGTTAATTTTGATTTGTCTCAATCTGTGTTTTGCTTTTTTTTATTTTTAGCAAATCTACCTGTTTCTCTAGGGGGGATGTTTTAGTGGCATGTGAGTGGAATACCATTCAGCTTGTGTAAGCCAAAGCCAATGAAAGTGACTGAAGTCAATTTTCTAAGAGTCATCTTAGTAAAACATTTTATAGGTGTAAGGATGAAAGAAGCATTGCTTCAAACTCTACTGCTTCTTGAGGCTTTTCACACTAGATACTGACCTCAGTTGGTGGAAAAAATTGTTTGGGTGTCAGACGGGAGATGCTGAGTGGCAAGTTTCATGGGAGCAGGAAGGGAAACGTAGGAAAGTACAGGTTGGTAAAGGCAAATGTTTTAATATTGCCAGAGCTCTTTCTGCAGGGGAACTGTTACATGCAATACATCAGATTTTACAAAGGCATATATCTTTTCACTTTGCTTTACTTATGGAAGTTGTTTGACTTCATTAATTAATAGCACGAAGTAAGATCAAAACTTCAAGCAAACGTAGCAAAGATTTGCATGGCTTATGTAAATCAATCATAGTCAAGGTGCTTTGGGGTTTGGTGGTTTTGGTTTCAATTTACATTCACATTATTGTGGCCTGGATCTCCAATAGTAAGTTGAAATTGTAAACCGTACCTGTACCTTACAACAGTGCTGGAAGTTGGGACACCTTTAATTCCCATGAACTTTGTTGCAAATCTCTTCTTGAACCTTGTAGGAGCAAGATGAAGGCTCATGTAATGGCTTTTGTCAAGGATGGTGAGATATTGATGAAATGATCTGTGTCATACTGAACTGCCTTTGTTATTACATGTGGATTGATCTATGAGCAGAGGAGAGGAAACATAAATGAAGTCTTTACTTAATGTGAAGATGCCATCATTTAAACAGCAACAAAACTGGCCTTTTGCCTTGGCATACAAACTGTTCTTCCTTTTGACTCTTCCTTTTTAACTTTGACTTTGTTTTTCACTCATGCAAAGTTTCAAATATGTAAACAGCTTTTTTTGTTATAGGTTATACCAATTCTAATAGTAAACTAAGTAGTTAATTTTTTTTTTGCAGACAAGAATATCTAAACTCTAAATTATTTCCTCTCTGACTGTTCACGAGCATGGCAGATAAATTCTACTAATTCACTTTCACAGACAGTAACTTTTTAGCTCTTCTGCAGAGAAGTTGAGTGCAGAATGACACCTTTTACTGTCTGCTGTCACTATCTTTGAAGTATTTCACTGTAAGTGAAATATTGAGAGTTCTGTAAAATTGAGAATTATTTTCTTAAAACCAGAATCCTTCCTCGGGGGAGGACTAGTGCAGTTTTGTAACGTTATCTTGCCTGGCATATTTCTTATCTCCTTGTAAGATGATATACAAGGACATATGCAAGAGGTGAGGAGTAAAAGACTTATACTCCAAATAATGCCAGCACACTGATTTTTCTTCTATACCAGACTATGCCATGCATTAATAACTTTGGCCTATATTCTTGTTAAATAAATAAAATCCAAATTTCCTGGTTCTTACAGTGTTAGCTCACAGGACCAATAGACTGACAGGGCCTATTCAAGTTTATAAGTGGATGTGTTTCCTGTGTTTAACAGTGGTTGTATAATAGTACAGTGCTCAGCTTTGCTTCTTTGTATTCTGAAAGATGAAGACTTTGTTTTATTTATATCTTCATGTAACAACAAAATCTTATTTTGTTTTTCTCAGTATGGTTATCTCGTATGGGCCAGCTCAGTCATCCCTATACTGTCACTTTTATCTTTTTGTTCTAGTGAATCCTCTCACTGATTTTAGCAAGGCTAGTTTCAGTGCTTGATTGTACATGAACTGACACAACAGCCCGCAGCCTATTTTGATTCCTGTAACTTTGTGCCTATACAGTTTGTAATAATTCTTATGCAGCTGTCACAATCTATTTTGTCAAAATTACGTACTGATCCTGTTGTTCAGGGATCATTGAAGTGATAGATTACTACAGTCTCTCTTGCTAATGTGTGCTTAGGGAGTCTTTCATTTAGACGATAGACTTATTCAATTTTTGGTGAAATGTGGTTATTACTCTCATGCAGAGCACTTGCTCCATCTAGTTATGGCTTGCTTATTTTTTAAACAAATAGTATGAAAATACTCTTTGGAGAGTGACGTTATGGATTAGGGAGTCAAAGCTTTTCTTTTAACCTCATGAATTTCTTTTGCCTTGCTGTGCGAAGGACTAACTGTACTTCTCAGCACTGGGCTGTGAGGAGAGTGGGTAAGGAGTCCAGCTGGCACAGAGGAAGATCAAGGCATGCTTTATAGCTCAGGGTGACTGGAAACCAAGGGAATCACAATGGGAAAAGTTCTAGTGTGAATCTAAATAAATAAAACCAGGTAAAAACTATTTATTTTTACTGAGCCCTTTGTAAGGAGAACAGTAGTATGTTAGCCTCTTGATTTTTGTAATGCCGTTTCTTGTTAAATCATCTGTGCTGTGACTGAGTCATGGTGGGTGCAGATGTAAAATAGAGGCAGAAAAACAGAACAGTATCCAAGGTGTGATCTTGCAAATGTTTGTTTCTATCTCTAAAGGAACTGCTCATATGGTACGATGTATCTGCTTACGGAACTGTTAGAACGGTTGAGCCCTGTGCTTTAGTCAGTAGCCTCCTACGAGGGAGAATGTGAACTGTGAGGGATACAGGGAGATCTTGAGAATTGCTTGTTTCCAAAACATAACATCCAGTATTGGGGCTGCTGACTGCACGTGATGTGGTATCTGTTGTCTTATATTCTCATGCACTTTTAGTTTTAGCCAGGCATGTGAAACCGCGTGCCTTAGAGAAAGAAATTAAATGGACTGTATCATTCAATTTCAGGGGATTTATCCACCCTATCTTGTCATTTTTACTTACACTGGTAATCTTATTTACACATTCTTAATTCGAAAGGGATTACTTGCATTTATGTTAATGTGAGTAACAGGTACAGGATTAGTTCCTGTATTTATCAGTGGTGCTAAAGGTGACATAGTGCAATAATTTGGTTACACTTTCAATTATAATCTGAAATTAAAGAGTTATTTTGGAGCTGCTGTTCTGAACAGCAAGTATTGATATTTGTAATTGGAAACTATCTGTGTATTTGAAATGTAGGAACCTCTCTCATTAAGTGAGATACGCTTGGCAGATGAGTGATTGCTACTTGGGAACCATATTAAATCCTGTATTTCAGGAGTCATAGGACTGGAATCTGCTTTTCAGGGAAAACAATTGATCTGTTCTGTATCTTAAAATTCTGTAGTCTGAGAATTGCTAACCTAATTATCATAATAAGAAATATTTGGTAAATATTTGAGTACATGCTGTGATTAATGTGTATTAGAACTGTGCTTTGAACTAATGTGACTCATGTTGGTGGGACCACCTGATGAGGCAGGCCCTGATCCTGAAAATCTGCTCCGGGCAAACCTCCAATAAAAACTTAGCTGCCTGGACTGTTTTTCAGCTCTGGATGTTAAGTTCTAACATAGTATGCATAAGAGCTGTAGAATGAAAATACATCATGCTGCAGCCAATCTGTTTTCCATATTTGTAGTGTTTTTCTTTTTCTAGTTATGTAGCTCTTTTTTGTTTGCTTGATTGTATTTGGTGCATGTGCTACTTTTAGCCTTCATATAGTTTGAATAGAAAATGTTGGGGAAATGCATAATTTTGGCGAATATTCTTCAGCGCTCTCAAATTTTATCATAAAGTTTTCTTTCATGGGGATTAAATGTCTCAGAAAATTGTAGAATAGTGAGGAAAAAATCTGAAAAATATGAACCAATGAGACGCATCCTCAGCTCCAGTTACAGTCAATGCTAATAGCTGAAAATCTATTTACAACACAGGCTTGCTGTAGTTTGAAGATAAGATGCATATTGTACCTATCATTGTGATTGCAAGTCACTTTATGTGCAGGGAAACTCCAGTATCATGGCTTGTTTGATGAAAAAGCAATGGTAGACAGTGGATGTAGTGTAAAAAAAAAAAAAAAACAAAAAAAAAACAAAACAAAAAACCTGCTCACAGTAAGGGAAACTATGTAGATTACATCTATGAAATGGGATGTGAAGCTGTTTTTTCATGCAAGTGTCTGGGCTTTTTTGGGATCTGAATTCTTCTGTCCGTGACCAGCTTCATCACTAGTCTTGGGAGGGTGACTCGGGGCTCTGCCAACATGCTCCATAGGGAGTACTCAGGATCGCAGCAGACGTGCTGGCTGCCAGTTTATTACGATTTTAGATCTTTCCATTCATTTTTTTTTTCCTTGAAATTAAATAAAGGATAATCAGTCTGGCATTGCATAGAGACTTCGTGTTCTCATTTGTACCAGGTATTTCTAGTGTTCATATTTTCTAAACTGTAGGGTTAGAGACTGTCCACAATTGCAAAATGCTTGTAGTTGGGCGCGAGATGGCTTGATGTCTGGAATGAAACATGCGTACAAAAAAAAAAGCCAGGTTTGTAGAAAATGCTTTAGGGGAAGCAGGATTAAGGTGGAAGAAAAAAAACATTTATTTAGGTAACAGAAGTCTGCCAGTGGATTGTAGTCTTGTTGGAAAACACAACAAAGTATAGATGAGAGGGGGCTGTGAGCCTAATAGCTCACCTGTTGTTCTTACTCGCATTGGATTATCTATTAGAGTAGATTACTTTTTAAGACAAAGCATCCTTGTTCTATAGCTGTAGGCACCTTGGTTATTAAGATACAGAAATGCTGTGGAAGATTAAGGAAATAATAGCTGAAAAATCACAGGAATAGTTTGATATTCCAATAAAAATAAGAGTTTCTATTGAATGAACAATAGGCAGTCTGGTAGAGTTAGATAATTGTCTTAGCATCATTTATAGCTCAAGTTAGAGGAATTAGGAAATTGAAATAGATATGTCCAAATATTTAAATGAAGAACAAGATTTGCATATTTTTGATGGTAGAGTCATTCATTATTCAACACGTGCTCATCTGCAGTAGAAGAAAGAAGACCACCTTAGACTGTAGTGATAAAAAGCAAGAGCAAAATTTGGCTGTGACTCAAGGGCAAATGACTAATCTTTCTTAATTTGTTCCGAATCTGGATTTGCAGAACTCAATTTTTGTAACTTCTAAGAAAATATCTTTGGTCCCTCAGCTACTAAAGTCAGAGTAATGTCAGATCACAAAAACAGAAGGAACTTTAATAAGTTTGTACTTTTAAGGAAGCGCAGTTCTAAACTCCTGTTGTAAGAAGGTACAAAATATGAATGGTACCCAGGCTCTGTTTTCTGACATGCCAGGGAGTTAGCTGACAGCTCACATAAAAGTCAATGGGAGTTATTAAAATCTGTGGGAGTTGTGTACCTTGATCTCATATAAACTCTGGAAATTTTGAAGAAAATGACAATCATAATAGTGAGGAAAAATATAAAGTAGCGGAGTAGGTAATATATGAGTAAATGAGCCAAATATCTAACAAAATGAAAAACATGATGGAAAACAGATGTTGGATGGAAAAGAGATGGTTGAATGCATTGAGTTATGTAGGACTCTAAGGGAAAACTCACAGGGTTTCAGAAAATACAATTTCATGAGAAGCTAAAGGAAAATAGAAAGGAAATCATCAGGTATAATTGCTGTAAGGAACAGCTTCCTGCTGAGACTGGAGGAGTTTACCATCCCAAGGAGTGCAACAAATATTAAAGCAGATATATCACAAAATCAAGAGATAGGAGTTTGTATTTGCTTTCAGACATGCCCTCTGTAACATAGGTGAAATGTGGAAAAAAGAGAGAACTGAGGGGAAAATTGGAAAACTTGAGAGAATGTGTCTGTTGTTCTGCTGCTGAGGAGGAAAGGAGATGGAATATGGCTGTCAGGAACATACGTGGGTGCTCATACACTTACTCTCTGTGTGAGAGTGATTTTTGATGAAAGTATGTTGATTATCTTTAGCTTGTCATCAACTTTTACCAGCACAGGGAGAAGCTAGCTCTCCACAAGGACTGTAGTTTACCAGCCAGGTATGTTCCACAAAGTAACCCAGTAGTCCCATAGAAAGAACTACAACAAAGCTTAAGATGTTCTCTGGTACGAGCTGTTGATTCAAGGTCTGTATAATTCACTTCTTGTATATACGTTTCCAAGCACATGATAGGAAGCTTCAGGAGAAACAGAGGGCTATTGCCATCGTCATTTATTTTACTGGACTCAAATGCTCATGATTCTTAATATATATATATATATTAAGATATATATACATTAAGATATATATATATTAAGATATATATACATTGAGAGAGAGAGAGAGAGAGAGAGAAACCAAAATGGGTAAAATCTTTCTCCTTAAAAATCATCTTCCAGAGAAGCAAGCAAATACAGAGTTGTTGCTAAATGTTTGTTTGGAAACATTAAAATAGGACAAGATTTTGTAATGGACGTGAAGATTGACAGTTATCTATTAACTAATGAAGCGCAACGGTTTATAGCAGTGTTTCACAGATTATCAAAATTTGTGTTTTAATACATGGGTTGTCATTGCCATCTAGGATTTCAGAAGCACAGTTTGGTGTAATTGAGAGTGTTCCTAGGCTTGCAAAATAAATGGACTTTATAACTTTCAAAAGAAAAAGCTATTGCTCTGAATACAGGAAAGAAACAAAGCAACAACAAAAACCTGCAGAAGAAACGGAACAGTTTGCCAGAAGGACAAACAGCAGGAGGACACAGGTAAAGGTTTTGAATAGATGCCAAAAACCAGAAGGCACAACAGAGATAAGTAAAATACACAGTGAAGATGCAATATAATAAAATACTGTAATTTGGACTGTCAGCATGACTGTAGTGGGTTCAGAATAGAAGTAGTGAGTTAGCGTTTATGGGATGTTTAACCATAAACTGCTAGAAATGGAGGCTGCTGCTGGTAATACATATTCAAATACAGCATATGTGTTACTGGGAAAAATGATATCAAATCATGCTACAAACTTTTTGGTTGCATTTCCTGAGTCTGTCAATGAGGCATCTGTAACTTGTCTGTTGCAGAATGGATCTGCTGACTTCAGAGGCTTCAGGACCGTTTCTTGCACAATTCTAAGAGCAACATCAACGTGTACACAATATGAATTAATGTGGTCTGTGAGTATTCCCATGAACAAACTGGACTGTCGCAGATAGAGCAAGCAGGTGCACAACAGTTAGGAATTTCTAGGATTACCTCCTGATGGCTTTTTACCAAGGCCAGCCAGATTAAGGGGAGAGTAATTCTTGCAGTCTCAATTCCTCAATCTCTGGAATAATTTGGATGTGTGGAGAGACTATGTGCAGTGCTTTAGTACATCTGTCCTCCTCTTTTCTCTCAGAATTGCTTCCTCAGGGCTTTGTGCCTCTTGCTTTTTGAACCACAGTTGCAGTAAAAGAACTGGTGAAGACAGTACGTAAGAAAACTAATTCCTGTCCACGGCTGCTTGTGACGCCACAGCACAGTGTTTCCTCTCACGTACGGATTGCTATTCCAGTGTCATGCAGTTTGGAATAGGTCTACAATGGTCTGTGCAACTTAGTATTTTCATCCTGCCCTCAGGGTCCTCATGCATTCTCACAGGGATTTTGAGGTGTGTTGTAGTCTGATTTCTCAGCAGTGTGAGCTACAGGTTTTTTCACAGTGCTATTCTAGCCACCATTCTTAACTGTCCCACAAAATCACTGTAACAAATCAAGCAAACAGAGAGCTGATTCTAATAATTAGTTATATACATAAATCTGCTTATGTATTATTTATATGTAAACAGCTATATTTTCTTGTTGATTTTTTTCCTTCAGTATTAAAAGTTGCTGGATTTTCTATTATTTGTTTTCCTAGGTTGTATTTATTAGTTTTTGTATTAGCTTTATTGTTGTCTGTTATTCAGTTCTTAGTAATCTGTTCCCCAGCTTTCAAGCCACGTTTCAAAATCTTGCATAGGAAGATAAATGCAAAATAGAAATTGCATTATGAATCTGCGTGGAATTCTACTTCCCTTCTGAAGCCAAAAGGGAAAAAAATCAGTAAGATAGTAAGAAATTAACAAAATATTATTTGTAGAATAATCTTCCCTGGGAAAATGCAGATTTTAGAGTAATATAGTTTAGAATTAAATAGCAGTTTTTACTTATTTTTTTCAGTGAATTTTATATAGATTTGCAGTTGTTTGACAGCTTACTGGAAAGGCTTGCTATCACTTCAAGCTTTTATCCTAATTTTGTTGTTCTTCTGTTTATGCTAGATGTCTTTGTAGTAAATCTAGTCATTATTAAGAATAAAAAAAAGTAGGGGAAAATTCCCTTTCCTATTAATTTTAGTTGCTACTTTTATCTGTAGTTTATTTTATTAATTTTAGTCCTCCTAATTTTGTTATTGACATAATTATCACTTTTTTTTTTTTGGCCAGAGAGGTATGCTTTATTTGCAGTGATGATGGCAAAAGTATTAAGTCATTAATCAGGTATTTCCTTTTTTTTCTTTAGAGTTTTGTATGCAATCTCAGAACACAGTAGTTTTCTTTGACTGTTTTCTCAATTCTACCTACTGATTTTTCTCCTAAATACCATATTTTTAAAGGAGCATCTTTCCAAGGCCTTCTTTTGTTTATTGCTGTGCAGTGCTTTTTAGTAATAGAACTATTCTGCAGGTATGTGGTTGTGCTTAACAAGAAAAGCAACATTTCTTTTTCTGTTCGTCTTCACCAATTTGTGATAGAAACAAAAAATCATTCCTTCTTGAATGAAAGATGAAAATGCTAAGAACAGCATCTTCATTTGCAAGTCAGCAATTACTAAGGTAACAGAGGTGAAGCTTTGTCTGCTTAATGATGCTTTTCCTAAAGTAATCAGAAATTTAGGCAACGTATTTCCACACTTACTGAAATTAGCCAAATAACTAGGAAAAAAGCTGAACAAAATGCGAAATAAACATGTAGGGGATTATTTTTGCTGATCATTACAAAATCTCAACTTAGCTTTCGTAGTGTGACTCATTTTCATGCATTGTCAGGTTTTATGCTTCTTGCTACAAAGTAAAGCCAAAATCAGATGTCTTGAAAGGTTGTGAAAGTGGCTGGTTCCTGAGGTATTCCTGGCTTGATTACTAGAAGCTTTAGTGAGAATTTCATCTTCTAGCTCATTTGAAAGAGTCACTACACCATTTAAAACATCACAGACGTTCTGCCATTCCTTTAGGCCAAAATGCAGGTTTGGGGAGTGAAATATTCTGTAATTCACTCTTTATTGATCAAGTTTGTAATTATGCCTATTGCTTGTAAGAAAGAAAGAAATAAGACAGTTGGAATTAAGTGTAAGGCAGATTATTATCTTCAGGTTAGGATTTGTCAGAAATACTGTAAAAAGGAGAGTGACAGACAGTAGTAGCAGGAAGCAGGGGGACCTTAAAGGCAGATGAAACAAAACCCAAGTCCTAGAGGCTGCTGAAATGTTCACGAAGAGTTAAAGAAAACACTTTTTCATTTTATTTCTCTGAAATTTGAATTATGTTGAACCTCTGCTTTAAAATGAATGTGCAGATGCTCAGATTTCTTAATTTTTTTCTGCAACTAAATTACCTTCTGATGAAATTCAGTGAGAGCAAAATACTTAAAGAATAAAATGGAATTATACAACAACTCAGTCTGTGACACCCAGTTCTTTAGAATCCCAGTGGAAGATAATTAACAGCAAAGATTGCCTAGAAATAACAAGAAAGCTGTCAGAAACATGCATACTTTGGCTCTATTTCCTGTCTCTATAGCCTCAGATCTGTGGATATTCCTAGGAGACTCCTTCATTTTTACAAACTGCTCCATCAGTGTGAATCATACTCATAACTGTCCTCCTTGCTGATTTTATTTTTTCTGATTTGTCTGATTTCTTCTGGGATACTGTCAAAGGGAGGGTAACTTCATAAAATGTGAAGGAATGTGTTCTCTGTATGTAAAATCTCAAGAGTCACTGGCCATCTCGGCAGTTAATCAGATTCAGGGTGATCTTTAAGTGTTACAGACCTGAGTGATGACAAGACAAATGAGCTCTCATGTACACCCTCTTTATAGGTCTTGTGTCTATGCCACAGTGCCTTTGTGTCTGTGGCCCACTCTGCAGTGGTGTCATCCATACATTTAATGCTGGAGTTCTGCCCATGGAACACCCTGAAAATCTCCAGGCTTCCTTTCTGTGGCCTGCCAGAAAAAAAACACTGGGATTTGTGTGCAGGAATTGCACTTGGCTGCAGCCAGTGGAAAGCCTCATTCTTTCTGGAGTGATCAGTGTTTCACAGAGGGTAGAAATGAAAGCATCCCCCTGCAGCACCTGAAATCACTGACACCCAGTATAACTTGCTCTATGGAGCTCTTGGGAATTTTGCCATTTTGCTTTTGGACGCTGCCCCTTGGTCGGTGAGAGCAGATTTGTTTTTACGTGAGGCTTATACACTGTTACAATTGGCAATCTATCACCATAAATGTTTCTGTTTGTTTAAGTGAAGGAGTGGATATGATGCACTTCATAAAATCATGCTAATGACTTCTGGTGGTTTAAAATAGTCTCAGGAATTACAAGAGGCTTCTCAGGCACAGAACACAGTTTAAGCACATCAATCATCCATAAGTATTGCTGTAAAACATTGTACAGTGGGGCTTAAAACACTTCAGACGCTTTGTGAAGTTATAGCTGTACTGTGTACTTAAAATGACATTGAGGTGAAATCTCTTTTGCTTTTGTAGGATTTTGCAGGTAGTGGAAACAAATTCTGTTTCTCAAAATGTGAGAGAGCAGCAGAACAGGTGGATTCCTACAAAGTATCCGCATCTTCTCCATATACTGGGCCTCCAAGTAGTCGTTCTCTGGAATATGGACTGTGTGAGACAGTTGTAATTCAGAAGTAGCACAGTAGTAAATATCACCATATGATACATGGGATTGTTTTTAATTGTTTTTGCAATTACCTTATTTCATGTTAAAAATTATTTTTTGCTCTAGAGGTAAGTGCAAGATAAGGGTCAGATTTTATGTTTTTGACTTTGGAACCAACAAATGTAACAAGATCATGTGACACTATAGTGTATCATGTGTACTATAGTATCTATCCCCAGGGAACAAAAAATTAAGATAAATGCTGTTCTTATTTTATAAGAGGTTGTAATATGTGGGATCTACAGAAAGTGACTAGAAGAAGAATACTGATGGCAGAAACTTCTCACTCTTGCTTTCAGAAGGCTGAAAAAAATTTGCTTCAGTAAATTACACTGGGTTTACTCATGATGTACTTCTCAGCATCTGATTGTCTTTTTCTGAATATCAGAATGTTTGTGATTCTGCAAGAGAAGGAATATGTTGATTTTTAAAAATGTCCTTCTAACAGAGAGCAGTTTCAGTGCTCTTGTATTCTGAGATTCTACAGGGTAAATAGAAAGTTAAATAAGGGAGATTGTTTTTGACAGTTGTGTGTGAATATAGAGACATGCTATTTGACGTACCCATAAATAATCTCTTCAAATTTTCAGCTACACTAAATGACTATCAGACAGTATTCAGCTATTTTTACAAATACCTTGTCTACTGGATGGTTTTTACTTTGTAGTTAATTGTACACTGTAGTCTTATTGTGCGTGTGCATGTTTTCTTTGAATACAGGATGATGATGCTTAATGCATTATTTTGTAAATGTATGGACAGAACCAATTCCTCCCATCAGGAAATCTATCAAATCAAGTGTAAGTAGCTTATAAAGTGTTATAGCATTAGTGTTCAATGCTGATACTAAGTTTTCTGTTATAAGTGGCTTATAACACTAGGAACCTATCTTAGTGGGCTGAACAGAATGTGTTTTTTTTTTTTTTAAGAACCAGAGTAAAATTAGTTGGTGATTTTAGTCCAACTCCCATGGATGTATGATGATAAAACTGTTGTCATTACTGGACTGAGTTCTGTCAGGGGGTGTTGCAGCCTCTGCTGCAGAAACAAAGCAGTTTCTTAGTTGGATGACTTATTGCTGATGGAAACAGCATCCTGGGAATCCTTTGGATGCATGTTGGATTTTTCTGTAACAGTAACATGGAATCACAGAACAGCTTAGATTGGAAGTGACCTTCAAGAACATACAATTCCAATACCATCATAGCTTTTTAATCAAAGATATGATGCTGGATTGATTTTTAGGTAAAATGGTTCTAGTCTGCATATGCACAGCCAGTAAAATACGTTTTCCTGGGTCTAAACAGGTTGTTAGGTAACAAGAACTAACTGTTACAATCCAGTTTTAAAACTGTATCTACTCTCAGAATTATGCCAGTTTGACTTTCTTGTCTGTGAATGAGGAAAATAAGAACCTGTCTGTTTCACGTAAAAGCTGTGGCAGAAAGGCAGGAGGAGCAGCAGTTTAGGGAAACTTGAACTGTTCTTGCACGATCATCTGTCATAGGAACAGAAACATTTGGTTTTCCAGAGTATTACAGCACACTTTGTATATACTCAAAGCAAGAGTCTCTACTAGTGTATAAACAGGATGCTGATTCCACTGATTTAATGTATATGTGGTTGATTTCATGGACTGAAAGCCTGGCAGTGGATGTCTTAAGTTTGAGTACATTTGATTTGTCCTCTTTTTAAAAAAAAAAAAAAAAAAAGTTTATCAAGGTTTTTTGTCTAATAGATTAAATGAAGGAAATATTAGAAAATACTTTTATAACCTTAGAAAACTTAAGTTTAACTTGCTCTCCTAGTACTTCATATTTAATTATAATTGCAAAGGTGTGACAGAAGCTACAGAAGACAATGCTGTAAAGCCAAGTAGAATGCTTGGAGAGTTCTGTCAACATGT
This sequence comes from Cyrtonyx montezumae, assembly GCF_038088225.1. NCBI lineage: Eukaryota > Metazoa > Chordata > Aves > Galliformes > Odontophoridae > Cyrtonyx > Cyrtonyx montezumae. The sequence continues at coordinate 12,420,435 of NW_027072078.1, read as the reverse complement.
TTTGGATGAATGTCTGCCTCTGACTTGACAGAGCAGTGATCTCTGAGGTTGTAATGAGCAGATGGAGTGACTGATTAAAGTGTGGATGAGATCAGCTGATTATTTAAGGGTGACGTGAATTATCTGTTGTGTTGACCAAAAAAAGTAATCAGACAACAATGAAAAACCAGACACTTTTTGTCACAAGGTAACAAATCTTTCCTTCTGTTCAGAAGGGGAATGTTCAAACAATGGAGTATGGTGTAAAAAACAGAGTAAAGATCCACCAGGTTGCTCAACTGACAGTAGGCCCAGTAAAAAAAAAAAAATTTTGTACCAGAAATAGCTATTGACAATAAATAGATGTGTGTATTTAGGAAAAACTGAATTAGGTAAAAGCTAAAAGTGTTTTCAAGTATTTGCACTTGCTGATGCAAATTCAACTCCAAAGGGAAAGAGCTTTCAGTTATTAGTTCAAGATGTACATGTAAGAGTTACAAAGAAAAGGTAATTACACTGTAAATAGTGGGAATGCTTTTCTTCATCAAAGTGAGAGTTCCTTTATTCCTGGTCTGATCAGTTAACTGGGATAAGAAATCCACACAGGGAAGAGCAACTCTAAACCCCTGTTAGCGATTCTCTAAATTACTCTTTCCAGGACAATCAGTATGTGCTCCAGGCAGATCCTCTTTCTGATGAATGGAAACCCTACACTGAATACATAAACCACATGATTGTAGATGGGCTGTTCAATGCTATCAAGTGTTCTCTTCAGTATCTGACTGAAAACACTGAGGCTACATTTAAATCTGCTCCTTTATTTGAAGTGCAGCTTGCTTTTAATGGCAGTGAAACGTCCTTTAAACCTTCTTTGGACTTAATGTCAATAGCAATTTCTGTGATATTATGAAGAGACTAATCAAAAACATCTATGATGTTGCATCATCTGTAAATGGATTTGTCAAATACCTTGGTAAAGATTATTTACAGGTATTGTTACTTCTGTTAATTTTACTTTTTTTTCTAAATAGACCTTTGTTCAGGCATTTGTGTGGAGCTGTTTTCCCACCTGAGTCACTTTCAGTGACTTTACAACAATAATGCTGATACCTTAAGAGAAGCTGTGAGGCTTTTCCCATCTGTTCACTGTAAGCTCTCATTTTCTGCTCTCTTTACCTTATGTTTCTGTTTTTGTATTGTGAATTCTTAACTCCTTCAGGTAGCAGCACACATTCTTGGAATGACATTGAGTAACTTTCTAAATCCCTCTGGTTGGCTTGCCCAGTTGAGCATAACTTCTCAAGATGCGCCAAAGTTTGCAGCTGGATGGGCTGTTGTGTTCATGAATTTATGTTCTGGTTTTGCTCCCGTATTGTCCACCTGCAGTATGTGGCTTTAAACTTTGTGTTACTGAGTGTTTGGTATCAAATGACTTGTACAGATATATTCTAGGTTGTGTTGTTCTTATGATTATTTGTTGAATGTTTGCTCTTTTAGTGCCTCGTATCTCTTCAGGATACTTGGTACTAAGTATCCTTAGTACCAAGTATCCTAACAGTTCTGCAAGTACCACTGAGGTTATGTCCACAGACAACTGACAGGAGTGGCTGATGAATTAATTATTCTAGAGATTTAATGTTAGTGCAAGTTTTTCTGCAAGACTGTTCTGTTGCTGCATTTGCAACTGGCAACGTTTTGTTTGTTAATTGTGTTTCCCTCAAAACCCCTGCAGCAGGAAGAGCACACAGATTTGACTCTAGGCTTTAGTGAGTCCACTGCTTTGCCTGCAAAACAATATATTCAGCCCCATTGTTAGAAAAGGTGGGGATTGTGAGCCCAACTGAACACTACTAGCCGTAACTGTCCAGTCAGTTGAGGCATTTTCATCATCTCTCTGTGAGATTAAAAATCTGTTAATGGTTTAAAGGAAACTCTTTGAGAAGATGCCTGGAATCAAGATTACAATTTTAGGATCAACTAGAATGACAATGATAGTCACAAGAACCTGAATCACAACCGATCTCACTTGCAAATTTAAGTTAAATCAATGCATTGGAATGTAAGAAATAACAAGCACAACATATTGTCTGGCTGATGACAACAGGTACTTAATTTTTGATGTTAGTATGATGCATGAAATAGAAATTGTAATACTTGAGAAATATGACTCCAGTCACTTTCCATTAAGTTATTTCTAGGAAAAGGGAGAACTAACTGATAAATTATACTTGTGATTGCAATCAGTACAATATGGGTCTTGGATGGGGCTTGGTTTTTGTTTGTTTTCTTCAATTTAACTTTTGTTTCTACTGCTTTTCTTGAGGTGTTTGTTTAATATGATGCAGGTCAGGTGGATACTCTGGAACAAATAAATAGCTATGAAGAAAGGGAACTTAAGGACAGCTGATAAAACTGAACGGATGAAGCAATTTCTGCTCAATAAATATCTTCAAAGTAGATAAGAGCTAGAATTCTATGAAAATAACGAGCTTTGAAAATATTCAGGAGATTTAATTCATTCTTGGGAATGGGTATTTCAGTCTTTTCAGAGGTTCCTTGTTTCACCTATTAAGGAAATGTTAATAATGATATTATTTCATCATTTAGGATCTAGTGTTTTTTTCTTTCTTTATGGCCAGTATTAACAAAAAAATTCTAAAGTTCATGAATCTGAAAATCAGAATGTTTTTCAATAGTTGTTTTAAAACATGACTTTCAAATAGCATTTCTGAATTTAATTGAAGAATAGACCTGAATTTGTATGGAAAACAGCTTAGAAGCTTGCTTAAGGAAATAATGTTTTCTGATTCATTTGTACCCCCCCCCCCCCCCACACACACACACAAATGTGCGTATTATTTTGTATTTCAACTCAGAAGGGTGAACAAAAGGATCTCTTGAAGTCCCTTTAAGCCCTTTTGGCTCTGAGCCAACTGAGTCTTTGCAGACTTTAGTCCTTCTTGCTGCCTTGGATGTGTCCTTGGGACAGCAGGCATAACCCCTTTGGGCTTAAATTTCTCCTGGATAAACAAGCTCACAGAAATGTTGATCTACACAAGAGGCAGGGCTGCAAACACGACTGTTAGCTGGCATGCATGCCATATGGCTCAGGCATGAAATGAAGGTGCAGTGCTGAGCTTGAGTGGAACTCCTGGATGTGGGGTGGAGTCTACAGTTGGGCTGGGCATGCTCTCAGTACTCTGATAGTTTGCACACAAGCAGTGTCATTAAGCTGTTAATTACTTGTCCTACCCGTGCAAACAAAGAATACCCTGATTCTGCAATGCTAGCCTTCTCAGTTTTTTTTGTTTTTTTTTTTGAGGAATGGGATTTAATATGCTTCTGGTTATGCACAAAAAACCCTAGTCATTTCTGGGACAGAGGCAGAATTGAAATCTTTTAGTAGTTATTTATGAAAACTGAAACCAAATGTGCTCAGTAAAGGTTTCTTAGCTAAATTCAGGTGGGAGGATAAAAATAATGTAATCAGTAATGTTAGTGTTTCAAAATAGAAACATTAGAAGTCAAACAAATGCTACTGTAACAAAATTTGAGTTTTTTTGTATGTAAAGCAGTATTTCTCTATGAATCGCAGCTTTGCTTTCAACTTGATTTTTTTTCTAAATGAAAAGTGAGTTTTCCAAAGATTTGTACTTGCTTTTTCCTTTGCGTGATTTGCATTAATATAAAGATTTACAATGCATATGAAAACGGAGAACCTTTCAAAATAATTTCCATGCTTTTCAATGCTAACATTTCTTACCTTAGTGAAGGTGAAAAATAGAAATTACCATGGAAATATCCTTTTCAAAGTAATGTTTGTAGACAGATATTTCAGTGTGTGCGTATTTATGAGAGTGTTACAGAAGAATTACTTGTGTTTATTAATCTTCTAGCCAACTGTGTCAAAACTTGCTTCAGATAATGATAGGAAAACTTTTTGGCCAATAGGATTTTCAAGGAATCAGTGAAATTCATCCATATGACGGAGTTATGGAGTTACGTAGAATGAAATTTGAAGGAAGCTCAAACATTTGCTAAAGGCCTATATTAATTTTCTGTAACAACAGAAGTATTTCACTTAGTTTAAAGATCACTATACAATAGTGAAAAATTGTGCAAACTGTGAGCAAGTCCTTGTACATATTGAATGTCATTTAATGCTGTTTTGTCAGCAGCATATATTGTAGAGTAGATGAGCCTTTGTGATGTCTGAAAGTTGGGTGAGGAATATAACTTTTCTGAGACCAGACTGAGGCCAAACCTGTGCTTGCTAAGAGCTAGGCAGGTTTCTGAAAGCATTTAACACTGAGTTCATCAGTGTTTTCAGTTGTTAGTATATGCATTTTTGCCCTCTTAAGTGAGGTTCAAATGAACAACGCGCTTATAAAATCTTTTTTATAGGGAGTTGCTTCACTGGAGTGTTCTTCTAGTTGCTGAGTTTTATTTCCAATTTTAATGTACATAAGTGTGTTCTAAATAGAAAATGTAGGGTGTTTTAAACTTCAATTACATTTTGCAAATTATCCTGAGTAGTGAGTCTGTTTGTCACTACATAAGGGCAAGGGGAAGGAGTGACATAAAATCAACTTTTTTTTTGGGTAAAAAGAGACTGAGTGGGAAGCGTAAGTAAGTGTACGTGCTTCTGTGTAGGAAGGGTTGTTGGCTCTGCAAAATGACAAACAATATCTACTTGTGAAGTTGTTAGGAATTACCTGAAAAGTGGAAGAATCTTAGGAAGAGTGCCTTTACTGTAAAGCTTGATGTGGTACCTCTGCAGTCCAATGAAGTGTCTGTTATCAGAAGAAAACCTGTACTTTTGGAGGTGAGATCAGTTCTGTGCTCTGAACCAAATGATTTTTCCTTTTTTGTTCTGATAACAAGCTGGTGGCAAGCTTCACTGAACTGAGAAATTGTAAACTCTTAGAAAAGGCTGTCTAAAGATAACAATTCAATGTTTCTCAGTAATGTATTCTAGATGAATCTGATAATTTAAAGCCCACTCCAACAAAATGGGAGTGATGCTTGCGTCCTCTTTATCTTCGATTATGTCTAATCTGTTTCTAATTCAAACATGGTGCTGCTGTTGTCAGATCAAATATAGATTTTATATGTCTTATGCTTCTCCACTGGGAATGTTTTAAATGTATGTGTGCTGTCTATCAGGGTTGTACAGACTGAATCTAATAAACTTTTAGATAAATTTCAAGGAAATAAAAAGAGTACTTAAAAATGAAATGATTCATGGTTCATGAGATGGAACATATTTAATCAATGGTAGCTGCAGAAAAGTTATAGTATGATCTCCATGGATTACCTGCTTAATCCCTTAAGGAACTCTAATTTAATAATTATGCTGTATCTTTCACATTAAACAGGTATGGCTTTAGAAACAAATTTAAAACATGGGGTTTGACTCTCAAGTTCCTTTGCAAAATATGGGTAAGGTAAGAATAACCATTGTTTATGAACTATTGTGTTACATCGATATCATTTGTATTGAGTACTAATCCCAGTATACAGTCTGCATATACACAAACATATAAATGCATATATACCATAGATATAAGCATATTGACAATGTTTATGCCGTTTATAAATATTCCCAAGAACTTCACAATGTGACAATGAAAAGCATGACCTAGTCTTTCCTTAGTTGATATATATTTTAGAGAGTGTGTCTCATCTGAGTACATTTACTTCTGAGCCTTTTTAAGTCAGCAACACAGGATTTATTTAAAAATTGCATTTCTTTTGCTGTCGTGATCAAGATCTAAATGAAGAATACACTACGTTCTTTCCAAATACTGAAATTTTTCTAACATATATTCTAATTGCAGGCTGGTTGTGGACTTTAGACCAACATTGAAAGTCCATCCTTGTAAGTGCTTCCCCTTTGCTCTTCAGGTTGTCATTGGGGGGGTTGTTAGAATAAAAGAAGGGAATAGGGGTCAGTATGTGTGTGGTATGGATTTTATTGTGATTTGTTTTGGATTTTCATGGGTTTTGATGGAGTTTATTTTTTGGCTGTGGTTCAGGTTTTTATTAAAGTTGCAAGAGGCTTGTACCTGCCTTCGTTGTGCTAAATAAGCACACAGGTGCTACTTTTAGATCCTTTCACTAATTTGAAGCATGAAAGGGATCTATCTCAGCTGTGCTTGACAGAAGGAACATTCACAGGCATGTTTTCTGCAGTTGAAGGTAAAACTTTTTTCCGTAAGCATATCCTTTAGAGCTGATGAGTGATAACTCAGTTCAACGTACCATGGGAATGCAAGTCTGACGAAGTGTGTGACCAGCATCTTAGGGATGCTTTTCTCTTTTTTTTTTCACTTGACATTACCTTTGAGATCTTCTGTAAATACAAATTGTATCTACCAGACAAAGGGAGATGAGGACCATCGGTGTCTGCATCCCTTCACATTTTTCTTCAGTGGGAGGGCTAGATATGCAGTTCTTTTAGTGTTCAGGGGCTCAGCCAGTGAGCCTGCAAGCTGGATATGCTTGACAGGAGCAATTCGTCAAGCACACAGCCAAGCCTTCAGCCTCTTTCTCCCTTGAATTCTCTCAACAACCAGAAGGGAACTGGACAGATTTGCCTGAAATGTCAGGTCTATATGTCAGATATGCAGAGTAAATTTGACGCTTCTGTATAGTCCTATCACACTTTCAGGTCTGCCTTGATCCTATGACAGAGAAGTGGTTATGATAAAGGCACTGTAAAGTCTCCAGTGGAAGTCATGCTATTTGTGGTGATAGGAGAGATGTTTAATTGCAGGAGAGAACAACAGCTTGTTTTGCAGACCAAATACTTAAGTCTGGGTTGTCTTTCTTTTGTTCTAGGACCTCAGAATAATCTTTCGTGATTGTTTGATGGTGACCTACCTTCTCTACTGGCTTTCCCTCTGGGACAACTGTTTCTGATTAAAAAAAAAAAAAGCATGGAAGAAGTGGGGTGAAGAAGGTAAGTTTCTAGATGTAGAGATATTTCAAAGCTGTAGGTTGAGCTGAAAGTGCTTCCAGCTACAGCGTTCTGAAGCAAGTGTGACAAATTTTATAGATGACTGAAACATGTTGTTTGTTAAAGCCTGTGTCCTACTGCATCCTTTCAAATGTAAGGTCTCTCCCCATTATTCACCTTCATTTAAGGAATGAGAAGGGATAGCATCCATGAAGAGAGAAGGATAGAGAGTTTCGGATGTTTGTAATTAATATTATTTTTTTTAATTTAGAGATCCCTTAGATGGTTGAAGGGAAAAAGCCTTGGAAATCCATTCCCTTTCGTTTTTCTTCTATTTCTTATGGTTAATGCATACATCGAGGAAGCCCCCTGTTTTCTCATTTGAATATTAGTGTATTTTACAGCACAGTTCTAAATAATTTATGTACATGTAGACAAAACTTATTGAAAAGCACACAAAATAAAATTAAGAGGAAACATATGGTGGGCAAACATAAATGTGCTGTTTGATGATCTTTCTTTACTCCTACTCTATTATTTTCAAGTATTTTATTTTTCCTTCTCAACTTCTTTTGAAAAACTGGAGTTCTCAAACTCTATAGTAAACATTCTATGAGGAAATTGGAAGAGCTGCTTTGCTTTCCTTCTCGTACTGCCTTGCCTCTTCATATGCATTAATGTATATTGCATAAATATGTTTGTAATAATTAAATGAAAGGATAAAGAATTTAGTAAGGGTGTATGATTTCAAAATGAAGCTCTCAAATTACATTGCTTGGGCTTGCAAGAGCTACAGTAAAACAGGGATAAGGATGTAAAGTATACAAAATCTCAGCTTGTGTGATTAAATTTTTGAGAATCAGAAGTTCTTTTTACTTGAAAAATATTAGTATCACTTCTTCTGGAAAAGCAGTGCTATGAGGGAGGAGTTAAATTCTCTTCAGTCTATTTACCTTTTTCCATAGAATACAGAAGAATGAGAAAACTAAATGCCTTCATAGTACACAGTAGATGGTGATCTGGGAGTCTGATTTTTTTTCAACTGTGAGATATGACTCATTCCTTTTGAGGGAATGGTCATAACTGATCACTAAGGAACAGAACACAAATCATCACATAATATGGTGACTAGCCCAGGCAGATAGTAACCATTTCAAACTGAACTGAATGCAGTTTCCAAGAACTGGGTTATATGAAGACTTAATTAGTGGTGTTCTTCAAATATTTTTTGTCACAGATGGGATACCCCATTTTTTTTATTATGACTAGAACAGAGCTGATGTTTTAATATATTTCCCAATATAGGAGCCAGGAAAAAATCTTGGAAAGGATGCACGCTTTCTTGAGGTTTGATAGTGATTCTGCTTTGGAAGAGCCTTTGTTCTCCTGTGAACCCACTAGCAGAGGAGTTCGGTGGAACAGGCTGTATGTGTCAATGTGTCATAGTTTCCATAGAAATAAACAGGAGGGATTACTTTCAGAACTACCTACATACCTGTTCCTTCTAGGACAGGTTGAACTAGATGTTATGCACTGCTGACTCTTAGCTAGATCTACGCTGACCTTATGTTGAACTGGTTTTGTTTGTTCTAACTAGGTTTTTGTATCAACTAACCGAAGTAAACTTGAGATAAGTGGATTCTTTTCATGATAATGATACATTGAAATACTCACTCACTGACTTTAACCAAATCTCTTGTCATCAGTGTAACAGACTCTCCCTTCTGTAAGCTGATGTTTATCCTTTTCAATATACAAAAAGCTTATGTATTTGTGCGACTAGTGAGCATCCATTCATGACCAGAAGTAGCTGGAAACAAGAGCTGCAGCCCAGTATAGGTGCTTTTGTATGCCAGATCCAGGAAATAAAATTATACACGTACACATTGAAGGACAAAGGTTTTGCTTATTATTTTATTTATAATGAAATTGTGTGAAATACTCATTTATTTGTGTTTTTTTTCCTAGAAGTTTTAAGGTTTTGGTTCTGCCTTATATCTGCTCTGGTACCAAATATACATCATGTTTTGCTCTCTTGCTTATCTGAAAAAAAGCTTGTTTGACTGATTTGCTTAGCAATGATCCTATTTGCTGTATAGGTAAGTAGCAAAGTGAATGAAAGTCAGATTGTTTTTCTTTCCTGTTGATAGGATGGATTATTAAACAGTACCATTTCAGTATTACACTCAGAGCAAGCTTTCCAGGATAGAGGTAATCTGCTTTGTCTTGCCTTCAAGTTCATTTGCAGGCTATATGTTTTTAAAATAATGTGTGTGAAAGCAGTGTCTGTGTGTATATGTCTTACATTCATATATGCTTACAGATTTGTTACTAGTGTTATGGCTGACTGCTCCAGCAGTTCCCTGTGAAGTGTTGACAGTGAGCAGACCTTTGTTTATTTGCAGAGGAAAGATTGCATCATCAGTAAATTCCATGGACCTGCTATTCACAGCCCTCTATCAGCTTTATGCGTTACTGACCTCCACAGGCATTTTAGGGGAAGGCACAGCAGGAGAAGATGAAGGTCAGTATAGTTATTTGTTTTGCCGACAAGTAATATGTGTTTAGACGTTTTCTTATACTGTTCTTAGATGTAAGACTTGGCTGCTCTTCCTGGATAATAATTTGTTTCTTGCTTATTTTGCCCTGAAGGTCAGTGTGAAGGGGCACTCTCAAGTTCTGTTTGGTTCATGTTGCACTATGCTTTAAAATCCAGATGCATCTGTGCTTATCTCAAAGTTTTCTGGTACTGCTATGTCCAGATCGAGAAACTGAGTGGTGTGTGTTGTTCTTGCTCATTGTCTCATGCAAATTACATGTATTCAAAACCTGTGTTTCAAATTTGATGAAATACTGAGAATTGAATCTCTTCTTGCCCCCTCCCAACAGCTGGAATGATTGCATACTTCCTATGTTGTTAATGATTTCCTTAATTATTTACAGATTATTAACATTTAAGGAAATTAAGCAAAACACATTTGTTTATCTCCTGAGTAAGAAAAGGCACAGCCTCTCCTTGTTCAAGGATCAAAAAACAAGGTGATGGTGATCAGTATTTTCTCAGTATCTGCGCAAAGGCCATAGAAACTATAGGATTTCTTCAGAGAAGATAAACGTTTTAATTTGAGCAGACATCCAGGGAATCATGTAAAATACTTTGTGTGTGTAAAATTTGATAGGTATTTAGCTAGGTAATAATACAAACAGAAAAGTTCCTAAAATATCGATGAATATAAGTGTTTCTTCTTAACTTCTTTACACTTATCTAACTGCGTATACGTTCTTCTAGATTTTATAATTTTATTGTTGGGTGATTTCCTGGAGATTTGGGGCCAGTAGGTGTGGAATGTATCTTCCTGTGACAGTGGGTATGCGACAGCTGTTCTGCTGAATCACAGGGCGGTAGCATTGACAAGAGGTGTACTGATGCAGAAGTGGAGCCCTGAAAAGATGGACTGAGTGTTAAAGGATTCCCACAAGTAAGTAAATGAGTTGTTGGAACGGCTGCTATTTTATAGCAACACTAATTTCAAAATCACAAATTCTGTGGGTGAGACAAGTCTTTCAAATTCAATTTTCAGAGCAGTTTATTTGAGCAAAGTGATGAAGACAAGTTAATCCTTGCTTTTCATCCACAGATCTTGGAACATTTTGCAAATAAATACAATCAGTGTCTGCATGACAATACAAATCTTGAGCAAGCTTTAAATGCCTTAGGTGCTTATGGTGCTTGGTCACAAAAATATGGCTTGTCAATAGTAAAGTAATACAGAAGTAGGCTGTGGTAGGAAAATAAATAAAAATCTAGGCTCTCTGGGGATTGTGCAGTAACAGAACAACGGTGTAAGTAACACAGCATTCAATTTTCTAGGCATGCCACTACCATCTGTTGCCATGAGAAAGAGTCTGGCTTTATTCCCATGTCTGCAGCTCAGTTCTTGTATGGGCAGGAGCAGGAAACACCACGGGGGTATGAGAATATCTCATAAATAGAGTAGACTTGAACACAGAGCAGACTCTAAGCATCCCTTGTGCCTGGCACATATGCGTAGTGAATGGTTTTAGGAGGAACTTTGAAATAAGCATTTGCTCATGTACTCTAAACCTGTGAACTTGGTTCTCAAGTAGTCTAAGAAACAATCTGAGATCAGTCTGTCTGTGAACTATATAATATTACAGGCTTAGACTTCAGATTTGGTTTAACTCAACTTGCAGCATGAGCACCCATCGTTTGTTATGCTGATTTTCCTTTGGATGGAAATGCGTTAAAGATGTCTGCACAAATAAGCAATGAAGAGTAGTGAGAAGAAAAACCTTGGGCAGCACCTTGTGTACTCACAGGGTCATAATGCCTGCCTCAGTTCGTAACTTTTCAGTAGCTGACAGCAAATGATAACACTTTTGCAATGGTATTTATCAGCTCTGCTGGTGTATGGAATCTTTTTATTTCTATTCTGAAAATTGTTGTGCATGGCTGTAAAAAGTTGCTTGCAATGCTGAAATGTTTTCATCCTGAATGGCCTCTGAAACGTGTGTTGTTTGTTTTTCTTTTTACTGATTTTTATGAAATTTCTAAAATCAGTTTGAAGTTGCTGAAGTTCCATACCTAACTGCACAATTATTATAGATTCAAATGGTGACTTGGTTCCTGGTGCAGCTGTTTCTCGTGATGTCTTTCAGGAAATTTTATGACTCTCTTGATTTCCTCTGTATTTCCTTTTTCCTGAAGAAAGGAGGCTTCAAAATGGCCATTTAATAATCCCCTAGAAGAATAACCTTTGCAGCACTTCTATTTTATACCATAAGAGCTATGAAAACCTGACCTTGGATGGATTATAACGGAATCCTGTCTGTTGACTTACAGTTTATGATTAAGTTGCTAATCTGGCTTCCAGCTTCAGTTGTATTTGTTTGGAATGACAGGAATCCCTTTCAGTGATCATCACAGGTTTTTTTTTTCACCAGTTTTTCCTCAGAGGTAATTGCAGCTGTACACAAGCCATTCAGCCTCCAGGAGAGGACAAAATTTATTTTAATGTCTGTGTGTGCACAGTTACCTCAGAGGTAGAAGTATTGTTGTGGAAAAATAGGAAATGCTTCCAGTGCTCAGATAAAACAGAGTGCCTGACAAGATTAGGAAACGGGATCTTCCTGAATTTTCGTTTTTATTTCTAATGGACCAAATGTAGCTCAGCTTGTTTAAATGGAAGCTGATCAAATCTTGAAACCATTTTATCAACAGAACTCACATCTTTAGTAAGCTTGTTTTAAAATAGATTTTTCTAATTTTTATTATCTTGTATCATAATGGTTTTGCCATTGCAACAGAGTTGCAGTTCAGGGGACTTTCGCATGTAATTCTCTTTGGTTAGTAGGAATTTGGGGTGCTTGAGACTTACTTGCAAGTTTTTAATTCAATTAATCTGTAGTCTCAAATCAAAGCCCTGTGTTTCACATTGGCTTTTACATACTAATGCACTGATTTATGTGTAGAAGTTATCTATAGTTTTGGTTATATGTCTTGTTTAGGTGCCCACTACAACAGTTAGATGAGTAATTTCTCAGGGTTAGTCACTTATATTTGGTGCAGGTGTAACCCATGTGGTAAGTTACTCACAGTAGCAGTACTGCAGTGCTGTTTACTGAGTAATGGTTTCCACGTGATTTTTTGGGAGAAGATGCTCAAGTGAGAGATTTATTTTTTATGTTGATATTTCCATATGAGAAATCCCATTAAAAGATACTGTTTTGTTTTATTTGGAATGAATGATTATGCTGAAGTATGGGAAAACGCATACTTTTGCTTTCTGTTTCCTATGGTCCCAAACTTTTACCTTCATTGATTTCTCTTTGAACTTGTTGAGACAAATTCATCCTCAAAGAAAGCAGGAATGCATTTTTTTGACTGTAAGAGAAAGATACTTGATTTTCTCAAGCTTGAAATGCAGTTCGTTGTTGTTGTTGTTGCTTTGTGCTTGCTTATCAGTTAATGCTACTGAAAAGGCACCGTAGAGAAAGTAAACTGGTCCACAGTTCTGGAGTTTTAGTGCATTTGAAGTGTATTCCAAACACTGAAAATAAAAGGAAAAAAAAAAGATCAAACCCATGAAATTTAAGCTGGGAATTCTTTCTATATAGCAAGCAGAGTTCTAGCACTAGGAACAAAGTATATAAATCCTCTTAAAACCTGAGGCTGAAATTTAATTTAAATTTTGAAACTGATATCATTGTACTTGTATACCATATGTACTTATAAATATTCACCTGCTGATGAGTTCAAAAACTTCCCTTAATTTTTACTTACATAAGGCTTTGCTAAGAATGTTTTAGAAATTGTTTATTTTTTTAAATTTCTTAGACAAATATTAAAGATTGGATGAAAACTCCAAAGAAACAAATAAATGATGAACACATGGAGATGGAGCTCAGAACATTTGCAAATGCGTTCATTTCCCTAATGAACAGTGTTTTCCTACTTGAAATAATCTCTCCTGTTCTGAGTACTCTGTGTTATGTAGGAGCCTGTTGCTTGTTAAATTCCCTTCATTAGAGGGCTTTTGAACTCAAAGTAGCTCAGAAATTGGGGAAACAAGTATTATAGGATTGAACTCCCAAATCACCGAGTACTTCTGAAAATATCTTTCTGAATTCATTTTTTTTCTTTAGTAATCAGGAAATTACCCAGCTGGCTTTCATGTGAGATTCAGAAGTCAAACTCCAAGATGCATTCACTAGTCTGCTTGCTTCTATTTGTTACTCGTCCTGTTACAGTGTTAGCAACTGTCTGCTGCATAAGAAACAAAGACTTGTCAAAGCACTATGGGCCTAGGATGTGTACATTGCTTTTGAATAATGGTTAGGAATCTAAAAATAGTTGAAGATTAAGAAATTAAACCTCAAAATTTGGAATCCAGCAGCTAGGAATGCAGTGTTTGTGTTCTAGCTTTGTAGTTCATGTAAATGAATAAAAAAGTCCAACTTCCATCATTATTTTGAGATATGATCAGGTATCATCATAATTTAAGGCTTACAGTATAATGTGTATTTAGGTAATTGCTGAGAGTACTTTGGAGACTAATCTACTTCATTCTAACCTCTATTTTCTGAGTAGCCTAAAATCATAATGATAGATATTTGTGCATGTTCACAACTGTAAACAAGTTCTAAGTTCAATATTGGTATGGAACATCTATATGATATCTTCCTCTTTACTCTAAAGAATAACAGAATGACACCATTAGCTAGTCTCAGCAATTTCAGAAAATCGGCATTGTAATGACTAGTCTGCAGTAGTCAACACTACTACCTCAAGCACATAAAAAATATATTAAAAATACACAAAAAAAAATCATTTTATATACATATATATGTAGATCTAAAATATAATACTTTTCAAGGGTAACACATATTAGGGTAGTATTAACATTTACTTTTAATACCATTGGGTCATCTAAGATGCTCTGTTTTTTCTCTTTGGATGTCACCACAGAGAGCTGTTAGAAGAATGAACAATGTGCTCATTTCTGGAATGAGGAACCTGAATTCTGTTCCCTAGCTGCAGTGCTGTCTTGCTGATGTCTTGCTGTGTTACGTTTTCTTCTCCTCTAACAGTCAGTTTGAATATCTTCCTTAGAAAAGCACTTGTAAATTTCAAGATTTCAAAGCAACTGCTTATATTATTGAAGTTAATTGAATTAGGTTTTTATCACTATTTTATTTCAGACATCTTTCTTTTTTCTCATAATTAAGGTGAGAAATTGGTCTGGAAAAAGTCAAAACAAAAGATTACTCTTTTCTGCCTAATGTGGTCTGTCTATGACTTGTGTCACTGAATACAGCTACTGTAAAGATCAATGAAATTTAGTGTTGAATCAGTGTAGTGATGATTTCAGTCAGATGATTTACAAGTATTCAAACATTTCTAAGATGTTTCTTTGGTTAATGAGAAAGCCAACAGCTCCTGAAGTAGACTTTGTGACTTGGATCAAGGTAGCTGAGAGAAAAGGCAACACAGAATGATTATGTAGGGAATAATATACCCACCACTCCCTACTGATAATGGGTTCTTATATACTCACCACTCCCTGTGTACTGTACGAGAACCCACATGCAACTTCTTCATGATTCTTTGTTTACAGATAATATAGATGTCCCTGTACAACAGTCATGGGCAATTCTTGTCTTCTTACCTATTAATTATTTTTATTATAATTAAAAAATAATAATTATGAAAACAGTATTGCTTTTTGTTTATCTCCTCTTCTTTTGCTTGCTTGGTCACACCAAAGATCTGTGGAGTGGTAAAGGTAAGAGAAAAATTTAGTTGGTCTCATACCACTTATTATCTATTTCAGAAAGAGAATTTCTTGTGAATGGTTAGATTTGCCTATGTTAACTAATCAACTTTCTTGTTATCCAGATAAATCCTTTTCATATTAGAAGTTTACTTGTCCCCTGTAACTGTTTAACTATCACGTTCTACCTAGACAAATAAATGGTGAAAGCCAATTATCAGCAGTGGTAAAAATATTTATTCTTTTATTTGTTGCATTTTTTTGTCTGTTTTAGAGTTTCATAGTTCTCTGCAAACGTTCTGCTGTATTAATTTCTGGGAAGATTTACTTGCTGAAAGAATGCTTAATGAATATTTATGAATAAGCAGTTGTTATGCTTCTATATTAGAAGTTCATATCTATCTCTAGCAAAGAAAAGTAGAACTCACCAATTCTGGATTTTGGTGAATAGATCAAAACTGACACATACTGGGCAACAATCAATCACATCATCTTTAGGATGAAAATTTCACTTTGACTTATGGGCAAATGGTCAGGTCATTGAGTATTTAAATATTATATAGTGTAGGATAACATCAAAAGTAAAATTTAAGAATGCTTAGGTAGTCAGAGCGCTTTCCAGATGCTGGGAAGGTACAGCAGCTGGTATCTACTTTTGAGAGGAAATTGAATAGGACTCTGTATTTATTTTTATTTTTAAAGCAACTCGCTTTCATTCTCAAGAACAGAAGCTGTGTATTGAATTTTACACAAACTTTTTGTAGGTTTTAACTTCCATAGGAAAAGTTGTCTAGCCCTGTATCTGGATGTTTCTTAATTTTTATAAATGCATGAAATATCTTTACATACCCAGTGGATGGGAAAGTCCTGTTGTTTCCATTTCGCAGTGGAGAACTGAAAAGAGTTTCTGTGATTCATCAAAGGTCACCTGCAGGAATTTCATGAGATTGAATATCTAAGTTTTGGGTCAGAGCCCTTTACTTCAGACTATGAAGTAAGCTTGGTAACAAGCACCAATTTATAATTACAAACCTGCCATCATCAATGCAGAGTTCATTTAAAATGCTGCAGTTAAGCTTAGTGCGTTATCTAGACAGTGTAACTTTCAAGGAACTTATCTGAAAATTAGTAAAGAATGTTTCATTGAAGTGAGCTGGAAATACTGTGACTTAAAATCATGTGAATCCACCTGGAGAAAATACATCCTTACTGGTGGACCCTTTACCTACCAACAGAATGATTTCGTTATAGGTATGCTTAAGACTTCAAACAAAAAGGCAGGAGCAGCTCCTTTGTATTTTGAAGACTTGTCAGGTGTGTATGCACTGAACTGATTTATTTCAGTGACATAAGAATTTTTCTAGATCCCGTAGCTTTTTTTGCACATGAGTACTTCAAGCCTAAACACTATCTGAAAATGGAACTTAAAATTATGCAAGTACTTTCAATTTTACATCATCTTTCCTCTGGTGATCTCAAGTGTCTGGCTTTGATATAGGCTGGTTTGTTTATCAACAGGGATCAGTATTTTAGTTTAAAGACTAATATGTTAGTTTAGAAAAAGGGGTCTGTGAGCGCTAGTTCTAAAACTTTCAATTTTAGCTTTGTGTGAACAGCTTTGTTTGCCTCAGTGATTCTGCTTCCCAGGAAACACTGGAGTCAAAGTAGACTACTTCTATCTTTGCATCCACCATTACTGTGGAGTGCCTTGAAGTCACAGCAGTCAGGTAGTTCTGCTCCACTTGTGGGTACTCATGGACCTGGGCACGTAAGTGTAGTGATTTATTTTTGTTTTCCACTCCTCCACAAGGGGACCTGTACCACTAGGTCTGTATTGCAAGTAACATATCATGTTGTCCTCCTATAACTCAGCCACACACACTTGTGTTAATGATTCTCTACCATTGCAGTGGTGTGCCATCTGAAACACTGGCTGCCTAGAGAATGTTGTGAGCTATGGAGGTTCAGAACTTCACTCAAGATAGGGAGGCTGGATGCAAAGATTAATGCTGATTAAAAACTAAAACTTTTGACCTTTACAGGTGGCTATTAAAGAGAGTGTTGCAACAGCTTTTCTATTTTAACTATTAATCACTGTTCAGAAAAAAACCATTTCAGATTATCCTACCACATTTAGATTCATATTTGATAGGCTGGAAGTAAATATAGAAGAGCAAAGAAGAATGAATAGATTTCCTCCTTCAGAAAAAGAACTTGGTGTTCTTTTTGGGTGACCTTAGTCTCTGTTTTCTCTCAAGCTCCTACTAGCCTCATTTCTTTCTTAGTCCTTTCTCACCAGTGTGCTCAGGTGTCTGATATGTGGGATGAATTTAAGAGATTTCAAGAGGAAACCAATACAAACCTCACTTCATTTTCATCCTGGGCATCGATTCCCTGCCACAGCAACTTCAAGTCACTCAGTCACGCGTAGCTCTTGGACTTCTGTCTGAACCCAAGTAGCAAAGGAAGGGGAAAAGGGTGGATAGATTGGATTTCACACTTATTCCACAAAGATTTTTAATTTTCTACAGTAAATGGCTAATTGAAAGTTTTCAGTAATATCCAAATTGTCTGCGAAAAATAATGAAAATCTTATCCAGACACAACTGTGGTTTGGTCAGCTGTAATGTCATCTTTTCCATATTGCTCAGCTAGTGATTTTGACCTTGGCACGAATGGATCATTCACACAAGTGATGAGAGTTAATTTAGACTTCATAATAGCCCAGAGCTCAACCTTTTCAGAGCTGTAATTGTTTCACTGATGCCAAGTTATATGCAATCACTGAGTAATATGAACAGTGATCCACTGCTGTGTCTTTGGATGTAGGCAACCATGGTAATTCCTTTCATACTGGTAGGGGATATAGGCTATAAATCCAGTCAGTGTTGTACGTTGCAAGAGGTGTGAGCCATGTTGACTGTGTAGTGAGTGTACTGAGGAAAAAGCAAATTTTAGGCATTTAATCCCTAATCCCTTATGTGGTTCTATAGCTATTTTCTCCTTGGAGGGCCTGAGTTACAGCGTAGGTGGGTTTTACCTAGAATTCTGTCTCTCGGGTTCATGATCTATTATCCGGCTGCTTTCAGAGCTCAAGGAGGGAGAAATGATTCAGTGCAAGTGTACCAAAGCCCAGTGATTCTCATCCTGCTCTCCACAAATTTCTGTGACGTTCGTGGGCCGTTCTGTACTGGTAATGAAGAAAGCAGGTAAGCATCAGCAGATCATGGTGTGTTTGACAAGACAGGGGTTTTCCCTCTAACTCAGATACAGAGCCTGGAAATAAAATACAGGTTGATCTGCCTCCAGGGCGCTGAAATGCAGCCATCCATTCTGCACTGGCTTTGTCTGTGTGTCTTGGGTTTTTTGGAAGCAGTTTTGGCAAGACTGATCTTCAGAAGCAACAAGACAAAATCTGTGATGTTCATAACATCATTTAATGATTTTCCTTTACTTCGTGTGCCTACGGTTTTCTAGTAAGATATCCAAATGCCTTGAAATAAAACTAATCCATGGTGACTGCCAATGGCATCCTGGTCTGTGAAAGTAGGCACTATGGGACACCTTTTCTGTCACTGTTCCCATCAGGATTATGACTATCATAGAAATCTGGTGAAGGAGACTGTTCAGGGATCCTCTGGATGGTATGGTTAACCTGCATTTCCTGTCCTTCTGATGTAAAGTAGGCATTGTGTCAGGCCTCCAACAGAACATTTCTTTTCCCTGCGTTTCCTGTAGTAAACTTGACTTGCATTGTGACCGTTTTGAAATTATGCGTAAGTATATACATGCTACTTGAAATACCTGGTAGCTTTAATGTCATTGTGAGAATGCAGTACAAATGTAATTTCAGACGAGTATTTGAGTTCTGAGATTTATACCCAGGCACCAGCTGAAAAGTGTGTTTTTGTTATTAAGAAGTCAAATTAAAATCGTAAGAAAACAACACCATTATTCGTTTGTAGAAGTTATTTGCTTTGATTAAAAGCACCAATAAATATGTCTTGGTTCTGTAACTGTTCCATTTAGCACTTGACATATAGGATTTTTTTCCCCACAGTGTAATATCTCCATTGAAATATAATTATTTTGTAGATTGCTCAAGTGAATGCCCTTATAAACATGCTGTTAGGGGAACTCACCCCTGGTGATCATCAGAACATCATGACAATATGCACAATTGATGTGCATGTGAGGGACGCTGTAGCCACACTTACAGCACAGAAGGTAATTTGTTGCAGAGCAATTACACTAATGCATTTTTAAAAGCATGAAATAAAGAATAACTTCAATTGTTGAAAAGATACTCTGGTAGCTTACGTCTGGCAATGGCAGAGTATTTTGATTCAAACCATTTTTGTCCTTTTATGTTTTCTACAGTAGAGTCAGATAATTACATTTACCAGTTAAAGAAGTAGCATTAAAAATATGTAGATATTTTGTCCAAATGTTTAAAGTCATCCATTAAAAAGGTATGCTATAGTATGACAGCAGTTTCTCATTAATTTGCCTCCAATTACTGATCTGTTCACAATTTATATAAAAACCTCACATTCATTGCAGATATTTTGTATGTATTAAACTTTCAAGCTGTAAAACAGCAATTGTGTTATGTTTCCAGACAGCATTCTATTTTTTTATTTTAAACATATTTTATTTCCTTATTAATTTCTGAGGTGGAGTCTGTACTGCTTTTCCCATGCCTGACTTCTATACTGCTGGGCCCTATTCATAGTAATCTGCTCTTCCATCTTCAGTGTGTGACCACTCAGGAAGGTGAAGGATGCCACGTAGTGTCTGCTCTGTTACGCATGGTTAAACAGGTGAGAGAGTTGCTGTGTATTCCATTCCTCTTGCCTCCAACCAGCTGCAAGTCATAGCTCTGATAGCCAGTGCAGGGACAGAAACTGCAGTGTAAATGGGCAGCTTTATTCCAGAATAAGGCACTTAGACCTTTCTGATTAATACATGAGATTAACAAGGGAGAAGAAGAAAACTATGTTGATAGGAATGTTTGTGTAGTATATATCCATTCATTTATCCTCTTTTGTATATCATCCTATTTATTATGTTTTAATACATTTATTCAAATGAAATTCACTCTTTGGCACAGGGCTGCTAAGAGCAAGGATTACCCCCCTCTGTTTCCAAACACCCTCCCATCCCCATAATTGTAAGGACTTCAGTGTAACAATGCTTTGCTTTATTATAAATAATAATTTTGCGGTAGGCCAAGAGAAATGGTATTGACAGAAATTTAGTCTTCATGTAAATCACCTAAATAAAGAGTGCAGGAAGTAGTCCACAACAAAAACGTGTAAAAGCTAAAAATTGTTGTTAAAATAATAGAAGAGGGAAAAAGAGCATGAAACCTCCTTGTCCAGGACAACCGTTTCTGTGCTTTAATTGATATTCTGTAAAAATGTGCTTAAAAAAAAAACAACAAAAACACCCTCTTACAGTTGCTAAACAAAATCCATTCTACTGAGTGTAATCACTTTGTTGTGGTGTGATGCATAATAGCAGTTGCATCGAAAATTTGCAGCGATTTAAATATTCTTTTCACTGAAACTGTTTATCTACATTGCCAAAGCTTTTAAGGAAGTACTGATGTTTTTCACATTGTCAGGAGCAGCTGTTTCTATCTGCTGTGACTGTCTAACTGCTAACTAGGCAGATGGCACACAGTAGCTGAGGTGTGTCTGTTGTATATAGGACCAACTTTTCTGGCTTACAGGAAGCACAGCTGCCATGCTATTATGATGGTGATGATCCTTATGTATTTCAGACAGTGGAGGCCTTATACAGAGCTTCATGTTTTGAAGGGGTGATTATGATCCTTAGTAAACTGAATAAGTACTTAAATAATCAAACTGACAATCTGTGTGGAAATATGGAGTCACTATAAATTAGAATAATTTTGGATATGGATCAGAGCAGGAGGACTCTGTAAGAAGCTAGTGAAATTATTTGCTCAGAGACAACCATCTCTATATGTTCTAGCATGTAAATGTCAATAAAGAGTACTACTGGATACAAATATATTCATGAATGAATAATGAACAAACTCGGCAACCTCTTCTCTGTTTCACTTGTAATTAAAATATTAATCTCTATTTCTTATTTTTTGTAACTGCTTCCCTCAGTGTTCTTTTGTACTGGGATATGGTACAGTAGAGTTGGAGGGGGCACTAAGATGCAACTGGGGCCTAAGGAAGCAATGAAATGCTGACCAGATGCTGTATTTCCTGTTGATTTGAGGCGTTAGTTCATTAGACTGCTAATCAAAACAATGTGCTCTGCTAACAAACCGTTTCATCCCTTGAGTGCTGGAGCAGGCACATGCTGTTCCCAACTAATTAGGATCTGCTCCAAATCAATGAATGGTCTCTAGTTGACTTCTGTAGGTGGTGGAAGAGGTTTTCTGAGAATGGTTGTCTGTATTATTGTTTGTGACTTCATGAGGCTCAGCAGAATTTGTTTTATCTGGAAACATGGAATTTGTCTTGTTAACACGCTTATTGTGTTAATATTATCAGCTTAAAGAGTTTGTTTTATAAATTACTGGAGTCCTGAGTTTTAAAGCAATACAGGTGACTGGGGGTGCAGTCAGGTAGTTGTTGTTCAGAAGCCGCATTGCTAAAGGTCAAGGTATTGAGCAGGCATGGACATTAATTCATTGCTTTACTCCTGAGTTCAGAGTTCTAAGTTGCTTGAAATGCAGAATGACAATGTTGCACCAACACACTGCTACTGTGTATGGTAAAATATCCAGCTCCACAGCTTGCAGCGAGACCTGTTCTCTCCATGGCTGTAGAAATGACCTTCCAAACAGTTGCAACACTGAAAATATAGAAAAATGTTTCTTCATTGTCTATGAGAAACTTCTTGTGAGCTTGATCAGAAAACAGCAGTGGGTAATATTTTTTTAACATGTTAGTCCTCTTGCTTAATAAGGGAGGCAGCTTAATGTAGTGCTATCGCTCTCTAAATATGTCATAATTTTGGCAGTAGGTGTAACAATAACTTCCTTGCACTTGATAAAAACAGCCGATGAGAAAATATGTGGGAGTTTGGTCACTGGGATTTCACCAAATGGCAAGGGGAAGATAGGAACAATTATATCTTAGGGATCTATGTGTTGGAGAGGTGTACAAGAACAAAGTAGGATGTCTGAAGGAGTGGAAGGCGGAAAGATGGAACATCTTGGTCAGGAGATAACAAAGGAAATAGCCTGATCCCTTAGAAGCCAAGGGTTGACAGACCTGCAAGCAAACTACAAGGTGAGCAGTTTACAGCAATAACAAGAAATACTGCAGGGTTAGAGGATCATGTGGAGATGGTCACAGAAGAAAGCAGAAATACTGTGGTGCTAAGGGAAAAGGTTTCTAGAAAGTCACAGATATCAGAAAGCACATGGAAGACAATCACAAAGGTGAAGGAGATGAAGATCAAGGGCGGAGAAGAGGACTAATGAGCCTGGGAGATTTAAAGCTAGCAAGGAGACCACTGGTGTCTGCAAGCATGTGAGATGAAAGAACGCAGATTGATAAATAGCAAAAAGAATTTGTTCAAGCAGGTGAAAAGTATCAGTGGGAAGAAAGTGAAGAAGTCGGCTTTAACTGTGGCAGGAAAAGCTCAATAGGGCAAAATAAGGGCTTTAAAAACAGGGAAACTGGTAAGAATTCTTCAGAAGATTTTACATATGTTAAGAGTTCATGCTTCCTCATATTTGGAGGGAATGCTGGCATGTGCTTTTCCTGGGTAAGATGGCTTTGCAGTTGGAAAATGGGGAGGAAGGATTACAGATGGAATTGTGGAAATATCTAATTCTGTACAAGGATCAAATGTGTACATAGAGTAGGAATTATCTTCTGGAACATTGCAATCAAAATGATTCTTTCATTGCCAACCCCATTTCTGCTCTCCCTTCTCTAACTCTGGTTCATATTCTGTTTAGTTTATTCAACTTCTGTTTAGTGACCACACTAAATATGGGATCAGATTACACTTAAATATCTTCATGTTAAGTATGTGAAATATATTTAAAATTCTGTTTGTGATAAACTGCCTTGTTGTGGGCCTTGAAAGTAATTTTCAGATCAACTGTAAAATACAGAGAACTACCAGTATGAGATAAAATCTGCATAAAGCTTTGGTCTCTGCTCCTCCTCATGCTATTTAAAAAGGTGAGGCTACATGTGCACTAGCTAAAATGAGAAAAGCGGAAGTTTGATAGTTTCCATCTTGTGACTTGAGATGCTCTCCCAGTCTAATCAAGCAAAAATATCTTCATGGCAGTTTACCTGAGTCATCTTGCCTTTACTAAATAATGCTGTTAGCCTTTTACTGAAGGAAACATGATTCAGAATGTGTTCTCATCTATCTGGAAGTCAGGGCATAGATCAAAATGAGGCCTGACTTTTGATCACTGGCCTTCTACTTCAGCTGGTGATATGAAGCAATGTCCTCCCCAGTGAAGTGGAATGAGGAGAGAAGTGAAAATGTTTTTAAAGGAGCTCAGGTCTCCAAGTGGATGCTGAGCCATTAAGGCCTATGTTTGTTTTTTCTTTTCTTCATTGTTATTTTGTTTTCAATTTCCTCTTGAAGAACCTCTGATAGACTTGGCACCATGTGACTAGGCACTTTCTTCTTAGATACTTCTGTACTGTTAACCAGTGCCTTCTCAGACAAGGTCTCCTTTTATTTTTTGGAGATTCTCTTGTCTTGCGCTGATAGGCTGTAGAAAGTTATTTTCACTCGCTTCCCAATGACTGAAACTCTTTAGATAGTTTCTGCAACCACTTTAGGAATTCAGATTTTTAAAAATGGAAGCCAGATTTCAATATACAGTTGGATGTTAAGTTGGTGTCAGTAGGAGTCATGCTGAGTCAAATAGTTACCTCAAATAGTTACTTTTTGAAGAACTATGTTTTTCTTTATCTGTGACCATCTGAAAAAATAAACATCATGAAAAGCATGTACTTTAAAGTGCTAGGTAATACTTATAGTACTTTTTTTTGTTTTGTTTTTCAGGTGTACATGTAGCTTAAATTCACTTTCTGCTTTTTCTTGCAATGAGAATGGGAAATGCGTGCATATGTGCCAGTGCCCACCAGTTCATTGGGGGGGAAAAAAACCTCTCACTTTGAAACTCTCTTTTCATCAAAGTTTTCTCTGAGAAAACCATCTATTTTTGTTTGGGTTCAAACTACAAGTGTGTAGCGCCCTTCCTCAGGAATTCTTCATGTTTCTTGCTGGGCCAGATGATCCAGAAGATCAAAGATGTCAGACCTCGTGATGCTTTGTCTTTCAGTAGTTATTTTAGTTTTGATTTTTTTCTTGTCATATGTATAAATTTCAGATTCATTAAGCACTTGGATTCCCTATGAGTGTGTAGTATGTTGCTTTGGTCATATTTATTAGGTGATAAAAGCGGTGTACTGCAGAAATCTCTGAAATAATTACTTTGCTCGTGTGAATAGTGATTACCGGAGTAATTCCAAAGACAATGAAATGCATATCAGTTCTTTCACTGCTTACTGCTGGGACATTTAGAATTGTGTTTTTTTCTCCAAATTTATCATCAAAGGTAACAAACCATAGAAAATCATAGGCTGTGGCAGATGACTTATTTGTTTGGTGTCATAGTGGCTGACATCTCAGTAGTTTTTGTCCTTTTTTTTTTTTTTTTTACCATATTTCTTGAGCTAAGCAACCAGCAGAGTGAGAAAGGAGTGCACATAATCCATGCGCTGTATATGTTGGAAAGATTAGAATTTTCTCATTTATCTTGATTTTCTTTACTCAATGTAAGAAAAGCTGTGTGAAGCCAAGGGAGCATAGCGTTCAGGACATGTGTGATTGATATCCTTTGACAGTGAAATCATAAAATCAGGCTGTGTTAGTGCACTGTTCTATAAACCTGTCTTTTGAGATAAAGTGCTATTTCACACTCATTAAAGAGACCTTCTTCTCTTGCAAGTTGCTTGTGATCTAAAATTCTGTTCAAGATGCCCATAATAGGTAGATATTTTCTTTATTCAAATGCAATGCTTTATGTAATAGGCACCACTCTGGTTGAATAAGTCAATTAGATTTTTACCCTTCAAGAGGCCCTAGTCTGGACCTGACTTTACTTCAGTATTTTGTTGAAATCTGAACGGTGTTGAACAGTGAGTTTGACTTTAAGATTAAAATTATATTAAAAAATATATATATATATTCTGCTTTACAATACAAATGAGTATGAGAATTTGTTTTTGGCCTCTATACGGTCTTCAGTCCACATTGGCAGATTGCATTTTGTTCTAAGTGCATTTTGTTCTAAGTATCCTGGTCTTGGTCCATACTAGACAACAGGTACATAGCTACAGAGAATCTACTGCGGTATTTGCTTTACAAGTATTTTTAAATCATGAAAATCAAGCATTTGTAATGCATATGCAAAAAGTAGTATGTGTTTCTGCACATAGCATGAACCATATACCTTGTCTTGCTGAGAGTGAGAATGAGAATGGTAGAAATGTGGAAACAAGTTACAAGAGTAAAGGGTTATCTCTGATACTATGTTTTAGCCATCCTGAAAGGATAGGCTACTAAGTAATGTGTTTGGCTAAGACTGTATAAAAATCTGACAATTTTACTAGTAACAAGTTGTTAAAAAAAAAAAAAAAAGGGGAGGAAAAAAGGAAAAAGTCAGTATTGCATCCTGTGGCTGCCTAGCATTGATATATTAGTACTTCTGGCAGGAGGCATAGTACTAAGAAATCTGATTATTGTTTTGCAAAGGAGGGGTACTGTGTCCTTTACTGCAGAGATGGACAAGTGCTTTTGCTCAGATCAGCAATAGAATAATATCCTACATACCTGAAGCTTTATGTCAGTTTAGAATAGGTGCACCTGAAAAGCAAGTTTATCACACCTCCATGTGCAAGTATGAACATGAATGTGCCAAAACAGTGCCAACAGCAGCTGAATTTGACTCTTTCATCTACTGATAGTCTCATCCTCATTGTTAAAAGTACTAAATATCATTTTTCTGCTTTCTATTTCCTTGCCAGGATGGCAATAGGAACAGTTTCACATTTCTTGATTAACAAGAATTTATATCATATTCAGAAGGCCTGTTTAACAGTCATTTCTGTTGATTATCAAGCTATAGGTTTGGCACTGGTTCTCTCCTAGGACCAGCAGGTTGTGGGAGAGTCATGGAACTGTTACCAAAGCAGTGATGAGAAAAGAATGGGAATGCTGATTCAGAGCAGACTATAGATTGGAAGAGAAGGGCGTTCTTCTGTCTTCAGAGTTCTGGAGATAGACAGAGGAAGTTCAGAAATTTACCTACAGGATAGTACTTATCCAGTTGTGGGAAACTTTGTCATTGGACGTTGATAGTGATATGGCAATACAGTCTGTATCGTGAAACATGAGGACTGATACTCCTTATGAGTTTATGTCCTACCTAGAGCTGGTGCAAATGTAGCATGCATTCAAAGAATGGGAGCCACATTTCTAATGTTTATTATATTGAAAAATGTTGGGCAAGATCAAAGGAAAGCACCCTGGCACACACAGTAAATGAAATTAAAAGACACAAGAGTAGTACTTCATATAAGTACAACAATTCAGGCAACAGAATGTTGATAAAATTCATTGCTGAATCTGTCCCAGAGCAATCACGTTCTTTGTTTTGAATTTTAAGTCAGACAGAATCACATAAAATAGATTGTATACTATTAGTTAGTGTGGTGTTACACACAGTCCTACCCCATCTGCTTATTTTTTTCTTTACATAATTATTTCAGGAATTGTCTAATTGATTAATTGTATGTTCTTAGTTTATATATTTGCTGTTGCTGTTGAGATAATGTATGTTGTATTACTGTAAAAAGGGAGTTGTATTATTTCTGCATCTAAGGCAGTGTAATAATTAATGTCCTTGTTTCACTGGGCTTGATATATCATTACAACATTAGAACTACTTTGACAGATGATGATTTACCATGTTCTACTGTTTTTAATTTCTAAAATTTTCAAACAAAATTGCACAACCTGGACTATTTGGTACTTTTCTTCCCCCAGAAGATTAAAAATAGCTGTCATAAATTGTGATATGTGAAGTTTCCCTTCAATTAAATAATAATGTAGATGTAGTTTAAGCAGAGAACATGTGGCCAGATATAAAGAGTGAATAATTTTATCATGTAGTAAAGTGTATAGCACTAAAAGTATGCAGGAGGTATAAGACACCAATAAATGAAATGAGATGAAGGCATTGAGACCAAGTTCTTGACCCACCAGTACATGGCAAATATTAACATAGTGGAGCAATCTCATTGAAGGGCCACAGATAGTTAAGGATTTGGAACATCAAACATGTGATGAGAGGCTGAGAAAGCTGGGACTGTTCAGCCTTGAGAGGAGAAGGCTCAGGGCACATATCTTCGGTATGTATAGATACTTAATGGCAGGCAGTAAAGAAGATGGAGTAAGACTCTCCTCTGTGGTACACAGTGATAAAATGAAAAGCAAAGGGTGCAAATTGAAATAAAGGAATTTCCACTTAAACATCAGAAATTAAGATAAAAGACAACTTATTTGCAGTCACAAAGTCAAACAATTGAACAAATTGATCAGAAAGGTTGTGGAGTGTCCCCCTCTTTCGAGATACTCCAAACCTGACTGACCCTTGTCCTTAACAAACTGCTCTAGTTGATCTATTATTAAGTAAGGTGTTTGAGGTAGGTGATCTCTGGAGTTCCATGCAGTCTCCGCTGTTGTGTCATTCTATGCTTCTGTTGGCAGTGGGTGAAGTTAACTGATGTCGGATACATTAAGTTGTGCCTCAGTCTTTATGATGCTTGTTTGGTTTTCTTATGGCTAGCCATCTCCTCAAGGCAGATTGTTTTCAAATCTCTCTGTAGAAGAGCATGTTTCCTTGAAGGGCACAATAAAGTCATCTCCCTCACACTTTTTTCTTTTTTTTTTTTTTAGGAAAATATGTAAACCCCCAGGGTTCTCAAGGAAATGATACACTGCTCATCTGCCACCTTACAGTAAAAAAGTAAGATTCTCTTTGTCAGAAGAGATGAAATGTGCCATAAGAGTTTTTCTGCTGACAGACTTATCCTTATAACATATGTAGCAGCAAAAAAGTATCTATAAACATTTTCTAAGAATCTCTGTGATTCGAAATGAACTATGTTTAATAAACTCAAATTAAAACCACCAAACAAAAAAACACCTTATCTTGGTATTCTGTGCCTGCATCACTACAGAAGGGGTCCTTTCCTTTCTACAGTCACTAGTCTGAAGTATCTATATGGGTTTGTTCCTAACTGGGGTATAAGGATGCTTTTATGAACTTGGTTGCGTTTCTGTGGATATACTTTTCTGTTTTGATAGTTTCATAGAATTGCTCAAGTTGAAAAAGGCCCTCAAGATCAAGTTCAACTACATTCCAGGATGGTATTTGGTCAAGGAATAAAGGTAAATAAGTAATAGTTAATTTTCAGTTAATTTTAAATAAGTAATAGTTAATTCAGTTAATTCAGAAGTTAATTCCTTCATCTTATTCAGGGTGTAATTATTGAGTTGAAAATGGCAGAATTTCTTAGGAGTAAATCTGGGGGGAGGGGAAAAAAATATCTTCCAGAAAATATCAAAGCTCTTCTTTGATGGGTATTAAGAAAATAACAACAACACACTTTCTTCCCCACCTCCCCCAACCCCCCCCCCCCCTTTTTTCTTTTCCTTGACATATAGAATTAGGTCTTAAAGCTACCTCTAATGAAAAACAGACAGAGGCTGTACCTGAAGACCAAGAATCACAGATTGGACTGCTGAAGGAGGCTCCCTGGACCAAGAAACTGACTTGAGGGCAGTTTCTCAGAAAGACTTGAGATAAGTAGGACAATAAGGTCTAATGGCAAGTTCGATTGTAAAAACAGGTTGCATCTGTGAGGCATCTAAAATAATTAAGAATTTGAGGCTTGTGATACTGTGCGAGAGAGGCATTTTTTTCTTAGATTTAAAGAAAGTAAGCTGGAAGACTTATTTCAATTTTTTTGGATTGTCTGATATATATGAATGGCATTTAGGTAGAAGATGGCATATAGTATTAAAGCATTAAGATTTTATGAGAGGATTTGAGGATTTTTCCTCTTTTCCAAGATGGATGCACCACTAATGTTCTTGTCTGTATGTGCTAATTTCAGGATTTAGTCCCTTTCTCTTCTTGTTGTATCATTATTCTAGAAAAACACATTATGTTCCTTTTTGAAAACTGGCTTAGTATAAAAACAGTCTTTGGTGCTTATCAAATTCTAAGACATTTATGGCCTTTTAATCTAAGGCAAGAAAATTTCTATTGATCTGTGAACTACTAATGAGGTTTCCTGAATCTTCTCTTTTATTGCTAGTATTAATAATTTGTTTCCTATACATTTTTAAGTCTGAGAATGTCAAAGTACAAAGATAACTATAAAACATCCCTATTACTCGTAGATATCTTGTTAACTGATGTGATGTCACTGAGCCATTGATGCTTTTGAATGATTTATGGATTAGGCATGAATTCTCATAGTCAACAACAGAGAATGACAGCAGTACAGCTTTGTCTCATACACTCAGGTTTCTGTTCTACCCTGTAGAGATTAAACAGTGATGATTTCAGACTTGTATGAAATGTTGACATCAGAAGGGTTTCAAATTCAAGAAGACGTATGAGAAAGTTAATGCTTCTGCACATTATATTGTATCTTAAAAGGGAGCTGGAGGAAAAACTTAAACTATCTCTGCTAATGCTGCTGTTAAACAAGCATACTAAAGAATTTGGGGGGCAGGGCTCTATCCATTAGAAATGGGCTATAGAAGATTCCCAGCATATTCAGTAGCAAGAATGTGAGAAATACTCTTGGCATTGTACTTGAATGCCAGCAGCAGTAAGAGAGAAAGCAGACAAGTCATTAGTGTACACTCCTGCATGAGCTGAGGTCTTGATTATCTCTTTCCAGTGCCTTCAGAGAGTAGAGGAAAGAAGGCTGCTAAAAGACCTGTCCTTTCTAAGAAAGCTGGGGTGCATAATTATATAGGTTTACCTGGCCTTTTCCACAGGGACAAATGGCACCACTTCTCTGGTCCCCCTCCTTACTAGTTTTTCTGTTCTTCCCTTTTTCCTTAACTATCAATTTTTATAAGTGCAATACTTATAAAATCCTTCCTGTCACAGAATCAAGAGTTTCTGTTTGTATAAGGGGATTGGGTCCCTCCTGTTTCCTGACAGTAGCTGCGAAGAATGAAAGGATTCTGCTTATTTTCTCTGTTCCATACCAAATTTCTTCTGATCACTGTGAAATGCAGCGTTCAATCCTACCAGACCATGTTTGCTTCAAGCTTTGTGCCACAATTTTCACCTGTGGGCTCAGGACCAAATTCTGAGCAAATAAAATAGATACATCGCCTGACTAATTAAATCTGCCCTGATCACTGTAAGTCTGATACTGACATGAGGCCACTGGCCTTATGACTTCGTGACTGTGAGTTTCCTATGCATATGGCATTGCTTAATTCTCAGATGAGAACATCATATCAGACATGTTTAATCCATAAGTGTTTATTGCTTTTACTCAGAATGTACCTCATTTATGACAAATGTATGTAAATGCTGAGACAAAAATAGCATTTGACAAGGTAGTTGGGTATG
Source organism: Cyrtonyx montezumae (assembly GCF_038088225.1). NCBI lineage: Eukaryota > Metazoa > Chordata > Aves > Galliformes > Odontophoridae > Cyrtonyx > Cyrtonyx montezumae. The sequence goes on along the minus strand of NW_027072078.1, from coordinate 12,389,495 downwards.
TTTCATTTTATTAACACGTTAGTCAACTTCTGCTCAAAGAAATATCTGAATAGTAGATACATATAAGATTAGCATAATTTTTTCAGTCAGCGTTTGTTCTGTGAGGTTTTTGATTACATTATTTTAATTAAGCTATAAGACATGACAAGCACAGGATTCCATGGTGAGTATAGCACTCGTCACAGGGTATTATAAGGGATGTGGCTGAAAGCTGGGTGGTTTCAACCATTCAAAATGTGCGTTAATAATCATTCTTGACTGTCCTTTGCTTTCTTTAATGAAACATATATTATTAAATAAGGATGGCATTTACTGCTCATAGTCATCAGGGCCAAGCCTATGCTCTTAGCCACTGAGAAAGCTCTGTATGTGCTCTGAAGCCTTCTGTCTTTTCTCAGGGATTAGCATGCTCTTGACAGCTAAGGATAGATTTTAAGCATATTCAGGGCACATCATGCTGTCTGTGAGGGAGTCTAACTGTCCTCTCTGGAAAGTAGAAGGTGTCACAAGCCAGAAATAATGAAGATAAATGAGATTATGGACTCAAGGAAAAGTACATATTTTCTAAATGATGTCTTCTAGTCAAGGATCAAGAAAGTGAAAATGTTCCATTTCCTCCTACCTGTCCACTTAAAAAACATATATAAATGGTTTGTGTATAACTTATTTTGTATCTCACGGCATTGGTCCTACCATATGAAATGCTGCAGATGACTAATGTCTGCTTTTATGGCTTTATTTCTTTTGCACTTTTGTTCATATGTGCTAAGTAACTTGGATCATATGTCTGCGGTCTTCAAATGTCTTAGTTGTGATTCTGTCCCTGAAATGAAAGGATTGAAATAAATCTGGAGTTTATATACGTGTGCTGAGTTGTGGTAATACTTAGTGAATATTTAAATAGGAAAGAGCAGATGATAATTTCTTGACCTAAGAGTATGTCACTGTCTCAACCTCTTCATGCCCTCTTAAATACTCACTGTTTATAAAAGGTTTCATTTTGATCATTTAGTTTCTGTGGTCAATGAATCCTAATTTTTAATAGTTATTTAACATATTAGTTGAGTGCCGATAAAAGCAACCCCAAATAAGCACGATACTTCAGTATTAAAGCAGTAGCAAATGATCAGAATTGACGTATCATTTTTTTCTTTGTTCTGTCATTATGATGTAAGTGATAGATGGTATCCTCCCCTCTATTCAAAACCAGACCTCCAGTAGGCAGATTACCTCTGTGAGTATCGTATTTCCTCATCCTGGTGATCCGGTCTGAATAACTAGATGGAAAAACTTCAGAGAGAGTTCTAAGGTACCTACTGGATTTTTTTTTAATGTAAAAATACCTTGTTCATTGCTGTTGAAAATGTGTAGCTACTGGTGGTAATAACATTGAAAAATATTTTTTTTTGTAGCTTAGAATTTGCTCTATCCCTATTTCCATAGAAATAGCGATGCTTATGTTGAATGTAAATGACTTCAGGAGAATCTTCCAGATGTTCTACGAGAGAATTTGGGATGTAGCATTATCTTGATGTTCTTTAGAGTTTATGTGGGACTAAAATATTAGAAATCTGACTTGGTCTTTATTTGAGGAGATCTCAACATCCAGAATTTTAGAATGTATAACATTCCATGATAGACATGCCATGTGTTGACAAAGGAGGGGACTGAACCAGAATCTCAAGGTCAGCTTCTTTGAAAGATTGAAATGCAAGTGAAATGGAAAGCTGGTGGTGGTGATTCTCAAGATCCAAATGTAGTGATGTAAAAATTTCAAAAGAATTACTGATTTCATCAACCATCTGCCATTCATGGCCATCTAAATTTTAAGAATCTTGTTTGCAGATAACCCAGCTTTGAACCCAGTTTATTTTGTCTATTAACAAGTATGTAGCAAGTGTGAATATGAAATTAATGTTTATACACATCTAGAAGTAATGTAAATGTGATGCAATAAGGTTAAAAAGTGTCATGAGATTTGATAAGCCAGCATGCATTTTACCTGACTTGGGGCATTGAATCCATGGAAACATTGGCTTTTACACATCATTTTCTCATTCACAAAATTAAGTAATTACATCCTGGGAGAAATAAACTGGCACTGAATATACAGTATCCACAATATGTCACTACAGGTAGCAGATTGAATTTAACTAGCCATATGGATTGTAATTGTCTAAGTATGATTAATTCATAATGTTTGTTAATTTTATGCCTTGTATTATGGTTTGTTATTATAATGTCTTTTCTGTATTTTTTTGTCTTGGTTTTGATGAGAGCCCTCTGGGATTTTAATCTTACTATGATATAACTAATGACATCCTTATATTCCTGGGTCTCATCAATTGTCTTGTTTTCCTTCTTGGAAGTTTCATGGAAAAGGATTCTGAAGTTGAAACAGATGGTGTGTGTTGGCTCTTTGCGAAACTGTTTGCAGCCTGAGGAAAACTTTACACTGAAGGTAGAAATAATGGTTTTCTGCTTAGCTTGTTGTAAATTCTAAGTGGGGTGATTGAAGACGACAATGATCACAGTTGTTTGATGCTTTTGAGTTTTAACATGTGCCTGATACCTTCACTATCTGTAACACTAAGAAAAGACATGACAGCATCTCCTTTTTTCTTTAAATAGACTATTGCATGTGTGTATATATGTTCATCTATCTGCACAGAACTATTTATGCTTGGTGTGCACATGACAATACGTATACTTTATAAAATAATGTCTGCATTAACGTACAATTTGCACATCACTTAAATGAAATATTAAGTATTGTATTATTCTTCTTTGTGACTGAGTTAGATTTCTACTTTAATGTTTGGAATTAGTCAATTTCTATCTGCTCTTGCCCTCAGACCCAAGTGATTCGGTTAAGTTAAGAAATATGGTTTTTTCTTCATGCACTGAGTCTAAAAAAAAAGACTATAACTCTTCTAAGTAGGGGAGGATGAAGACCACCTCCTGAAATGTCATGGATTATGCTACACCAACTTTTGTCATACATGACTTTTCAGAAGATGATTCGCTAACTCACCAGAATTACAAGCCTGTTCTGTCCCTGCACTCTAATCTACTTGAAGGACTACTGTTTGCACAAATGATGATAGAAAAACATTTTCAATTCTATATGAATTTTCAAATATTTCGTATCAGTTGATAGAGATTTGTATTTTATTATATATATATTAATTGAATAATCAATATTCAAATTGACTACTTGTGGTTTTTTGCTCAGTTGCACTTCAATCTACATAATGAGAACAACTTTGGAAGCTTTATTTTAGAAATCCAGATGACATTTTGGAACTCCTTTAGAAGCCTGCTATGACCTAGTATTCTGGAAATAAATTGCCAGAGACTTCAACAGCATCATTCTTCTTGTAACCCTATTTGGCTTTATTAAAAAAACATGGGGACGTGTATCTAACTTCAGGCATTGTAATGCTTTAATTTGAACAGAATCTGAATTAGACTTAAAATATAATGCTGAATTGGGGCCCAAGCATTTAATAAGAAGCTCAGACTTCTGGTTGGGTGGTAACTTACCTTGAGGATTTTCGTTACTGAGGACATGATGCTCTCTCAGGTTATTCCATCTTGATCTAGACAGTGAACTCTTCAGGACAGGCTTATAAAGTGACTAGTGATACAAAGAGCACTCAAAGCGTTGAGGTTCTGATTACAGTTATCAGAATCTGATGCATTAAGTAGCCTTAATTACGGTCTGTATCATCTTTCATGAGGAAAAGTTAATGAATCATATGCTTTTTATGGTGAATTTGAAGTTAATTCTTAACTAATGTGAAATTTCAGTTCTGAAATAGCATGACATGAAAGCATTCATTTTTTTTTAATGTAGCTTTGTAATCGTAAAATGTTCTCATAGCAGAACCCTACTTGCATCCACATGACTTTATTTATACCAGGCTGCTCCGAAATTACTGCCTCCTATTTTATGTTTCTGCCCGCAATATTAGAGGTGGATGTTGGTAGTAGAGGATGAACCTTCTCACCGATGTTCAGTAATGTTTTGTTGCTGTGAGACATTTGACAACAGAATGGCGTCTGACATGGAAGCGTATATATAAAGGTGTGTCACTGAATTCCTGTGTGGAAGAAATGGCATCCGTTGTCATTCATTGACTCTTGTTGAATATTCATAGAGACCAAATAGTGGATGTGTGCACAGTGAGGTAGTAGGTGGTGTGTTTCCACAGTGGCTGCAGCAACATGAAAGACAAATAATGTTCCGAATGGCCATGTAGATTTTTATAAGCATCATGAAAATGCATAGTTATAGTACCATATAATAATGATGTTCAAAAATTGTTTCATAGCTGAGAATGTGCTCTATCAAGCAGTGTTATTGTGCTCTTTGTATGTGTTGCAGTTTCCATGAAAATTATTAGGAAGCGTTACTTGTAGGGCAATCTACATAGTATGGATCTGAGGAGAGGCCTATGATGCATACAGTGAAGGACTGCTAAACACAGCATTTGAAAGCTACCTGAAAATTTTAAGAACTTTTTTCCTGTATTTCTTCATTCTTTTCAAATTGACACCAAGTTTGTAAGTTATGTTACCTAATGTCAATCAGAAGAGGTTTTAATAATCTATGCAAGCAAATTATATGATCAGCTTGAATAGAAAGGTGTAAACAGTGGAGTAGAGTTCAAAGAATAATGCTATTCAGAACAGCATCAGTGTAACTACCTTGATGCTGATTAGTTGCAGATTTTTATTTCTTTGTAGGCATTATATAATTTTGCAAAATTATATAATTTTGCAAATCACATTGACAATACTTTATGGCTTTGTTTTGAACTGATACTCTTCTTCCTTTCAGATGCAATAAAATTCATAGCAATACCACAAAGCTGAGTTTGATACATTAATCTTCTTTGCAGGCAAATATTAATAGTAGCATCTAATGCCTATTCATCATAAAAAAATAAAATTACTCCACCAGTTCCAACATGGTAAGCAGACTTTCATTTGACATCTATGTGTTGCTGTGGTGATCCAAGTCATATTGTGCATAAATCAGTGTGCAGTAAAGCACCTGTGTCTTGATGAGTTGTCTTTCTGTTCCACATACATCCTTCTGCAGCACTGGCTAGTCACCCTCTGTGCCTTCCCCAGGCATCGCTGTGCAGTCTCATATGGTAGTACCAAACCGAGGTAGCTAACTAACAGAGTTGCTGACTTTTGGAGTGACTTGATATCAGACTCAGACAATCCATAGTTGGCAAATTAAACCTAGCTGCCTGAGCTGATCAATGGGAAGCAAAATAACCAGAAAGGAGATGTCAGAAGGATTGGAGGAGGCATAGCCAGCACTACAGGAATGTGAACTGTGGGTAGCTAGACCAGCTGATCATCCATTTGCTACACAGTTCCCAGAAATCAAGCTTAAAATCAGAACAGGGTCATGCTAGGCTTTAATTGTCCCAATATGTCATGAGTCCAGTGATAGACAGACAGAGAGGGAGATTAAATAGGAATTTGATTCAAGGCAAGGCACTTGTTAGGATTTCCATGCCTTTTGTCATCTTGACTGTTTCTTCTAACTTCTTTTTTGATCTTATATCACCGTTCCATGATTCCCAACATCTGAAGGGTGCGTTGAGCTTGCTCCCCATGTGGCTCATAGCTCACTCTTTTGTCTGCAGTCCTTGCTTGCTTATTCATTACCAGTTCCGGAAATTCTTAAGTTATTTTTTATTTTGCAGATATTTCCTAAGGTGAATGGTGATGCATTTAATGATTGTTTTTGTGAATTTTTCTCTGGCCTTGGGTCAGAGATCTCTGTGATTCACTTCAGGTCAGAGACAATCTGATTTCCATAGGTTATTCATCAGTTCTGGTAAGCCAGATCTTGCAATATGTGATTGCAGAGACTGTCTGCTGCATAGGATTTCTATACTGAGTCCTATTAACATGCATGACTGTACTATATTTTAAGATCATAGCGTTTCATTGAAATTGCAGTATTGCTGCCTGCCTTATGTCAGGAAGATTTAAGCATCAAGATATTCAAGCCCTGTATTTCTTTCCATGTGTTTAGAATATGCCTAGATTTCTTTTAGCCCTCATTTTAGGTAATTCCCAGGTGATCTTTAAAAAAGGGCACTGCTGCAAAGAGCAGAGTTGTGCAGTGACTTCTGTGAGGGGACTGTGTACACCCTTCACAATAATTCTCCTAGTTGGAATGTGTCAAACTATTTAGTCAATACCAGCCCAACATCATCTAGGTAAATAAATAAAGCAAGCATTTGAGAATTCCCACTTCTACATCTGTCAGATCTGTCTGAGATACCTTAGTTTAAACCTCTAAAAGGGTGAAAACCTTCCTTTCTACATCTTCCTTCTCCTCTCCTTAAAGGAAATCTCCATGATAATTCTGTGAAAAGATGTTGGGGTTTTTTTTGTTTTTTTTTTAGAGAAGCAAGTCTTAATTCAAATTTGTTTTTCTGTTGTTTCATTATCATAAGGGTATTTGTAGACTGTATCTGTGTCAGGGGAAAAAATGGAGCAAGTAAATAGTATTTTCAAATATCCTCCTGAAACCTGTTTTGCTTGCTAATTGCTCGCTTTTTTAAAGGAAATATTTTGGTGAAACAGTGCGTGTTGAATGTTCATTATGTGGAAAGCATAAGCTCAGAGTAAAACAACAGTTGCTATGAATCATACTGTAGTTCACGCTCAAGGTAAGTTGAATAAAATTTGTGTATTATGCTGTTGTATTTTTTCTTAATATACTGTTTAAGTGTATTGTGCCTATATTGTTAAGTCTCATAGTTAATTTTAAAGGGATATTTTGTCCTTGCTGTTGTCCATGCATTTTTCTCTGCATCTCATTTAGGCACCAAAATGCACAATAATGTTCTTTTTCTTTTATATGTTGTTTACTAAGGCAAACCCTTATAGACAAATACAACCAACAGAGAGAATGTTCAATAACTTGTAAGTATTATGAGTTCAGTGCTAGTTTAAATCTGATTTTTCATGCCTCTTTTTCTACTTATATTTTGTAAGCATGGCATCGTTTCCAACTCAGTTAAAAGAAATAATAGCTATGCTCTGCATTGTGCTTGTCATTAGATACTAAAGATGTCTCAAACGTACACCAACATGAAATTAATTTCACTCACAATGAAGTTAGCCTTAAAGTTGCCACCACACATGAGCATTCTGGATGTCTTCAGTGAAGGAGTTGGAAATCTCTTAAGATGTCTCCATTAGCTTAGTGAATTACCAACATACAGTGTGACTATGGCTAAAGGAAATCAACTTTCAGACTTGACCTGAAAGGCCTGTTTTCACCTACTGCCCAGTGTCCCCTGAAGCAGAACACAGTCAAGAATGTTAAGTTGGTGAATTGTATTGCCAGTATATCTGTGCAATGCACAATTTGCATAAATTTCACAAATGCCTTTTCTTCAATATAATCAGAATAAATATAATCATAGTCAGAGTTGTAATAAAGGTATAACTGCATACACAAAAATGAAACAGGTATGTAAGCAATTGTCCAGTGCATAGGGCTATCAATCGTAGCTCAAAAGCCTTCACTTGCATGGTGGATCTCAAAATGAGAATTCTTTTCTCTCTACATGTATGTTTGGTGTTTTCTGTGAGGAGCCTGTCATTTTAACAAAAGTGACATGCAGAGTAAAGTGGAAAGGTCTTGTTTCAACCTGGGAAGAGGGTGGAGCAGACAGCTGAATTGTTCCATTTTTTCTATGAAATCTTAATTGATTAGACTATCACCTTTATTCACCATAGAAAGACTGTCTTTTTTTATGATGGATACAACAGCAGGAGAGCAAACTGTTGGAATTGATACACTTTGTTGCTTATCTGAAAGGAGATTTTTTGCCCTAATTTTGCACAATAGTAGAAACTTCCTTTAAATCCCATTTTCCTAACCAGTGCCTAGAATAGCTCTTGTTGTTAGATTCTAAGGACTCTATTGTGGCTTTTAAGCCAGCGCCCGCAGTAGGGGTTGTGGAGGGATACGCCGCCCCCAAGAAACTCCTAGAGGGTTTGTGCTTGAGGACAAATCTGATGATAGAATTTAAAAATGGAAAAGACCATTGTAGATTATCCAGTCCTCCCATCTGCCAGCACAGAATTTTCCCTCCCAGATATTCTTAATGCATTGTTCGATGTAAAAGTCTCAACTCTGGGAGGTTTCCAAAGCTTTGCTTGGAAAATTTTTGCCTCCTTTTCTCCCTCAGAGGTACGAGGACACAGCAGCAGCCATGACCACATCTTTTAATATCTGTCTGTGTGTACTTTGGACTGGCTTCCACCTGCTGGCTGGTGTGAATAGGGGGCAGATGAGTCTGAATTTTCCCTTTAGTCTTCCGATGACTTAAACATGCCACATGGTCTCAGTGCCCTAGGATGAGATTTGTGACTGCCTAAACCCATCAACTGTCCTTTAACGAATGTCTCAGATTTTGTTAAGCAGGGTTTGAAGTGTAATTGTACATCACTTGAATGTAGTGAAGTTAATCTGTGTTTCAGTCAGGAATGTTGTCCTAATTTTCTGGGCGTTGATTATTCTTCCAGCCAGTGAAGCTGACTTGAATGATCCAGTGCATTTTGTTTACTATAGGAAGGCTAACAAATCTCCTGTGTATTATTTCCATTTTAGGCAATAACAGTGCATTCTTCAGTCTTGAAATCTGTTGATATTCCAGCCTTCCAAACAGATTTTGAAAGATTTCAGTTATCGAATAGAATATAACGTTATTGTAAGTGCTACTGGAAAGCAGACAGTAGATTTTCACAGGTAATTTGGGTCTTTAGCGTAGATGAGACCCCAATCCTGCAGTTTCTCATATTTAATGTGGTTACACGCAAGTAGTTCTGTCGGATTTATAAAGATCAACACGGAGCTTGGTGATTCCATGTAATAAACACGTACTGAAGTATGTTGGGGTTCGCATTTCAGTGCCTACGAAGCAAGCTTGCAATGACTTTGGATTAGTGTCATGATTAATGTAAGTGGGACTGTGCTCTACAGTGAGAAGTGTGAGATGTCAGTGATGCTCCAAATCTGCCAGTACTGACTATAATAGCCATAGTAAAATCTAAAGGCTCCTTTAAGATTGAATTCCCTTTAACGTATTTGGCAGTGTTCTTTAACCCAAGTGACTGAAAGCTAACACTGAATGAATACAATTTTATAATGGTTAATGTTTCACAATCCAAAGAAGAGTTTTAAGTCCTACTAATGTGGGTGTTTTTAATTGGGCCTTGGGGATACTTTGATCTGGTTGCAGAAGAGAAAATTTGTAGAGGCAGATAAAACCATGTAAGTCGAGCTGATGAAAATCTGTGATATGCAGTAGACCTGAGAAATCACCAGGATCTTGTCTCTTCTTTCAATGCATATTGTGAAAGATATGTAGGGTGGAAGGTTTTACTTGTTCAGTTGGCAAACCACCATGATAGTTTGTAGGGGAAAAAAAGTAATTAGCTAGTTTTATGTGAGTGCTTTATGTACCTTGCTCATGCAAGCAGTACACAAAAACGGGGCAATGACAATGAGATTTTGCTTCTTCTGTTAAGGTTCTATCAAGTACCAAGTGCGGTGTGTCACTGTGACTCCTGGGGCTTACAATTAGCCATTTTTGAGCAGCATCTTTAACTAAAGCATCCAGAAGTGACATTGTCTATGTGGATATATTTGACTTAGGTTGAAGTCTGTAAATAAATTACCAGGTGAATGGCAGCATAGGAAAGGTAGCTTGCTGGAAAACAGTTCAAGCTTAAACTAAACACTATTTTCCGTTTTTAAAAGTATAGACAGATCTAAGGTAGGAAGATCAGGTTTCATTGTCTAAAGATGTTTGCTAGATTGATTAACTGTAATCTGACTTTCTAATTGTTTCATAATCTGGTATCGCATATTTCATTTCGATTACTGTGGCACTTGAGAAGAACTACAGAAGATGGGCAAATTTTACTGCTGTTCATAACAGACGTTTTCTATCCATGTTCTTGTCCTGCTTCATTCTGGGTTTCTTTCACTTTCCAGACAGAAAAAAATGGTACATGGATCATTAAACAGTTTCTGAACTCTATTTCTCTGCAAAACTTTTCAGACTCTGTGGTTCCCCACTCTCTGTGCAAAGGCTTAATGGTATTATAACTGTCAAGAAAGATATGCATGCATTTCTTTTTCTGTGAGGTGGTAGCATAGATAGGGTGGTTACTTACCTGTGTATTTTAGTTTATTCATTTGTTTGCTCTTAGCAAAATATTTTTTGAAGGCTCTGTGTACCTACCTTTCCTGGCAGCTTGATTTAGCACACTTACATTCACTCCTGCAGTGACTTCATGGGCTTCCTGCCATCTGTCATTATTTCTTTATTCTAATATACGTTGCAGCCTCACATAATTTATGACTTTGACTGATATTTATTAGATAGACAGGATTATTGCCCACAGATGGCAATGGTTCACAGCCAGAGGCGTCTTCACAGAACTAGCAGGAAGAGATTTATTCTTACCACCATGTGACTTCTACTGTAAGCTAATTTTAGCACTGTGTGTCTCTTGACAACTTAAAGTGAAACAAGAACTTCAGGTCACATTCATTCCCGCAGCAAGTGATGCGGTTCCATTGACTTCTGTCAAGTCCTACCTGTACATCAGGTGTGAAATTAGCCCTCCAGTTTTTGGTTAAGAATACAAAATAGGAGAGCATATTTTAGTTGCAGCACATGAATGCAGTTACAAATATTTCTAGTCTTGAAGCTGTACTTGTAGGTTACAGTAGAAACTACAGAAAAGATTTTTCAAGTCATACAGTTGTTGCCAGTAGATGACATTGTTTGCCAGCTTTACAGTTTCTCTGCTTCTTTTTATGGGCCGCTGGAGTCATATTTTCAGTCATTCACAGTGTGAGATTCGGAACATTTCTTTGGCAAAGTCAGGGAGACTGGCGTGTTGAAAGGGAGCCAGCATGGTCAGGTGGTTTCGTTTGTACTTGAATGTGAGACTTGTTCTAGCAGCAGATAGGAGATGAAAATTGTATTACACCTTTCTGGTGTATTTGTTTTGTTACTGGTGAACTAGTTGCTGCCAGTGAATTTCACTCATCTCACTGGCAATAAATGCATAGAATCGAAGCGATGGCTTTTCTAATTGTTAAGGACGCTGTTCAGTAAAGTGTAGCTCACTGATGTCCCACAGAAACTGTTAATTCAGTGGGTCTATGTAATAACACTGCTGCTAACAACACAAAGACTAAAAATACATGCAGATTTCCTTGCTGTAGACCAAAGTAGAAATTCCCAACCACCAGATTGTAATCTGTAGGGAATTTATTAGCAGCCAGGGCTGGGGGGAATGGCACTTCAAACAGAAGCCATCTGGAATATGCATTAGGAGATTCTGCTGCAGGAGATCTGGGAACAGAAAAGCAGGCAAAGGAACATGCTGCACTCACACCCTGCTAAGTTCTAGGCATACTTACCTTCCACTGGGAGGTCAATGGGAATTGGGGTGCACAGCACTTGCAGCTTGATGTTGTAATTCAGGAATGCCATCTGTAGTGTAATAGATTAAAACAGAAGTGAATATGCTAGGTAAAGTTCTACCATCTGATTCAACGGAGTTATAGCGTAGATATAAATTCCCACTCTTTGTCATTACTTCTTTTGTTGGTACATGAAAGATGCTGTTTGTGGTTATTTTTTATGTTCTGCTTTTTTTGGTTTTAAGCGAAGCTGGATTGATTCTTGCAAGGAAGAAACCTTATCATCCTCCTTGATGCATACATTTGTTACATTTGTACATATTATACAGGTAACATCAAGAGCAGAATTTCCAAATTTCCTTGCTGTTCAAGGTGCTTTTCAAAGGTGTTTGTTATGAAGGAGGGAACTGCAAGGTAAAGACAGTGTGCCTGCCTGTGGACCCTTTGCATTCATTTGCTTTGCCAATAAGAACCTGGCGTCCATTTTGTCCTTGTAAAATTGGGCCAATATAGAATGGAATGCTACCTATGCTCTGCTGAAGGAAGTAAAGCACTGCATCGATGTTTTTCGGGTCAGCACATATAAATGCAAAATCACTACTTCAGGTGCAGTGCCTGCAGGATTTGACCCTAGGGAAAAGCAATCTCCTTGTCCTTTACTACAGATATTTCTAGAAGGCAGAGGCTAATTTCAGGTATGATGTGTCAAGGCATGGAGAAGAGTCATTGACACAGCAGGTGCACTTAAATATAACTGTCTAATTATACAGTGATTCAAGTTTGCTCCCAAGAAACTAAATGTACAGTGCCATTGAAGACATGGTATCTGCCTGTTGTGCTCTTGAATGAGAAAACAGTCTTGAGAAATGAAGTGTATCTGACGTATGAAATCATAAAAGCCCTAGTATGATAAACATAAGATTTATTCCTGTTCTTTGATTTCCCTTCTTGGAAGACTGCAACATGTATGCAGCTTGTTTCAGAGAAACACAGCTTCAGAAACCTATTTGAATATGCTAGCATGCGATTTCAAGCTTATTTATTGAGTTTGTTTGAATATTATGCAATGGAATTTCTGAATCAGTTTAAAATCTATACACACAGTAATGGTAGAGGATAACAGAATGTTATTCTGCAGCTACTGCTAATCTAATTCTGGGATCTGGGAAAGGGCACTGCTACTTGGCTAAATCTAAGCAGAGCCTGGGGTTTGGTAGTAAGGGTAGGGTGAGGAGGTGAGTTTTTACTGACACAGTTCTGATTTGAGGGCAAGCTTCAGTGGTAGGCATGTTTTTTACCCTTTTTATTACTCTAGTAATGACTTTTTTTTTTAATTGGCGATTCTGCCCTGGACTAAAGGTGCTTTGTTTCCATTCAGCTGCTAAAGGGGTAGGCAGGCAACCAAAGGTAGAGAAATGAGAAAGGTAATAAAGTATTAATTATATCAGTAATCAGAGAATTGTTACTTGAGCAGAAAGTATTAGTAGAAAACATGTTCCTGTTTGTTAAATAGATTTTATTACTTATTAATTTGCTTTCTTGCCAAAGTACAAACATTCACCGCTATGTTTTATATGTCAAATGCTGCAGAATAAAAGGGACTGTCCCTTCTTCCCTTTGAGTGGCCAGTTCAAACTTTTCCTCACTTTTTCCAATTTTATTGTATATTCCATCCTTATAGGGATTTTCTATATGCTTTTTTCATGCCTTCCCATTTATACTGATAGCTCATTTTAAGTGGAGGATACAAGCTGCAGTGTGAATACCTGCCAGAATTCCAATATTTGGAGCTATTGGCTAATAAATGTTTTGAAATAGTAAGTATTGCTCAGCCATCACAAAATTTTCTTAGCATTCTGAAATACCTCTGCTGAGAAGTAAATTGTTTCGTTCACTATGTGTTCCAAGATAGCATAATTAATGACTCTAACTTTAAATGCCATCAACTCTCTGTGGTGATGGAGAATGGCTGTTTGTTTAGAGCACAAAAGAAAACATTTACTGAATGACAAAATGGATATTCAAAGCAATCTAGAACAAAGACAGTGAACATTGTGTAGCAAAGCTGAATGTTTCATGGTGAACCTTTTTAATATCTGACTTTGAAATTAGAGTGATCCGGTATAACTTCCAGGCCATAGATTTGTTTGTATCTTTATTCTGATGCCTTTTCTCTTTTACCTCCATGCAGTGTCTTTGTACTGACATCAGTTTCTTAGATTTTATGTTTTTGTTTGCCAGGATTCAATTGCTGAATGTAACAGATCCTCCCTAAATTAGATAAAAATAGTGCTATGCCAAGACTTTCAAAATCCCCAGAGGTTTCTGTAAATTAGTTTGTTTCTTAGAATTATAGAATGGCTTGGGTTGGAAGGGACTCCAAGAATCAAGTTCCAACCCCCTACCACAGCCATGAAAAGTGATTTGTAGTTCACATTAGAATCATCCTCTTTATGCGTCTTGTAAATGTCATTTAGAAAATAATTATATATCTAATGGTATTTACTATTATTGCTTACTCCTACCTGGTGGGGACTGCATGTGGCGAAGGAGAACAACCCCAGCCATCTTTCTGAGACTGCTTTTTTTTTTTTGGCAGGACTGAATCCTTCTGAAGACCAAAGAAAAATTTGGGGAGTCCTATTTTCCTTGAAGTGAGCTGTTTACTCATCTTCGCGGTTTGCTGATGCTGGTCATAGCCAGCAGGACTAATCTATGCCCTTTACAGGAAAATCCTTAGTATCCTGGGCATCTGCTGCTCTCAAGCAAGGTGAGTCAAGAACTTTTCTTTTTTTGCACAATGGATATGTCCTTTTCATTGATATGTAGTCTTCCTCCTTCTCACACCTTCAGACAAATACCACTAAGTTCTGCACATCTTAATAGTGAGGAAAAATCAGCCATTTGCATGATTTAATGTGTCAGGTTGTCAGGCAATTCAGACAGTAAAGATTAAGTCTCTGTCATAGTGTGGAGGAAGAGAAGCATGGATACATGTGTTATCCTAGTATGATGTCTAGACCCAGAAAAGGTGTGTGTCTGTGGACTTGGTCTATGGGTTTAGCAATATGTTTCAACAGGAGACCTTCTTTTGGCTTACTGTAAGTGAGCTTGCATGTAGTCTTAGTGGGTGCATTTAGCTTATTCTGCATACAAGTGTAACATTAAGTCACCAACACTGCTTTCTGCTGTTTGTAGGACTTTTTGACATTCTTCATATAAATACTGGTTTCTTCTGCTAAATGCAGTGTCAAACAACTTTTCTCCCTGAAATAGTATGACCTGTTATAGTATGCTATTGTACTGAGAAAGGAATGTTGTACCACCATTCAGTTGTGCAAAAAGAAATAGGGTGAGTTTTGAAATAGTTTTGTATTTATTACCTTTTGGCTCCTTAAGGGCTGTATTGCTCTTAAATCTCAAATCCGTATGCAGATAAGATAATGGTGGGCTGAGGTAAAAGCATAACGATTTTTGCAAAATCTACACATGGTAAAATTTTAATGTATGCAAAAAAAAAGGAAGAAAAGAAATTAGAAAAGGGAGGAAATGAAAGTGTGTTCACTGTTGAACAGGCACACGTTGGTCAAGTAAGAAACGGTCCCATACTGTAGTTTCTAACTTCTGATCCTACAGACTCTGTAGACCACCTCTTTAATTTATTTTCAGTGTGATTAAATGTAGGTAGAGCTGGGATTAAGAGATAACTGCATACCCACAGGCAACTTTCAAACACATCAACAGCCTGAGCCAGTAGGGTTGTTTTCCTGTCACCTGAGGTTGAACCCTTTGATCACAGTCTCATCTGATCTTCTCCACTCTTGTCTCCACCCTCACCTCTTCCATGCACAGCTGTGGGAGGAGCGGGGGAGAAAGCTTGCAGCAATAGACAGGAGCTTCTTCCAGGCACAGAACCTGCCAGGGGAACTGCTCCTGGTCATCAAATTCCCCCTTCTATGCCCTGTGCACCTGTTAAGGAAGAGCGGGTTTCCAACCCTGTCAGGTCTCGTTGACATGGTGTCCTCAGCTTTTCTTCCATCACCCTTCCACCCATTACCCCAGGAGGGCTAGCTGGTAGTGGTTGGTGTCTATCTCCACCCAGAAAGTCAAGGTAAATGCTCACAGCTGTCACCACCTGGCTACCTGGAAGGGGAGCAGCAGTCCTTTACTTCTCTTCTGCTGTGTAGGGGCTGAGGTGCTCAGAGCATGGCTGGGCAGTGTGACGAGGTGCAGTGTTGTCTGCTCTGCATCTTCCTTGTGTCAGCAGATATTTCTATGGCCTTTTCCTAAGGGAAGAATTTGTATAAGTATTGTGTCAGAAATCTGATTTAAGCCCCTGTGTCTTATAAGCCATATAACAGGTGTGCTTTTTGAGCTAGTAGTGAGGCCAACTTAGCACTCTGTGCAGGAAGGAAGTGGGTCAGGGCAGAGTTCTGTACGTGGAGCTAGGTCTCTTTCCATTAGGATGGAAACAGAAAAGGACTGTCCTGCCACACTAACATAACTTCCTTTGGAAAGCGGGATACCTGTAGTACCCAGCCCTGTTCAACAGAAGTCCAACCGTCCTGAGTGGCCCTCCATCTCAGATATTCAGGAGAGGACTGTGAGCTCAGTCCTGGCACCCGTGAAGCCTGGCCATGTGGAGGAGCAGCAGCCAGCAGCAGACTTTTAGCCTTGGCCAGACACCTCTGACAGGGATGGCCCATAGCAGCAAGACGTAATGCCCTTCATAGAGGTTTCTGGTCAAGCCCTGTGCTTTTTCCAGCACATGATCTTTTCCTTGTCTACTTGAACATTTTTCCAGCTCCTGGAATGTGATGACTAAGGATGTGCTGTCACTAGTATGCCTCTTTTATTTGTATTAAAGTACTTCAGCCTTATAGTTAAGTATATTGTGCTGATCTCAGTGCAGTTATTTTAGGACTGAGTTTAAGTCTAAACATTTGATTAATCTCTTTGGTTTAGCCTCTTCATCATTTACTTGCTTGTGAGAATTATCTGTTCAATAGCCACCTGCAGTTTCTATTTTATTATGTTTTGTGTTCTAAAATTTTGCTAAAAGAAAAACCCTCAAGGTTGACAAGGACTAGGATTGACAGAACTATGGCTCTTTGAAGTCCCTGTTGTCCATTTAAATTTTAATGTTTCTATCATTTGTTCCTCAGTGTAAATTAACAGCCATGGCAGTGTGTTGGGTTTCTTTTCTGAAGTCAAGACTTTAAATTTAATTCAATAGCCTAGATTTACAGCTATTCTATATTTCACAAGGCAGAATCAATAATGTGACTGAAGTGAAGAAGATAAAAATTTATGGTATCTTGCAATTTAATGGTTGAAAAGATGCAATTGGAGAGATCATAAATTGTGAAGGAGTTTATGCTTCATTGCTCCTGATTCAGTGCTTGCTGTTAGAACTTGATTTGTGACTATTCACAAGGTGTGATTAATGGTGTGATCGATGCTTGCTTCAGTGCAGTAAAGCAGTTGTAATGCTCTTCATTAGAATAAATAAAATAAATTGACTGAATCTTTATAAAAACTGTGTAACATTTAAAATCTAAAATGTCAATTTTTTTTCCTGTTACAATTTAGGTTTCTTCAGGCAGTTTCCACCTACATCACATCACTCATTGTCATTCTTTTTGGATATTATAGAAATCCATGTGGGTTTGGGTTAGCTTTATGCAAAGCTCAGTGAAGGGGAAAAAAAAAAAAAGAGTTGAATAGGGCTGACTGGATTCTAAGAATTTCTGATGGCTGTGTTTTGCCATCCTGCAATTGTACATTTATTCTCCTTTAACACATGCAAGTTTAAAGGAATAAAGGCATAAAATGTCCCTTACATACACAGCTCTACTAAAAAAAATTAAAACAAAATTGTTTTTGTTTCATTGATTTTTAAATGATCAGTACCCTAGCAGAGACAATGAAGATTAAAAGGCTTTTTTGAGTAGCTTTTTTTATTATTATTATTTGGGGATGCTCATTACATAACCCAATGCTATCTCACAATATGCTCTACAACAGGCAGGGAAATATGAGAAAACTGCAATAGCAGTTGGATGTAATGATTTTGATGTAGCCATTTGAAGAATTGGGCTTCGGGAGATGCAAACAAGAAATACTGTTGAGAATGCCCTAGGATGCCTCGTATGTGCCAGTTAAGTCCCCTGCAGTATATGGATCATTTTGAAGTTAGGGATGTCTAAGTTTAAACATGCTGTGTAAAACCTGGAGAGTGAAGAAACTGTACTGTGAAATGTAGGGAAAATTCTAATGTGACTTGAATCTAGAGCTCTTCTATTTGTTTGTCTTGTATTCTTCTACCTGATTGAGAGCCTTGTAATTAGTTGGAAAAGTTTATCAGATTTCCAATGCACTCCCTTAATCTGATTGTTTTCAGCATCCTTTGTCGTGTGTGTGTGGAGTTTTCAGGTTTGTGTTTGATTTTTAAGAGGAAAGATAGGATCTAAAAGCACTGGACAACGATGTGCTATTTTTAATAAAAGCAATGAACTAAATATTTCCTGTGATTTGATTCTCTTAAAACGTGCTGAGGTGACTTCAGGTTGTCTGTTTGCTGATTGGAATTGCAAGGAATTGAAAACATAGGGAAACTTAAAACTTATTTTTAAGCATACAGCTATGTCAAATTAGTGTTTCTATTATTGCATGCAGTATTTACGGACTAACGGTTGTCACTTCCAAAGAAAAAATCTTCAGATAGATCATATTCTGTCTATCAACAGTCTGGCAGACATTCAGATATTAACTGCAACATGTTCTGATAGTAAACACGTAAAGTGCATGAGACTAAAAGTGAGTAGATTTTCTTTTGTAGATAATTTTTTTGCTCCCTCACTGATGATTGAAAAGCCAGTAATTCACACACACTGGTGGGTTTCTGTGAAACATAAAAGCTAGGTTTGGTAAGAAAAGACATAGCGTAGCTGCAGCCACAGCCAGGGCATGGTAGCTGAAAGATCCCAAGGATTCCAATATTGTTGTGGACACAGTTATTGGCAGTTGTAGTTACCTGACCTGCTCATTTTACATCAACCAAAAAAATATCACAAAATGTAGAGCCACAAGGAAATGTGAAGACTCTAACACAGTGGAAGGCGGCCTAAGTCTAAAACTCCACCACTTAATGGCAGGTAGGATACCTGCTTGTGAGAGGTTGTTTGAAGGAGCTGATGACCTTTTTTTGACCTATTTTACTGTTTTGAGAAGTAGTAATAGTAGTAACACTGACACCTTAGACTGAGTTTGTCATCCTACTGTATCATTATCAAACTGCACCATCAGTCTGGTTTTGTAAAATGGAAGACCATATCATTGAGCAATTTCCCCAAAGTCATGTGCCAGATTTGCTGCAACATTCGTCCTCCATCTCTTTAGACATGCACTATATTCACTAGGCTTTTGTATTCCACTCATCAATGGAGAAACCCATTTGTAAGAAGTTCCAGAAAGGATGCTATGATAGGACTTCATTTGGCATTTTGGGTTACATTTTAATTGCTTATTATTTATTAGCTTATTCTGTGAAGTTGGTAGGGTTGCAGTTATTTAGTCAGTTTATAGATATATTCAGCCACAAACATACAGGCAGCATGGAAAGCTATCAGTTTGTTACCGGGCAGTTGAAAGATTGTTTCACTGGTGAGTGAAGCCCTGTTCCTTTAAATGTGGCATGTGGAAGGAAGCTGTCCCAGTTTTTACCCAGATTAGCGTAGTATAGAAAGTGACTTGATAATATTGGAGAAGCAGAATATAACCATGTTAGGGGGCTGGAAGGGCTGAGCTGTTGCTCCTTTGATTGTATCTAGTCTAACCTCTTCAGAAATAGCTGCACTCTGCAGTTTGGTGTGTGTGGACATCCTCAGTTAGTCACACCAGCAATGAAGGGCTCACCTGGCAGATGAAGCTTTTGTGAAGTAGGACGGGGTGTGAATTGAAATAGCTTTCCCACATTTTCCACAGTGGACACTTTTTTCTTTTCTTTTACTTTTTTTTTTTAACTTTTTCTTTTTTAGGATTGGTTTTTGTGGTTTTTTTTTTTTTCCCCACTTGAATGCTTTCTGCAGCCTAACATAGTCTGCTTCAAAGTGGACTAAACAAAAGCAGATTTCAGACAAAAAGAGATGGTTCACACAGGAAACTATTGCAGAATATCTATTTCTGCCTTTTTCTGAGTGAAAGAAAAGTCACTAGCCCCTCAGAAACCTGGCTGCTTGGAATGTGGAGGCAGCTGTTTTCCGACTGATGGTTCCATACCATACAAATGTAGCCATGTATCCTGTTCTGTTTGCATGCCCATAATACACCATGGGACTCTTCATGTCTTCTATTTATTTTTCCTCCTCAGCTAAATGTGTTGTTTATTCTCCAAATCTGTTTTGTTTGTTTGTTTGTTTTCTTTTTCTTCATAGTTCAGGTACTTTCTGCAGTATTGACTTCTGTCTTGTGTCAGATACTCTGCTGTCTGTTTTTCCTTTCTTTGTAACAAAGACAGTGGTGATCATTTAATTACATCATACAATACTGAGTGCTTTTAATTGAGGTTCTCAAACAATTTTAAGCTACTGAGAGAAAAACAGAGGCATGGCATAACTAATGCAAAGCCACAAGTAAAGCCTGACTGCAGGTCTTCTTTCCTTAAGCTCAGTATTACATTCAGTATTGAATTGCGACTGTACATTCAGTATTACATTCAGGCTGTTCCTGTATGGGGAAAATCATGTCTCTACCTGTCTGTCCTCGCATTTGAATGGAGATGTTGACGCTACTCTGAAGAGCACCACTGCTAACCCTACTCTCACTGTTCTTGTTGTTAGTGTTGATGCTGAAATTATTCTTTATTATTATTATTTATTCTTCCGCTGCTGCAGCAAATTGGATGTGGGTCTATTGATTGGGTCTATTTCTTTGTTTCCTGAGAAGGAGCACAGCTTTGGCATGTGAAGATGTAGATGGGTAGTCATTAGGTCTATGCTGTTCCTGTTTGATATTTGCAGCTTTCGTGAGAGATCCTGATACTTGTAGATGATCCTGCTGCTAACTTCTGATGAGGCACATCTCCCCCAGGTGAGCAAATTATTGTAGAAGTGTGTTTTGTGTGTGTGTAGATTTAGGCTTTCCTGTGCATGGGTTTTTTTTTTTTCTATCCAGTAGAACATCATAGAAAAAAAGTCTTGAAAGCCTCCTTCCATGGTTTTCACTGTTTTTCTGCTCTGTTACAAGATATATCAGTGTAAGATGGTTCCAAACCATATCACCCAGAGTGTACATTTACACGTAGGCTTTCAATAACAGTAATCCTTTCCCCAGCAAATTTCTGATAATTTCTTTATCCTAGAACTGTACACCCTCCTATTTGCTGTTATTTCAGACAGCAAGGAGTGTTACAGAACAAGGTATAAATGAGTTTAGGATTTTCTGTTCTTCCTTGTGCTATTATCACTTTTTCTCTGGTTCTGAGTGTTTATATGTAGGGTCTACCAGTTTCTTCTAGATCGCTTGCAGTTCATTAGGGGCTTGCTGAATTTATTAGGAACCAATCATGCATTCATATATTCTTCCATCTGAAGTGCACTTTTAAATGTTAGACTACACACTAATCAAGTTGAACATAATAATGAAAGCACGTTCACATTGTTAAGGTAAATGACCCAATGCATTCATAGTGAAGACTTATTTGAGCTACAGTTTATGCTTTTCATTGCAATACTGAACATTCTGGAGAACTCTGAACTGTGTTGTTTTGTGGCAGCCTTGCAAATGTATGATTATTATTACATTGCTGGTGGAACTCTGTCCATTTCTTTCCTGCTTTGTGATAGATTTCTAAATGCTATTAGCTGGAGAGGATTTTATGGTGTAAATTTCTTCATATAAATTAGGCTAACAAAGGAACAGTGGAACAAACATGTCTTTGCATGCATGCATGCCTATATATATACTTGAATGGTGTATCGGTCTGAGCTTTGATACTATGTGCCTGTTTTCAAGGAAGACAGTAGGTATTGATTTGTTACGTTCTATTTTAAAAAGACAAGATCCAAAGCTGGCAGGTATACCTAAAGAATTAAATAAAGTTAATTCTTATTTTAGAGATGAGGATGGGAGGTTTGTAGGCACACAAAGTTAGCTGTATGAGGGAGCACTTTGGTCTGGTTCTTCATGATGTGGTTTGTGACTGACCGTATTTTTCCTAGGTGCACTTAAATCAATGTTCATTGACTAATGCCAATAGATTGGCATATTCCTCTAGGGAACCACATCAGCAACTGTTTGAGGTGATACTTGCCTGTCTTTTTGCTATTCCTAAGTGGAATGGATGAAATATTTCCACATTCCAAAGTAGAAATTTCCACTACAGCCACCTCAGCATGAGATTGGGGTATCACTTTAAGTTGTTGTTATTTTCAAAGATACAGTTTCATTTCAGTTTAAAATTCTGGACTAATCAAGTCACACTGGCAACTGCAAATTAAATGCAGAAATTGGACTGGACCTTTACCAGCTTTTTCAAGCTAGGGAAGATGATGAAAGGACAGGGAACAACTCTTGGAATGATCTGAGCCCGGTACCCAGAGTCCATATGTGACATTTCTCAGGGCGAATGTATATCCACCCTCTTCAGTCCCCACATCTTTCACCTCAGGATGGCTGGACAGCATCACTCAACTGCCTTCAGGAACATCAGCAAAGAAAGAAAATTTTCACTCTGAAATCGGTGTTTTAACATTTAGAATAGAGTGGCCAAAATATTTTTCTGTAATTTGTCTTTTTCCGCTCCATATTTTTATTATACTCAATCATTTTCTTCTTCAAAGTACTATAATTTACAAGGTAATATCATTGGTTTTCATTATTTTGACTGTTCCACTGGTATTCCAACATAAAGTAAGCAGTGAGAAAATGGGCCATGTGCCCAAATTCCCAGAAATATTTATGTCTCTAAAATCCAAAGTGGAGGAAGCAAATGGGAAATATGCATTTTCTGCAATAGAAATAATCTTAATATTTTGCTGAAAGTGCTGGAAAGCCAAAACCCAGTTTGCATTGAGCAAGAACAGGGGCACATGGAAGCTCAAGTGTGAACTGTACATTAGTAAATATTAGCTTACTCAGGTGAGGTGAAAAGATTTGCACAGCAAAGGAAAATAATTTGATTAGTAATACTTTTCCAAGAGAAAGACAGAATCCATGGCCTGGCAGTACTTCATCTCTCCCTGCCTGGTAAGTCAGTAGCATGCACTGCACAAGCCCCCACAGCGCTGTCAACAAACCACAAGGTTAATGTGGTTTTGCAGACTGGCTAAATCTGAAGGGTGTTTTCAAATATTAGGCTGCACTGCTTTGGCCTCATGTGCCTGATCTCTGTGCTGTAGATCAAATAAAATGCTAATTAGGGCAGAGGTACTTCTAATGAAAATGTGATACTGTTGCAGTGCAATAGGTACATTTTTCTGGTGCTTCCAGTTTAGAATGGAAGAAAAGCAAATTTCACTATTTTACTTAAAATTGTACTGCTTTGTCTGTTGCATCTCTTTGCTCGGGTAGTTTGTGATTTTTAAACTTTTTAAAGTTCTGCTTGATGCTCTTGGCAATTCTCTCACTGTTAATATTAAAGTATAATCGCACCATTGCTTCTATAAAAGAGAAAGCAAAGTGATAATGAACAAGTACAATGAAAAAAAGTTCAAGAAGTATCTAAGTTCTAGTGTGTAATCTCAAACGTGTTGAGAATCTCAAACTTCAGAGACATTCAATTTTTCATCCAAATATATATCAACTGCTAGGAGCAGAATTTTCTAAAATCATTTTTGGTGGAAAAAAAAAACCCATACATTTTCTGACTAACAAAACTATTTTATTTCAAAGGTTCTGCAACAGTTATAAATTTTATTAAAAAAAACCAACAACTATATCTGGATGCCTTGTTCTCTTTAGTGGCTCCTTTCTAATTTCTACCATGTGCTGCTTTGCCACATTCACTCCAACAGAAGATGAAATCCAAGCTGAGATTCTGGTTTGGGGAAGAATGGTAATGAGATGAAGTTTCTCAGTAGTGATGGTCTGGCTGAAAGGCAGCATTTCCAAAACACAGAATACGTTCAAGTCTACCACTGTGTTCTTTCCTCCATCATGGGGCCCTTTGTTATAATTACTTTCTGCACTGCTCCTTTTTACTATATCCTTTTTTTCTTGGACGTGGTTTGCGGTTTCCTAAATGGATGCTTGTTTTGGAATTCGTGCTCCTCATTGGGAATTAACTTTATTCAGCATTTGGGTTTCAGCACAGCTTTGTGCTATCCTCTGGAGTTTGTCAGGTCCAGTTAATCTAACTCTGGAACACCCTACTCTGACATTGCAGCAGAATCCCTAAGGACTCCCATGAGCTGTTAAGTATGAGGGGTTTTTTTGTGGCATGTGCTGCTCTTGTCAGACTTAGCCTAGAGGTGGGCAAGAATAAAGCAGCTGGATTACTTTCACAGCTGCAGGATGCTATCCATGTGTGACAGAGTTGCAGCCTTTGCCACTGATCTTCTGTGTTCTCCTCATGTCATGCCTAAGGCTATTTTCAGTCTGCAGGAGGGACTCTGAGCAGCCTGATCAAGCTGTAGGTATCCCTGTTGCGGGGGAGGGTGGGACTAGATGGCCTTTATTGGTCCCTTCCAACTCAAACAATTCTGTAATTCTATATGGGCTGCACGATGTTGATCATACTTATACCTTTCCTATTGCTGTAAAACTACTTGAGTTTTGTGCAGAGCAGGTAATATAGAATGCTGTTATCTTTTAGCTGATTTGATTTAATTTTTTGACAGTTTTAAGCCTCATTCAGATATTTCCTGTTTCGTGATATCAAAGAGAGATTGTCTTATCTGAGAGGGATGATATTTTCCTCAGACATGTACAAGGAAGTCCTGGTAGATCGTGATCACTGGTAAGTTGCATTTCTATATTCCTAGGTTGTCTCATTTAGAAAGTGAGTTTTTTGCAGCTTTTGGTAGAGAAATTTTCCATTGGATTGCTTTCACTCTACCAAAGTAGTTCTGGTAACGTGAAGATTTGTTGCTAAATAATCTGCACCAGACAATTCAATGCCATATTAAGTACTTTGATTCCTTGAGGTAGTACCAGAGAAGCAGGTATAAAATTTTCATGACAACTGGAGACTCTTCAGAGCAGTATTGTTAGACTAACTATCCAGATTTCCCCTAGTTCTGTAGTCAGCTTGGCAGGCATTAATTCTGCAGTCTCTGCATCATGCTCAATTATGTTGTTTGAATGTGCTATCTGGTGCCTTGTTTTCTTCTTTACATTCCATACAATCTTAGTCAATTTTATTGACAGAAGCTGATGCAATGTCACATGCATCTAGGAAAAAAAATAGCAAATTTTAAACCAGGCTACTTACCAAGCCAAAGCTATGAAGGCAAATAATTTGTAAGTGGAAGCTGGTTGCAGACTTAACTCAAAGGTGATGCCATCTGTCATAATAAAATGGCTGTGTTTATGTAGAACCCTGCACCCAAAGACCTCAATGTTAAGATTATTAAACCCCCTAACGTCCTAGTAAGGGACCTAATAGTAGCATGTCTGTTATGCAGATGAAGGAAATAAAGCTGAGTTAAATGACTTGCTCAAGAATTCACTATCTGTTACTGGCAGGAACAAGAATTGAACTAATTGACCCCATCTTTCAGAGCTCTCCTTTTAACCCTGAAATGATTCTGTTTCCTCATGTGCAGCTCTTTCACTCACAACTTCTAATCTCAACATGTTTTATTGTAAGCAGCCAGATAATTGTCATGTGTCTGAATTATGTGGGGTGTTTCCAATACAAAAAATACGCCTAACATATTAAATATATTCATTTTTCAATTTGACTTCTCCAGATCATAGGTTCATCTAAATGATAAGGCATTTTGAAGCCCAATAGCTTATTTTTAGTTTGGAGAGCTGTTTTTTTTCCCTCCCACATCTCAACAGATTATATTTTTACCACTACACAAGCTAACTTCATACCTCATTTCTGCCATCAATATGGCTATTTTCTGTAATGTGAATGATGTACCTGGCATGATAAATATTAAAGTGTATCTACAGTTTCATTTTCACATACAATTGACACTTCAAAGAATAAGCCTATTGCTGCAGTATTTACTAAGAGTGACTCTAGTTTAATTCTGATCTTCTTGCTTCGTATTTCAATATAGGAAGCTGGTAAAGCAATTCAATATCATTTCTCTTCATTTATGACCAAGTTATATTATTTCAACATAATCATGCAGTAGTGGAATGAGTTATGTTTATGGCGTACCTTTGATATTGGAAAATGTGCATATAGATATTGTAATAATTCTACTATTACTTTTCACTACCTTTTCAGTGACAGGAAAATGCAGCATTCTGCTACACTGAGTTACAAATTCTATACAGTGTAATCTTACTGAAATATTTCTTGCATGTTAGTTTTGCAGTGTTGATAATCCTTCAGTGTTACCATAAAATAAAGTTGTGAACATCAAGTCTGTGTATTCTTAAATACAGTGTATTTTTACTTTGTTGATTAATCAACTTCCTGTCTTGTTTGGCTGGTGGGTTAAAAGCATATGACTGTAGCAATTTTTGTGTTCAATCTCTCCTAACAGTTTCACATAATCTTTCTACTAATGTGAAAGTATTTCTAGATCTTGCCTTGGCAAATAATCTTCCTTGACGTTGCTGAGACAATTTTTTGCAGTATATTCTAACTTTCTTGTTGGGAAGTTACTTACCTTGGTTATCACAGTCAGAAGGTGAGGAAGAGAGAAGTCCTTCTTTTGATAAAGTTAACAAATGGGTAGAAGTTTCTGCCATGGCTCTCGGTCAATTTCAGTTACCATATGACATCTGTTATGTTCCAATGCCCCTGCTTGTTATGCTCCCTATGTTTCAAGAAGCCTGATTCTTTCCTGTTGTTTTGCTTTGTACCACGTAAGATCCCGAAGAATCTATGGAATCACTTCTGGTATTGGTGCAAAGAAAAGCAACAAAATTTAAACATAAGGACAAAAAATTTTATACCACGTGCACAGCCTCTGAGTAACTCAAATAGCTTGATTAATGGTGAATGGTAACTCTTCAGTAAAAATGCTGTCAATTCTGATAGGATTTTTGTCATCCTCTTTACCTATCCTTGATCAAATCTAGACATATTTTTAGGAGAGGTAATCAGTTATTTGATGCAGTATAGCTACCATTCATTGTCATAAATGTGAAAAGTTAGATGACTGTTTTCCTGGTATAAACTATTTATTCTGTAATGTACATCTCAAGAGGAAGTGAGAGATAATTGCAATTACAGGGATTTTAGTACATTGGTTATTCAGTTTTGAGTTGTTCAACACAGAGTACTATGATACATGGGTTTATTTTTACTGCCTTTATGCTAAAGACAAATTTAAGTATACTAACTATAATTTGTGTACATCCTACGGTTCTGCAGTCCCAAGGCTGAGCCATGTAAACTTCATTACAGGGATTCCTTCTGTACAGGATATGCTGCTGTTGCTGAAGCAAAGCATTAACCTAATCTAAATGGAAAAATAGTGGCTGAAGGGGATAAGTGTGAACAAGAAAGAAATATGTATCTCCCAGAATATGCAGTTCCTGTTACCAGTGGGAAATGAGTCAAAGATCACACTTAACTTCATCAGGTAGGTGTATGGCCAGAAGAATTGCATGCAAAAAGGAACCTCTGTGCTGGTATGAGGGAGATGTTCCCATACTTGCCGCAGAAAACAAACAGAATCTTCAAGAGAGAAGTTCCCTGAGCACTGACAGAGAATGGGCACTTATGCATTATTGTGTGTCCAGACTGTGGCTACTATATCTGTTGAAAAAACTTATTTGTCTGGAGTTAAAATGGACTGCAACTAAGATATATGGTCTCAAAGGGAAATGCAGCTTCCTAGGAATTCCTTATCATTTTGCAGTTTGCTTTGTCACTAGGAAACAGTGTTTTGAGATTAGGAAAAAAAAAATACCTGAAGCAAATTTAATTCAGGGAGACACTGGGTTGCTAATGATATACAAAAAGTTATTAATGTTAACTTTTTCCTGCAGTTTGGGCAAAATATTTTTTTAATGTTTAAGTTCTACTAATCTTGCCTTTGAAAGCCTCTCTAATGTGCTGAAAAGATACAAGAAATGCTAAACAGTAAATAGAGCAGCCAAGGTACAAAATTAGTGCTGAGTGAGTAAAGGAAACAAACCATGGATGCAAAGTCTTGGGGTTGGAAATTTATATTTAGACATTTTTTCCTGAGTTTGTATAGCCTGCCCCAGTCAAGTAAAGGGTAATGTATTTCCAATTTATTGTAGAAAGATTATGTACAGTATTTGCTGACTGAAATGCAGGTGGTTTTTTTTAATATTGCTTTGCCAGAATCTGATTATGTAAAGTATTTTGGCCAAGATGAATGCAAGGAAGAGGAAGAGATGAATGCTACTGTTTCCTTCCCAAAAACTCAATGGACTGCCAAGTTCTGTCAACTTCAGGACTTGTATGAAAGGACTTGAAGCATAATGTATCCAGGAACTCCAAATCACCATTTCTTACCCTGTTAAAGTTTCCAAAATTACTGGGGAGAAAGGAGATATATCAGAGAAGATGCCTCTAGTCTGTCCCTTATAGTTCTTTCCTATGTTTCCAAATGAAATGTGGTTAAGATTGACTAGAAGTTTCAAGTAATTACCTTAGGATGTAAGGATCAAAATATTAATATTTTTTATACATAAAAATGTCAAGACAAAAAGCAATGATGGTCTACTCTAAGTATATACATTCAAATGAATCATTTTTGGATTTATACTGGATTGTATTATGAGAGCAGGAATAACGTAAACAGTGCAGCTTTTTAAAGGTATCTTAGAGATTAATTTCAGGTCACAGAAATTCTTACTCTTTTGGGAAATATTATTAACCCAGTTTTCAGGTTAGAAAACAATCCAGTAAATTAAACCAACTGTTACATATTAATCCCACATAACATGATGTGTAACAGAAGAGAACACAGAAATTTTGTATAAAGCTTTGGTAGAGAACTCTCATGGCTGTGATATAATGTAGCACGCTGTAGCACAGTGGAAGACATCAAGCTAAACTAATAAAACCATCTAACCCCTTTGTAAATGAATAAGAAGAGTGATTTTCAGCCCAGTACCAACTTAATGTGTAGGTTGTAAGGGGAAGGATGGTGTAGCACGTGAGCAGCGGCATGCATTTTGTAGGACAAGAGGGTAGATTGTTTCTGGCTTATTGTCTGACCTGGAGTTAGCCAAAGAAGTTAGCTCTTGTTTTGGAAAGGCCAACTGCTGGGATTTTTCCTACATGGAAGATATTCTAAATCTACAAATATAATTTGGTGAGAGGAGGCCAAATTTGGGCCTGTCAACTTTGACACATCCCTTAAAAGATTCCAAATGATAGAAATGGTGTGTAAGAGAGTTGTAACAAAGGAGAGGTTTTCAATTCTTTTAACAGAGTGCTACATAATCACACTTTCTTGCAGAAGCATTCAGTGTGAAGATCTGTCAATAGAAATCTCAAACTGTGAATATACAATTGAGCTTTATTATCCCTTTGTTATTTTGTAACTACATAGGTATGACAGACAGAAACTGATTTTAAAAGAAATTCACAATTGTCAGTGTGTCACATGCATGAATCCCACTGCAGGAAGTTTTTCAGTAAATCAGCATCTTTGAGTATGTGCACCAAATGCTGTATTTTAACAAAATGTTTTTGCCCATAGAAACACTCAAGCTCTTAATTTAAAGAAAATGAACATCCTAACATTTTGTTACAGCCCTGTGCAGTAGACAGATGGTGTTCTGTCTCACACGGTGTGGAAGATGTGGAACAGCACTGTTATAGCTACCAGATAAAAGGCAATAAGGAGACAGGGTTTGTATGGAAACCCTCAGTTCAACCATTTTCCAAGGCAACCTAAGGAGAAGGCATAAGTGAATAAGGACTGCATTGTAAAACAAAAAGCATGCATAGATCTCCTCAGAAGTTGTTTGACTCTCTAAGGAGTGCAGTGAAATAGGAAGCAGAGACCTTCAATCCTGCACATACCAGCAGGACTATTTGTGTGCCTTTGTGTCTTAAGGATTTATGATGTTGCTCTCTGTGCCAGGCCTGACAGCCTGCCACAAAAAAATACAGAGAGATTTGGAAGTATCTGTTAAACTTCATAGTTCTGTCTTTTATGAGAGGTTAAAGGAAGGGAGGAAAATTCTACCTGAGGGGACTTTGGTGTTTAAGGGTTACCTTTATTTTGTGTTAAAGTTGATTTGTGATTAATCTGTTTCTGGGTTTCAGGAAAAGTCTCTTGGCTGTGTTTCCTCTGCCAGATTAAGGTGCTTATTGCACTTCAATAGAAGAAATGTTTTTCCCTTGTTATGCCAAATCTTGGCTGATGTTGCCTGTACCTGTGCTCGGGTTTGGGGGTTTCCACTTGTAGTACCATCAGGATTTGAATTCCAAAGCAAAAAGTGTCTGCTAAAACTTTCACATAACAAACATTTACATGAGTACTAGGTTTATCTGCAATCTTGTTTCTCCGGTGTATTTATTGAATGCCTAATCTCTTAAAGGAAACAACTTGGTTCCCCTGATACCACTTCTGACAGAACCATGCACTAATTCTCCAGCAGAGCCACACATCTGCCTGAGCAGAGTGAACAGCTGAGAAGTGCAGAAGAGAAAGGACTGAGATCAGTTCCCCGAACAACCAGCACTGAGTGACAGCTTGTTTGTGCACTGAGTGATGTGCAGGAACTGGTTCAAAATCTCACAATGGAATCACTGCTCTGTGACAGTGGCTGTAATGTATTTCAATTCAGCTCTCTCACTGGATCAAGAAAGGCCAAAAAATCCTCCACAAACATGCTTGACTTCAAAAAGAGCAACTCTGAGAACAAGGAAGCCTACTAAAAAGAAACTAAAGTGGGCCACTAGAAAAAACATCAGCTTTACTTTGAGTAAGACTTGAGTAAGGGTGAAAGGATGCTGGCGTGGCTGCTCAGCGAAGAAAAGGAAGTTACTAGGATTAGGAAGGTTACTCAGAAAGATGTAGTTCTGTCCAAATGAAGAATGTAGGAGGGACTGTAAATTGTGGAAGACTAAATAGAGTACTCAAAGCAGGCTGGTCAAAAGCATTCAAGAAACTGTTCAGCATTTCTACTAAACTTTTCTGAAGTGCATAAGCAGAAACAACTGATGGCCAGAATGTGAAATAGCACCTTGGAGGATAAAGACTTTCCAGAGAAGCTATGTTCTTTGTACCAGTGTTTGTGGTGAGTAGTGTTGGGGTCATTCCCACAAAGGAACGTCTTCTTGTGTTCAGAGATCGGTCAGAGAAGAATCTGCCTAAAAAAATGAGGAAGGAATGGCAGTACCAAAAGAGAGAGAGACTGAACAGTTACAAACCACCCAGCAGTTTTTACTCAAAAGATCCGAAGAACAGAACATCTGAGTTTGTCTGCCAGATCTCTTTGAACAGGAATTGTAAGAGGGATCTGACTGAGGTACTCTGTGTGGGTTTCCAACAAGCTTCTGATAAAATCTCATACTAAGAGTCTATGCAAAAATCAAATTGTCACAACACAAGAGTTTCCATGCAGCTTAATAACTGGCCAAGAAAGTGGGAAGTGGAGGATGATGGTTATGATGGTTGTTTTTTGATATGGAAGAGAGGTTACCAGGAGAGTTCCACAGGGTTATCCAGGCGATTTTAAAAGTATGCATGAGAAAATGGAAATGGGGATGAACAAGGAAGTGACAAAGTTTGGTAATAATGTGAAGTTCTTCCACATAGCAGTGATGAGGAGCAGCTGTGAAGAATTGCAGAATTGATTTAGTAATATAATTACTCAGATGAAATTGAGTGTAGATCAATGAAAATTGCATGTATATTGGGGGAAAAAAATGAACCTATTTTATACAGAAAATGGTGAGCTCTAGAACAGCACCTACTGCTGAAGAAAAATTTTGGGGTTAGAATAGTTAGTTCCATGGGGGAAAAAAAAGAAACACATGTAGTGCTGTTAGATTATTTTTCTACTTCTCAGGTGTGAACTATTTGCTCTGAAATCTATTTAGCACACTTATACCTGTTCTTTCTAAGCAGTGATTTCATCTGCATAGTTGCAGTATCTTTTCACATATGGAAGTGCATAGATTTTGAAAAATAGTTTTAGGTAGATGCACAATCCTTCCAGCATTTGAGCTGTTATCTGTAACGTGTCAACATCTTTTTTTGCTGTTGTTAATGGATAGTATTTGAGAAACACAGTATCGAGTGGCTTCTCATACAACTTGATTTGGTTTCGCTACAGAGAATAAAGATTCTGAAACTTCATATATTAATATATTTCCTCTGTAGGTTGATCATAAATGTTCTGCAACAGGATATCATTTGAAAATGCTGGCTTATCAAAATTGTAATTGTTTGAAAAAATATGGGTTTTATAGATCTCTGTTTAACTTAATTTCATTTTTACCTTCCTCATTTGAAAGTGTCTTTTAACTTGTTTTTTTTCTTTCTTCCACACAGAAGTGTTCTGCAAACAAGGGATTCTCTGATTTGAGCAGTTCTAATGGTGTGTCTGGCAGGAAAGGAAAGCATCCTCAAGTAATTTTTCTGAGTTCTCTTTTTTGGGGTGACTGTTAAAAAGCCCTTAAAAGTGTTAATAATAGAATTGTAATTGGATTGATCTAAGAGAAAAGATCAATATACTATTCTTCATAAGAAATTTAACAACTTTATTACAGTTCCCCTATGCTTGGTACTCAATTAAGATGCAATCAACCTTTTTCTTTTTAAGCAATATTTGGACTCTGAGCTATCCCTGTTTTATTAAACATATAATGTTTATTAAGCATTCTGGAAGGAAAAAAGCTGCAAAGAAGCACACTGCCCTGGAGTCAGGCTCATTTTGGCAGGTTTTATACTAACTTGATAGCAATTATGATCTCTGTCAAGTGAAACAGGGAGCAAATAAAATACTTAACACTGTGTGATTTGACTATGAGAACCTTTCCAACTTGTGCTTTCAATTTCTGACTTCTTGGAGTTATTAAAATATTTGTGTAGATATATTATTTTAAAATAAATAATTACCTTTTTCCCCACATCCACTTTTTTTTTTTGTTTGTTTGTTTTTTATCTTTCAGCACTATTGCTCTCTGTTTGCTTTCTGCTTCCTTGAGATGGGTGCTCTAACCACCATATAGAGCAGGACCATAAATATCCTTTTCCACCATTGAAGGTGTGCACTCAATGGGTAGTGAAATTTTTCATCTCACTCATATAAGCTGCAATCTGTCTGCATCAGAAAATGACCCAGAACTTTCTACTCACAGTGACTGGATTCAATTATGCTTTTTAAGAGATCTGGTGCATATATTTCAAGTAATACAGATCTTTCCATATAGTCCTTGTATGTATAAATTGTCCTTTCTCTCTTCTGAACACTATAGGTTCTAAAAAGCACTTGTTTTTTAGTGACTCACATTGAACTCTGTAGAGAATTCCCCAAGTGAAGACTAAGTCAGTGCTCAGAGTAAATGCTGTGCCTGAACGTCTTCTAAACTCGATGCCACTTTCTTACGGTGACTCACTGGCTGCCAGAAAGAATGTAGCATTCTCTGATTGTCTCAGCCATAGAGCGTTGTTATTAACAGAATGGAAGTGCTTACAAATTCTTCAGACATAACTCGCCTTTAAGCTATTATACAAACTCCAAAGGGTAAATGGTGCTAGGAGAATGAATTTGTCTATTTTTCACATGCTTTTTGTAGAATCATTAAATCATTAAGGTTGGAAAGACCACTAATATCATCTAGCCTAACCATCAGCCTGAATCTGTGACCACCCTAGGCCGTGTCACTCAGTGCCACATTTACACTTCTCTTGGAAACTTCTAGGGACAGTGACTCTTACTGCCTCCCTGGGCTGCCTGTTCCAATACCTCAGCACTCTTCTGGAGAAAGATCACAGTAGTTTGAGGTGCAACCTCTCCAGTGCCAAGTACAGATTCAGGGCCAGATTTAGTCTGTGTTTTTTGGGCTTTTTATTTAACTATTTAGTTATTCTAGTTATATGAAGCTTATAGTTAGAAGTTTACTAGATTCATTTATTAGATCTACTAGTAGATATTATGAATCTTGTTTCTTATGCTTTTCCCAAGTAGTCTTCCTTGGAGAGGGGAGCAGAAGGAACAGAACGACCTTCTGTTTTTCTTTCTTTTTTTTTTTTTTTGGAAGTGGGGAGTTATGCTTCTAATCTAGTCAGAAGCATAGATGATAGATGAATTGCAGTGATGTGGAGTGAAAAATATTGGCATGGTACAGTAAGTTTTTTTTTTTTTACTCCAAATCTTGGCACCCATGACAAGCTAGCTACCACATGATTAAGAAATCAGATTCATGTTCCAGGCTGCTCTAAAATTGGATGTGAACAGTTGCTTCAAATAGTAGTACTCCCAAAGTTGTTCATTCTGTGTCTGCACAGCAAACTGCAGTGCTGCTGTAGCAGGAATCTTAGATATATTGAATCAGCTTTTGGAAATGACTTAATGGTGCAGACCCTCTGGTCCCTTCACACATGCAACTCATCACAGGGATGCCAGGTAAACTAAACATGTCTGCAGAACTTTGGTTCTATTTAACTAATTTGCTTCACTATTGAAGTTAGCTCATGTACAGCTAATGAGGTTCTGCTAGTCTTTGAAGGAGGCATCTAATAGATGAAGACTGATATTAGAAAGGATAGTTTTGAGCTGTGTTAAAGCCACCAACTTCTTCTTTCACAATTTTGTTTTCTTCCTCCCAAGAAAAGATGTGTAACTGCTGTTTTCTTCTCTCCAACATTCATAATGCCACAGCAGCCATGTGCTGTGCTTAAGTCCTTGCAGGTTCAGGGACAGCATTACCCTGTGCTTATTGCAGAACAGGCTGTAGGGAGGGAGCAGTCAGGGTGCTGGGGAGAACTCCTGAGTCCCGGTGGAGGTAATTGTTCGATACTTTCTTCCTCAACCCTTTGCAGATCCGCACTTGATACTGCTGCTTTGTGCCCACAATATCTTTCTGGAAAATATGCCGTTCAGTACAAATCCTGAACTCTTTGTTATGTACTGAAGGCAGAGAATGAGGGGGATGTGGGTAAGAAATAAGTTGGAACAAAACACAACTGAACAAAAAATATTATAAAATCTGACAGACCCCGTTGATAAATTTTCTTCCAAGCTTGTTTGTGTTTTGTTAGCTTACTTATCTTTGTTAGCTTTTAACAAATTCAACTGCCATCTTCTATATAAATGAGAACATTTTTAGTATTGTGGACCAAGCTGGAAAGGGGTGTGCAGTAGCATGAGACCATCAGCAGTAGGTGCATGAGGGACAACAGCAAATTGGAAGAACTAAAGCAGAGTACATCTGAGGTTGGCAATGAAAATCAATGTTCTAAAGAGGATAGTAAAAGTTTTTCCAGCTGTAAGAGGTATTGCCAGGACAACTGCCCTGTTGAAAATATAGTTTTTCTATACTTCAACAGTATCTGATCTTTTGTGTGTCATCTCTAGGTTTTCAAGACAATTTCAGTTTTTCAGTGCAATTGGAAATGTTCCTGTTCGGATTGAGGTCAAAATTTTACCTGTAGTTCCAGAGAGTTGCTTATTTAACATCTACTTAGAAGCAAATAGGAGAGCAGGATGTCAGTTTTTAGAATCTCACAGCTTGATCAAAAAGTCATGCAAAAAGTACAGTTGTACTAGTACTTTGTGACAGAGACTTTAATCTGTCAACTCCTAAAAATTAATGGACCATTCCTGAAGAGACCATATCAGAGCTGGCTCTCCAAATGAAATCCTGAAATCAGGAGGAACGTTTTCATTGCCTTTAACCAAGGACAGAATTTGCTGACTGGTAAAAATCAATGAAAAAAAATGTAGAATTGGAATAGCAGAGTAATGAAGGGTGCCCAAAATGATCAACTTGAACAATACATCAGGAACAGATGAATAATCATCTTTAGTCTCAAGTGTGATGTACTTCTTATAATGCTGTCTTTTGATATTCAGTGTGTCAGAATTAGTAAGAAGACAGCAGAACTAAAGAGGCATTCTAGAAGAGAGAAATAAACAGGATGACGACAAAGATGAAAGTCATACAAAGGAAGGCTAGGAGGGAAGTTATCACCACTCCTAAGGCAAACATGAAACCTTTTACACCAGGTAATTAGCTGCTAATTAAGCACTATGCTTTGGAAAGTATATCTTCATGTTTTGATGACCCAGGAATGTATATCACTGCATATCATATTGACACCAATGGGAACATTTTAGTTTCTAATCAGGGATTAACAGTATATTTGAGGGGGAAGAAAGTGTTTGAATGAACATGTGTTTGCAGGTAATACTTTCACTACTCAGTGATACATCGGTTCCTGTTGTCTTGGTCCATTTATGGCCATGTATCATCCTGCAGTTTCTCAGATAAAAGTATGGAGGAAAAAAACACACTGAACATTTTTACAAAACATTTGAATATGATGGAAAAGGCAATTAAAACAAAGTTACTGCAGTCATGTGAAGTATTTTATCTTCTTTCCTACTTGAAGAAGCATACTTACTTTGTAATAAGAAATATTTTTTTGTAATGAATCTGTACCATTTTCTGTTTAGATTCTACAATCTCACAGCTGCATGTTATAGTGAGGATCATTGGAATATTAGGAATCAATAGAAAGTACAGAGAAGGAGAATGTAGTTTAATGAAAGCAAAGAAAAACTAAGCCAACTACATATGAATATCATAAAATGGAAAAGTGCCTGAGAAACATAATGCTGTAGTTTGTTCTTGAACCCATTTCCTTCCAGAAAAGGTGATGAGATGAAATAAAAAGCTATCACAAAAATGTCTTATGTTTTATACTCTTTTTCAGCTGTCCGCAGAGGGACAATATGATCCAAAAGGTCTTGTAGCTGGCTTCCAGGAAATGGTATGCTGCTAAATTCTGATGGAAAAATTTTAAACGCTATGTGATATTGGTTCTGTGTCTTACAGAATCATACCTAAAATCCAGCAGCTTTTCATAAGCATGCACACAGAGATAAAATTGTGATAAAGGGTTAATATGCTGGGTGAATACTTGTTTATGTCTCTATATTGTTACCATCAGGGTGTTGATGAGCACATATTTATCCATAAGCCACTAATTTGCTGCTACTTTGCCCATGGTGTTGGAGAACCTCATTACTTTCCAATATCTGATTGGGAGAAGCTGACCAGAATTTTAAAAGAATCATTAGAGCACTACAATGAGCTTCATGCTGCAGTGAATCTTGTTCTTTTTGAGGATGCTATATAGTACAAGCAAGTTTCCTTACTTTCAGTAGATATAATGTGTGCTCTCTGAAAGATAATCATTGAAGTGCAAATTCATTTAAAGGTGACCTGTGAGAGTATTAAAAATAACTTCACAGCTTTAGAGGTATGTGCTGAGTGCCCCAAATGACCAGGCTAAGCCAGGCATTTAGCACAATTTTAATATGAAACGTAACTAGTTTTTCTTCTAACGCTTGCAAGCAGTTTTCACCCACTGTCAATTGCTGGCTTCTT
Source organism: Cyrtonyx montezumae (assembly GCF_038088225.1). Taxonomy (NCBI): domain Eukaryota; kingdom Metazoa; phylum Chordata; class Aves; order Galliformes; family Odontophoridae; genus Cyrtonyx; species Cyrtonyx montezumae. Next base: position 12,352,305 of record NW_027072078.1, on the reverse strand, counting down.
CTCAGTGTGACCCATGGACTTGTTATTGGTCGTGTCAAATCCACTGTAGAGCACCAAGACAGACTGTGGTTTGACCCATCAGGGTATTTAAAAACTCATCGTTACAGTGTTTTTGTGGTGGTTTTACTTCTTATGTGGATAGGAAATGAAGGATAATTTGAAAAGGAAAAAAAACAACCAAACAAAAAAAGCTGTTGAGCTAGCCTTGTAGTTTGCAATGGGGTTTTGTAATGGATGGAGGGGTTGTCATCATTTTAGTGTATTCCAAGGCATCAACATACAGGAGTAGATATTCCTATGTGGATAGAATGTTAAGAGTTTTTAAAAAAGAAAAATACAGGGTTAGGTAAGGAGAGAGAATGAAATGTATATTTGCTTAATCATCTCTTGGGGAGTTTCTGAGGAATGCATTCTCTTTTTCTAAGTATAATGAGTGCTTGATAAAATGGCATTACTGTCCATTCCTATGTAGACTCTATTTTTGTGCCAGGGTGACAAGTTTAGATTCAGTTTCATCCCATTGTCTCTTTCTTTATTCCAGTATTTTCAATTCCCTATTGAATTATTTTTCTTCTACTAAATTTTCTTCTACTAAATTAATAAATTACAAATCACACTTATAAGCAAGTATTTTGAAGTTCACTTGTCAGAACAAAATGTTCATTGCCTTTTCTGAGTGTTGATGTAGAGCATTCCACATAGTTTGAATGGTAAAATGGCCTTGATCAAATTTGTTTTGTATGCATTGTTCCACCCTCTATTTCTCATGCAAATTTAAATTGATAGTAACTTTGAATAGCTGGCAAGTGTTAACTCAAAATCTACCCCTCTTTTTTCACAGGAAGACAAAATAAGAAAATATTTCTAGTCATATTGTCTCCTTACTATGAACTCCTCAAGCCTAAACTGATTTTAGAAACAATTTAAATGAACATCTCTTATCTCCAAAAATTTTCTTTTTACAGTTGGTAGCATTCTCAGGAAAGTCATTAGATTTATCTCAATGCTAAAGCAAAAATGGTAAAGAACTCCCAAGAAACAAGTACAGGCTTCGTCCATTGGGACCAAAAGCAGAAATCAAATTAGCTCTTTATCTTGTTTGGATTTTTGTTAATCAGGAAAAATGCACTTAATTACTCTGACAGGAAGCAGTGCATGTAGAAACTGAACTGAGCCTGAGGCCAGATGTCATGCAATCTGAGATAGCATAAGTTTCTACTACTGCTTCTCTGTAAATAGAAGAGAACATCCTCAATTATGGCAGCTAGAAGAATTTGTTACGTTACTCAAATAGGCATTTCAATAAATCTCATAAAAAATCCTTATCCTTCCATGGTTATAAAAGCTTACATTATATTAACAACCGGAAGCTTATATTTTATTGTATTTTTTATTATTTATTTATTTATTAATCTTGAAAGGTACAGGAGCAGAGAAATGGGTAATGGAATTGCATTTCTTGTTAAAATTCAGCCAGCACTTGTGCTAACCAGAAGCCACTGTCGTCTTCTGACTGTATGTGGAAGTAGTCTCACATCCGTTTGTTGAGGATGAAAGGAGAATTGCTTACCAACAGAAAAAGGCAGAAACTGAATAGGTTAACCTGTAGGAATAATGTTCCTAACAACAATCTTGCTGAACAGTAGGGCTTTTTGATGCAGCCTTCAACTCCACAGTTCTGATATTTCACATTTCCATGTCTTAATCTAGAGTCATTCTCCTCCCTTGAAAGCATTTTTGCCAAGGATTACCAGGAATGAGGAGGAATTGTTCTAAGGGCAGAACTGGGTTTCTGGATTTTCCACAGATTTGCATCTCAGGTCTGCACTTCCATCTGAATACCAAGGTGTATAACGAGTAGTAATTTAACGAAGAAGCCTTCCTGGTATAAGGGCATTATAAGTATCTTGTTGTGAAATATATCTACCTGTAGCTTATGGGTTGTTTTTTTTTTTTCTGAAACTTGATTGAGTTTAAAGTCTCTTGTGCCCTCTCCACCCTCTTTCAATTGTTACCGCAACTGACCAGTGAATGCTACACATTTGAATCAAGAAATAAGCATGATGTGTGATTGAATGAGAATAAAGCAAACAATTTTCCCTTAGAAAACAACATCAGAAAGTTTCAACTAACATAAAATATAGAGCAGAACTCGGTCAGAACTTCCATCTGATGTGCAGGTGGGCTACTAGGAAAGGCAGAAATTCATATCAGAACTTGGTAGCTTGATTTAACCTATGAAGATTTTACTAGTATTTTCTAGCTCATCACTTTTAATAGATCAAATATCATGAGAATACCTGCTTCAAGCAAAAAATAAATACTCTAATTTTCTTGTTTTTATAGATATCCTATCAGCTGCATTCTTGAAACCCCTTATGGCAGTACTCTCTTGATTGGTCTTAGAAGTAATGTCAGGCAGAGCCTACGTTGTTTAGCAGTCTTTTACAGCTCACTGGGAGATCATCAAGTCACCAACCCTAAGGAGATGCTCAGGGTAAGGATTTGTTCATTTGTTTGTTTGTTTTTTTTGCTGTGGTGTTCTGTTTTTGTGTTGCAACAGTTTATATAGCATTGCTGATTACCGAATGCCAGCAATGGGACACAAGCAATAACCCTAATCAGTTTGTTTGTGGGGAGTGGAATTAAAATTCAACAGCAGATAGTAGACTTTCTTCTTCCTGATGTTACAGAGGTTATAATTTCTGATTCTGGAATGTGGATTGACTGGTTTCACACGTAAATTGTTCTTTTGATTGTTTTCCATTGGTAATTAACATTAAAAAAAAGTTATCCAGTGTGTGCATATCAACTCATCTTCATATTTGGACTGTAAAAAGTCAGCCACCTATTCCAAGTTTAGACCAGCATCAGAACCCTATGGTGCATGTTCCCGATATAAAGTAGGGGTCCACGTCATATATTGTGCAGTCCAAACAGGATATGAAGGCTGTGGTACTGAAAGAAACACCATGAGAGGCTGTGGATTCCAGTTTTTTGGCTTTCTGAAACAGCATGAGCTGGGAAACTTCTGTCTGACAGAGAGGTAATATGGTATCAGCCAACAGATTAGGTGAAATCTAAATGACAATGTCTCCTGGCTCCTACTGAGTTTCTGCTACCACAGTTTATCCATAATTTAGAAAAGAAACATATAATCTCACCAGTTGGCCTTCAAAAGTTGTGAGCAACTTGTTTACACCATTTCATGAAACAGATAATATTTCAAGGTTGCTTTTAACTAGCTTTTGTTCTGGAGTAACACAGCATTGCTTCTCATTAACTCGGCATGTTCTTTGTAATCAAAATCTTCAAGTCTGTGGAATCTATGTTAAAGAGAAATTTGGCTTCAAGTGTTGTGTAGTAACATTGTTTAGTCATGTTAGTCTGAAAATTCATTGAAAATGATGTGAAGTTTACCCCACTTTATCTGACAAAATTACAACTTTCTCAGACTACGTGGACAGTAAAACTGTGGTGATATTAATAAATTTATAAATGCTTGTTTTTCCATGAATGGAAAGGCTCCAAAGTCAGATCCTGTGCTAGGGAAAGGCCTACAATTACAGCAAATAATAGAAGTCTTACGTTTACTGAGAATAAGAAAGTGTAGTCCTTGATGAAAGAGTATTACATAACAAAGTCAGAAATGAAAGCAGCGGAGAAACAGTTTTGCTTATGCGAACCTGCATAAGCCAGAACCTTACTCCTGTTAGGCTGATGGTCAACGATCCCTTTCAGTGCATCATGCTGAACACGAGACTGATTCTTCTTTTCTCTTAGCATATTTTGCCTATTTTATAGTTTTGCTTTAGTGTCAGGTGCATTCGTGGTGTTCCTCTTGGATGTGAAATACAGCTGCTTTGATACGTAATGGCGAAGTAAATTTTCATGAAGAATGAAACAGACTAAAGGCAACTGAAATGTCATGTCAGTTTTGAGGAATTTCAAGGGAGACATAAGCTAAGATTCCTAAGGATTCTGGGTTACTGGCTTTGGAACCAGTAAGCACTCAGCTTCTTGCCTTGATTTTATTTTGAAAATTTCAAAATATTTCAGTTACCTCAAAACTAACTCCTCTGCTCCTTCTTTTGGAAGACTGAAAATGTCTGATTTTTGTTCTTAAGAAAATCTTTTCTTTGCTAAGAATAGAATCTCTTGAAAAAAAAAAAAAGCAACCCTGATTTTCCACCTTGCTTTAATCTAAGTAAGTTACTGCCCTTGTGAGTTTAAATGGCAGAGTTCTGGTCTGTACGTTTTCAGATGATAATGAGGGTTAAGGCTAAATGTATTCGAAGACCTAATTGCATGTCTTGCGTTTGAGCTTCAATCATTGATTATTTAAAAGCAAAAAAAAAAAAAAAAAATCTTAACAGCAAAAACTTCAGAAAAATTTGAAATACTGAGTCACCCCAAAAGTAACACCTCCTACATATATCTGTAGAAACTACAACAGACATCAGGAGCACAATAGCACTATCTGGTAGAGTGAAATCTCAGCTACAAAACAGCAGTTTTCAACATAGTCACCATAATTGGCTATGTCATTGTGTATTTTAATCGGAGATGAAGAAGAGCATGCATGGTGTGTGCTTGTCAAAATCTGCACCAGCAGAGGTGACTCACACTCGTAGTCGACGCTACTGACATGTGCCACTGTGCTCCCATGTTTGGTCTCCATGTATATGTTTAGTAAACAAGAAAATCTTGTCTGGCTGCAATCATTTATTTTCTTTCTGTCTCCAAAATACAGATTTAGTAAGAAGTGATATTAACATTATTTATCAGCTGTAACTTGGGAAGTTACAGCAGTTGAAAAATATAAAGGAAGGATTCGGTTTTTGTCTTTTGTGGGTTCTGTGATAGGGATACACAGAATTCCTTTGATGATTGTGTTCTCCAGGAAAAGAAGAAACGTGATCAATACTTGCAGATAGACTCAGTACTGAGGTGCCCATTAAAGTTGCTGGCTGACCCAGTGCCTGTACCTTGGCATGGTTCAAAACACAAAGTGAGGGCTTTCTTGACTGGCTGTCCCACACAACATAGCTATTTTCTCAGCCTTCCTTGAGCCTGCTCTGATCACTGTCTCTCAGTTTACAAGATTAAAGGTACTTCTCTGTTTGGTAGTTTCAGCATGCAGGTGTTATATGTAATGCATCATTTTTATCTACAAACAAAAGTACAAATTTGACTCCCTTTTGTATTAAAAATAATCATTCAATTGATACTGTATCATGATCTAAGTTGATCTGTAAAATCATTAGTAGTTCTCTTTTGAAAATTAAATATAATTTTGACATACATAGAAATTTAAATTTTAGTTTACCTTTTTAATCAAGCTGATTTTGATGATTATTTCTTATTATTCCCCCCCCCCCCCATTTGTTTTACTGCTTTTCTTTAATTCTGCATAATTATTGTCCATACTTTCTGCAATTCCTGCATTTTACTAGAAAACTTAATGATCCTAGAGGAAAATATTTGTGATAGAAAGTAGTTCATTATTATATAAGAGCAAACAGTATGGGTTTATAGTGCAATCAGCAAGCTGCTCTGGAAACAAAATGCTTGCTCACGTTTTTTGGGTGGCAGTCCCTGTCTTTGTGACAATGGCTGCATCTGCAAATTGTTAATTATGTACTGCCCCCTAGGGATTTGTGTTTTGCTTGTGGCAACCTGCTTGCAGCTCGTCTGGGACCCGTTTATGATAACAGCCTAGATTTCTCATAGGGAACTTGTATTTCTCTCCTCTTTGCCTTTTTTGGCCTTAAATTTCTTCCTTTTCTGGCTATAATTATGTTACTTGCTTTTTTAACTCCTTCAAATTTATTTTTGTTGTTTGTGCTTAAGTTAATACCTGCAGTTTGGTGTGTTTTGTGCATTTTGAGTATACACTTATTAGGTTTTTGTATCGTATTTTCATTACATTATTTGACTAGGATAGCAGTGTTTTTAGACGTCCTTCTTCCTTGTGATGTCTCTAGGAGGTGGGTTTTCTTTCTGATTTTTGTCCACATTCCAGATGTTAAAATGAGCAGCAAGCATTTCCTTGTCAGAGTAAAATTTTGCATCCATGTTGGAAGAAATAAATTGAGGAACTGCAGTACTTTAAGCAGAGATTGGATATCTGATGAGTGATTTCTTTTTCTTATTAATGACCTGGTTGTTTTTTGGTAAATAATCATAATGGGAACAGTGATAAAGGCAAGTTTCCTTTTACTTCATTCATAGGTGAGATGAGTTGCAGAACATCTGATCAGACTAGAGAAGAATTTTTCCAGATGTATTTATGATCAAAACTGTTTGAAAATACAAGATGGCAAAGTGAGCAGAGGGCAGGAGGTTTTGAATATGCTTCATCAGCAGAGGGGAGAGGTCACCTGGGACGATTAGTTATAGGAGCTATTAAATCACCTCTATGACACTGTTAGAAAAAACTGCTTAACGTAATCATGTGCAATCAGTAAAAAAAAAAAAAAGCTGTTTATTGTAATAATGATTTTGATTTTCATATTTTATATTGCTGTGTAAGTTGGTGTAAGGTGAGGCCATACTCATATCACCAGTACAAATGATTGGTCTTAATGATTTGTAGTGCTTTTACCTGACAACTTTCAAAGTAAAAAAATATTAGGAAATAACTCTCCAAACCTGTTTTCACCAATGTACTTAAAGACTTTCATAGTAGTTTCTCTTTATGCTATGGATACTTGTAAATGATACAGTGCTTATATACAAACTCATCCTGCATCATAAGCCTCTCAGAGTTTGATTATCCCTCTTATCCACACAATACCAGCTATCTCTTTGAAGTGTTTATCATTTAATGCTAAGACTTCGCAATAAGGGATTCCCTGCTCATTTTATCTCTTCTTTTTGGAGTTACAGTGTTCTATACATGCTTTCTTACATTCTAAGTGGAGATCTGCATGACTATTTTTGCTTCTCGCAAGTTTGTTTTATAATGCAGGCCATCTCCAGATTGCGTGAAGGGTTATGGTGACTCTTACGTTTGATGGCACCTAGTTGAAAATTAGGGTGTAACTGAATCTTGTCAGGCTTTTTTAATAAGTTTTTTGAATAAATTAGTATCTTTCAAGATGTTAGTTGATAATTTTGCCTGAATCTTCCCTTTATTCTGCACCACAATCCTGGGAGGATGTGTTGTTTTCCAACCACCCCAAGCAATGTCTAGTTTGCCTGAGAAACCATGCCCCTAGATTAAGTACAAGCATGGAAAGTGTTTTTCAAATGGAACTAGGCCAGAATTTCTCAATGAAAGTGTCTGGATGCCATCTGGTCCTGTGAGTGCAAGAGGTAGAAACTGAAGTATCTGTAAATAGTGAGAGAAGAGAGGATATTACCTGATGTGTTAGCTTCTGCCTTAATTTTGTTTATAATACTAGGCTTTGAGCAGAAAACCAAATTTATAATGAATTCCAAAGTCAGGATGATGAATCTGAGTGCTTATTTATCATCATTATCTTTCTTTTGGTCTTACGCTACTGATGGTTTCAGTGGGATTATTTTGACTAATCTCAGGTGTAGCTGTAAGTCAGATCTTGTGTTACGTAGTAGAATGAGTCTGTGTGTATCATTACTATTGTACTACCTACAAAATCAAATTTGTGTAAAGCTGCTTAGTCTAGAATAAGTATTTATATGCAAACTTCATGATCTACTGCAGTAAATTATCTTGAACCAACCCACTCACACTGGTGCCAGTGAGCACACTCTTTCTATGGCTCATCAGTTTGCCTCGAGCCATATATCAAACAGTGATATATGTCAGGACCGTTAGGTAAGCACCCTCAGATTCAAATTATTGACTTGAACTGGGGCTCCCACAAAGTGAAGTATATTTCCAGACAATCTAAATGAGCAATGGAGAGGCAAAGTACCTCAAAATTAGCAAACTTAACTCCTTAATTCTTCCAATAGTAATGCACATTTGTAGAGCAAAATATTTGCTAGCAAGCTATGAAACTGCAGCAAACTATAGATGTGGATTTCCACCATTGAGAGTGTACTCTCACTTTTTCTTCTGTTTTCTCAAACAGAAATCTGCCTGGACCTTAGAAAGCAATAACACATCAGAAATTTAAAGCTGTAATTTTTAAATTTTGCTTCCTCATTTTGTCTTTTTTTCCACTAAGATAAAATATTTTTATAAATATTTTTGGTGATTTATTAGATAATATTAAGCTGTGTTGGCTCTTTTGTTTTCCCTGCTTCTATGGCAGTCAAAAAAAGCTAGACTGAAGTCTAAGTGCAAGTAGAATACATACTTTTGGAAAGCATTCTCAGGCGTAATACATTGAAATCTTGAATAATGAATTCTTGTTTGCCAGAAAAAATATTGAACCATGCCAGGAAATAATCTGAGCGATAAGCATTTTTTCTCCCCCCTTTCCAATTTGTGTTGCTTGGAAAGGGAGATGAAAAATGGCACAGATGCAGGCAGTATTGCACAAAGAGTATATATGGACGTTTCAGTCACTGATATTTCCCCATTTTCTGATGCTAATGTAAGATATGTTGGTTTTGCATTTATAATTAAGATGAACAGATGGTGAAGACTTAGTTTAAAGTAATACTGTACATCCATTAAAATAATCTCTGCTGACAGTGATTCTTCACTATAGCAAGACTTAATTGCATATATAATGCATATACATCAGAAAGAACTCAATCGTTAGCCATTTGCTCCATCAGGACAATAGTAAGACAGACGTCACCAAAACAGGATTTATCCTGGAGACTCCTATGAGTAACAGATGCATCTCTGCTGACAATGTTGGCTTGCTTTAATTAATGAACACTTTATGAATAAAAGAAAACATAATTTCTTAAAATGCATGGGATTTCTTTTTTAAAAAGGCATCCATGTTTTGAGGGAGGAACGTTCAAGAACATGAGAGAAGTAAATTTTTAACAGATTGATTTGATGCTATTTACAGTGTTTTTCCCATGAAGTAATCCATACCATTTGTTCGTCAGCAAGCTTTATAAATCTGTGTCTTTGTGGACTGTATTTGTATTTTAAGTTAGGTATATTCTTAAGTGTGTTATGGAAGCAAGTCATTAAGCTGTTGTGAAGCTGACACATTCTTGTTTTTCCAAAGAAATGCTGCAAAAAGCCATTCTGCAAATTTTATGTATACATGGGCTATGTAATTAATTTATGTTCTCCTAGGGATCTGTACTTCACAGGAAATGGAACTTCAGTTCTTATCTCCAAATCGGGCACCCATCCTTTACGTGTTGTATAGAACAGAAATGTTAAGCAATAATACTCACTATTTAAGTCATAATGTATCTTATATATGGAGTTCTGTATTTATAATTCATGTAACTCCCTAACTCCTTTGTTCATTTCTTGTCCTGCCTACCATCCTGCACTGGTAGCGACTTTCTATGGTAATGAAATCTTCTAAACTCTAACCTCCAAGGACATGGTTCAGCAGCAATAATCTCCCTTCTTTCCTCAAGTTTTTTTGTTTTTTGTTTGTTTTTTTTCCCTAAGAACATACAGAATCGTACAATGGTTTGGGTTGAAGGGAGCCTTAAAGGCCTTTAAGGTTATCTAGTTTCAACATTTTACTATTGTGATTACATATTATATATATATATTTATATATATATATATTATATATATATTTCATTTCTTAAGGCTTGACAGAAATTGTTACATTTTTTAAAACTAAAATACAGAGTCACTGTGTTATATCTGAACAGTTTTCAAATAAGAAGAACAGTTGTCCATGCTAGTTTCTCAAAATCAGTGAATCTCCATCCTTTGTGATGTGCTTTAGCTGTTGAACAGCAGGGCTCTCTCTCCTCCTCAGTGATTATCACTGTCTACAAGGATGCCCTGGAAACTGTGTTCTGTTATGTTTTGGTTTAAGTCCCTTCATCTTTTCCTGTTAAAAACCTGCTTTGTTTAAAAATATTTACGTATTAATTAAGTAAGAACTTGAACCCTGAAGTCCCATTTTCCACGTGAGTACTCCAAATCTTAGATTATTGGGTCATTTGCACTACCTCTCAGAATGTTTAACTGTATTAATTCAAGTGGAATAGCACCAGGAGGAGAAATCGAGAGTCTTTATTCCAGAATACAAAAACTGTGTAATATGGCAGTAATATTTTCCTAGGAGATGTGGTTCAAAACCCCTCAGGCAGAAGAGAAAGTTGAACCAATCTTTCTTCTGTCTGAGATGACCTGTTGGGTAAGACAGAGTGTGACTGCTTTCTTTTCATCAACACATCTGTTTTATTTAAAATGTCTGATATTGAAATTAAATCATTATCCTCAGTTTTTGTACCTCACCCCTGAGCTAAAACCATTTAAAATGAATTTGGACAGACATTTGTCATTGGAAAAGGATACAGTTTGGCAGCCATACTGTAGAAGTCTTTTGTTTGTGTAGACTTCATTCAGGTGACAGAATTAATAAGACAAAATAGTCCTGTAAATGCAGCAGAGGTATAGAAGTAGGTCTCACTAGTAAAGGAAATAAAGGGAGGAGGAAGAGGAGGACAGAGGCAGGCAGGGAGCCAAAGTGACTGAAAAAGGCAGCAAGTTTTACAAAACATCGATTTGACTAATTTGTTTAACACAATAAGGAAAGAGTGATTTTATTTGGGGAGTTAGCAGCAATGATTGATTACAAGGATATTATGTTTGCTGGATGCAGGTTGAATAATATCAGTGAATGGATATAGAAAGTACCTCTTCAAAACTGGAATAATTCAGGAGTCATAGGATGCGGAGCACAAAATACCAACATGCTAACAAACTGAGAAAGGCTTTAAACAATAACCGAGCAAATCTTGGAAGAGATCCAAAGAAAGAGGGAGCAGAAAAGGAGCTACATGTAGAATAATGGGTTTTAGACAATAGGGAGAGTGCAGCAGACATTTGTGAATGGAGTATTAGCTCTTTAATTATAATAATTACCTAAGTTTAAGGTCAAGGCACCTGTGCATTGCTGTCTGTGAGAAACTGATTAAAAAATTAGAAGTAGCATTTAATCTTAGTGATACTATTTCCAAAAACTGTCTTAGACATTTGAGTGCTGCCGAGATCATTACTTATTATTTGTCCTATACCTAGAGACATTGTTTGAGATGGGTCCCATGTTACTACCCTGAGATCAACATCAGGATTGAGTCTCTTATCACTGAAAACATTATTCAAAATGAAAATCCACTGAAGGGAAGAAAACCACAGAATGTCAGGTAATGTTTGAATTTGAAAAAGTGAAAACATAGATCAGTGACTTTCAAACACAGATAAATCTTTCTTTTCTCTTTTTTCTTCTACCACTCCAGGGTATAGATATTTGGATTTGGATTACAGGTAACAGAAAAGGAAGCCAAAATGAGTGGATATCAATGTTTGCTACTGAGCACATAGAGTAGAATAGAGTGAAGACTGAGTGTTAAATTCAGGGAATTAGGGAGTTAGCATAAGGATAAGGAAGAGGGAATAAAACAAAGAGAAACAGGAAGTATGGTGATGGAGGATTACAGAGAGGCTTTCTAAAAGCTCGGAATTTAGAAGCATAAGTTTAAAGCTATTTGGAAATAGAGACTGACAAACAAAGTGAAAATCTGAAAATGATTTGCTATGTGTGTGTTATTATTGCTCTCAAACATGTTTTGAGATGAATACTTCCATCCCAGTAAAAAAAAATTGTAATTTTTCTTCATTGTTTTTAATAAATTATTTCTCATAAAAACGTGGAAATTTTCATTTCCATTTTTGTTTCGGGAAGCAACAAAATTTCAAAATTCTAGGGTTTTTTTCTTGAATTTTTCATTCTGTTTGCAACTCCTTCACTCTTTCTTTTCCCTTGTTCTAATAATCCAAATCTGCACCACCTTCAAAATAAAAAATAAAAATTAAAGAAAAAGCACAAGAAAGAGCAACACAATCTAAAATTTTCCAGAAACGAATAAAACCTAAATATATCACAAGTGAACTTCAATTGAGAGGGAGGAAGGAACTGTGTCTGCAAAGAAAATGTCATCAAATGAATAAAAGCATAGATTAAAATACACACAATGACATTTTGCTCATGAAAAAAAAAAAAAAAGTGACATTTCCACAAAAGGGGTAACAAAGAAGTTTTTAGTTTGTATTTTTGTATTTCTGAGTAAAAAAGAAAATGATGAAAGGACATTTTAAAACAAGAGCAATCTTTGGATCCCTTTCTGACCCTCAGGCAAGTGTCAGTCATGGCTATTATTGCAGAGGGAGATGTTTTGCCTCCAGCTGTGGTCTGTGGGTGATAACGAGACCTTTTACATTTCAGTTGTAAGTGTTAAAGATGTCGTGAAAGAAACAGAATTAATGTTTTTCACCATTGTAAATGCTCACTCCCTTTTGTGCTCTCTCTAGTTCAGAGGTCATTGTTTACTTTCACATTTGAGGTAAAATGTGCTAGGGATCACTGGAGAAAGAAGTTCACTGATGATGAACTGTGAATATGGTACCTGTGGTGATGTTCTGGATAAAAGCAAGAAATTAAGTGCTATGCAAGCCAAGGAGAGTAACTCCAAGTCAGTATCACCATCAGTCTGATTGAAGTAGTGAAAGAAGATTGAAGGAGCCTGTTCTAGGTGAGAACAAGCCTCAAGAGGAGAAAGGGGATAAGAGGATGAGGGGATGGAAGGCTTTTAGAGAATCAGAAGCACTTATAATAGTAAATAAAAAATATAAAGGTGAAGAAAAATCCTTCTTCATTTTCTTGATGTTTTGGTAAGATCTTTCTTACAAAAAATCTTCCAATTATGCTTGATGTAATCTTGCTGAGAGGGTTGGCAATAATGTGCAGAATAGGGTTAGAAATTAAAGTATATCACAGAATGCTGTTATAGTGAAAACTGGGAATAGGGGTAGATAGTATTCAGTATAGCTGAAAAATTACTGTTGACTAAAAGCAAAAAAATATAAATAAATAACTTAAATCACTGTCCTACTTCAAAAGGGCCTACACACATTCATCATGACAGTCAGTTGGAAGAAGCTCACTGGTGACGGTGACAGGGCACAAGGTCATGGCAGGCTGTCTGGTAACAGTGACAGGGTGCAAGGGAACGGAGTGGAGCTGTTTCACCTGCAGACAGATATAACCTAACCCTTACCCTGATTTCTCCATTGTTTGCTATGGAAATGTAGAGAGCAATGTTTCCTTTTGGTCTGGAAGTGGATGGGTTTGACCAGACAGGTTCAAGAGAGAACAGCTGGCAATTTTTTTTTATTAACAGAGTGTTTCAACACATAAGTGTACAGGTCAATAAATGGGAATGTGATTTATTTGTTTATTTTTCTTATACAATTGAAAATAGTAATAGACAAAATGAATTTTATCAGTTTGGCATCTATTATTTTTGTTAGTGAGGAAAAATGCGTGTTTTCATAAATTCTTTTTGTGTGCAGATTTCAGTTGTAGGATGCCTCATAAAATCAGCTTTTTAATCTTCATATTACCTGTAGGAAAAGACTAAATTAAGGCAAATCCAGTTCAGGCCATTCAGTCTCATACTTTTTCTGCTGGAGAAAATGCTTGAATAGCTGAAATGGCAAAATCGTGTTCCTATTGGTTTAGAAGTGTACTTAAGAGTTGCTCCCACTGCTTCAAGTTGGGCTAAAAAGAAAAAGTGTCTGAGATAGCTAGTTCATGTGAGTAAATCTAGCCACTTGCTTCCCACTGTAAATCCTACTGTAACTCCCACTGACTTTCTGCAATAGTTCACCTAGTAAGTTCAATAATGCTAAAAATCTCTGCAGCCCTGAACAAGGCATCCTCCTGCAGGACAAGAGAAGAGGTTAGATTTTTGTTGTCAGTATGAATTAAAGTTTGTATAAATTATGTTAGAAGGCTACTGTTACATTATGTTTTCCATATTTTTATTAATATTTCCCAAAGTCTGGAAATTATTTGAATTTTATTCCTCTTCATCTCCGAGTTCCAATGTAACTCCAGTATTGTTGCTTAAGTCAGTCATGCTGATGCATTCCCTAGTATGCTTCTGAAGGCTGTAGGTTACAATTTGGCAGATTTGTCAAATGAGAGATTTGACATTTGGGGCGAAGCAGAGTTGAATGCAACCACTTCTGACTGTACCGATGGCAGAAATAAAAACACTTTAAAGGGGAAAGTAATCAGAGAGATGGGACTAGTTCTAACTTTTTTAGTGTAAATGTACTGAAGTGGAGTGAGTTACACAAGTGTAAAGGGGATGTGAAAGAACATGAAAAACTTGGAGTGGGGGAACAATCCAGAAATCATGTGCAATCTCTCATTACTTCTGCTTTCTGTGAAAGCAGACGAAACTCTTTTGGCATGGTGTTTGTGCATCTTTTTTGGACATTCAGGTTCTTTCTGGTCTGTTGGCATGGAGAAAATGCTATTTTCCCTGGACTGGAGAAGGAAGCTGAGCAAAAGGAATGTTAGCTTCGTTTTACTTGGGTCTGTTTTCATCAACCAGGTTTATTTTGTGAATTAGAATCATGTTGAGAGTCACTATGAGATGATGCTGAAGAGAGTGTTCAATGGAAAATGCTTGACATATTTGTTACAATTCTCCCAGTAGGTGTCAGTTGTAAAATAGTAATTTCACACTTAGAGTAACCTAGAATCTCTGCCAAAGACTTTTTCACCTAAGTTGCTGGTTTAAGTGAAGATACAGATGACTGGACCAAACTTGATGTTTGTAATGTCATTAGTCATGGAAGTAAATGGGATTCTTCATGGTTCATTTTCCTTTAACGATACGATAGGAGGAAATAAAATTCAGATTACTTAATGTTGCAACCATTGAATTTCATATTTTTTTTTTCTAGAAATAATATAATTTTTTTTGGACTTTTGAGTAATGTGTTCTTTAAAACATTGCTTAATTAAAGAGCAACAAAAGCACAGATTATTTCATGTGGTTTTTTTTATCATTCCTATTCCTCTTCTTTTTGATATATATTTCCATGGCATATTATCATGTATGTGCACATTATGAAATTTCCCTTCAGCTGTGCTACACTATGTATTCTGTGCCTACCATATTAAGCTTTTGTTGTCCCACTTTTGTCATTTGTTCTTAATTTAATTCCTTTCCAAGATCCAGTAAAACATCTGTGTTTTGACCTTCCCACTCTCTTTTAACCTTTTGCCAGAGAACTGATCAATAACTGCTGTTTTCCCTTATTTCAGGGGATGGATATCTTTGGATAACTGTGTAATCTTCCTTGCTGCCTTGTCTACCAAAAAACTCCAAGCACTGGACTTCATGCCAGATTTCTTCTGACAGCATTGAAGAAACATGTCTGTTTCCAAATAGTTAAAGAAAGCCCTGGTAGGTTTTCTTGTTATTTATTTAGATTTTCTGAAATAGCAAAAAACAAAACAAAATAAACCTGAGATATTTTGAGTACTGACCTCTTGTGGAGCTCCACAATGCCTCACCAGCTGGATGTCATTTGATTCACTTCTACTTTTCTGTAATCTGTACTTGACCTAGTTTTAAGTGTGATCCAGCTCTTTCCAACAGGTTAGTTTCATGTGACTGAGCATTTAAGTACTTAAAGGAGATGCCTAAGTGAGAAAATAAGGTATTTACTGCCCAAAGAATATAAGTCTAGTATTGAAGCTTGTTTTCTGGTGCTCTGAAGTGACTCATGCAGGGTCAGAGATAAGAGATCTTCAGGGGAATTTTTCATAATCCTGCAGAAACCCTCATGATTTTCCCTTCAACTCTGAAGAAGCAAGAATAAATAAATAAATAAAGCAGATCTGTTTCCTGCCATATAGGCAGAGTCATGTTATTCATAATAAAATGTAGGATAGAATATATGTGCTTGTGTTTAAAGTTAGAGCCAAGATTCAGTACTACTTTGAACTTAAAGAAGGAGAAAAGAAATAATATGCTCGTTATTATTTTCATTTTGTAAGGAAGTGAGCGCTGACCAGATGCTAAGTCTGAGTGCAACAACATCCAGCTTCCAGCAGGGAGGCTGCTGGATTTTGCCTAGGCACTGGCTGCTAACTAGGAGAAGGTTGCTGAATAGGATGAAAACAACAAACTTGAAAAAGGTGAGTAATTCTAAATAAGCAGCAGCCTACTGTGCCGCTTCCAAGATTAGTATCTAAAATATATTTTCTAACTGCCTTTTAAGATGTGGAAGGTTTCTTTTTTATTATTATTTTAAATATATTTAACTCACATTATTTTTTAGAGTTGTCCATCTCTGCTCTTTTGCTGTATGATTCACATTGTGTATGTGTGTATCCAGCTGTGCACGTGCTTGGATGGATCATGGATTGGTCCATATAGCAGGGTCATAAAGTGGTTATGACTCGGATAAATTTGCACCAGCATCTTACAATAACACAAAATAGACCACCAGCATGTTATAAATATGACTGAATTGATTTAAAGTAGTTGAGCTGAGAATGCACATTGGTGTCAGATTCTGTAAGACCTGCTGAAGTGATCTAGATTTTAAAAGGATACTGTCAGTGTAGCTTCTTAACATTCCCTTTAGAGAGCAACATCTCCTGACACTGCTCTTTCAAGGCTTACTTTTTAAAAATTCCTCTGTTCTCTGATAATGTTTAGAAGGGGCTTGTTATTCAGGACTTTTTTGGCAAGGAAGTAGCTTTTTGTATATATATAGATACATAACTATATATGTACTTTTACATATGTATTTTCCCATGTATTTTAGAAAATTATCAAGTTGAAGGAAATGTTTTGTTTAGTAAAATGAAATAATGGTATTTGTGTATTAAAAACAGTTAAATAGAATATTATTTATTTGAAAATAGAAACCTGAACAATTTAATATTTTGACTAAGAAAATGTATTTTTCATTCAGATAAAATTATGTGAAGTTATATAATTATGGTAAATTACTGAATTTCCTGTCTGGTGTTAGGGAAAAAAATAACTACAATAAACAAAACTAGCAGCCAGAATCTCTCCTGGTTGGATGCTTTTGTGTCTTGTCCTTATGAGCTACACAGCCTTTGAATGACTCATGTGTGACATCTGGGAGCCTTGGAGATCATCAGTACAGGTAGGGTAGAGTTACTTGATTAAGCTTATGCTACTTCATTCATGTGTTAATGTGATTTTCCCTCTGCCCCCAATTTTTTTTTAATTATTTTGAATTTTCAGACTATCTGTTAGAATTGCACACATTAAGAACTTCAGCCAAAAGCTGAATAATTTGAATGTTGCTAAACATAATATAAATCAGCAATACAAAACAATTTATGAATTGTATTCCTAGGTAAAAAGAATTTATCTTTGGTTCAATTCTATTTATGCTTCATCTGAAGAGTAGAGAGTAAGGAAAAATTTAGGTGATGTGCCCAGCATGGGTACAGCATGGTCCATATATTGTCCTATACCCGGGTGAATCAAGGTTGTCAATACTTACAACTTAATTGGATTTTTTGACACTGAAATTTGTGATATTTGTCATCTAGGTTCTTAAAGTCCTAATTCCTAGAATGAATGGATTATTTGGAAATTTTAGCTTCCTTTTCTCATCTTTCTTTTCCTTCTTGTTTGTTCATTTATTTATTTATTTATTTTAATTTCTTTTCTTTCTTTTCTTCTGGGATAACAGCAAGATTTCATCATTTCTCAGCAGTAGGACTTAAGTTGTATGTAATGAGCACTGTAATGAACCACATGAACCACCCTGTTTGGATGGCATCAACCGAGTCCTCATGAGCTCAAGGGAGAAGCAAAGAAGGCAGCATACAAAAAAGGACCACGTGAGGAAGAAAAAGAGATTCTTGGTCTCTTACTGCTGCTGCAGAATATTCTGCTGCCTGATCCCAACAGATCTTTGCCTTCTGAGAACAAAATGAGCATCATGAACCAATGATCCAGAGCATGTAGTTTACTAAGATGTCTTGAACTCACACTCCTTCTTCCAGTCTACTGGGAATGATTGCTTGAACTCAGAGGTCAAGACTATGGTGCCAAATTAATTCTGGCTAACTCTGAAATCCAGCATTTCAGGTAAGCATATATATAAACTGTGGAGGCAAAAGTCTTCAATTCCTGTAACTGTTTAAAAATATATACACTTATATTGACATACTGTTCCAGGTGCTAAGGGTTTTTTTTTGTTAGGTTTTGTTTGTTGTTGTTATTGTTGTTTTCTTCTTTTTTTTTAACAAAGATGTTTGTTACATATTGATGTTTGTTGTTGCTACAACAACTTTGTAGAAAAGTAAACATTTTACATTCACAGGAAAAGAACTTATTTTTAAGTGATGGCTTCATTCAGTGCAAAAGGTAGCAGTTGTTGCCACAGGGATGAAATGCCCACTAAAGATGGCAATTTTGTAGCACTATGGGATTTCTGAGTATGAAGTAGATTTAACCATGGAAAAACTGTTTTTTGGCAGAAACATGCACTTTGTCCTAGATTCAGTTTATAAATATCACTCAAAATATCATTGTCTTTTTTGGTCTTTGTGATTACTCCCAAGACAAGGAATGTGCATTTCCACACAGCTTGAAAGCTGTGATCCTTGAAAACCCATCTTTATTCTCCGTCAAGGATGACTGGAGTAGATTACACTGGAGTATTAAAAATACCACAAAAAACAGACCACGAAAAATTTGGACCATTTCTATAACTATACTACTATAATAATGGGAACTTTTTTGCCATCTAGAATGGGGAAAAAGTGTCAGCTTTCTTACTTTTTTTTTTTAATAATCATTTTATTACAATAAGAGAATTTACTTCTTCCTTAAAATCTGCATTTATCAATAGCACTAGCATTGTAAAAATAGAGTAATTATATTTAAATGACAGAACTAAATATTGTGTCAGAGGTATGAAGCCAATGGCATTGTTACTAATTTTTTGAAGAATAATTTGCTTCATGAAAGCTACTTTCTCAGGTTATAAAACCCAGCAGGATCTTTCTGTCAACAAGCTATTACTTTCAAGTAAGTTATGTAATCCAATACATAGTGTTTCTGTATTTCCTGTGGGTATGTACCCATTATGTCCCTACTCAGAAAAGTTCTTAGTGTTAGGTCCCTGCATTTTTCTGCATATTAATGCTAATCACAGAAAAAAAAAAGAAAAAAAAAAAGAAAAAAGGAAAAAGCAAATAACAGTTAATCCATTCAGCTATTCACCTGCACTCTACTCACTTGGCTACTTCCATTCTACTACTTCCCACACATATATTTCCATCCTCCACTTGAACAACCTACAATTATCTTTATAATAAACCACTATACTTGTAATAATGGAGCTTGGAGCATCATCTATCAGTTTGCCTTAAACTTCCCATTTGAATGGCCCTGTCTTCAGTTATTAATATGAATGAATTTCAAATACTTAATAGAATTTCAATTACTTTATAACCTTTATCCGAATGAATTTTCTCTCCATGTTTAACTCGGTCTGAAATTTTGGGAAAACTGCCACCAAAGCATTTCAGCTATTTTCAACAGAAACACTGAGGCGAGGAGTGTGAATTTGATCAAGTTAAAGTAGTCTTGTGACTGCTTATCTAAGACTCAAAAATTTCTAGTAGTTGGAGCAGAGCTCTAAACCTGATCAAAACACAGTTTTTTGCCAAATCTGCGAAATTCTACCCATCTTCAGCTATGTTAGAACCATATGAGCTGTGTATAGTTTTGCCAGTCTTTCCAGCTCCGTCTAAAACAGAAAATCCTGCCTTGAAATTGTAGATGGCATACCCCGGTTCTGCATTCAGTACCAATTTTCAGTAGAACTGAGAATTGCAGTGGCCAGGTGTGGGCCCTGGAAATCAAGAGTCCGTATTGCTTCTTGTTCTTTTTTTTTTTTTTTTTGGTATCTTTGCAGGGCCTAGATGCTCCAGTTACCAGCCAGAAATCCCCCATTGAGGTGCTGCAAATAGCCTGGCCCTTGCTGCAGCTTTTGAAGGCAAAGGGAAGTTCTGAGGGCAGATTTGAAAAGGAAGAACGTGAAGGCTTTGCAGATACTGATAGACAGTTCCTTCCCCATGTGTGAGGGGCAAGAGAGGAAAGTGTAACTGGGCTTGTTTAAAAGGATTGCAGTCAGAGGAAGGTACCTTGGCTCATGGACTAATTGGGAGCAAGAGCTGACCTTTTGATATTGAACATGAGAGGGTCAGTGGTGAGTGGATAGGCCACAAAGGGCTTTGAAAGTCAAGACAAGTCATTTGTGTCTAATTCGACTGAGAAGGCTACAGAGAGCCAGACTGAGGGAGGGGCAAGAGAAGGAGATTTGTGTCAAGAGCTTGAGAGAGCGAGGGCTGAGACTGGAGGCGGGGTAGGGAGTTGAGAAAGCAAGGGATGTGGCTGGACAATCTGAGATCAGCAGTAGCAATGAAAGGGGGAGGGAGGGTGGGATGTTTGAAGCAACCTTCGTATGAATGAAGGCTTGACAGAAATGGCAGCAGTTTCTGAATTATTATAATATATTCCAGAGACATGCCAATTCAGGAGTTCACAATGCAGCTGTTGTTTCTGGGGGAATGAGAAATTATTTTACCAATTTATGCAAAGGACTATTAAAAAGGTGGCAGACGAATTAAAAATACCTCCATAAAAAGGAAAGTTAATTGCTCCGTAAAATGACTCACTGAATAGTTCAAAAGTCTTCTCATGCATAAATATCAAAGTTTTACTGTTTGGGTATTTTTTGTTTGCTCCTTCATACTGAAAGAATAATTCTTGCAGGCCAATACCTCCAGAAATAGTAGTAGATGTATAATTGGACATTATCAAACAAAGCAGATATCTCCTACTTTTAGTTTCCCGGAATTGGAAAGTTCTAGGAACTGAAAGGAGGATTTTCATTTCCATTTTCTGGATTTACCTGTGTGCATTTGGTCAAAGTATTCATTATGTGCCTACTCTTCACTTTACCTTTGGAACTGTCAGAGGCATAACTTTATCAGAGAAAGGATCTCTTGTCACCAAAAGCATGTATGAATACTTTCAGATTCACTGCCTGTGTAAATTATCAAGCTGAAGTAATAAGTGTTACGTTCAGTGGACTTCTGATGTGCTTAAAATGTTATGCTTATGTATGGACACTATAACCATCCACCATTCCCTGTGAAGTTTTCTGATTCTGTTCCTCATATGACCTCATAAGTAGAAAATTCTGGAAACATGTTGGTGCTTCCAAGCCATAGTTCTGGCTATCAGTGTTCTATACAGTAGAATACATAAGTAATTATCTCAGCTCTCTTTTATGTTCCTGTTGCAAAATGTGCTTGTTTCAATGATGTCCAAAAGTAGAGTGAAGTGTGGGCTCCATTCTAATGGGTAATGGAACTAAAAGGATGCTTGTTTTGTGGGAACTGTCTGGTTGTTCATTTTTGGATAAAGGCTGATTTCAAAGCAAGGTTCTGCAAAGAATCAAGCTCAGACAGAACTTGCGGGGGGTGCCTTTTACACATGTGGGTGGTTTGTAATAAATTACAGTCCTGTTCTTTTATTTCTAAAGCAGCAATTAGATGTTGTAGTTAGGCAGGTGTCTATAAACCCCAACTTCTCAGCCCCTAAAAAGGAGAACAGTTTTCCTGAAGGGATGAATAAACTAGCTGCCTGACTTGGGAGAAAATAGAACTTTGGGTATCCTGAAATAAAAGTTGGAAAATGTGCTTCCCATCAAATACCTGCTTTCCCTCCAGCTGGTCTGGAATGTTGCATTAGCTGGGAATTTCAGTGGGAATGTCTCTCTAGATAGATGGGAAACACAAAAGCATTGTAGATAGTACAAGTTCCCTATCTGCATGGAACTTTGTTCTAGATGCAATTAGGGCAAGATGCAGACTGTGTCATAATATGAGTGATATGGTCAGCATTGACTTCAAGGTGTTGTCCATGAACAAGTCATCACTTTTCAAATGAGGTTGATTTACATGTCAGAGGAGTGACAACAATGTGAAGAATCAATGACCAAGTTATGCTCTTCAGCTGTCAGGAGAGCCCAGTCCAGTGCAGCTTCCCTTGTTCTCATTTCAGTGATCCTCCTTTGCTGTCCCGTAGCACATCAGGATGAGTCTTTGCCCAACCTGATTATTTTTTTCTGGTTTCTTGTCCCTCTTCGTTGCTCACATCTGAATTCACATCTGTGATTTCACTGACCCACAATACTAACTTCCTCCTGCTGTCTTTGCCTCTCAGAATATCCTGTCTGTCTGGTTCTGCTCCATTGCCCTAGCATCCCACACAATTATTCTCTCAGTCCCAAGCACTACTCCATGACTACCTCAGCATTCTGTGCAAACCTATTTTCTTATGCTTGCTTAACTTTTCAGTGGTAGGATTTTAAAAACAGAACAAAAAATCTTATAAAATCTGTGCAAGATTCTTCACTGTTTTCCTACTGCACTTAGTTGCATAAGCTGGAGTAGGTATTCGAGCTTTCATCTTTGCTTAAGATCAGTTTTAATTACATATGTTTTCTATAATAGCAAACAAACAATTTTTACTGACCCACCTTCTGCTCCCTGTTCTGTGACGAGAGTTCTGGATGGTTATTGTGCCTCAGATTGTTCACATGAGCAGGATGAAAATTTCTGTTTAAAAACATGGTCCTTGATGGCCTCACCTATTATTCTACTTTTCTTTGACCTTTCATGGTAACTCTTTGGTGCCATTTTGCATCTATATTCTTTCTATATCTAAATATGTTTTCATGGTATTTTTCTTCTATCAATTTGTCAAGCAAGAGGAAACCTGTAGAATTAGCTATGAAAAGCTGTCCTTTGTAGAGGATGTGGGTGACATCCTTTCATAGCATCTCATGACACCAGTCAGTTTGCATAACACTGCACATGCTCACAATTCTTAATGCAAACAAGCTTTAGTTACCAATCTGTGTAAATTCTTTGATATATACATATAGTAAGTTTTCTGCCTACTGTCCTCTTATTTTGTGATTTTAGCTATTGTTCATGATGCTGAATGATTCTGATCATGCTATTTTTTTTCTACAATAGAATGTACTTTTAGGTCACATTTTTAAAAGAGTTCATCCTCAAGAACTACCCCCCTACAAAAAGCTGATAAAGAATTAAAAGATGGATTAGGTGAGTTTGATTTATGATGCTGGAGCAATTTAGCTCTAAATCTCTCTTTCTTTTTTAACTTATGAATTAGAATTATGGAATGAAATGTTCCAAAAGGTGTCTATGCACCAGCTTGTTAGGAGAACGTACTCTACCATATAAAGAAAAGGGATGTCTCTTTATTAGAGGACCAAGACTTAAAACATCTTAGTCCTCTTGGATTTTATTTACTCACTATTGGCTTGAAGCCAGCAATAAAAAGACTCTAAATACAATGGTGAAGAATAGGGCACTGAAAGATGTTGTAAAAACAAATTACTCCTGTCTTTTTTTTCCTCAGTTATCTCCATCTGTGAAATGGGAATAGCCTGTTTGTCAGAGCAAACTTGTGAGACATAATTCATTAATGCCTATGAAATGATTTGAGAACATCAAATGGAAGTCTCTGTTCAAGTACCAGGTATTATTAGCTCTGAAATAAAAGCTATTTCATATTGATGTATCAGGAGCTACTTAAAAGTCTCTTATTCTAAACAAAGAGAGTGGTACATGAGTGACATTCTCTTGTCTTAGTAGGGTAGTCTCTCTGCAGTGTTGAAGGAGCAGCTTGTACAGTTGAAATGGTATTAGGGAGCACTGCAAACACACTGAGCAGAATGACTCATTCCAGAAATGTTTTGATTTGGGGACTCAGAGAACCATGAAAGGAAGAAGGTAGATGAGAAAAGAAAGAAAGGCAAGAAGATGGTTCGGGCAGGAGGGAGGAGGAGCAAAAAGGTGGAAGGAAGACAGAACAGGACAGATAACTGAAAAAACGGACAAGGAGGTAAAAGAGCAAGAAATTAAAAACAGACCTTTTAATTAAAATAAAAAGTCAGTTGAATATGTTTGTTGCAAAAAGCCACACAACTTAGAAAAACAAGGCTGTAATGCCATCTTGGGGTTTCTGGTGACATCTCAATCCAGCAGAGCTCTGCTCATTTGGTTTATGAGTGTCAACAGAAACCCCTTGATTCCAATTGAGACTCACAGCTACCTTTCATTGATTCTGTATTATTTCAACAGTGGAAAAATAACACCTTTATTTTCACAGACGAAGTATCTCACACTGTGATAGAAATGTACATGCGCTTATTGAATGTCATCTCTGTTCATTTTTGCCTAACTTCTTTGTTATCACTATGGATTAGAAATATACACATACTTTTACAGCTATCACATGAAAAACAATTTATGAAATATACTGTAGTCTTAAGGCTTCATTAGACTGAGTGATATAGACTATTCTGTACAGGTGTTTTCCACTGTTTATTATTTTAAGCTCACTTTATCAGTACAGAAATTGCCCCAAACAAGCCTCTTACTGATCCTTCTGAGTTGTATACATTTTTCTTACACTTCACAGATAGAATAAACAAGCTGGAGTAAAACCTGTTTTATGAAATGAGTAAGAATATGCATCATTTATTCATGAGTATGCATAAAAGTCTGAGCTCAACCTTGTAGCATGCAGAAAGTCTTTACATTTTGCTGAAATAGAGGAGGTTCAAAGGTGAAATCTGTGACCAAATAGTATCTTGTCTCTTTCAGGCTTATCTTTGAAGAGTTCAAATGCATAGGAAATGCTGTCGTAAAATACACATGCTGAACTCTACTATCCTGAGGTTGTATCAAAAAAGCTGTGTGAATTAATTGCATCAAAGACATAATGTGGGTTGTCAGTCTGAGATGACAGTGGAAAAGGCCAACAGTTAAATTTTTGATTGTTGTCCTGTATAGAGTGCTCCTAAATTAGACACTGAGAAATATTCACAATTACACCTTTCCAATTGGAGTTTTTTTCTTGAGAAACAAACAACAAAAGAAACTGAAGGTGTAACTGAGCTGACATTTCTTTGTGATTTCTAAAATATTTTTTGAGACAGAAGTCATTTCACATACAGCTAAACCTTCCCTGACAATGACCTGCCCATCTAGGCCAAAATCGCTTTGGTGGTGGAAATCCCACCACCTGCTTGTTTAAGTTGATTGTGTGATTCTTTGTCCTCACAGGTAGGAAGCCTTTTCTGTTTCTCAGCAAAATCTTCATGGCTTCATTTTGCAATAATTATTGCTTGTTCTGCTTGTGATGGACATGGAGATAACTGATCCCTAACCTAACCATGGCATCTTTCTGTATAAATGCAGATTCCATCATACTCTGTTTTCTAAGCAGTATTTTCAGTTTTATTCCATTGATCATATTTTCTAAATTGCTCTAAGTTTTTGTTGCTCTCTTATGGATATTTTCAGAGTAATCAATACAGCTCTTGAAGAGTGATGCCAAAAACTGGCCATCTGTTTTCTTGCTGAGACTTTCTAAGTATTGCACAGATGACCTCTGGTGTCCTGCTCAAATCCTGCTGCTAAGACATTCCAGAATGATTGCCTTATGTTTTTCCTGGTTCCATCTCAGTTATGGCCCTTACCTTTGGCATTCTTCACCTGATTCTGGTATGCAGTGCTGCTGTCTGTTCAGGTATTCTTTATTTTGTATTTGCATATTTGACACTTGCTACCTAAGTTTAGGGTTTAGTCTTGATATTACAGTCCCAAAAATTCTTGCACAGTATAAGGCACAACCCTCTGGCTAAGGGTATATATTTGATTCTTTGAATTGCAGCGAAGTCCCATTGTCTGCTCGGTAGAAGGCTCTTCTTAATAATCTTAAATGAATTTCTTTATGTTAGTTCTAATGTGGGGAAGAAGGTAGGTAAAGCACCTTGATTTTAGAATTTAAAAATTATTCTATTTCTTTTTTTTTTTTTTTCCTTATCAGTGAACGCTTTATTTCAACAATTTATAATTGTCAAAACTTTGCTGAAAATATCAAGAGTTATGTGAAGGCACACTTGACCTGAAGTAAAGTATCAGGAGTTTTTAAACATTTAACTTATAGTGTATATTAGTATGAAACTAAGTTGAGCAGAACCCATTAATGTCACAGTGATCGGTTACCAATGGAAATAAATAATTCATGATGAAGGGAATTAGTCTAATTAGCAGGCAGTTTGAGTCCTTTGATAAAACCCAGCTCTAATTCCGTGAAGGGCAGGAAGTGCTGTCATCAGTCAGCCCTGAAAAGATTAGCATCTATTATGAATGAGGTTAGACACCCTCGTGAAGTCATGTGTGTCCTGGAGACAAACTTAATATGTTCCAGAATGGGACACAGTTTGTCTCACCAACACATCATGATTCCTACTGGGCTATTGTATGTAATAACAAGCAAAGATCAGTGCTCCTTCTTATCATTCTCCCCCTGTCCATCATTCTGACAACTGTGGAAATACATTTTCCATGCAAAGCAGGGAATGTGCCCTGAATACATGTAAAATTGCGTGAGATGTCAAAGAAAATGTGTTGCCTTTTCTCAACAACCAAAAGCCAAACCAACCAAAATACCAGTGAACTAAAGAACGCTTAAAACACATCTGGCAAATATGTGGGGTGTACTGGAAGGTGTATCAGTGCAGAAGTATATTGATTCCATTTGGAAACACTATTGCCATCTGTCACAAGATGCACTGATAAAGCTGTAGCTTTGTTATGCATGATAGCAGAATTTCAAAATAAGTGGTGATGCTATAGGCTTTTAGTATTGGATGGATCTATAAAAGTAAAGTAACAACCTGGAAAAATACCTAGAATTCTGGAGCTAGGGTCTAAGAAAAGAAAAAAGATCTTTGTGCTATGCATTTTCATTTAGAGAAGACTAGCTGTGAGCTGTGCAAGCTTCACAGTTTTGTACTATATGCTGACGCAACATCAGCTGTGTTTCCATTTTTGCTTATGAGCCTTTTGAAATTATATGTTTCCGTTTTGCAATTTGATGCAATAATGAAGAAACTCCACATTTGTACGTTATTGTATTGCCTGTTTTTATTGTAGGAAATTAATTGCTCCTTTTATTTATGTTATTAAGGGGGGAGAAAACAATTTTGCAGTATTTTATCATTTGCTGTAATAATTATCATGCTAGTAATACAACGGAAGCATTAGAAAGGGAGTATATTATGTTCAAACGTCTGAACAGCACTTAATATGCTATCACTTGTGGCTGGGGAATGCTGGTATTCAAAAGTACATTGAGAAAGGTAACAATAAGCTACTAATAATATCCCTGATGAGCTTAAATTGATTTATAATTTAGAAATGAATAGGAAAAGAATTAGTATAGTCAACGCAAGAAATGATTTTTCTGGAAACAGAATAGTATAATAACTCAGCTGTCCAAATACTAAATAACAACACAGAGTATCAGAATCAAGTGCCATACTTCAAGTAGATTTGTGGATGAGTTTAAAAAAAAAAGTGACCATCTCTGAAGAGTTTATTGCTCTGAGCTCCTAGAAGAAAGAAGATATACAAAGTTGCCTGCCTTGATTTGTTCATTTTTGTCTGGGATTTGCGAGCTAGTAAATTAGACGAAATTCAGATGAATGAGTATGTTTCAATTGGATCATATCATATCTTATTCTGTGGGCCTCTTTAAGATGGTCTCTGGCGTGGCTGTGCCTTAGGCTAGTTCATTCATTTCATTAGAATGGGTTTCTTTGTGTGTGAGCAGGTGTACATTGTACCTGCTGTTATTATTTCTGTTGGTGGGGCATAGTCCTTAGAGAGAAAATTTATATCCTGCAGAAATTGCAGTATTATGTACCAGTTCAGATAACTGTTAACAGGTAACAGACCAGTGTACCCTGAAACCACATAGAACAATCAGAAGGAAGAGAAGAAGACTGTAACAAAAATAAGACACAATACAGGGGAACTTCTTATATAATTCACTGCTATATGTTAAGTCCTTCATGAAGCTCATAGCTGTTTGGTACACTTCTTTCAGGTTAAAAATACCAATGAATATAAACAAGAATTTATCAACATCTCATTTTTTTCATACGGTCTGGTAACACCTATCCCAGGTGATACTTCATTAGTATCTGCTAAAGAGAAGTGAAGCTATCAATTCCTTCCTAAAGTTTACATCAGGTTGTCTTCTGTCTGTCCTTTCCTGTCTTGTAGAGTAAGGAAATGTGCCTCAATGTTAGACATACTTGCCTTATTTGACTGTGAAGGGACACTGACTTTTCAGAAGCTGATATGATATTTTTCCAGATTTTTCCCTTCAGAATTGATATGGTGAAGCACAGGGGCAGGTTAGCAGTCAAAGGCTGGCTGCACCTAGCTTTGCTGACTCTTATAGTGTACTTGCATTCTTGTGATGAAATCCAAGGTCTTATCTACTGGGACAGATAGAGTTGCTGTATCAGTATGGAAAACTGAGGAGGTCACTGTAGTTCCCATGTCATGAGACAAAGAGGTCACACACCCCAGGCAACTGCGCTGCAAGGGAGCTACTCTTTCCCCTTGTACTAAAATAGTGAATTCAGCAGGACTTGGATATTCTAAGAACCAGCAAACTGGTGAAAGAAGCTCCTTTCACTGAGAACCTCCTTATCTCAGCAGCTTTCTCACCAGACCCCTCCCTGAGGCATCTTTATGGTATGTCATCCTTTAATTCTTCTCCATCCTGCTATTTTGTAATGCATGTTTTCTTGTGTCACTTCCTTGCGTCATCTATTGTCTTTAATCCTCACTCATACCCTTATACAACAACAACACAGTGAGATTTTGCAGTAGAGGGCACATCATCTGCATTCACAACTAAAACTGTAACACACTGAGCCATTTTCATGGCTTACAAAAGTTAGTGTAAGATCCCTGTGTTAGTCTATTCTCATCAAATAGTTTTCACAACTTCTGTTCCTTGTTATATGTTTTATTCAGGACCTCTTGACGTCGTTATCATTGTAAACTGTCTCTTTTGTTTAGATCTTCCTGTAAATAACAGAGCTAAAATTGTTCTGAGTGTTGCGCCATTCAGGTATGTCTTTGATTCACAGTGCTTATAATGTACCATATTATCTAAATCAACTGCTGCCCATTGTCCCCATTTCAGATCAGCTTGTGTTCTCAGATGCTACCTGCTTCTATTGGACAGAAATGGACAGCAAAAAAATGCATTTCCCAAGTTTCCCAATTCACTGAGATTGCAGGTGAACAA
Source organism: Cyrtonyx montezumae (assembly GCF_038088225.1). Classification (NCBI taxonomy): domain Eukaryota; kingdom Metazoa; phylum Chordata; class Aves; order Galliformes; family Odontophoridae; genus Cyrtonyx; species Cyrtonyx montezumae. The sequence goes on along the minus strand of NW_027072078.1, from coordinate 12,323,109 downwards.
TGCAGCTAATACTCTCTCTAGAGAGATTGTTCTGAGGACATTCTTGTCTTTTGAATAGAGTGGAAGGCCTATTTTAATGTAGGCGCTCTCTCTATTGCACTCCTTGTGATCTGAAGAGGAGATCTGAAGAGGTGATTTAAACAGACCAAGATGCTCCCTGTGGCAAGTCAGCAGTCATGGTCAATGGAAAACTTTGGTCATTCAGTGACATGAAATGTAGTGTAAATAGCTGCAGAAAATCTAGCTTTTATGAAGTCTTTAATTACACCAGATATTGGTGATATGGCTCCATTTCTGATTTTATTTTTTTTCAGCTCTGGCTGTTTCCCCACTAGTGCTTCAGGTCCTCTTCCGTGCTGCTGCTTTTCTTCAGACTCACAGCATTACCTGCAGCCTGCTGAGAGTTCCTCTCAAAGAAGGAGCAGTGAGAACTCACTGGTAGTAGCATGCTCTTTCAGTTACTACACTACTACTCAAATTCTTGTCTGACTTTTTTTTTTTTTTTTTTAATCTATAAAGAAATTGAGGGGGAAGGGGATCTGGTGCACATGTCTATCAGTTGAACTCAAATCCCACCTGGCTCAAACATAACACACACAATCTCTCTGTTGCAGAACAGATTGCAACATTTTGACAGAACTGGCTGGTAGGTGTTTGTCTCCAAACTGAGTAACAATATGACCTTCTCCTGTGATATCATCTATATGAATGTAAATTGTATCTTACCAGCGCACCCAAATTTTGAAGCTAACAAACCTTCTCTGAGCAGTGTACTGTAACTTCTGTTCCATAATTAAACCAGTATCCCACTCCTGGACAGGTTCACTCAGTTTTGCCTTCCTTTGAGTAATACACCTTCAGACGAGTACCTTGTTTTGATCTATTACAATGATAGACTGAAGAGTTCATGTAATACATCATCACAGTCAGCTGTTGCTGGACGCCAAGGATTGAGAGACTGAGCCAGCTTTTTTTTTTTTTTTTTTTGATGTATTCTGGTAATGCATCACTGGACTATGGAAACTGATAATGTATTACTTCAAAATGACACTACCCAGAAAAGAAAGAGTCCAGAGGTGCAGGTTCTGTATAATGAGGCATTCAAAGTACTACACAGGGCTGCAAACTCCAGTAACAAGATGTTGGTAATAAATCAGCTTTCTGCAGTATTACATTAGCAGTGTGCCTAGATGGGTACCCACAGGCACGTTGTGTGTAATCTGATTTCCAATGCCTCTTTGTGATTCTGCTTTTGTGCAGATCAAAGATAACCCTAGCAGCAGTTTTACCATCTCTTACAATGAAGCAGTTCACAACGCAAGCAAACCAGAACAAGGGATAGGGCAGTTATATTGTCTCAAGAGATTCAAAGAGTTGTGGTTTTTCCTCAGTTTGGTGGCACTTGGATGCTGCTGTTTCAGTGAACTGAGCCCATCTCTGTCCGTGCTCTTTCCCTTTGCCCTTGATGGTAGTATTGTGTCCCATGGGTGCAAAATGGGCTGGCCCAGGGCACTGCAGTGGTGACTGACTTTTCTTGTGGATTGACTGAAGGGGAGAAAGTCTCCTTTGGCTGTTGCTTCATCCTCTCTCTGTTCCTCCTTCCTCTGCCAGAATGCAGAATCAAGGCAAACAATAACTTATCCCCAGTTATGCAGATAAATTAAAAAGAAAATTATTGGGACAGGTAACAATTTTAAACTTTTGCCTGCAAAACCATCTCCTTGATAAAGCAGTCTTGTGTATTAGTAGAAGTAACATTTCTTGTGAATTTGCTCTTATCTTCAGGAACGTTAATCTCTTCACTGCCTTGACATGTATGACTGTTAATATTTCAAGCATCAAGTACTAGCAGAATCAAGTCACTTTCGTTGCACAGCATCCAAGAGCTATCTGGATCAATTCAAAATCTGTCAAACTCTGCTTGGGATGAAGATAAAAGATTCAAAAGAGGAAACCTGGAAAAAAATATTAAAGCTGTTAACTACATTTCTACTGGTAGTTCTTTCAAATAGTTGTTCATAGAGATTTTGTGTGTGTGTGTGTATAGAGTGCTCTGTAAATTTGCACGTGTGTACCTCATTATATCACTGGCAAAGCCCCAAAGTTAAACAGATCCTGCCCTCAGACTTTATTCTCTAGCTATGGAGGTTTACAATAGTGAAAGTACATTTTCCTATGAGTAAGTGTACCTTTCTTTCTGTAGTCGGCCAGTATAAATCACAGTACTACAAAACATTAAACATGGTTTTGTGGCATATGATTCTGAGTCAAAAACATTCCCATGTTGTATACACAATGATCTGTAACAGTACTACTCATGCGGCTGGCTCAAATTTAATACAAGATTTTTGAAGAGTAGCTTTTCCTGGCAGATTTCATATTGGGTTGGGTAGTTTCACAGCTTATCCTTTCACAGACTCCACAAGCCTAGCATAAATATAGCGTCAAGTACTATGACTCTGCCAGCAAAACCATGATTGTGTGCTCAGATCTTATCTGTTGCCAGTGCATTCATTTGTTCTCTTCATCTTCAGTACCCCAAGGAGCTGGGTATTATCAACCCCTGCCTTTCATCTTAAAGCCAGTGCTTAGCACTTTGCAAGGGCAAGTTCCAATGAATCACATCTGTAATTTATTTCCTGCAGTTGATTGTTGGTATAAAATTCCAAGCACAAATGATCTTTATAACCCACCAAAGATTTCTGCATTATATAAAAAAAAGAAACACAAGAATTTTCTGTGCTTACTTTCTCATACTGTCTCATTTCATCCCCAAAGTTATATACCTGACTATATACCTTGAAATATCACAGAAACATTTTTCTCAGTCCTGGCAGCTCATCTTTTATTTTACGTTAACTTTTAAGATATTTCTGCTTTTTCTGAAAGCACTCTTGTTACAGTGTATATAGGGCAAACGATCACTTATTGGCAGTTAGTCTTGCAAGGGACCAGTGAAGAATGTCAGGTGTATGTTCCCTCTGTGACACCATTTTGACACAGTTAAATGATAATTGTTAATACCTCCTTGAATGAGACTTCATGGAAATTGTCGTTCTGAACATGCAATCAGCCCATTTATGGCTTAACAAGAGTTACCCTGAGCTAACTGATATGCAACCATTTTTGTAAAATTCTGCTTTCCTCCTACTATTTGACGCTGAGATATGACTTTCTCTTTTAAGTTTTGGCACACAGTAGGTACCTCATCTCAGCTCTGTGCATGGAAAATCACAAAATTTGTGTTCGGCTCTCATTATAAACTTGGAAAGTAGGTTTCTTATCCAAATAATTGTTTAATATTATTACAGTGATCATTATTGCACTGATAACAACAAATTATTTCAGCTGACAATACATTAGCACCATGTGGAGATAAACTGCAAGGCCAATGGATTTATCTTGATAACAAAATGGTGTTTGTTATGGAATGATGATTGTAATTTTTCCATTCATGCACAATGAAATCTCTTCCATTGATTTTGTTGTCTTTTGAATGCCTGCTAGTAAGACTTTTCTCTGCATGTATATGTATACATATAAAACTGGACTGAATCCTAAGTTAGTTTGATGTTTATATTGTTATTATTATGCTATCATCTAAAGGAGTACAAAAAGCATTCATAGCACTGTAGGTAGAACTTCTGGCTTTGAAAATGCTTCTTAAAAATGACAAACTTCAAGACAAATAAGTAATAAAACCAACTCTGTATCTACTAGTATTTTATAGGGCAGATTTATAAATGAGAGCAGGATGTCTTTACCTAACTACTATTTCTTGTATGTAGCAACCCAGAAGAGATGATTCTACATCCGTGAGAGGGCTCTATGTCCGTGATCTTAGACCATTAAAACAAAGTCTTTGCTACTTGTAATACAAATTTTGTCCATTACAGCTTCAGCCTCTGATTATCATTTGGGACTGTATCAAGTTTATCTCTGAGATCTACTCTCAATCTGAAAAGTATCTCAGGACATTTGTTCAAAAGAAGGAACTTCCACAGTGATTATGGTTTTGTAGGGAGGCAAACGTATAGAACTGAATTGTTACAAGTCTTCAGCTAGATTGTCTCTTAAGAACTTTGGATCAGACCATAAGTCTTAGCACTTACTAGCTTACAAAAGCTGTTTTAAGTAAAAACTGTTAAAAATCTGTATTGTTTCCCCTGTCCCCAGTGGTTCTTATACTGTACGTTTATTCCTGTGCTGTTTTTGTCTTTTGTTATATGACCATATCTTTCTTCTTTTTTTAATTAAATAATCTAAGTTTAGAACACTGTAAAATACTGTAGACGTTTTGAAAATTGTTATGGACGTTTATTTGCTAAAGAGTACATTTGACACCACAAGAGTAACATTAATATGCAAATCAGTGGACTATAAAATTTGTTTTGGTGCCTCGAGGGCAGTATTTTTATAAATACAGAAGCATAATTATGCATTCTCCAGAGGACTAAAAATAATTATACAAATTTACAACAAAGCCCAAGGCAGTGTCTCCTTTTAACTGTCTGTTTTTAATATAATTTAAATCTTGTTAAAACTTAATTACCAATTCTCTTCTATAATAATTTAGGTGGAAGATGCGAGGACTAAGTTTGTTGTTTGAAAAAGAGAACTTCATCAGAAAACAAAGACACCAAGGCACAGAGTGGCAAAATGGAAACACTGCATAGAAAAACTTGGTAATATACATGCATCTATTAACATCCACATAAAGTGAAACTGAGCTGACGTTCTGTTATGATGGTAATATCAATCTACCAGCATACATATACACCTAAATAAAATATTTATACATACATATTTGTGTATTTGTGGTAATTTATTCATTCATACTGGTATTGTTCAAGCTATATCCTCCTGGAAGGGGACTCAAGGGACAAATGCTTTCACTTTCAATCTCTGTTGCCCAGCTGTTCTCTGTCTGCAAAGTGATGATGGCTCAGCACAGCTGTAAAAGTGAGTAGCTCTGAGTTCAAAGCTGTCTGTGGCTATAGGGTTTATGCAGTGTTTGAGGTGGGTACATCTCATGTTTTTCTACTTTTTGAATGTCTGTGAATCCACATTTATTTTTAAGTTTAGAAAAAAGGTAATCTCTTCTCTTTCTCCATGACTGCTCAAAACAGATACAACGGCAACTCTACTTCTATGTGTAGAGGTCAGGAGAGGGCCTTGGCTTTGTATCTCCAGTAAACCACTGGGTAAGTAATGTAAATAAGGCAAATATTGCACAGTGAAAACCTATTTCTTTGGACTGATTTAATGAAGATTCTCTACCCATTAATGTTATATGTGTTAGTCCAAAGACCCCAGCATAGTCTTTTCCCTTCTCATTAAGGGTAAAACATAGCATAGAGCTTATGTCTTCTCTGTAGCGAGATGTCAACTCTCCACTTCTCTCTCCCCCCCAACCCCCCTTTTTTGCCTGAGCTACCAAGATGAGGAATCTAGAAAATGGTTGCATATAGACTTTCTTCATCAGCGATACAGATCCCATCGACATGGAGATTGCTGCCTCAGGTCTTGTCTTTGTGTCATGTTTGCCAGCTAGTGTTTAGTAACAAGTGTCACTGTCTGCTCCTCTGCTTTGAACTTTGAACACATTTCTGTTAGCCTTCACATCCGACTGAAAGAGGTTTTGCATTGATTTAATTCACCCTTTTTAGTATGACCATACTCACAATGAGGGATGTGCATCCAAACTTCCAGCTATTTCACAATTGCCACTGGGCATAAATTCAAGTGATCTGGCACAGTGTCTGGTTGGGAACCAATTCTGCTTCATTCTCCCCAGTGTATGCGTTCCTTTTGATTGAAATGCCAGACGTTTGTTAGAATTACTTACTGATGCTGGTGACAGCCTTCCTCATAGCACTTCTCTGCTTTCAGATTGAGTATTCATTGAGTGTTAATGGAAATAGATGCAAAATATTAAAGAATGCAGTATGTTACGGATTTCACATACTTGCCTTATTGAATTAACAAATAGCCTGTTCATTTGCAAGTATACAAATTCATCATATTTGTGACTGACACTTTATATTTCTGGAGTGATAACACAAATTTCAGGATGTCAAAATTATGTTTTTATTTAACTGCATAGACTACTCAGAAATCTTGCAGCTTTCATGTAGGAATGGTATCCTTCAGAGCTAGAACTCTGGAATATATAATAAGCTTATTTAATTTGTAAAACCTTGAAATTTAAATCAAGTGTTAAATAAGCTGTCATTTGCACCTGTGCAATTGAATCTGAAGTTGAGGGATTTCTTGAGCTGGACTAGGTTATAAGTAGATAGTTTTTGTTGGGCTGTAAATACATTTTCTCCCAGTCATAGCTTGCCATGCAGTATGACCACACTGAGTGCACAAATGGAGCTGTGACACTTTCCAGGGTTTGTGCTCATCAGGCAGAAGCTGCCGAACAGCAGCAAGATTTTCAGCTGACCTTGCCAAAGCCAACTCTGTTCTTAATTCCGTTTTTCTTCCACAAGTTTTAGATCTATACTTCTTACAACTGAGCTTTGTAGTCTTTTTGATGGATTTTAGGTAAACCTGACAGAATTGAGAATTTTCCTGAATCTGCTCAAGCTATTACAAATGCAACACAGCACCACGAGGCCTTGTGTCTCCCAGGGGGAATAGTCCAGAGGACTAAGGCTGGAAAGATACAAAGATGTACCTAAAAAAGGTAATTGATTTAGTGGTATGTGCACATTTAAGAAATATGATTTATTTGAGCAGTTCAGCTAAATGAGATTTTATTGCAAGGCATAGGTTTTCTAGTGATATTTCAGGAAAATATCAAAGATCACAGAAATGGCAGGAGCTCGTGAAATTCCAAAAACGTTCCCAAGTTAATTGCACGCCCCTTCGCCATTTTATTACAGCAAAATGTGACGTATTTAAACATTGCCAAAGAGTGTGCTTCTTAAATGTCAGTATGTTTTTGGGAAACATTAAGGCTCCAAGATGTATATCAAAAACCCAGATTTCCCAGATGAGTGCCACAGAAAATCTTTCTCCCAAGAAGCCTCAGAAATTTCAGTCTGATATGTACTATTAACGCAACACTATGACAGCTCTTGAGGGCTGTCATTATCAGATTTGTTCGGACTGGATGACATCAGGCAGCCCCAGGCAGGCCAGGAGAGGATAAGGCACTAACACTTGCCCAGCAGCATACCCTGTTCTTGATGTGCCTTGGAGGCTGCAATTCCCAAATAATGCCTGTGTGTAAAAGGAGAAAAAAAGCTTCTGTTTGCTCTGCTCGAGGCTTGGGAAATATTAACTTTCAGCATTCTGCTGAGCAGCAGGTGACAGCAGTGCTGACATCCCAAAGGGGTAGGTAGTAGGAGGTTTGTGGTGTGCCTTTTTACATTGCCGTGTCTCTTTCATGCTGGATTATCCTCTAGCACATCCTGTCCATTTGTCACCAAGAAATAAGATATAGTGACCAAGAGAAAGCTGCTTCAAGGGAAGGATTAATTTCATACAATGTAAGAAAGACAGCTATTGATACTGTGTGAGGGAAACACTTATCATGCTGATGAATTTTATGTAGCTGATAGCATCAGGCACTGAAGGTTTCATATTAGACTTGCAGCCTTTGCAACTCTTGCAAGCTCTGAGGCCCAGTTAAGCACTAGCAAATTTTTAAAATTGCCTTACTTCATGGGATAGCATGAGTAGATTCAATCCTACCCAATATATAAGGTCCTAGTCCTGAGTTTCATAATAGCTCTTACGAAATACAAAATGGAGATAGGCCCCAAAGCATTGCAGTTTTAATATATGTCAGTAGCTGTTAACAGTGGAGAGAAAAATGTATTTTCACTAATTGGATCTTTAAATTACAGGTGTAAAATTTCCTAGAAGGTAAAGAATTTTCTTTATGCTGCACATCCCTGAAGGCAAACATTTTCAGAACCTTTCACAGGAGGAAAAATACTGTTCGTTTTTTTTCTAATTGCCAGCAACAGTGTATCTGCACAACCCCTGCAGACAGATCGAGCTAAGAACAAGAGTAGATGACACACTGGATACCTTCAGGTGGGTAAAGGAACAACTATTCTGAGTGGTGTCAGACTCCAGCAGCAATACTGCAATTGCAGCATAGCAGATTAACAGTGTCAGGGCTGTGTTCCAGCCTCCAGTTTCTGCTCTCCAGTTATGTACTGCTTAGCCCAGGCTATCTAAGGGTATATGGCTGGAAAGATTAAATAAAAGGAGTTCAAAATACTTGTCAGGGGAAAGACAGGCTTCCTATCGTATTCTACTGCAGAATTTAGCGCTGAGCTGGGAAATATGAGTTGTGCCTCTCCTTGCTTTGGGGAGATTGTAAAGGACAGAGCAATTATAAAAATTTGCCTGACAATTCAGCTGTGAAGAAAAAACTGATATTACACACTTTCCAGATAGCTCTAGTTCCCTTCATTCAAAGGAAAGTCAGTCTTCTGATATTGGTCCTTACTCATTAAAACTATTTGACACTTAGACTTGAGATTACACATGCTCAGATTTCAGTCTCTCTGGTTGTTACTCAGAATAAGACAAATCGAATTGATTGTTAAAATTCAGCTATGATTGACTCGCTGGTGTTAACGCCTTATTTAGATTAAATGTTTAAATGTTACATTTCTGAAAAGTAATGAATCTAAAATTCTTGTTACTTTGGTTTCTTACTGATCTGTTACAGAAGAAGAACAGACCCCAATGATAAGAGAAACATTACTGCATGTTTCAAGTAGAGTTTGTGTTAGTAAATCAGTCATTAGTCAAATTAAATAATGTTCATCTCCAGAGATGAATTGTTTCCCATATCCTGGAACAAGCTAGAATATCCCCAGGATCACAGACATTTAAAACCGTGATTGCAAAATACATTATTGAGATGTACCATATTTGCATATTTTACATGAACAATGAAAGCTTTGTGTTATTTTTCTTTATGAGGCTGTTGCTAGCAAATTGCTGGATTACCCAGGAGTCTTACTGAGATCAGGAAACAAGCCTGAATAAAAAGGTCATGCCTAATACTAAAGTTACTCAGCATCATGGGCTTTAAAAAGTAGTGTTATACTTCTGAAAATAGCAGTAGGAGGCATGGGAAAATAGTAAGCTGCAGTCCATCTGAACGTACTGACGTCAGCTCGTGCAAAACAAAGGCCAGAACTGAGTATTGTATGATATATATTGACAAGTTTATTGGGGTAAAACTGTAGTATGCCTTCAGTTTGTCTTTTAGAATTTGTAATTGTTTTTTTTTTTTTCTTTTGCCAAACATAAAAAAAATTGAGAAATACATGAACTATATTTTGCTTTCTCTTTATCGGAGAACTTCTTTCATTTCATTTCAGTTCTCCATAATAATAGAGTTTTAGGTCTCGCCAGTTAAACCCCAGCATTTTGTTGTTAGAAGAGTTAGATACAGGAAAAGCAGGGGGAGGCAGTTTATTGCTAAAAAGCCTGTATTTACAATGAACTTCAGTAAAGGGAAGGCTCAGAAAGAGTAACAGCTAAGTGACAGAAGAGATATTTAAGTGAGTTAACATTCCAAATGGTTGATTAAAGTGGAATTGAACCATCTTCTACCACATCTAGTGTTTTGTGGATTTCTGTTAAGTGTCCTTGAGTACTTCTCTAAAGTTTGTTTTAATTCTATTTGCTTCACTTTTGTAGCTGAAATGTGAATAAAATGCTGTCATCTTGCCCTTTTCAAATATTGAATACAGAGAAGATGCTTTTCTGACCCACAACTTATTAAGATGGTGGGGTTCTTTTATGGCATATATTGAAATGTCTGCAAGCTTCAAACTTTATTACATTGTTAGTCATTTGTCATACATTGTTTTGTTGGTTTTGTTTTTTTTTTTCTTTAGGTGTATGAATTTTCCCCAAGCCCTACTAATTTGGATAAGGAATGTATTTCTGCAACTATTGTTGGAACTGTAGAAGCGACCCAGAGTTCAGCTCAAAGTTTGTGCAAGTAAGATTTCAGCTGTTGCTGGACACAGTGCTTGGATCACTAACATCATTAGAGTCCAGCAGGTAAGAATTAAAGTGGTGTAAATTTCTTTAACTTGAAGTTTAAATTTTTGCTTTTTTCAGCTCTTCTTCTGAAAATGCGTAGAACACACTTTTTTCTTGTAACCAGAAAAAGTTGCTATAGAAAAACTGTTATAAATGTCATAAATGATTCTTATGCTGTGAGAATGAGTTGTGTATCATGTCTATGCTTCATTTGGAGCATTCTGACCTTCCAAAAATAGCTCGACAGAGTTGTCTCAGCACAGGGATCCAGAACTGAATTTAATCTTGGTTCTCTCACTGGTCTGCAGGGTGACCTTGGGAAATCTTTGTGCCATTTTCCTGCCTGCTAAAATGAAAATAATAATACTTATGGCCTTTGCAAAGCACTTTCAGAGCAGAGCATCTGAATCGATAACATCTTCTTCTTAAGTATGTGAAATAGCAGAGGAAACTCTTCCTACTTGCTCTGGTGCACTTTCAGCATTTAGAAATGCGAAATGATAAAGATTACTGTGTGGAAGGAAGATTATGAAAAGTGTTCCCTTGATCAACGAGTTGACAGTTAGAATGTGAAGGAAAACAGTACTAAGGTGATGTATCATCTAGTGTAATAAAGAATAAAAAAATGTGAATAGGGTGGCTACCAGTGCAGTCATACTGTATTACACTTGCCTGTGCTGGTGTGAAATAGCTTAAAATGTACAAGCAGTTTGAAATCCCTATGTCTATTTTTCAAGACTTTCAGATTTCCTGGAGAGATCTGTCAGTCTAGACAGAAAAGGAAACCTGGAGTTTTTTTGGCCATGTGTGCCTTGCTCTGTGCATGGGGGGACTCCTCCTTGAGGTGCTGCAGTAGCCTCCCCCGTGCAAATCTAGCCTGGGTCATCTTGCCTTAGTTTACAAGGATTGCAGCAGGCACAATTTTTGCATTTTCTCCATATGCCTGCTGACCTGCAGAGCTTTTCTGCCAGCCAGGCTAGTGCCTGAGAAATGTATCTAACTTGAATACTGTCTCTCAGGATTTTCTGTTATTGCACACACTCAGCATCACCACTGCAGCCTAGGTGAGCTCTGGCAGTAAACTGAAGTATTTTAAGCCTTGCTAGAGATCTGAATGCCAGGTGAGATCCCATGGCTGTGCTGCAAGGTGACCTCCCCTTCTAACAGAAGCAGCTGCCAAGCCCAGGGGACATTCAGTGGGCCAGTGGGTGAGCAGGGAAATGTCTCAGGAGAGATCTGACCTTCCTGTACAAGGACTGGCCCTGTAGGGCTGCTATGGATACTTGGAGCACGACTCTGCATCTGTCCATCCCAGCTCCTCTGGATGAGTGAGGCTGCAGCCCCATCAGCTGTGTGCTCACAGGTGAGGCCTGGCCATTCACTCCCCATGCCTGATTCAATAGCCCCAGTGCCTTTCTGCTGGGAAAAAAAGATATTGGAAACTCTGGAAAGAGAAGCTCCTAATGATATGGATAAGAACTGAAGACTAGAGAGCTTACTCTGATTTTAATTTAGAATAAGTTAAAGCCTGTCTTGTAATAGGCATTGAAGTCAGCCCATGATGAAGACTGCTTGAAAATTCCATCCCTACCACATGGGCAAGAGTCAGTGGGTAGTGTGTACTGAGATCCAGCCCCACCCTTTCTATTCAGAATTTCCCTTATTGTTTAGTTAAACTGCCTGAATGCCTCCCAAACACCATGTAGTTATCCAATAATCTGGGCTAAAAATATTGGAATAGTATGGGGTTATACCGTTAGATTCTTTTGGTATAAACTAAAATAAGATAGTAATGTTTACTCATTTTGCTTGATGTAAGCATAAAAAAATTTGCTGTTGGGTGTGGTACAATGTTTATGATTAAATGCTTTATTCATACTTGTATGTCAATCTATTAGCATGCTGTTAATTCAAATGTTACTATGATGTATTTTATCACCATTAGCACATTTATCACAGGTAGATGTGAAACTTAGACAAAGGTGTACATTCTCATTAATGATGAACAGCCTATTCATCTTACTAGAGTGTAATTAATGTTAGTTACAATACTTAATTTTTCACTGTTTGTCATGGTGCATATTTAGCATTTCTTCTGTCCTTCATCAATCTGCTTTCCTATCATATGAGCACATCAAAAAGATATATGTAAGTATCTGGCCTGTTTTGTTGCCTAATTTTTATACTGTTACAAGAAATTGAATGTTTTTATTCTTACACTGTAGCCCATACAGTTGATGCAAAAGCAGACTGTACATTGTTACCCTCTCTTTTGGGTTCTGGGTTTGGTGGTGGGTTTGTTTTTTTTTTTTGCTGTTTGTTTGTTTGGCTTCTGTGTGTGTGTTAGTAACGTAGCAACCAGATAACCAAGTAAAGTAATGAACACAATGAAGGCACTGAAGATCACAGTTTAGCGTGCTGTGCTTGTGTGAAGTTTAATAGTCACAGTTGTTCTCCTAGATTTGATTTGCAGTTACAGTTTTTGTGCTTGTGGAGTAATGCAAAGCAATAATAGTACCTTCTGCCAAGATGAGAACACACTTGGAGAGGCATTCGTCTAGAAAGTGATACAGGAAAAAAAGCAACTTGCCCTTTCCAAAGGCTGGTTGAAGTCTCAGGGAGGATGCAGTCTCCAGACAGAGATGCTGCTCCCTCGGGTGCAAACCCTTAAATGAGGGTGAGGAGCCCACCCCCTCTGGTCACTCAAGTGCACCTGTTCTCCCTGGGTTAACCTTGCCTTCTCACTTGATAATCACTGGTTCAGGCCATGACCTAGCAATTCCCATGCAGTACTACTAATAGTAAACTTCTGTGAGCAATGCAGATATGAAAACAATGCAAGTAGGGTGTGTCTGAAAAGTACACATCACTAGCAAAATATGTGTTACAACAGCTTGTTGTATATTACTTCGTGAATAATGTTATTAGCAGTAATAGTCAAACTACAACCATTTGTTCAGAGGAGCAAGAGTGGAAGTAATGGCTGACACGTGGAAGACACTGCGAAGAGTTAACTAAAAGGGGGAGAGCAATGAATACATCCTCTGATTTGCTCCCCAGCACACTGGTAAATGCAGCTGTGCTGTAATCCCATAGCTATGTTATAGGCCCCAGGAACAACACATTCACCTCAGCTCAACCCTGAGCACCAAAGCAGTTTTATTTCTTGCTCATTGAAAATTCCCTATAAGCTATGTAGAAAGGGACCTGATCCTTCCATGAAACTGGGGAAAACGTCTTTTGTGAATAAAATATTTGAACTGGATCAACTAAATTATTCAGATCTGGAATTCTGTGAATGAACAATGAATTTGGGATATTTTTTCTCAAAAAAATTAAAGATTCCTCTAGGAGTGAAAGCACACCCATTTCTATCATTATCCCCTTTTCTTAATTGACAGACATTTCTAAACTCTTTTGACAGTAATCGAAGTTTAAGGAATTAGCCATTATTTTCTGTGAGTTTGCCTCCTTGGTACTGCTGTTCAAATTCTGACACAGTCTACTTTTCATGCCAGACATGAAATTGACCACTGCACCTCTCAACAATATTTCACATCTGTACAATAAAGAAATGGGTCTTAAACTTTCATTTAAGCCAACAAGTGCTCACCATTACTGCAGAAAATGTTGAAGCTATTGGAAAAATAGGTTATTTGTATGCCTTGGATTAATCATTTCCATTTCACTCACTGTAAGTGAAGTGTAAGGCAAACAAACACAGGGATTTAGCATATTTTATTATAGAAAGTCAGTTTAAACAAAGTCACAGGTAGGTGTAATTGTAGATTACTAGCAAACTAGAAATAAAAATACTAAGATATATTTAGGTGTTTAAAACTAAATGATAGTTGAAGGTGCTCTACGGTGACTGAAGTACAAGAACAGCTTGTAATATGAACAGAATTGAGTCAAATTTTCTGTAGTACCAAAGCAGTACTTGACAATAAATTCTATTTCTACAACTGTGCTAAAATCTTTTCATTAAAAAAAGAAACTCCTTCATTTGAATTTGATCAACAATTTTTCCATAATATACCAAAACTCCTGAAATAACAGACTCTGACATTCTCTTTCCTCCACTCATCCCCAAGTCACTAAAATAAAAGGAATTGCTTAAATGAAATTATAAAACAGCAAACTTGAGTTTATGTCAATTTTAACTGATGGAGAACAAATATGAAGAAATGATGAAGTTGCCTTTAGTTTTATAGTATTACAAAGCTAGTTATAAAAGCAAGCTGTAAAACACACCAAAAAGGTGAGCATTTCACTCCATTTTGATTTGGCCACTTTGCTTTCAGAAGGAATTTATAAAAGCACCCAGGAACAATGAACATCTGAACTTAAAATGATACAGGTTTATTTTTACTCCAAAAGAAGTCATCTCAATAGAGCTATTGATTTTCTAGCATTCATCCAATATTGCACAGAAAATCGACCTGACCTTGCAATCCCTAACAGAGACAAGGAAGCAGTGATTACAGTCATGGGTTACAATTGATTTTAGTGGGATTACTTGCATAAGTAAGGGTTTTCAGGGTATGACCTGTTGTCCCATTAGCAGTAAGACCAGGTGTACATGGTTGTGGGCTCCACTCAGTTCAGAAGGGCGCAGTTTACCTTCCTGTTTTGTATCCTATGTTTCTATTCCTGCATATTTATTCCATTTTGTTTTTGTTTTCTAGCTGACAGAGTCTCATCACTTTGTCAAGAGCCCCAGTCCTCCTTCTATCTTGGGCAATTTTTTGTTTTGTTTTGTTTTGCTTTTACTGTATCTTCAAATACCATTCTGGGCTCTGAGCTGATCCCTGCTCTTATATCCTGTTCTTCCTCTGGTTCTGTTTTCTATGACAAAAGCCCCACTTTGGGCTAGGCATTATCTGTCACTGTATTTTATAACTCATTACTACATTTTGGAACTCTCTAGGGCCAAATGAGAATAAGATATTGTACTCTACACCACAAACACAGAGTAATAGAAAGCTGAAGCCCACGCTCCCTTTCCTAAACAGTGTGTTTCTCCCTAACTATCCCCACAGCTGCTGTCGAAACACATTGCTCAGATAGATAAAAACTTCCTAACTGTCAGTTTGAATATATTCATAACCGCTTTATACACGTTTATTCTTTATCTCAAATGCTTCTTTTTCTCTTCAGTATTTGCTCACTGATGTAGTTATAATGAGTCACATCTCCTCTCTGCCTTGATTTCGTTACATTAAATGTGAAGAGATTTGAGGAAAGGTGTGCCAGAAGCAAAGTGACCATGTGTTTGTGTAGAGCCTTGCATGGTTGTGTTGTGCAGTGCCTGGCACCGTTGTCCTGTCATGATTCAGGCTGACTTTGTTACAGAAGGGGATAGCAATGACCCTCGAGAGGATGATGCCAGCTTTATTCTGGATGAACACCGCTATTCATTGAGTTGCAAAGAATTGTAGCAGTTGATTATTTTTGTTGCTAGTATATTCAAAGAAATGAAGTAACGAAATGTACAGTATGTTTCAGTTTGCAATGATCATTTTGATGTTCCATTTGCAATGGAAATGAGCATATAACATATTCATGTGTACAGATAAGGAAAATGACAAACATTAACAACCCTTGTTCTACTCATTTATAATATCCAGCAAAGAAATCCATCCTTCCATAGTTTTTAGTTTTGTTTTAGCAGCAGAATGCAAAACAAAAAATACGAATTAATAGATAAAATATGCTTAATTACTTTCTAAGTAAGTTTTGTCTGAAAATGACTGTAATCCAAACCATAAATTCTTTGTGAATCTATCTACTAAAAATAGGTAATTCCATGCTAATTTTCTTCTATCTTCATACATTACTTTATATGTGTTGTGAGATACAATTGCCTACGGAATCAAATAAATGTGTGTGTATGTGTGTACACTCACATTCTTGTGGCCAAGCAGCATCTGATGTGCAGCGCTCAGTCTGTTCAAGCAGACTGCAGTGTTTGCCTTATCAATGTCAGTCAGTTTCTGCACAATTTAATCACCACTTAAAAGAAATATTTAGCTCTTAAAGATATAAAACAGCATGCTGAAAATAAATCAGTGCAGCTTGCCTACCTTAAAATTTTAGACACAACCTGAAACTGCAGCTCTTTTCTCCTCTCATCTCAATGGGATGCTAACCTAACAATCACAATTTTAAGAAGGGGAAATTGTTTTGAGCAGAAACAAATTGTCTTGACAGTATTGCATCATGGGGTGACATTAAGGCACATTGGGCCTGGGGTTCACAACTTATACCTGAGTCTGGAGAACCAGAGTGAAAGAACACATGGAGAAAGAAGAATGGTCTCTAAGTTCTAGATGGTCCAAGTGGTGGGCTGGAATGGTTCAACAGCAGACATCTGAAAGCCTGCAACCACAGCTTGCTGTTAGCTACTGTCCTGCTGAGGCACTCCTGCCAGATCATGGAGGAATTGTTATCTGTGACTGTGAAGATCAGTTTTATTCCTTTTGTTGAGGTATCCAGAGAAACTGAGCTCCAGTTGCTGAGCAGTAAAGGAAAGCAATACCTGTTTTTCTCTGTTGTCTGCAGCAGAAGGTGCACGTGCCAGAGGGAAAATGAGCCACTTCCTAGGAGTTGAGAGGGGGCCATGTGCTGCTGCCTGGGGCACCTAGCGAGCTCTGCAAGCATGACTGCCATGCCCTAGGTGGAACCACTGCAGGGTCAGGGACTGCTTGCAGTGACTTGAGCGTCATCACATCCTGACGGTTTCTGCGGCCATGAGGTAATTTATGTGGGTTCTCAAGGAGAGATGGAGACATCAGAGATTGGTCGTGGGAAGCCGCTGCCAGTCAGACTCCTGCTGCCTCCCATCAATATGATGGGTGTTAAAAAATATTGTATGATTCAAAATTATACCTGTAAAACCTACAAGTAGAAAATTACTGTGTGCATTTATCTTTAATAACAACCTTGTGCATATTTATAGTACTAGTTTAGTAGAACGTGTTATACTAGTTTATTTCCCAGTCTGTTTTAAATGATATTATTCATTAGCAGTTGTGAAGTGGTATGACATATTTTTTATGTTGCGTGTTTGTAACAAAGGTTCTTAATACCTTTTTATCATGAAAGGGGATAAATGCACACATAGAATATGTGGAATTGTGCTTGTATGAACATGGTGTTTTGTCTTAGGGTATTAAATTAGCATCTGGTGCTGCTCTGCTTTGTATGCATTTCCAGCAACTATTTCAGCTAGAAATCACTATAATACACCTGTATTCTGCTTCCTCAATTCATATGGCATTTAAATCCTGCCCATAGTGTGTCTTATAAATATAAATATGCAACTGAATTGAATTTTAAGCATGCAACATATTATTTTACTTCTAATTAAAGTGTGATATTGTGGTGTGGTAGCTGCCTAGGGCAAACAGGATGCAGCACATTGCCAAACTGTAAGGAAGGCAGGTGAGGACTGATGGCTGGCAGGAGAATGGGCATCAGGGCTGCAGTGGCTCCAGTGCCCCTGGGATCACCCTAGTGCCTGTGCCCTGCTGTCCCTTGGTCTTTCTGCCACCATAGGCAGCAGCACAGTCGCTGTCGTGTTTCCCACTGCCTGCTGAGCTATGAAGTTGGCTGACTGTAGCCAGACCCCAGCGGTTCTGGGATGAAAGGGATGGCTGCAGTGGATCAGAGGTTCCTGTCACATGCTCTGTGGACTGAACAAAACAACACACATCAGCCTTCTGCATTATGACTCAAAAACTGTTAATGGCCATCTTCTGTACCGTAGCAACAGCCGAAACCTTGAAAAGAGGAAGTTTTCATTGAGAAAGCTTTCATTTTAAACATTGAAATTTGTTATAGTGTAGAGTATGAAATAAGTTTTGAAAGGAAGCTGATGATTAAGAAGAAATGCAGTGGGCATTTAATAAATGGAGGAACCGCAAGATAATTAACTGGCATGCATAAAGATTCATGCTTTATACCAAAATTTTAATTTTGCACATAAATGTGCCTGATGTAGGCAGCATTTAATCACCTAGCTGACAGGAGTAACTACTTTCATTTAACCTTGACTGAAGATCATGAATTCTAACAGGTTTAATTGGATACATCATTTAACAGAATGAACAGAGCAAATTTTTCTCAATTCATAGATTCTGATTGACATGCACCAGCAATAAGGCGTTGCACAATTAAAGCTGATCTGTATTCCTGGCCTGGGCAGCAATTGCCATAGTGATGTGACACTGTTTGATCACTGTGGCACTGAAACTATACTGAATTTCCCCTTGTTTTGAAAAGGGCAATGCTTTAAAAAAAAGAGAAAGAGAGAAAGAGATTTTGGCACTTTAATTTTATTTTTTTTTCACATTAATCACATTTATATGCACAAACTGTAAGGGAAGGAACTTGTCTTGTTATCAGTAACTCAGGGGAAAGAAAGAAAAATGGTATCTTTTTATCCATTTAGCACATTATTTATGGAAAGTCACAAATGTGGCTCGTCCATTAGGTTGCAGTCCACTCAGGGCCTGATTGCTCTGGACTCCCATCTGGGCAGAGAGCAGAGCTGTGCAGCTCCCCCTGCCCGGGTCCGTGCCCACCACAGACATCATGCCAGAGGAGGGGAATGAGGCAAGGTGTTCACATTGTAAATGAGGTAGAAGGAGATGGAGGGAAGGAGTGGTACCCAGCAGAGAGCAGCATACATTTCCTGGCATGCACTATTTCATATGATAAAGCCTTGTAATAATCATGGAGGAGCGGGCAGTGTCAGCTTCACAGCATGGCTCCTGTCCAGCTGTGCTCTGCCACCAGTGGCTCCCACAGGTCCTGGTTTGGCCCTGTGTGAACTGGAATTGCTCTTTCACTGTTTAACCACATATACGTGGGTTTTTATGTCTCTGTTGTCTATTTATATTTCACCTCAGATAACTTATTTATCCTTTTAGAAGACAAAAAGCTGTCGTACAGTGAATGGAGAGCAGGGCACCACACAGAGTGTTTCAGCCTGGCTCAGTAGAGCCAAAACAGTTAGAAATCATTCCTGGTTCCTTGAGACCTGCTGAAGCAGTGCTAGGTAGGTTTTGCTGCCTTCCCAGGAGATGCAGCAGCCTCGCTTTGTGTAGCAGGTCACATTTCTCCCCCCCTTCTTTCTCTTTCTATTCCCTTAGGTTTAGTGCCAGGCCCTTAATCTCTCTCGTTGCCCATTTGTCAGTCATCATTTGTGTACAGGCAGTGTAAATACACAGCAGCAAGCTTTGTGGGAGTGTGCTGCTGTAGAAAACCAAGATCTTAGGGGGATCTGGGCTTCTGATGGGCCCAAGGACCTGAGCTTTAAAACCAGGAAGACTTTGGTCATTTTTAGTACCTTTAAAAAGCAATTATTTATAGTATCTTTCTCTGTCTGAGGTCTTTCTGGTGTGATTCATGGTACAAAGCAGAGGTATTTGCCAGAGTAATTTATCACGAAGTAACTTTTGTAATAGTTTCAGGTAAATGACCTGAGGCCACGGCTGCTCCCTGCCCTCCTGCTCCACATAGACTCTGCCTCCTGCAAAGGCTAACTTGGGGCTGCTTTGACATGGTCATTCTGCCAGTCACTCTGTTCTTCCAAACCACTTCAACAGAACAACTATCTGCCCCATCACCTAGCTCCTTTCTTGTCCCTAACGCAGGGCACTCTGAGGAGGAGATAACTCAGCATTACTCTGGGAGCACAGGGAGACCCCAGGACAGCACTGAGATCAGTCAGGCAGCACAGGCACCTGCTGCTTGGGAATGCTGCCATCTCCTATCCATCTTGTTGGCTGTGTGCTCTGTCCACACATGTTCACATATATCCACACATTTGCTGTGGGAGGATCTTTGCAGCTGCCCCGCGCTGCATGCCCCTGCCCGGGCATCCATGCTGCACTCCCTCATGCTCCTCCCTGGGGACAACTTGGGTTGTAACCCAGTGAGACTGTATGCATGCCTCAGTGCCACGATACAGTGGGTGTGGAGCTGCCTGTTCCCAGGTCTGGGGGTTTCAGGATGCTTTTAGTAAGGCTCACTGCACTTGGAAAACAGACTAATTGAAAGTCAGCAAAGGACAATGACTAGCGCATTTTCAAGTGTTTTATCTATCAATCATCTTTAAAATTTCTATTCTCTTCAGTTTCCAAGAAGATATCTTTGCAGAGCCCTTTTGATTGCCTATGTACAGCATATATAGCTGTAGTAAAAAATCTATTTTGCTACATTTCAAAATCCTGTGGGAAAAGGTGGCATTTCTTTTTCACTGATTGATATAAGATCAAGTTTGCAGTTTCATTTGTAATGCTGCTGTGAACAGGTAAAGGACACTAAAGGATCGGCCACGATTTTCCAGAGCTTTTCCCAAATCTGCCTTTGGAGCATAACCTAGACAAAGGCTCAAAGAGCAGTTGATATTTACACATTTCTAACACTGCATAATTTAACTTAACTTCCAGAAATATAAAATGGGACAGCAGAAATATTTTTACGTGTCCTTACAATGCCCAAGTTGTTTCTCACAGTTTTTATTTGAAGGAACTAGACAAAATTCTGGCTGCCTTAACCACTGCCTTTGAGAGCTACAGCTGAGAAAAGCTGCTGCCAGGAAGAAGTGAATAGAACTAACAAGGCTATTGAGCTGGCCAACAGATTAGTGAAAGGTCTGAGGTGAGGTCCTACAGGGCAGGCTAATGAAGCAGCCTACAGAAAGCACTTCTTTGTTATACACTACTGATCTGGCAATAACAGAGGCACTTAGCAAAGAACCTGATGAGCTGAAAAAATTATGTCATTATCATTCATTTTTTTCATAATAGAAACATGTTTTTGACCTTTGCATTTTCTTACATTTTGCCTCATTGTGGTATGTATTAACTGTAAGATTACCTGGTAACTAACCTACCCAACAACATTATGAGAAGAGAAATAGTCAATCATAGATATTGACGATGAAGACAATTTATTAAATAGAATGACTATATTTGCAACAATTAAACAATGCTAATGATACTGCCCCGGGTTGGGATACACAGAATATGACACAATTTGCACTACTTAGTTAAGCAATATGATAATTCCCTAATTATCTCTCTGAGATTTGCAGTGTATTCCAGGAGAGAATAAACAATGACAAAGCCATGATTTATCAAAAATCCATTTTGTCTGTTGATCCAAGCTGGCTCAAGGGAATCTGTAGCACTGATGGATTTTTCATTTATCATTTGTCTCTTTTTTGGCTGCTTTTTTGTACATGTGCACACATACTTTTTAAAGACACTTTATTTTATTGTAACATTAATTTAGGAACACTCTTGCAGTGCCTCTCTGCCACGGTGGGTGTGTTCTGCTGCTGGGTACTTTCAAGCTGAGTTTGATAACCAAACATGTCATAACCAGCAAAAATATAGAAGATCTATTTGTTATTAAGCAAAATTACATGGTTGAGCATGGCTAGTAGAACTTAAAATATAAAACAGTGCTTAGAGTTATTTCCTGAATCAATAGAAAGGATTTATTGACTGAAGGGGAGGGAGGGCATTGCTGAAGGCCCATTGTTTCTGTTTTAAGAAACAAGATGAATGCATTTAAAATGTTAACATCCTGGCTGAAAGTGTAATGTATTTTAGTGATTAATAATGCCTGTAAAATTAAATCATGTACCTAATACAGAATAATAAAATAAATAACATAGCAGACCTCTTTAAAGTGTGATGATAAATGATTGTTCTAAGGTGGCTGATAATAATATTTTCTTCCACCTAACAGATCATATTGTTTGGTCCATCATATTGTTTGGTCTTACCATGTCCCTCCCGCTGTGGCTGACAAGTGCTGGAATAGCATACATATAGAGATGAAAGGGAAAGTGTGTGTATGTTGGGGGGAGGCATAATGAAAAATAATCTAAAGGAGGAAGCAGAGATGAAAGGAGAGAAGGAAAGTTGAGCCATTCACTAGATGAAGACGGTAAAATGAATTTTAATGGACAGCCCTTCAGCTGGCGCCTCCCAGGGCAGCAGCCCCATGGAGGTGGCCAGCTCAGCAGTCTGGTGATAAGAGAGTGAACTCATGGCTGTCCTTAGCTGTACCAGGCTAACAGCTATGTGAGAGACAGCTGGGGACCTGTAGGAGAAAATCTGTTTTGTTCCAGTCTGTGGTAGGCAACAGGTTGCTGTTTACCATTAGCTAACACGTTAATGCTGCCAGTAGCAGTGCTTTCTTTGCCATATTTATTTCTCAGTAGACACTCTTATTTCCCTAATTCTGGGGCTGTCATTCTCGTGAGGAGAATTGCTGAAGATGTAGGAAAATATAATTGTTGACAACGTTCCTTATAGTAAGTGAATATGTGAAATTTCTTTATGAATATACTCGTATCAAGACAATGTTAACAAATATCCAAATGTATGTACTTTCTTCTGATTCTTAGATGAAAGTGTTGCCCAGACAGCAGGGGACCTGAGTGATAGTCTCTAGCCAGAGCCCAGGAAAGCCTTGCACCAAATGTCATGCCAAACCTCTCATTGTGGCGTAAAAGATCCTGCCTAAAAGTAGAAACTATGTTTGCCTGCCTTCATGCTGAGCTCTGACACACAAACACTGTTTTGGGGTGGCACACAAGGAGTTGTTACTCTGTACTAAGGAACTCTTTGGTTCTGACAGGTGCCAATTACACTGTGGACATATGCCCTGGAGGCACTGAATCAAGCTGACAACTCATTTTATATCAATCAAACAACAACCATTTTCAATAATTTCCCATCCACCTGGGACTGAATTTGCACAAGTGATCTACGAATTAGAGACATCACCAATCCACAGAGATATTCAGAACCATGATTTTTTTTCTGCTTTCCCACAGAAACTCTAGCATCTGCACAAGAAAACAGCTTCTTCCACTATGCAAGAGTATACTGACAACTCAATTTGGTCCCTGGCTGCCAAACTCAACTTGCAACAGGCAACTCCTGGCAGAATAGAAGAATTTTTCTGTGTCCTGTTTGCCACATGCAAATCGCTTCAGTCGATGTTTTAATAGATGTGGATTCATAAGATAATGCTGAAGTGTTCATTAGTCCTTAGTCACAGTGGTTGATAGAATTTTATTTACAGTAGGTGAATGTTTCTTTAATCTTATTTTCTAGGTAGAAAATATGAGACCGGCTTATCAAGAAAGCAGTATTAGGAGCCAGAGAAAACACAATGCAGAAATGTATTTGACTGCAAATTTTAATTGTTTTGAAAACTCACTTTCAAAGCAATATTGGCGTGAGCCACAATCTGTGTGTGCTTCACTCGAAAAGCAAGGTGGTAAGGAAGGGCTTGCATATAATACCTTCCTCACAGCCTTGTAGTTTTTTAAACACACAATTAATCAGAAAACTTCTCGCAGCCGTTCCTCTCCCTTTTCTGACCTGTTAAACCACCACGTTGCTTATATGAACTTCCTTCAAACACTTAATAGAACAGTACATTTGGAGGCAATGAATTGGTACAATGTTCTTCTGGAAAGACCCAGAATGTGCCCCTTGCTATTGTTTGAAGTACATTTACTAGCTGACTGGAGCTAGAGGTGACAACTAACCCACAGACCTTGGGAATATGGTTAGTGAGCCAGAACAGTAGGCAGGCTCACCTTCTCCTTGTATTCTGTTGAGAGCTATGCCCTGCTGTTTGCATAAGGGGACCGGCTTTTATTATTCTATTCTCTTCCCACTACTGTGCACCAGGGCAGCACAAAGCAAGATTTAGTGCTTGGATATAGTATTTGCTTGCTGGCAATTGTTATAGCTAAGGCTGCACTGAGCCTTCCGTCTTAACCTGCTGTTCTCCCATGATCATAATATTCTTAAAAAAAATAATTCCTTTTCATCTGAAATTTCTCATGCCTGTTATCAGCTGAAATATGGTGTTTCTATTTTTTTTTTTATTTTTTATTTTTAGAGAGACACTGAATAAAATTTATTCATTCATATTTGAATCATGCAAGGGAGGGGGCAGAGGGAGAAAGGTCTCGTTTTTGCACGTTCATAATTCACAAAAAAAGCTGCACATTACAAGATGAAACTTTCCAGGTGGCTAGCTTTGACTGCAGGATAGTCCTCATGCTAATTACAAGGAGAGAATGACTGAAAGAAAAATGAAAGAGAAAAATTAAAAATGACACATATTGTGATTAACTCATTTGTTTTGTAGGTGTGTTGTACACAAGTTCCATTGCAACCCACTTAGAGCAAGTTTAAAGTAACAATTTCACTTAAGTTGCTGTGAACTACTATAATTACATAATATCAATGTTTTGTGCTGCAATTCCACTAAGAATCTCCCCTCAGAAGCTGCATAAGCTTTTACTTATGCAAATGTGAAGCTCGCGGTGAAATCAGTGCAGAATCTTATGAATCATTAACTTCAACCAGAAAGCCAGCCTGGGGAGGTGGGGAATTGGCATGTGGTGGGACTTAATGCCCCCACACTCTGTGTCTCATTGTATGCCGGGCAGATACATAAAATAACCTGAAGCTTTTGGATTTCAGGCGGGAATCCTCATCTGCCTTTTTCTCACTTCACACAAAAAACAGGTAAAAATAGTGTTTTTCCAACAATGCTGCTCATTAATACAAAAATATGTGCTTGATTATGAGATATATTACTAAGAAATTAAAAACCACCTTTTATTACTTCAGGTCCCAATCTAGTATCAGAAGCTCTAGAACCTTTCCCCATATGATAGATGATAGTGCACTTGCAAAACAAAACAGTAAAGGCAGTGCCTAGCAATACTAATACCACAAAAAGCCACAGGCCTTGTGTACAG
Source organism: Cyrtonyx montezumae (assembly GCF_038088225.1). Taxonomy (NCBI): domain Eukaryota; kingdom Metazoa; phylum Chordata; class Aves; order Galliformes; family Odontophoridae; genus Cyrtonyx; species Cyrtonyx montezumae. Next base: position 12,298,256 of record NW_027072078.1, on the reverse strand, counting down.
TCATTGCTGGAAGGTATTGACCAAGCATGAGCTCCAGTACATCAAATGGGTTAAAGTTAAACTCAATTCAGATTTGAAAATTAGCTATTCTTTGAGTCAAGAAAAGAAAAGAAAAGATAGAGGGAAAAGAAAAGAAAAGAAAAGATAGAGGGAAAAGAAAAGAAAAGAAAAGATAGAGGGAAAAGAAAAGAAAAGAAAGAGGGAAAAGAAAGAGGGAAAAGAAAAGAAAAGAAAAGAAAGAGGGAAAAGAAAAGAAAAGAAAGAGGGAAGAGAAGAGAAAAGAAAAGATGATAGAGGGAAGAGAAGAGAAAAGAAAAGATGATAGAGGGAAGAGAAGAGAAAAGAAAAGATGATAGAGGGAAGAGAAGAGAAAAGAAAAGATGATAGAGGGAAGAGAAGAGAAGAGAAAAGATAGAGGGAAGAGAAAAGAAGAGAAAAGAAAAGATAGAGGGAAGAGAAAAGAAAAGAAAAGAAAAGAAAAGAAAAGAAAAGAAAAGAAAAGAAAAGAAAAGAAAAGAAAAGAAAAGAAAAGAAAAGAAAAGAAAAGAAAAGAAAAGAAAAGAAAAGAAAAGAAAAGAAAAGAAAAGAAAAGATAGAGGGAAAAGAAAAGAAAAGATAGAGGGAAAAGAAAAGAAAAGATAGAGGGAAAAGAAAAGAAAAGATAGAGGGAAAAGAAAAGAAAAGAAAAGAAAAGATAGAGGGAAAAGAAAAGAAAAGAAAAGAAAAGATAGAGGGAAAAGAAAAGAAAAGAAAAGAAAAGATAGAGGGAAAAGAAAAGAAAAGAAAAGAAAAGATAGAGGGAAAAGAAAAGAAAAGAAAAGAAAAGATAGAGGGAAAAGAAAAGAAAAGAAAAGAAAAGATAGAGGGAAAAGAAAAGAAAAGAAAAGAAAAGATAGAGGGAAAAGAAAAGAAAAGAAAAGAAAAGATAGAGGGAAAAGAAAAGAAAAGAAAAGAAAAGATAGAGGGAAAAGAAAAGAAAAGAAAAGAAAAGAAAAGATAGAGGGAAAAGAAAAGAAAAGAAAAGAAAAGAAAAGAAAAGAAAAGATAGAGGGAAAAGAAAAGAAAAGATAGAGGGAAAAGAAAAGAAAAGAAAAGATAGAGGGAAAAGAAAAGAAAAGAAAAGATAGAGGGAAAAGAAAAGAAAAGAAAAGATAGAGGGAAAAGAAAAGAAAAGAAAAGATAGA